>NC_084492.1:25192260-25792260 GCF_030035675.1 Rhineura floridana | reverse complement strand
CTGTCTTTTCAACCGTCTACGTGTGCGTGGTGAGGGGGGAGGCATCACCTCCTCTTCTTCTGAAGTGTCCGATTCCCCTATGGGTGATAAAGGAGGAGCTGAGGGTAAACCATCTCTCCGCCTTTCTGCTGTGATCAGCCCTCCCTCTTGCTCTGAGCTGCGGAGAAGGGAGGGCCTGGGAATGTCTGGGGAGGATTCTAAAACTTCAAGGCTCTCAGGCTCCCCGTTGCTAGGCGACCCTATCTCTGGCATGTCCTCTGTTTCGGCTTCGCTCCACAGAGGGTAAGTTCCTCCCTCCTCCCTCTGCCAGCCATTTGAATCCTCTTCTGACAACCCCCCAGGAGCCCAGCTCATCCTCCCGACAGGAGCTATCAAGCACCCCCCCAATACAGACAGTGCAGCCTTTAATAAGCCTGCACACACACCCCATCTACTTCTCCTGTCAGTGTGAATGCTGTGTGTGCTGTGTGTGCATTCCTGCCATCACTCAAGATGGCGGTGGGGACTTCCCTAAGGAGCTGATGCTGACACCACCATCTTGGTTGATGGCAGGCATGTACACCACACGCACATATCATTCACATGACAGGAGAGGTAGGTGGAGCGTGCGGGCGAGCTTATTAGCCCCCCGCTGCCTTTGTGGGAGGGGGGTGTTGGAATATAGTGCTGTGGGGCCAGGGCAGGCTGGTACCCAAGGGCCCAGTCATGCCTGGCACCAGCCCTGCTATCAAGGCTCCTGTGGTGTTGACACTGTGAGGGGAAAGGATTAAAAAAAACCCTTCCCCATGTCTCTGCTAACAAAGGAGTGAATCAGTGGGCATTTTTGATATTGCCAGTCCTTCAGCCTTCACCTGCTTCAAATATTACAACTCCCTTCCCTCCCCTCCCCAGTTAAAAACCGTCTGGCAACCAGCACAGTGAATCTTGAAGTGCCACTGGATGTTTTCACAGAAGAATTCCTCACCATCCTCCTTTAATGCAGCGTTTGTGTGCGGCACGCCACTTTGCAAAGAAACATGCTTGGCAAAACAGAGGAATAAAAGGGAAGACTCATTAGCAAACCAAAGGTGTCATCTAGGTAAGCTTGCTGAAGCCAGGATTCCTTAACGCAGGGTGCTTCATTTGCATAGCGTGCACATTTTATCTTCATAAATTTGCATATCACCAACGAACACATTTACAAAAACTGCACTTTCTCGTAATAGCTTTACCCTCTTTTTATTTTATTTTTTAAAAAAATCGTCCTTGGGCGCACAGGAATGCAGGCAGTGGGAAATTTTTCAGTAACTTCATCTTAAGGCAACACGTCCAGGTATATAGCACAAGCTAGGCTCTGCTCTTTTCCAAAACAGATGCTTGACCTAAGAGTCCAAGATCTAAAGAATATGGAATAGTCAGGTAATATTTGAAATTACATAAGGAGGTGGGGAAATAATCGGTTTCAGTCATCGGTTTATTATGCCTTATATTAAATCAGACCACTGGTCCATCTAGCTCAGCATTGTCTACACTGACTGGCAGCAGCTGTCCAAGATTTCAGGCATAGTTTTAATATTTTATGCTGAGAAACATAGCACCTTAGAAATTGGAGTTATACTAAGTCAAACCATAGGCCCATCTAGCTCAGTATTGTCAACACTGACTGGCAGCAGCTCTCCAAGGTTTCAGGCAGGATTCTCTCACAGCCCTACCTGGAGATGCTGGGGAATGAATCTGGGACCTTCTGCATGCAAAGCAGATGCTCTGCCACTGAGCTATGGCCCTTCCCTTATGTTTCATTCCCAACACACAAAGGAAAGGGAAATAGAGTTTATATGTCTGAGCATGTAATGTATGAAGGGTTAGCTAAAGGTCTCCAAGTTGAAGACCCTTTTTTATTTTTTTTCTTTCGGAGTTTTGGCCAGCTGGATATTTCAGTATTTATTCCTGGTTTCTCTCTCTCTTTTGCCTCCATCATGATTACCATTTATATTTATTTATTATTTATTTATTACTAGTATGTATTAGTTACTTTTTTTCAACAATAGAACTCAAAGTGACTTACAAGAAGGAAGCAAGAACACAATAACTGAAATAGCTTGCAACAAAAGCAAACAATTACAAAACAATTTCAAGCAAAATAATACAACCATAATAGAAAAAACAACAAATAGCAAATATTACAACAATACAAAAACTATTTCCACACTATAAATATAACATAACATATTATAAGAGGCTGCATTACACGTCTAATCAATATTGCAAGAGTAGAAGAAAATTATGTTATTCTTATCCAGCTTATGGGCTTCCCAGAGGCATCTGGTTAGCCTTAGTGGGCAAAGAGATACTGGCCCAGATAAGTGTTTGGTCTGATCCAATAGGGCTCTTCCTTTGTTCTTATTTTATAAATTTTATTTATTTGTTCAATAGATTTTTTTAGCCTGCTTTTTTTGAGACTCGGCTCAGGAAACCAGAAACATAACCTATGGCAGCAATTCAAACCAACTGACAATGTTAAAACTAGAGCTGTGCATTGTCTACCCACTTCCATCTGATCTGATCCAGGACATGATCTGGCACTTCAAGTCAACCCTGACTAGGGAGGGGGAGAATTTTGATTCAGTTCATATTTAAAGCTGAATTTATCAAATTTGCACTTTCGAAAACAATACGAGAACCGAAACACAGCCATCCTGTGAAATTTGCACTTATCTGAATTTGTGATTCAGTTCTCCTGTCAAAGAATGTTTACAAAAGTGCATCTATTGGGGGAAAGTGTGCAATGAAATGAATGTTAGTGAAAATAACGTGCACAAATGCATTGCATTAGAATAAATTGCTTGCAAAAATGTGTAGATTAGTTAAAACTACAGAAAAATGTGTTTATTAGGAGAAATTGGCAAAAAAAGCTGTATCATTTTCATAAGGATACTTTTTTAAAAAAAAAAAAGAGCAAATTTATTTATTACATTTATACCCTGCCTGTCTTTTCATCATAGAAGCCCAAGGCAACTTACATATGGTTTCCAGGTGGTCTCCCATCCAGGCACTGACCAGACCTGAGAGCTGCCCTTATGTGCCTTCAGACCATAGCCTGGGACAAATTGCTGCAGAAATCTGTGGAACTGAATTTAAGACCAGAAAAATGAGAAACAGAGGAAACTGAGATTGACAGATCCTTCCAACCCTAGTTGAGAAGAAGTCCAAGTGAGATAAGGGGGTTTACTTTCTAGTAAGAATGAATGCCTGACTCTCCTTCTCCCCTCCCCACCCCTGCATGACCACCACACCTCCTGACAGTCCAGGGTCATTCTGGGTGGACTCATCTGATGCAATCTGGAGTTGTCTCAGCATGATTCAGCTGAAGCTTGGAACTGCTTGAATCAACCCAGTTCAGTTCAGGATTTAGTCAAATCTGGTGCACAGTCCTAGTAGGGAAAACAAAACAAAACACATCCCTCAAAACCTGGGCCAAACTTCTCTTAAGGGTCATCACCATAACCTGTTCCCACCACCTACTGGATTATAGAGAGCAGTTGGACTCTCCCTCTGCACACAAGAGCTCTACCTCTCTACCTAGTCTATGGGTTTGCCCATCATCACAAGGGGAAGAGATTATTGCCATACAGACTGTACACAGACAGAGTCATGAGGCTTATTTATTTATTAGATTTATATACCGCCCCATAGCCAAAGCTCTCTGGGAGGTTCACAGCAATTAAAAACAACAAAAACAAATATACAAATGTTAAAACACAAAAAAACAATTTAAAAACACAATTTAAAACAATTTAAAATACATGCTAAAATGCCCAGGAGAAGGGGAAAGTCTTGACTTGGCACTGGAAAGATATCAGTGTTGGCGCCAGGCACACCTCGTCAGAGAGATCATTCCATAATTTGGGGGCCACCACTGAGAAGGTTTTATATGTTATTTCGCTAATATGTGCATTTATATCAGAATGAAGATGACGCCAGGCCTGATTAGAGGAATTGCTTTCAGCCAAACCTATGCACAGTTTTCCCTGTTTGATTACAATGGTGTGGCGCTGCTCACAGTACAGGAGTTCAGGATGTGTGTCACAACTTGGCCACTTTCAAAATGTGATTGTGGAACTGTAACATTGGGAGGCAGGTTGCTAGGAGAGCCACTGGCTTTGGTTACGTGGTTCTGATTTATAGGTAATGTTTGCCCTGACAGTCTTCCAAACGGAAATCAAACCTGTCGTATGCTAATGAAACTGCCTTCCAGGACCCCCTATAAAGTGGTAGATATTTATAAGCAACCAAGGTCACAGTTGGCTGCTTCTGGAGAGGAATCTGAGGCTGGAAACATGTTTTGATTACCAAGCCCAGATGATTTCGTTTGCAAGCAAACAGGCTCCTTGTTCAGAATGACTTTGAACGGAAGATGCGCTCCCCTATCAACACCCCCGTGCCACTGTCAATTTACGCACAGAACTCTGTTATCTAACATTAAATAAGTTTGACACGTCTCTGGATAAACACCTGTATTTGATTTAGAACATTCCACTTCATTTTCACAAGGCATTAGGAGAGTCACGCATCTCTGAGCACTCATCTCCAAGAACTTCACCATCACAGACAGTGGGAAAACTATATGTGGGGTTTGTGAATGATCTGAGCCATCCCGGGGTCTGGCTCCTCTTACTGAGGTGCAGAGAGGGGCTTAAACAACCAATCTCTCTTTCCAGTGAATGCTGGGAATTGTAGCTTTGTGAGAGGAACTGGGGTCTCGTAACAACTCTTGATACCCCTAACAAACTACAGCCCCCAGGATTGGTTGGGAGACACCATGCCTGTTTAAAGTGGCATAATGCTGCTTTAAATGTAATGCAGATAGGGCCACAGCAGTCCAGTCTTTTTTTTTTTTACAATAATTTTTATTCAAATTTTCATAAAACATAGAAAACAAAATCATAAAACATTCAAAGACAAAAAACAAAACAAAACAAAAATGATTAAACAAAAAAATAAAATGTTGACTTCCCATTTGTCGCAGATCAAATCAGTTATAGGTCTACAATATATAACAATCCTGTCTCTTAAATTATATTATAAAATCACTTTCCTCCAGTAGTTATCTTAATTAATCATCAAATCTCATAAACATTACTTTATTCTTTCCACAAAAAGTCAAAGAGAGGTTTCAATTCTTTAAGAAATATATCTATCAATTTTTCTCCTAATAAACATGTCGATTAATCCATCTCGTTAATAATAATAATAATCTTATTGTCATAACCATAGTCCAAATAAACATATCGATTAATCCATCTCATCAAAATCTGTTAGGTCCAATAATTTCAATAGCCATTATTCCATTATCCATATTAATTCCATCTTCCATCTTCAATAGTCCTGTTAAGTCCAGTAATTTCAGTGTCCAATCTTCCATTATCAGTATTCCATAATAATCTTGCTGTCATAACCATAGTCATATAATAAGAGTCTGATGGGAATTTCCTCTATCCCAAATATTTTCTTGCCATTGATTCTGAATAAGTTGCTGAAATATTGTTGTAAAGTCATATCTCTGTTCTTCTTTTTTACAAAATGCACTGGCTCATCTCTTGAGAGTTTTTCCATTGTCACATGGCTGCAGTTAATTCCATAGATTTTCTCTATATCAAGCTCCATCACGTCATTCCAGTCCAGAAGATTATCCAAGCCATTGATAACTTTATCTCTAATATCTTCATTAATTTCTTCAGAGATAACGTTAAATTCCAAACAGTAGATTTTATTTCTAATATCCATAAACTCCAGATCTTTTTCCAATTCCACATTTGTTCCAATCTCCAGGGCTTGTATCTTCCCTTTATTTTTTCTTTTCTCATCTCTGATCTCATTCTCCTCTCTCACAGGATCCCCTATTTCTTTAAGCTCCTGCGTCATTTTGCTCAGTTCAATTTTCAGCTCCTTACTGCCCTGTCGCAGGGTTTGTTTCGTTATCTCAATCTCATCCATTATTTTCTGAAACATAATTACTTCCAGATTCTCAGCCACTTTCTTGATTGCCATTTTTAAAACCACCAAAACAAAACAAAACAAAAATAAAGAAGAACCACTTCTTATTTCAGCAACAATTGGGTTAATATTCCAGGCTTGATGACATCACAGTATAAACAGAGCAGCCTGCCTTATCTCTCTATGTTCAAGAATACAAAACAAATTTAGTTCCCAGCATCAAAACAGTTAGTGGCGTCGTGAAGAAGCAGATTCGTCAAAATAAAATAGACCAAAAAGAGAATAGTCCCAGACAATATAATGTTCCTCGGAATAGAAATCCCTCTTCTGTTTATATCTTTAGAATGCACTTCCAGGACAGCTTTTTGCAATAGAAACAGAGATAAGCTGTTAATTTCGTGAATAACAGAGAAGAGTTATAGCTTACCCAGAAGTTCTTTAAAGCTGATTCATTTGACAAATCTCTTTTTGCTGCAACAATTTAAACCAAGTAAAAAAAATAATAGAAAGAAGGGTGCTTGCCTGTTAGTCCGTTTTCTCTTTGAAGAAAAGATAAACGTATCGCATTAATCAGATAGAGCTTGTTCGGAAGTCCGTCCGGCATTGCTGGCTGGACCTTTTCTCATAAATTAATGAAATTTACAACAAAAACAGGCTTTTGAGGTTGATCTCTACGTTTCTCCCTGCCCGGGAGAAATTTCATCAGTCAAAAAAAAAATGTTCTGACTGATTTATATCTGAATAAGCTTCTTTTGAGGCGGGAGCCCGTCTCAAAAGCAGGCACAAGCGAAGTCACCCTTCCCGGAAGTCCAGTAGTCCAGTCTTGAGGTTCCTGGTGGCCTGATAGCAAATTGGCAACCAGCGCAGCTCTCTCAGCAAAGGAGTAACATGTTGTCAGTAACCTGCTCCTGTGAGCCGTCCAGCAGCTGCATTCTGCATACTAGCTACAGCTTCTGGACCAGAAACAAGGGCAGCCCCACATAAAACATGTTACAGCAATCAAGTCTTGAGATAGCCAATTCATAGATCTCTGTGGTCAGGCTACCCTAGACCAGGAATATTTCCCTGACATCAGGGATGGAAAAATCTGACAATTTCACTTCTCTCAGTTTCTCCTGTTTCTTTTCAATCTTAAATTCATTCTGCAGCAATTTGCAGATTTTTTTAAAAAAAAATTCAGCATTTTCGGGCCAATTTCTCCTAACACACACATTTTTGTATGCAGTTTTGATTCACTTACACATTTTTGCAAGCAAGTTCTCATCGTATAATGCATTTTTGTGTGTTATTTTCACTAATATGATGTTTTAGAGTGTTTTAGTGTTTTTCTTTGCCACCCTGAGCTCTTACTGGGGGGGAAGGGGGATATGATGATGATGATGATGATGATGATGATGATGCACATTTCCCCGTAATACATGTATGTTTGTAAACATTGGTTGGAGAACTGCATTGGAAAATTGGGATAACTGCAAATTTTGAAGGATGGCTATATTTTGGTTCTTAAATTGGTTGTATGCAGTTCTTTCTGTTTTCCCAGTGTTCCCTTACCTGATAATTTCTGCCTTCAACCATGCTTCTTGCTCCTGGTCCCATTGGAATGGGAGCCAGTTTCCACCCTGCTAGGCATGGAACCTTGACCCTTTGGGCCCTGATCCCCTAAATAGGCTCTGACACCTATGGGCATCATCCACCACTGCTGACAACAGATTAAATGTGCTGGCAAGTTACCCCCCCGCCCGCTGTGATCTGAGTCTGTGTCACAATATGCCCCTTGTCCTATTCCTCCATAATGTCGCACCACTCTGTCACCTTCACCATTTCTGTTGTTTCAGAGTAACTTGAGGATGTGCTTTAAAAAAAACAAATCCTCACCCATTGAACCTGAGAAGCAGACAGTTCAAGCACAGCATATAATTTTTAACAAATCTGCAGGCTCCAGTGTCGGATGTGGTGATATCAGTGGGTCTCTTTCTGGTTGAAGACATAAGTTGATGAAGATGACGTAGTGGCAGATTCCCAGCAAGGCATATTTCTTAAGCATGTGTGCACAGAAGAGCGGACAGTAAAACTGTCTCTTCAACGCCTGCCTCGATGCAAAGAGATAAATGGAATTTCTCTACAGTTTGACCCTCAGAAGATCACAATGTGATACTAGGTGGCCTGTGTTGATCTTTCTCTATTGTTGGGCAAAATATCTCTCACCCCCTTTTCTTATTATTTGTCTCTTTCACACACACCCAGAACAGAGCAAGGGGAAATAACCAGTCCCATGTCTTTTCTGTTACCAGCACATCCTGGTCATTTTGTCTATATGTCTTCCTGTAGTCAGTTATATGACCCACACTTCTGTAACAGTATCAGATGGCATGGTTGGGTAGCACCACTCACCTGACTTCTGGCAGGCTGCATCGCTGCTGCTTACTGGAAGTTAGAAAAGGAGGTAGGAGTGAGATCACCATGGCGCAAACACACCAATGGGAGCACTTGGCCCCATTAGGTGTGTTTATGGAAGGACTCTGCGTGTTGCTGCAGCAGTTGCCATTTGCCCACAACTTTGCCATATCTTCTTTCTGCTCCAGGTGTATAAAGTGGAGGGGCTGCCTGAGGCAGCACACTTAGCACTGCACTTGGAGTCACCTTGGGGTCAGTTTGGAATCCATCTCCCACCAAGAAAAATCATTGCCGCAAGTGCTGGAGAGAGACAGGACAACCAACAAGTTGCTGTGACTAAAAGCCTGTGCCTCTTTAGGGTGAAAGTTTGATACCTGAATGGTTTTTGTTCCTCAGTTGGGAGATGAAGGAAGTGTCATTGCCTCTTATGTTGGAAAAAGTAGTTTCTATACCCCCAAGGTGAGAGCCTGGTGGGGGTAGTTTCTGTCCCCTTGAGTGCAAAACAAGGGGGAGTGTTTGGTATGAATGTTTTATTTAGTGTGTGTGCATTGTTGTAAACTGTCCAGAGAGCTTTGTCTATGGGGCAGTAAATAAATGCAATAAATAAATAAATAAATATTATTTGATTGTGTGTATTTAGGTTTGAGTGGTTCTCATGGTGTAGGCATATGAGTGTGCTGTTTTAGGATGTGAGGTTGAATTACGTGAGTGCTTGTTGAGTGTGATGTGAGGTGTGCTAAAATAGTAAGCTTGAGTGTGTTGGTTTAGAATGTTGATATGTTTAAATATGAGTGTGCTGATCTTGTAAGGGTGTGTTTGAGTAAATTGAATGAAATCTATTTTCAACTGTGTGTGTGTTATGTGCCTTCAAGTCAGTTATGACTTATGGCAACCCTATGAATCAGCGACCTCCAATAGCACCTGTTATAAACCATCCTGTTCAGACCTTGTAAGTTCAGGTCTGTGGCTTCCTTTATGGAATCAATCCATCTCTTGTTCGGCCTTCCTCTTTTTCTGCTCCCTTCTGTTTTGCCCAGCATTATTGTCTTTTCTAGTGAATCATGTCTTCTCATTATGTGTCCACAGTATGATAACCTCAGTTTCATCATTCTGTAGTTAGATTAAATTCTGTTTGTTATAACGGGGGCTGGCTGTTTTAATTGTTTTCCTTTTTATTACATTGTGATTAAGAAATGAGCTGATTTCTTCTGTTTAATCAACTATGTTTAAAAATAAGCTTGTTTCTTTTAACTTGATTTTTTAAACTTTTTTTTGAAGCCTAGGGAATATTTTGTTTAGTCTACAATGCTTGTTATGATTTCTTCTTATATTTCTTGTACTTAATTTTATATACAATGTTTATACTATATACAATGTTTTGTTCAGTTATTAATTGCATTTTATCAATTGTGAGTGGTTTGTGTCTGCTGTTTTAAGATGTTTTAACTTATGTTGTACACCATGTAGAGTTCTATTTAAATATAAGTGGCATATAAATTGTCTAAATGAATAAATTATGGTAAACAGGAGTGACATGGCTGACCAGATGTCAGATGAGCTCCCACACCAACTGCCAACCTCACCCTCCACTAGTGATCTGTAATGATGCCAGGTCCAAGATGGTAGGAAATGTTGACTAACCTTGCTTGCCAATAAGGGAGTTGCTTATCTGGCCCTGTAAATACCAGAGCTTGTAAAAGTTACTTTTTTGAACTACAAGTCCCATCAGCCCAATCCAGTGGCCATGCTGGCTGTGGCTGATGGCAACTGTAGTTCAAAAAAGTAACTTTTCTAAGGTCTGGTAAATACAATGGAAGTATGGCACACAGCTGCTGACATAAGAACATAAAAAGAGTCCTACTGGATCAGGCCAGTGGCTCATCTAGTCCAGCATCCTGTTCTCATGATGGCCACCCAGGTGCCTATGGGAAACCTACAAGCAGGACCTGTGCACTCTCCCCTCCTGCAGTTTCCAGCAACTGGTATTCAGAAGCACAGTGCCTCCAACCATGGAGGCAGAGCATAGCCATCATGACTAGTAGCCACTGATAGCCCTATCTTTCATGAATTTGTCTCATCCTCTTTAAAGCTATCCAAGTTGGTGGCCATCACTGCCTCTTGTGAGCGTGAATTCCATAATTTAACTATTCCCTGTAAAGTTGACATCACCACAGTTAAAGGGAGAGGCACTTTCTTATACTGCTGCTACAGAAAATCGCAGTTGTTCACCTTATGGGAAATAATTCCATAGTTTAACTATGCGCTGTGTGAAGAAGTGCCTTCATTTGTCTGTCCTGAATCTTCTCACATTCCTGTCCTTCTTCCTTTGGCCTTCAGTTCTTCTGTTCCTTTCTTGTTTTGTTGGAATTTATGAACATAAGAAGAGCCCTGCTGGATCAGGGCAAAGGGCCATTTAATCCAGCATCCCATTCTCACAGTAGCCAACCAGAAGCCCACAAGCAGGACCTGAGCACAAAGGCACTCTCCACACCTGCAATTCCCAGCAACTGCTACCCAAAGACATGCTGCCTCTGACAGTGGAGGTAGAGCGTAGCCATCATAGCTAATAGCCACTGTTAGCCTTTTCCTCCATGAATTTGTCAAATCCTCTATTAATTGCAGCCCTATTTAGATTGTAATTTAGATAACTAGCTACAGGGGGCAGGGGCCTTTGTTTGGCTTAAGTTACTTTGCACAGTGGAGGCACACATACTGTATTGAATAACTCTTCCTAAACCATCTAGCAGAGCACATTTCCCAGATATCCCCTGTACATCACTGACAGTTCTCTCCAATCACCTGAAGGTTCTGCTTGCTATGCACTGAACCAGGGATCACAAACCTGTAGGCCTCCAGATATTGTTGGACTCCAACTCCCATCAGCCGCAACCAGCATGGCCAAGGGCAACGTCAACAGAACCACAGATACCCTGCCACTGCATTACACTGACTGCAATGCTTGAAATGCTCTAAGATTTTAGAGATGCAGTCTTAATGCCGTTGGTTGTACTTATTTGAGAATAGCTGCAATACAAAGGTATTTAACAACACTGACTTTCTGCATTGGAAATTATAGGATGGGAAGTGGAAGGGAAGCAGTCAGCCTGCCATCTGCATGGATACATTTGTTGTTGTTGTTGTTGTTGTTACAGTAGGGCCCCACTCGTATGGCGGGTTACGTTTCAGACCCCCGCTGAAAAGCGAAACCCCCCAAAAAGAGGAACTCCATCAATAAAATGGCGCCCGACGCCTGAAAAACACTGTAAAAGTGGAACAAGTACCATATGAGTGGGGCCTTACTCTAATTGAAAGTCGCCATATTAGCGAAATGCCAAAAAGCTGGACCCTACTATATTATTATTATTATTATTATTATTATTATTATTATTATTATTATTATTAATTTCAATTTAATATTCGCTTACCACACAAGAAGTCCCCAAGCAATTTGCAAAATTTTAAGAGCAAAAAAAAGCATAGCATAAAACCAGAGAAGTATAATAGATTCCAATGAAAACCAGGTGATAACCCATAAAGCAGACCCAATAAACCAGCAGCAAAAAAACTCAGCACCAAAAGTATATACTATATAAAAGTATATACAGTAAGACTAGTATAATCCATCAAATGTCTAGGATAAAAGTTTTTACTTGCTGCTGAATAGATGTTAATGAATGGATGTTAATGGGTATGAATGAGGACCTCATTCACTGGGGAGAACATTCCACAAACGGAACCACAACTAAAAAGACCCTTCTCCCTCTCTCTCTGGACTAGGTCCTCTCATGTCAGAGCTGTGATGTGGACAGCGATCTGAGGTGAGGCAGCAGCCAGGAACTACGAGCCAGATGGCTAGTCAGGACTGAAATACAAGTTGGAACTGGGGGCAAGTGATTGAGCAAGCCAAAAATCGGGGCTGAAGAATAACCAAGGATGCAGAAACACCCCAAAACTCAAGAAGACCTTGTTGCTCAAGCAAGACTCTGTTGGAGCAGAAACACCTTCCTGTCCAGGAGGATCTGATGGCCAATCTGGGTGGGCAGAGTCAGTCCAGGGCCTGAAGGTATTTTGCTGAAAAGCTGCCCCCTGCTGTTCAATGGTTCAACCACATGCTGGACCTGCACTTAGACTTTGCAGCTCCTGACAGCACATGAATATGCACCAGAGTGGATCAGCTGCCTTTGCCCAAACAGAGACATTTACTTTCTAGGAACCTGGAAGAAGGTACTGAAACCTCAAGAATCCTATTGCACACTAATATAATTGCAAAAGTAGGGACAGTATTTCACCAGGGAGAGGAAACAGAAAAGAGGCACCGCCCCTGGTAAATAAGGACAATTGGAGTGTGTGGATTTGCCAGCCATTGCTGCCTGATGACGTTCAATACTTTCCTTATCCATAGCGAGCTGATGGGAAATTGTCACCAGTTTTCATGTAGGACTGGGCACGTTGTGCTTGGTGTGAATCTGCATTGATTGCCCAAACTACTTTAGGAAATAACTCTTTTCCTGTTACTTGTGTATGCGATGCTAAAATTTGAGCCATACCACAGTTAGGGTCAAAAGTAGCAAATCAGGCTGCCAGAAAGCTAGGCAATGGAGTTCTTACATAATTTTTTTTTCACCCAACAGAGACACAGATGGGAAGTCTATTACTTGCTATTTTGAAGATACTACATCTGTGTTACCAATGATTATGTAAATGCACAGATTTTATTGCCATCATCCTTCCTTTCAACACACTTGCCTTTCACAAATTTGGGCTAATCAGCAGTTTTGTCCATCCACATTTTCATGCATTTCAGCAAATAAAATGCTGTCTGCAATTTACTATTCACAGTAAATAAGTATGCATGAAACAAACGGCACATTCATAAGGGAAAGCAGGCATCACTAAAGTGAATTGTTTTGTGCTCAGTTGGGAAGAGTTGGCCTGGGTTTAAAAAGGGGGGGAAATAGAAGAAGAAGCAGGCTTGAGTTAATAGCACATTGGAGAAACTCACATTTTTATCACTGAAGAGCTTCAGAATGCAGCCATCTTCGTTTTTCATGAGGCGTTAAGGAACTAATGTAATGCAGCTGGTTAGAAAGAACTGTGGCTGCTCAAAGATACAAATGGGAGCTCTAACTAAGTTTACAGCAGCGATGCTCTGGCAGCTTGTTAGCATAAGGGAAAAGTCCATTTTATAAGCAATGGGGGGCTGCCAGCAACTTTGATATTGAGTACTCTCCTTCCCCATTTGGAATGTGACTCACCTTTAGGCCCTGGACTGACTGGAGACCCTCGGTTCTGCATGTATCTTTCCCGTGTGGTGACCCAGTCTGGACCACGATCTTGAGCACAGGAACGTAGGAAGGAGCGTTATACTGAGTCCGGCAAGGGCTGTGCACCGGATTCTGCCAAGGCCTGAAATCAAGCCTGTTGGAGGGATCCAGGCCTTGGCTGAGACAGCCACAAATCAATGCAGGTTGGGCTGGGCAGCCCAGAGTGATCCAGGGCAGTCAGGAGTTGGGGCATCAGACGGGAAGTATAGGCAGAGAAGGAGAAATTGTGAAAAGGAAGGACTTAAAAGGAGGCTTCATCTCCATGGGAGAAGGTAGGGGAGCGGTGGGTGGCTGAGTGCCTTTCTCACCTGACCTCTCCTTCCTGCCGGCCTCTCCTTCTTCTGCCCCCTGAAGCAGCACCACACAGGATGGAATCCTCCTGCTGACCAATTGATAAGCAGGAGGATTCCATCCTACTTAGTGCCCATCGCTGTTCCTTCACAAGCAGCTTCCCTGCATGCAGCATCCCACACATCCAAACCTGCCTGCTTGCAGTCAGCGGTGGGAGAGATGGAGATACAGCTTCTCCTTCCCCTCCCCCCTCCAGGTTATATGTTAAAAATGGAGTTTAAAATACCCTTAGCTCCACCCCCCAAATTGCTTTGGAGACAGATCTGGAGTGGGACGGATGGTTCCTCATGTTGGCCCAGGGTGGGTCAATCTAGGGCCCCAGATTGGGGCCACGGTGCCGATGGCAGGGATGGGTGAGAATTTCAATTCAATTTGCATTTCAAGCAGAATTTATCAAATTCGCAATTTCCGAAACAATATAAGAACTGAAACAAAGCCATCCTTCGAAATGCGCATTTATTAGGATTTTGGGATGCAGTTTGCCAACTAAACATTTACAAAAATGCATATATTAGGGGAAAGTGTGCAAAAAATGGATACATGAGTGAAAATAACAGGCAAAATGGGATGAAATGACGAGAAATGGCTTGCAAAAAATGTGTACCTTTGTTGAAACTGCCTACAAAAATGTGTTTCTTTGGAGAAATTTGCACTGAAATGGGGGAGAATTTTCATGAGGGTTTTTTTTAAAAAAATTCACAGATCACTGCAGAAATGTAGAGAATTGAACTGAACAGTAGAGAAATGAGAAACGGAGAGATCCAAAATGGACAGATCTTTCCATCCCTAGCCAATGGGGGGAGGGCTTGTGCATAGCCCTGAGTCAGACCACTGGTCCATCTAGCTTAGTATTGTTTGTACCAACTGGGAGCAGCTCTCTAGGGCTACTATTCCAGCCCTTCCTAGAGATGCCAAGGATTGCAACTGGAACCTCCTGCATTTAAAGCAGACGCTCTGCCACTGAGCTATGTCCCTTTCCTATGTGAAGCGTCCTCACGCTTTGGACTGGCCCAGCCCAGCCTGACTGGCCCAATGGACCTTGCAGAACAGGAAGGGATGTCCCGAGGGAATAGCACAATGCCTGCAAAAGCGATGCCATTTGGATGGAGGAGGGGACACATTCAAGCTGCCGGCAGCAAAGACAGGATTGCTCGCCATCGAAACAAACGGCAAAACAAAAAACAAATGTGTTCAAGCAAAGGTGGAATGAAACAAACATGGCTTTAAAAATGAAAAACAGGACCAGACCCCCACCACACTGTACATATGACAGAACTGCTCCCCACAAAATGACTCCCTCCACATCGAAAGTTAGATTTCAGGAAACCCAGCCTGGAGGGTGGGTGTTACGGAAAAGTAGTCCATCATGCAGGCCACACCTTGCAATTAGCAATGGTAGAGCCCCAGGCACAGGTCTACCCCCTCACTGAGAAGTGGGGGTAGAGACATATGGGTCCTATCTTGCTTAGCCAGCATCAGCAGGCTTGCTGCATAATGTGCCATACCACGCCTTGGGAATGAAGGTGTTCATTCTTGAGGGTTCTGCCACATTGCCTTCACATCTCTGAACATTAAAAAGGGAGGAGCTCCTGAAAGAAGCTCCTCAATCTAGATGAATGGGCAGTGAAATGACCGGTGAAATGCAATGTAAGCAAGTATAAAGTGATGCACTTTGGAGCAAAAAATCCTAATTTAATCTACACGCTACTGGGGGTCGGAACTGGTGTTGACTGATCTGGAATGGGGCATTGGGATCATAGAGGATAATTTGTCAACCCAGTGTGCGACAACTATGAAAAAGGCAAATTGCACCTTAGGGATCATTAGGAAAGAAAGTTACCAATATCATACTGCTATTATACAAATCTGTGGTGCTACATAAGGCTCCACTCTTGGAGAAAGAGTTTGCTATTTGTGCTAAACAAGCTCACTGCACCCCTATCTCTGGCTCATTGTTCACCATGTAAATCACATGCTGCTAATATTGTCACCTATGAGAATGTCATTGTACCTTTTGTATGGCATGGCTTTTTGGGAATCTGAGGCCCTCCAGGATGTTGCTGGACTACAGCCCCCATCATCACTGACGGTTGACCATGCTAGCCAGGGTGGCTGGGGCTGATGGGAGTTGGAGTCCAACATCTGGATGGCCAGAGGTTCCTAACCACTGTGGTCAATACCCATCTGTCTGCCTGTGAAGGGTTAGATTTTGCATCCGATGAAAGAATTCTCATCCACAAAAGCTAATGCCACAAAGAATATGTGTTTATCAGGACTGTGCTGTTTCTGATGTAACAGACTAACATGGCTACTCTCTGAAATTAGAAAGTATAGATTAGTTTCCAGTAGGGATGGGGGAGAAATTCAATCAGCATTTAAAGCCAAATTTTCAAATGTGCAGTTTCCAAAACGATATGAGAACTGGAACACAGCCATTCTCCAAAATGGGCACTTACTGTATTTTGCAATGCAGTTCTCCAACCAAACAATGTATACTAAAATGCATATACTAGGAGAAAATGTGTATAAAAATGTATTTTATTTGATTGATTGATTATTTGATTTATATCCCGCCCTTCCTCCCAGCAGGAGCCTAGGGTGGCAAATGAATATATTAGTGAAAGAAAACAAACAAAAATGCATTATATCGGGAGAAATTGCTTGGCAGAATGTGTTCATTAGTCAAAATTGCAGACAAAAATGTGCTTGTTTGGAGAAACATGCACTAACATGCTGAAGAATTTTCATGAGGATGTTTTAAAAAAAATTATGTCGAAATGCAGAGAACTGAATTTAAGGCTTGAAAAATGAGAAATTGAGAGAGGCAAAATTGACATCCCTAGTTTCCAGTTCAGCTTTGAGTGCTACCTAACCCTTTTAAGTATGGGCCATCATAAATTTGAACACTCTAAGGTAGACCCCAAAAATTTCAACACATGCTCAGCATCTCTCAGTGGGCTGCAACTGCACAGAACTCACCAATCTGCATCAGGTTTTTCTTTCTGCCTCATTAGTGGGTGAATCACTATCCCAGCATTTGCATTTCCATGAAACGATGTTTCGCCTGACCCTTCGATAGCTGAATTACCAAAACTTTAAAAGTAAACTTGCCAGCGTTAAATGCCATAATTTGTCTCCTCTGTACTCATTACGTATGAGCCTTGGGATGGTAGTTTGAATGAAAGATGATGTTTAATCTGTCATTAAATTACATACATATCTGCTTTGAGTGCTTATTAAGCCTTAAGCAAATCAATACCTGATTGCATTTTAATCAGGATAGATAAGAAGAAAAATCCCATAATATGTTTAAGCACTTAAAACAACCCTTTTAGAGCATTACTGAAGTTAAAGCCCATGATGAAAATGTACTGATAAGGCAAATATGTGGCAATCAGCACATATAGCTAAAATGGATAAGAAGGAGGTTGATGTTTTAGGATTTGGGCATTTTTCTTCTCTTTAATTTAGTAGCACCATTTCCAAAATGAAGTCAGTCGAAAGTAAATGGGGACATGGATACTCCAAGGGTTCAATCCCTAGTCAACCTAGTCCAAGTGAAGCCTAGTTCTCATTGGTTGTACCATTTCAGGACTATACCACTTCAGACAAAAAGTGAAGTGGTTGATAATGAAAAAAATTTATTCCCAAATAAAAAAATCCAACACATAAAAAAAATCTTGCATATCATGGACAAGGTAGATATTTCACCCCATGCGGATGATTTTTTTTAAAATGGAGGAACATCCAATTAAGAACCCCCACTGCAGTCTGAAGTGGTACAGTCCAAACACATGCTTGTCATTTGAGAATAGGGATGGAAGGATTTGTTAATTTTGGTTCTATCAGTTTCTCATTTCCCCAATCTTAAAATCATTTCTACAGCTATTTGCCTTTAGGGGGGAAAAAGGTCCTTATGAAAATTCTTTAGCATTTTAGTAATAAACACATTTTTCTATGCAGTGTTGACTAATGTGCACATTTTTGTAAGCAATTTATCCTAATATAATACATTTTTGCATGTTATGTTCACTAATATATTCATTTTTATGCACACTTTCCACAATATATGCATTTTTGCAGGCATTGGCTGGTTAGAGAACTGAGTTGCAGAATTCGGATAAGTGCGAATTTTGAAGGATGGCTGTGTTTCAGTTCTCGTATTGTTGGGGAAAGTGTGAATTTGATAGATTCAGCTTTAATGTGAACTGAATAGAATTTCTCCACCCTCCCTGCTTGAGAGTGACACTGTACCATATAATGGCAAAAACACAATACAGTAAACTAGATGTGTTTGTTAGAATGCATGATGCCCCCTTTTGGTGCAATAAAAAAGGCATTAAAGTTTAGTCTTCCCAGCATGACTCATTCCACATGAGGAGTTGTTTTAGGGCATATGATACTGCAGATTTAAACTGGTGTAATGATTTCCCCCTTTCTCAGGGTAACCTGAGAATTGTAGTGTTTTGATGAAGGCTTGGGAATATCTATGCATGGACTCTCAGCACCTCACCAAACTACATTTTACACCTAGATTCTTTGGGAGAAGCCATGATTGGGTCTAAAACCAATGTCTGTTTCTACTAAGTATACTATAGAAGAAGTTGGCAACCTGTGGCTCTCCAGATGATGTTGGACTACAACTCCCATCAGCCCCAGCCAGCATGGCCAATGGTCAGGCATGAAAGGAGTTGTAGTCTAACAACATCTGGAAGGCTGCAGGTTACCCTCCCCCACTTAGTATTATAGCAAAAATAAGACTCTTGTGCCACCTTACAGGTGAAATCACTGGGGAATAAGCTTGTTGTGGGCTTTTTCAGTAGAGCTGCGTTGTTCAGTCCATTAGTCAATCAGGTGTAGCCAGCAAGGTGCCTTCCAGATTTTGTTGGTCTCCAACTCTCATCAGCTCCAGCTAGCATGGTCAATGATCAGGGATGATGAAAGTCGTAATCCAGCAATCTGTGAAGGGCACCACTTTGGCTTTCCATGAATTAAAATTATTTTAAAAGCTTACCTTTGACAAAAGATGTGCTTCCAATTAATCAGGCAACAAATTAAAAGAAGCTAGTCATTTTTAATGAGAAACCCATGACTGGAAGTCTCCTTCTTACAAGAAGCATTCTCTTGCACACTGGGGGAAATGCACCTTCTGAAATGGTGCCATCACAGTGTACATCTTTACAAATTAAAGAAAGGATGATTTTTATCCTTCTGAGCTATTGGTTTCTTCATATGCAAATGTAATCTGTTAAAGTTGCATTCCAATTCAAAACGGGAACAAGTTGGACTTGTATACATGTATAGGATTGTACTGTATTAGTGCTTGTCACAAACTTTATAGATCTTCAGATGAGCCCTTCTAGATTTGACTAAAGAGCTGTTCTGTTTTCACAGTGGCTAATCTGATGCCTTTTGGAAGCACATATGCAAGATATGAGTGCAATAGCATTCTCATGCTTGTGATTCACAGGTTGGGGTTAGACATCTGAAATACAACTTTATTCTGTATCAGCCATCCTACCTGCTCAATTGATGGAGGCTCTCTTTTCTCTTCCATCTACCCCTGCAATTCATCCACCTGGGACCAGGGAGAGGGCCTTCTCAGGCTATGGAACGTCCTCCCAAAAGAGGCTCATCTTGCCTCCTCTTTACCAACTTTCTACTGAATGGTGAAGACCTTCCTTTTTAGGAAGGCTTTTGACTTCCTGTGTGTTTGTGTGTGTGTTGTATCTGTGCCGTTGTTTTATTGTTTTATGATGGGACTGGTTTTACTGTCAGTATCTGCTGCTGCCAATTTGTAAGGAGGACATATTTTACATTTTTAAATTTTTGTTTTAATAAAGTGTTATTTTTGTATTTTATTATTATTGTTCACCATTTTCAATTGCCAGGAGATGCAGGGTATACATTTGTTAAATAAATATTGGAACAACAACAACAACAATGCAACAGCAGAGATGAGGGACCTTTTTCATGCTGGGGGCCACATTTCCTTTAGGACAACCTCCCGAGGGCCACATGCCAGTGGTGGGCAGGGCCAAAAGTAAAATTAGGTGGAGCAATGGATGTAAATGTACATTTTGCCTTTGTGCAGTGGGTTAGCTTCTATGCACACTCACAAACCCCTCTCCACCCTTTATCCAGACAAGCATTGTCAGGGTTCAAGATTAGCTACAAAACCAGGGTGCACAGTAGGGCCAGTGAGAGGGTGTGGACTCAGGAGAGTCCCAAGGGCCAGGTAAACAGGTCTGAAGGACCACATTTGGCCCCCAGGCCTGAGGCTCCCCTCCCTTGCACTATGGGGTTCAAGTCACCAAAAGTCAAAGGAGATGTAAAAGACAGAAGCAGACATGTCCCAGGCATATGCAGACCACAGATTAATTCAAGACCAAATCAGAGCTGGGCCAGAACAACTCTTAAATACTCTGCTCCTAATCTTGGCTGAACAGGCGAAAGGCATTGTAGATAATGAAGATATTACCCATGGTGTTAGATGATTTATTCACACATGCAAGATACCTTTTGGATGAAACAGCCAGGCTTGTCATAGAGCAGGGTGAAGCAAACTGCTTCAGGCAGCAATGGGGGGAATATATGAAGGCAGAAACTAGTGTCTGAGCACAGTGGCAAGATTTTGTAATAGGTATGGGGGGGAATTCAACTGAGTTTGCATTTGAAGCTGAATCTATCGAATTTGCAATTCCCAAAACAGTGTGCGAACCAAAACACAGCGACCCTTCAAAACTTGCACTTATCCGAATTGTGCAATGCAGTTCGACATCCAAACAATATTTAACAAAATGCATATATTATGGGGAAATGTGCATAAAAATGAATATACACTATTTCTGAAAATAACAAACGTGTATTCTGTTATGAGACATTGCTTGCAAAAATGTGTACAGCTGCCTACAAAAATGTGTTTGTTAGGGGAAATTCTCACTAAAATGCTGAAGAATTTTCATGCATTTTAAAAAAAAATCAAATTTCTGCAGAAATGTGGAGAACTGAATTTAAGATTGGAAAAATGGGAAAGGTGGAAGAACTGAAATTGACAGCTCCTTCCATTCCCTGCTTTGTAAAGCACTAGCCTTAGTGGGGTGCCTCAGATAGCAAATGTCTTGGGCCAGCACTGTGGCATGAACATGCACATGTGAATGAGCCCATAGCAAGACTCGTTCCTGCTGCAACTGGAGGGTACATAATGTGTTTTAGTGTGAAAATAAAATACACAGAGTCTCCTGCAGAGGGTTGTAAACCAGAATAAATAAATAAAAGCAGGTACAATTGCAGGGCATGGATTTGTATCCAAAGAATCAACGCTGGCAAAAAAACACCCACAAACCCTAACATTTCCTACCTCTATTAGCCACTCGGGATCCGGAAGCAATTATAATTACAATGTGTCTCTCCGTAAACAAATAAGCAAACAAACTTTATGGCTATGGTCCCATCAGCTTAGTTTCCCTCAAGCATACTTCAGATTAATTACAATGCATTTGAACAGTAATACTGACATCTCTGTCTCCCATTAAATACCATTAACACTGTCAATAAGCTCATTTTTACAAGCAAACAAGCCCCAAAGGCTTTCTTTCAACAGAACCCACACACATCTAGCGTCAAAATCCATAGTTGGGCAGTACCTTTATTGGGACCAAGCAGGGGTGTAGTGGACCAGGGTCTCGGGGGGTCTTAGACCCCTTACTACTTTGGGAGCAGGGTCCCTATGTCTCCAGCTTCCTATGAGCCAATCAGCACGAAAAGGGAGTCTGTTAGCCACTGAGAAGAATATTCTTACATGGTTCCTTGTCCTTTCCTGCTGATTGGAGCCAATCAGATAAGATAGCCACTGAGAAGACCCTTTTTAGTCGCTAACACATTCCTCTTGCATGCTGATTGGCTTCGATGGACATCTGTTGTTCTGGGAGAAGGTGTACATGGGAAGGACTGAGGAGTGTGGAGATGATGACAGACAGCAAGCCAGTGAATAAAGGGATGTGGCTATGAGGGGATGTGGCATGACTATCATGAAGGGACCCTGAACTTCTGAACTTACCACTACACAACAGGGACCAAGTAAAATAACACAAAATATGGAAAGCTCTAAAGTTCTCTAGAACCCTTCATCAGGCAAGATGTTATACAAAGCAGAGCAGGAGTAGAAGGGACAATACTACAGTGACCCAGTAGTCTCAGTTCCGAGATGGAGACTGTGGGTGGAATGAGTGTTTCTCAGGAGCTAGGCTGCACATCTAGGATTCGTGGATAAACAGAAAAATCATAAAGCAGTTTGAAGGGGGGATTAGGGCTGTGAACCAGATTTGTCTGAAGCCCAAACCAATTTGGGTGAAACTGGGTTTCAGCCGAATTAGGTTGAGACAGCCCCCAATTGTCTCAGGCCACTTTGGGCCACCTGGAGTAACACAGGGCTGTCAGAAGGTGGGACAGTTGGGGGGGGAGAAGGAGAGGCTGACAAACTCTGCAAGCAGTATGGGACTGTTTGCAAAAGGGGTTTCAAACTGCCCCACAATGCACTTTCATTGCACGTGTCTGTCCCCAGCAGGGAAACACCGACGCACAACCTAACTGAGTAGGATTGCACCCTTCTCCCCAATGGCTCCTGGTTCATGGCACACCCCAGGCTGCTGCTGACAGCCTACTCTGGACATCCTCATTTGATCCAAATGGTTGTTCAATAATTTGCTTACAGTGAGGTAGGGATGTTGTGAACCATATTAGGGGGGCAGATATAGGCCCCAAAAAGGGATGGACTTCTCCAGTCAAGAATGTGCCCTGAAGGATAGATGGCTGGATTGCCATCTAGGAGCCTGCACTGCTGAATAGCAGCCTATCCATCAGAAAGTGGTTCTACGTGGCTAAGAAATAACAGTTTTGGGGGGCTTGAGATGCATGACGGAGACAGCAGCAGATCTGCTATGACTTCTGACTTCTCCAAATCAATGAATCACATTTAACATCTGGATGACTAGAAACAGACCACTGTGTAATGGTGATCAAGTTAGTAGGTGGGCTTTTCCTTTAATCCAGCCTTCCCCAACCTGGTGCCCTCTAACTGTTTTACAGTGCAACTTACATCAACCCTAGCCGCCATGGTCACTGGTTGGGATGATAGGACTTATACTCCAACAACATCTGGAGAGCACCAGGGTGGGGAAAGCTGAGTGAGCACTTAAGGCATTTCTGCATTTTTATTATTTTATTTCCTTTCATTCAAATCTCACCTTTCTTCCATCATGGAGCCCAAGTGGGGTCCTGTCCCACCAAAATTTGTCTGCCTTCAGTTAGCCCCCATCTGTTTATCTCCTTACTTTCAACCAGTCTATGGGGTGGCATTGGCTGACAGCATCTTTCCTGCTCCTTTTCTCAGTGCTATCCTTGGAGAATTCAGCAGGGAGGAGGATGGGGAGAAAACAGGGGTGTAGTCATCCAGGGTCTCAAGGGGTCTTAGACCCTTTACTTTTTTGGGAGCCAGGTCCCAGCAAGAAAAAAAAATCCTTAACTTTCTTATTTCTGTTGTAAGATGGGATTCAATATTTCTAGAAACCTGTAAGTGCTCCAATCAGAATTCAACCACCATAAATTAATACAGTGCAGTGTCGTAATTAAGTTCAATAATCTCATTAAGGCTTTAATGAAATTGATTAATTTAAAAAGGAATTGGCAGGTGATCATGAGTTATTTTTTTAGCATAAGAGAGAATGCTAGAAGATTACTGAGGTGTCTCAGCTACAAAATGTTTTGAAGCTATAGGTCTCCATGCTCAGTTCATCACAGCATGTAGACACATGATGAAATGCTCTAAGGAATGAATGCTTTGCTTTCAATATTCATCTTTGGAAAGCAATTTTGATTGCCTTACCAATAGGCTAAGTATTTGCTTTGTATTTTTATCCAATAGATACTGAATCAGGCTTAGTTGTTTTGAATGGACCATATGTACATGTATTTTCAACAAAAATAATATAATATAATATATACACACATTAGTCTGAGCAATATTAGGCCCATTTGGCAATTTGTCTGTTGAGTGGAGGCATCAGTCAAGCTAGGAGGTGCTTGGGGCATTAGACAAGAAGAACAGTCAAGCAACTCTGGGCTCCTACCTTTTCTGAGGAAGAACATAGGTCTCAGCCTTTTTGCAGGTTTTTCCACCTCTCCTTCCTGCCTGATGCTCTGCCCCCTGAAAGTCTCAGATTGCTCTGGGCCACCCAACCCAACCCAACCCATGGCAATCCAAGTCTGTCTCAACCCAACTCAACTGATACCCAGAACCCACCAAACTGGCCTGATTCAGTTCAGGCCTCAGGCCTCAGATGAATCTGGTGCACATCCCTAGTATAAAATACGTTAAATCACAACAACAACAACAACAACAACAATGATGACAATGGCAACAACAATAATAATAATAATTTAGAAAAATTGAATCCCATGCTTATTTCTAGAAGAATGCAAGCATGATAATAACGTGCCTGCCGCTTTCAAGCAAATTCCACTTTAATGGTGGAATGAGAGTTCCAAAAGCAAGAAACATCTGTCCAGACTGCCAGCCCATCTGAGCTCACCATTTACTATAGGCACATGCAGAAGACTTTCCATACGCTGTCCCTGGTTGGCTATTGCACTGATGATGTGGGACTGTGTACGCTTTGACATTGTAAAGTCGTAAGGATTCATAGTTAGAACATAGATGGAATTCTCTCTTAACGTTTGAGTGGATGTATGGATTTATATATTGATTTGTTATCTTTTCTCAAAATAGACCTTCTGTTTGAAATTACATAACCACAAGACGAAGAGTGTATGGCTTTCAGAACTGAAAATGCATTTTTCCCTGTCTCTCTCACCATGCTTGGCTTAACAGAGTTCTCAACACACACACAAGCCATCAGTGCCAACTTTAGGTTTTGAGGGCTCTTGGGCAAGACACCTGCAATGGATCCCCTTCCATGGTGTGAATTCCTCCCCCCCCATTCTTCACCATCATTGTCACCAGCTCCTCCTCCTCTCAGGGCTGGGTCATTGGCAGTAGTCTGAGATAAGCCAGGAGGCAGAAGCTGTAGGACGAGCCAATAGCTGGTACCATAGGAAGAGGGTTTGATTGTGAAAGCTCTCTGAGAACTGTAGCTCTGTGAGGGGAATAGAGGTCTTCTAATGATTCTCACCACTGCGTTTCCCAGGATTCTTTGGGGGGAAACCAGGCCTGTTTAAAGTGCTTTAAATGTATAATGTGTACCAAGCAACTAACAAGTTCAATAATTGATGATGATGATGATGATGATGATAAGATTGGTCGAGAATTTCAATTCAGTTTGCATTTCAAATTCGCAATTTCTGAAAAAAAGATGAGCACCGAAACACAGCCATCCTTCGAAATTCTCACTTATTTAAATGTTGCAATGCAGTTCGCCAACCAATGTTTACAAAAATGAATATATATGGGGAAAGTGTGCATAAAAGTGAAAATAACATGCAAAAATGCATAATATGATGAGAAATGGCTTGCAGAAAGGTGTATATTAGTCAAAACTGCCTACAAAAATGTGTTTATTAGAAGAAATGCTGGAGAATTTTCATGAGGTTTTTTTTAAAAAAAAATAGCAAATTGCTGCAGGAATGTGGAAAAGTGAATTTAAGACTGGGAAACTGAGAAAACCGAAACTAACAGATCCTTCCATCCCTAGATGATGATGATGATATATTAACATTAAGTAAAAGGCAAACAAAAGACAGGTTGTGCAAAGAGGTCATCATACAATGAATACAGAACTTCAGAATTATTTTGTGATGTTGCATGAAAGGGGAGAAGTCTGCCATTCAGATTTTTTAAAAAAACATTCATCTCATTCAATGCTGGGCATGCCAAAAGAAGTTTTACATGCATTTTTTAAATGTAAAATGTTATTAAAAGTGTCATGTGGTAGTTTCTGTCTCAGCGCTTCCATATATCCTGTGAGAAAACCTAATTCAATTATACTTCTAAAGAATTGTTTAATGGGCCATTAGTTTACAATATGGTCTATTCTCTTCAGAGGTTTTGTTTGTTCATTTCTTTTGTTACCATAATAACAACTTCTAAACAGATGAGCCTGTGCTTGGGTGAGAGGTGAGGGAAACTAAGTATCATCATGATAATGTGTATTACCTAAGTATACCATCTCTCTTGAAACTTCCATTCAGTTCTGAATGTGCATGCTAGTTCAGATTCTAAAATTACAGTGCATTGTTCCACCTAACTTAATTGTATGTAGTTCCTGACTGAAAGGCTTAGAGACCATCATACTAGAACCTGGGGCCATCCAATGATGCTGAATATTGTAAGATTTAGGACGGACAAAAGGAGGTACTTCTTCAAACAGTGCATAGTGAATATTAGGCAGGCGCCATCTCTGCTATCTTTTCGGCGCCTTTTGAAGACTTTTCTCTTTCAACAAGCCTTTTAGGTTGAGACCTATCCCAGTCTGCGTCTGTGTTAAAATTGCTTAATATGTTTTTTAATAATGTTTTAACCCTTTTTAAAGTTGTTTTTTTAATGTTTTTAACACTGTTTTGTTTTAATGTATTTTAAGATCTGTTTTTATGATGTTTTAAAGTGTTTTTAGTGCTTTGTTTGCCGCCCTGGGCTCCTGCTGGGAGGAAGGGTGGGATACTAATTAAATAATAAATAAATAATAAATAAAATAGTTAAATTGTGGAATTGACAGCCACAAGATATAGTGATGGCCACCAACTGGGATGGCTTTAAAAGAGGACTAGACAAATTCATGGAGGAGAAGGCTATCAATGGCTACCTCCCATGACTTACCATGATGGCAATGTTTTACCTCCATCCCTGGAGGCAGTACACCTCCAAATACCAGTTTCTGGGAATCCCCAATGGAGAGAGTGCTGTTGCACTCAGGTTCTGCTTGTGGGCTTTTCATAAGCACCTGGTTGGACACTGTGAGAACAGGATGCTGGACTAGCTGGACCTTTGGTCTGTCCAGCTCTGCTTATGTCCTAATGATCAGTTAGCTATTGTGCATCAATTTGGTTTAACTAGCGGCCATACCAGAGTTCCCCACTCATAGTGAACAGAGGAAGCTGCCATATACCCAGTCAGACTATCTATTCACCTAGACCAATCCTGTGTATTTAGAGTGGCAGCAGGCATAGATCTTTCCTATCACCTAAATACCTGATACTTCTAACTGAATATACCAAGGAGTGAAGCTGGGAGCTTCTGCATACAAAGCATACCCTTGACCACTGAGCTAGTTCTCTCTCTCTCTCTCTCTCTCTCTCTCTCTCTCTCACACACACACACACACAGAGAGAGAGAGAGAGAGAGAGAGAGAGAGAGAGAGAGAGAGAGAGAGAGAGTTACTGACCAGCTTACTATTGTACTTCTCAGCTCTGTAAATAAGCCCACAAAAGTAACCAGCTCTCAAAACTAGCCTGCTCAGAGGCTACCAGCCTGCATTTCCATGATGTAAGAAGAGGAAGAGAACCACCTCAGCATAGAAATGCAGACTGCTGGCCTCTTAGCAGGCTAGTAAAAAAAATGCCTTCAATCAAGCAGACTGTGGAGGGAATGATCCATGTCTCCTTCACCTTGGTTTCCAAAATAGGTATGGAGGAAGGGGCTTGCCTTCTTCCATGAGTAGCATGGAAGTCAAGCGTACTGGAAGAGGGTGGATGAATCACTCTGTCCTTCTTCCAGCTGCCCACTCTCTTGCCTGCATGGAATTCCTATGCCTAAAGCTAAGAAATGAAAAGGATAGATATTTGCTGCACCCCTAAATAATAAAAAATGGGGTGGGGGAAGGAACCTTCCAAGTCAGGGGTTCAGATGCAGTGAATCTGCCCAACTGCCCCTGTTCTGAAGTTAATGAGCTGCTCTTAATCATAACCATTTGTCCTTTGGGACAGTTGTTTTCTGACGCAGGCCAATTCCAGAGCCCTATAGGCAAAACATTAAATTGTTTTCCATCATCACTGATGGGCAATTATTTGCTCTGTCATATTGGCCAGCCCATAGTCTAGCATGAATTAATGTGACCTGACAAGGTGTTATGACTTTGCAATAATTAAAATATCGATGAATGTGCAGCTAATTTTGTCTGGCACCATCATCTATCACATCAGGAAGCAAGTACACTGAAATTGGAGTTATTCAGCAGAAACTGAGTCCAGCAATTGCCAAAAGATATCTTCCTCATTCAAGCCATAACAACAAAGGGAAGAAGAAAAAGATTATAAGCAATCTGGAATTATGTTAAACTAAGTGAAAAAGAACCTTAAAGTATACTGTAACAATGTGTCCTCTTACATGTTACTCTTTGGATGGTGAGGTTGCCAAAATGTTGAAAGGGACTTAGTCACAGATGGTGTCTGAACATGAATAAATTCACTTCGCTCAAGAGCAGATGGATTTCTTTTTTTAAGTGAACATCTGAAACAGTTGCTCTAGGGAAATTACTAACTCATTCTTCCAGTGTGTGCTGCAATGTCCTTTAGCAACCCATCTCTTCAGCTTATTCAACAATTGAGCTCAGGGGAAAAAATTGGGGTGTTAATACCATCCTGTCAAAGGGCGACAACAGATCAGCAGGGGAGACCCTGTTGTCAGTGCCACCACCCTCTATCGCCTAGGGATAGTAATGTGCGAGAGGGCTTTCTCTCTGGTGGCCCCTGGTCATGGAATGACCTTCCCTCTGAGGTGCATCTTGCACCAACACTGTATGCTTTCTGACAATTGGTCAAGATGCACTTTTAGATAAATGGAGGATACGCCAATTAATAGTTACTAATCCTGATGGCTATGTTCTACCTCCACTATCAGAGACAATATGCTTCTGGATACCAGTTGCTGGAAACCACAGGAAGAGAGAGTGCTGTTGCACTCAAGTCTTGCTTTTGGGCTTCCCATAGACATCTGGTTGGCCACTGTGAGGATAGGATGCTGGACTAGATGGCCCAATGGCCTGATTGAGCAGGGCTCTTCTTAGGGTTTTTTTATTCCAACAAACAAGAAAGGATGTTCACCTTTTCCCTAGTCTTTGTATGAGTGGGTGTCTTCTCTCCTGCACAACGGTTCCATACTGCTGTTTAGTTAACATTGTCATCAGTTAATTTTGTGGTTTTATTTTATGACATTCATATAATTTGAACTCCTTTTCCCACTGAACTTAATAAGCATGCAAATGATCAGCACTGCCCTTCCCTCCTCCCCACTTCTAACCCCTCCCTCCTTCTAACCCCTCCCTCCTGCCCCTCCCTTCCCCTTCCTGCCCCTCTCCCTTCCCCTCTTTCCCCCTCCAACTCCTCCTCTCCCCTCCCCTTCCTCTTCTCCCCTCCCTTCCTCTCTCTCTCTTCTCCCCTCTTCCTCCTCTCCCCTCTCCAGCCCTCTCTCCCCCCTCCCCTTCTCTTCCTCTACTGTGGTCAATTTTACCTATCCTAAGCTTGACTGCATGGAAGTAAATCCCATTGAACACAATAGACATGCAAATGATCAAACCTGCCCTCTTCCTCCCCTCCCCCTTTGGCCTGCTCCCCTCCCCCTCCTCCCTTCCACCCTCCCTCCCCTTCTCCCTTCCACCCTCCCTCCCCTTCTCCCTGCCCTCCCTCCTCCCCTCCCCCTCCCTCCTCCTTCCCCAGACCAACCCAAATTGTATTTGCATTTTGACTGCAATATCTCAGAGAGGAGGTCAAGTCTCCTGCTCTCCTGGTGCATTCACTATAGCTGCCCAATTTCCCTGCTTTTTAAAGTTTGATAGAAATATCTGTTTGCTATAGATATTGTTGTTTAACTGCAAGGGGTTTTTTTATTAGTGAATTTCTCTGCTTTTTAATCCGGGAGGTAAGAAATGGGTTCCTGTGCAAGTTTGCTGAGAATGGATTGATGATTTCCATGCTTATTGAGTTCAATGAGATTTACTCCCCTGCAATCATGCTTAGGATAGGTGAAAATGACCATTCACAATCCAATCCAGTTCCTGTGTAGCTTGGAAGAACTTGGTAACAAGTGCCTCTGAGCATATTATGAGTGGTGGCAACACCTGCAATCACCCCAAATAATAGACACAAGACATGTACTGTACTGATCTTGTTTTAGCAGGGAGGAAGCAACAGTATTAAGACAGTTGATATAGTTCAGACAGATTTGCCCAGCCCTAGAATTGACTGATTCAATAGCATTGCATTAATGTGAAATACAGTCATACAAACCATTTCATTTATGATAGCTCTTCATACGTCCTCTCCCCCTGAATAGAACTCAGCTAGCACCATGGTATACACCGCGGTTGCGTAGTCTGAGACAGGAGGTGAGACGACTAGAGCGCCGGTGGCGGAAATCCCGCTCCGAAGATGTCCAGACACAGGTTAGAGCAGCAGTAGCTGCCTACCAAGTGGCAATAAAGGTAGGAAAGAACGCTTTCTTTGCTGCCTCTATTGCGTCTGCGGAGTGCTGTCCCAGGAGGCTGTTCCAGGTGGTCCGAAGCCTGGTCGGTCCAGTTGCTCAGGAACCCTTGGAACAGTCAAAGGGCTCCTGTGACTTATTAGCAAAACACTTCGCTGATAAAATCGAACACTTACGGAGCTCGATCCCATGCGCCGTGGACACAGTGGATGAACCAGAGTTGGCCAGTTGCATGCCGGTAAATTGAGATCGGTTTCGGCTTCTCCCTTCTGAGGAAGTGGACAAGGTGCTTTCATCTGTGAAGCCAACCACTTGTCTTACTGATCCTTGCCGTTCGTGGCTCCTTGTGAGCTGCAGAGAGAAATTGGGCGAGGGGATCAAAGCGGTGGTAAACGCATCCTTGAAAGAGGGTGTGATGCCATCAGCCTTCAAGGAGGCAATTGTAAAGCCCATCTTAAAGAAGCCCTCCTTGGATCCCCAAGTATTCGATAACTTCCGCCCAATTTCGAATCTACCATTTCTGGGCAAGGTCATTGAGCGAGTGGTGGCCAACCAGTTGTCAGCACACTTGGATGAAACGGATTATTTGGATCCATACCAATCGGGTTTCAGGACTGGTCACGGAACTGAAACAGCCTTGGTCGCTCTGGTAGATGATTTGAGGAGGGCATTAAATAGGGGAGAATCCACCTTTCTTGTCCTCCTCGATCTCTCAGCGGCTTTTGATACTGTCGACCACAGTATCCTTCTGCTTCGCCTGGAGGGATTGGGAATTGGAGGCACTGTATTACAGTGGTTCCATTCCTTTCTCTCCGACAGGTACCAACAGGTAGCGTTGGGGGAGGAGGTATCAGACCCTTGGCCTCTCAATTGTGGTGTGCCACAGGGCTCTATCCTCTCTCCCATGCTATTTAACATCTATATGAAGCCGCTGGGGGCAATCATCAGGAGATTTGGGCTGCAGTGTCATCAATATGCGGATGACACTCAGCTCTATCTCTCGTTTAAATCTTCACCAGAGTTGGCTGTGGAGACCTTGTCCAAGTGCCTGGAATCCATGAGTGGATGGATGGGAAGGAACAAGCTGAAGTTGAACCCTGATAAGACCGAGGTACTACTTGTGGGGGACAAGAGAAGGTTGGGTGACATTGACCTGAAGTTCAACGGGGTGAGTCTACCCCTAAAGGACCAGGTCCGCAGCCTTGGGGTTGTGCTTGATTCCAGGCTGTCCATGGAGGCTCAGATTTCGGCAGTGAGCCGGGCAGCCTGGTACCAACTACACCTCATACGAAGGCTGCAACCCTACCTTCCTGTTCACCAGCTCCCACTAGTGGTACACACCCTGGTCACCTCTCGTTTGGACTACTGTAATGCGCTCTACGTGGGGTTACCCTTGAAAACGGTCCAGAAATTACAACTGATACAAAATGCGGCGGCTCGACTACTTACGAATAGTCGCCGCCGAGATCACATCATACCAGTGTTGTTCGACCTACACTGGCTACCAGTTGTTTTCCGAGCCCAACTCAAGGTGTTGGTATTGACCTTTAAATCCCTACAGGGTTTCGGCCCAGTTTATCTCACAGAGCGCCTTCAACGCCACCAATTATGCCGCCTGACAAGATCGGCCACACAGGGCCTTCTCTCAATCCCGCCAACAAAAACAGCCAGATTGGCGGGTACTAGAGAGAGGGCATTCTCAGTGGCGGCCCCCACTCTTTGGAACTCCCTCCCACAAGATCTCCGGCACGTCTCTTCCCTAAATGTGTTTCGGAAAGCCTTAAAGACCTGGCTCTTTCAGCAGGCCTTCGGGGTATCCGGGGAGGGTTAATTGTTATAACTGTAATGCCTCCTGCCCAGTTTTAATATTGTTGCTGCAGATGTATTGTTTTTATATTGTATTATTATATTTTATCAATTGTATTCTAACAAATTTGTAAGTCGCCTAGAGTGGCCATCGGCCAGATAGGCGACGAAGAAATTAAATTTATTATTTATTATTATTATACATCTAAGTCATTAACTGAAGTTGCTGTCATCAGGTGGCAAACACGCATATGTCAACGAGGCAGGTGTGCAAACATAATGATTCCACCCATCCAGACTCAGCTTCCACAGTGTTTCAGCTACGCAGAGCTGTATTCACAGCAGCAAGACAACCTGGGCTTTGCTTCCCGAGATGATCATGGGGTAACATGTGAACAAGCCTAAATTTTCACCACAAAGTGAACTAAACTTTCTGTTAACCTACTCTAACAAAACTGCTGATCTGCCCAGCTTTATTAAAGCTTATTTTAGTGGATGAGTGGTGGGGAAAGTAGCAATTCCAGAAACATTTTTTTTAAAATCACTTTTATCTACTTCCCATGACTCAGGATTAATGACAGAGAGGTCACCATCCTGCTAATTTGTGCCTGAAAGAAAAGGAGAGAAATAAATCTTGACTAGAACACCTTAACATTCATTCTTGGAAAGGTCATCTCCTCTTTATTTTTTGGACTTTGGAGAGACTTGTTCATTCAACTGCACAGCTGCTTGTCATATAAAATATGCTCTTAGTCCAGGAGGTCTGTTAGCAGAGGCTTTGTCATGTATAGCTGCTTATCTTCTCTCCTAGATGTTCCTCCACAGGGCTAGACATCAAGATTGTCTTCATACTTTGTGCCATCCATCAACATGGACAAAAGCAATGCATAGTGATGCATCCTCAGCACGCAGAGACTTCATGCTAAGAAGAAATGGGGCTGTTGTTCTTGTCTTGATCCTGCCCAGTGGCACTCCTTCATTCCAGTGAAGGCTGATGCCCTTTGGGACTGGTAGGGCACAGGCCAACAGGAGGTGAAGTCACCGTTCATGACAGGCATAGCCAACTAATTCTAGTTTTTCCATCTTCCCCCCTGCTGAGTTTTACAATGGCAACACGTACACTAACAAGGAGGAGACTGACAGCCATGCCCACCACCTGGACCGGATACAAATTTGACAGACAGGCAGGACAGGCTGAGGTTGACGCCCCATTCACTGTAATAAGCCAGCCTCCACTGCTGCATTCAGAACAGTCCTCTTTTCCCAGATGTCTTGGGTAAGGGGAGCTGGAAGCAGAAAGAAACAGCTGATCCTACCCTAGGTTCTACCCCATCTCCTTCTTCTGTTATCATCATCATCATCATCCCAGCCTTCCTCCCAAAGGAGCTCAGGATGGCAAACATCAAGAAGTTAAAGCAGTACAATTTAAAATCAAATTTAAAAACCACATAATTTTTTTTAAAAACCATTTCATGCCTTCACAGTTATTAATTTCACAGCTGCCATGGCCAGTACCTCTCAGCCATCAAATGGGAATATTTTTAAATTTCTCCTGAAAATGAGCAATGAGGAAGACAGATGCACCTCATCAGGGAGGGCATTCCACAAACCAGGAACCACCACCATTGGTGGGGGGGGTGCAGTTCTGGCTGGTGGTTCCATGTCAGTGGGCCAGTGAAACCTGGTCTGGGTTTTAGTCTGAGCTTCCAAAGAGCTGTCCAAGGTGCTGAACCTATTTTGGGGGCTGGGTTTCAGGACCTTGGACAGCCCCTTGAAAGTTCAGACTAAAACCTGATCACACTGCGCCACTAACATGGAGGCACCAGCCGCTACTGGATGGATGCCTCCATTGGTCAGATGTCTTTATTGTTGAGCACACCCCTCTGTGGAGGTTCAGGAGCCCCATGTGAAACCATGTAGCAATGACATAATCACATCATGTCTGTGAAAAAAAGGCATTTTTGCTGGAGCGGGAGTGGGAAGAGTCTAAAAAATTGTTTAAGAGAGCATATCTACAGATGATAAAAGATCCAAAGACCAAAAATTCTACACAAGTAGATATAGTTCCCTAATTCAAATGTTGTTGGGACTTCAGCTTCCATCATTCCTGGCCTTTGGCCATGCTGGCTGGGGCTGATGGCAGTTGTAGTTCCACAACATCTGGAGGGCCAGATGTCCTCCTTCAAAATTCCGCTTCCATGAAGCCTTTAGCTTAATCGAGGGATGGACAACTTTTGAAATGTTGAGGGCCACTCTGTTCTCCAGACTGTTGTTTGCAAGTGATTGGCTCTATAGTAATCGTTTCATAGCACAATCCTATTTATGTATACCAAGAAGGGTTTGATGCAGGGTTGCTTCCATACAAGTGTGCATAGGATTGCATCCATAAAGCACAATTCTAGGGATGCCTACTCAGATGCCCCATTGAGTTCAATTGGACTTACACCCTGGCATGTGTGTACAGAGAAGAGGTGGGAAACATTTTCAGCCCAAGGGTGATGTTTTCTCCTGGGCAACCATTCAAGGACCACACGGGGATGGGGCCAGAGGCAGAAATGGGTGGAGCAACTAATGAATTGTTTTATCTCTGTTCAGTAGGCTAGGATCCATGAGCATGAACACACTCTTCTCTATCCTCCATCCAGGCAAGCAAAAGGCATGATGAGAGCTCATGGATACATTTTGGCCAGGCAAAGACGCTTATGGAGAGTTTGAAGCAGGGGCAGTAAGGGGTTCAGCCAGGGGAAAGGGGGTGTATGTAGAGAGATGGTGTAGCCTGGAGAGAATCCCGAGGACTGGAGGGCTGCATTTGGCTCCAAGGCATGAGGATTCCCATCCATAGGGATGGTGGCCTTTTAAACCAAGCAAGACAAGCACATATGAAGCTGCCTTACATCACTTCAGACTTTTCTCTGATCTGACTGGCAGCAGATCTCCAGGTCCCTGCTACCTGATCCTTTAAAAAAAACTGGACATGCCAGGGATTGAATCCAGGTTCTGCATGCAAAGTATGTGTGCTGCAAGTGAGCTACAGTTTCCTCCCCAAAGAAGGGCTCTCCAAGGAGCTTGCAGCAGGCAATGAAATAATCTAACCCAATAAAGTGAGAGTTTTGAAAAAAAGGGGGGAGAAATATTGATCAAATGCCACCAAAGGCTTGAGTGAACAACAGAGAAAACCGGAAATTAATCAAAGATTTATAGATTGCCACCTAAGGCTTGGGTGAACGTAAGCAATGGGAATGTACACCTTAATCAGGTGGATGCTGATTAATATGGCTTCCAAAGGATGGCAAAGTCTGGGGGGGCCATAACAGAAAAGGTCCTGTCACCTAATAGCCACCCACCTCACTTCCAAAGGTAGGGACACCCAGAGGCCCAGGGAGACTGCAGAGACCCAGGTGCATCAGATATGAAACTCATTGGATGCACATTGGGCCAGTCACCATCTCTCTGCCTAACTACCTCCAACCTTACAGGGTGGTTGTGGGTTTAAGATGGGAAGAGAGGGAGAACCATCTATATTACCTTGGAGGAAAGGTAGAACAGAAATGCAATCAGCAACATGTAACAACATACAGGCAAGGTCCTTCAGATGCCAGGTTCTAGGCAGTTTAAAGTTATTACTCCAGTGATGGCTCTTTTGTGCTCACACACAAGCACTACATGCATTTCCAGAGGACATGCAACAGCCAAATGAATGGACTACCAATAAATTGTGAAGAGGTTCTTACAACCTGAAAACAAGCTTTGATTGGGTCACCAGAGGTCAAATGCAATTGCATATTTGGGTACAAGTGGGTTGACAGTGAACACCTCTGGATTAAACCAAGTTTAAGACTATGTCCAACCCTTGCGGCAGAATGAGGTGTAATGAGATGTTTGAGGTGGTAGAATGGATTGCACTGCTTCAGATTGCAGGTGAGGGGATCATTTTCATCATCAACAACAACATTGTTATTATATTTAATTTGTTCGTCGTCTCATACCCGGTGGTCTCTAGGCGACTTACAACACAACTTAAAAACATGCAATATAAAACAAATTTAAAAACATACTATATAAAAAGTTTAAAACCCAAACAAAAAGGACTAAGATAGCATCCCAAAGGCCTGAGTGAAAAGAAAGATCTTCTCCTGGTGCCTAAAGATGGATAAAGAAGGTGCCAGGCGTGCCTTCCTGGGGAGAGCATTCCACCGCCAGAGGGCCACCACTGAAAAGGCCCATTCTCATGTTGCCACCTCCGAGCCTTCCGTTAAGGGGGCCTCAGATGATGAATGCTGGGTCTTTAATCCTGTCCTGTGGCTGGTGTTTAAAAGGGTCTTGCAATTGGAAAACTAGCAGAGCAGGGAATGGATAGGGCTAGAACTGTTTTCCCTGTTATGTTAGATTTTTACTTGCAGAGTTTTGGCTTGTTGGTTTTTACACAGTAACGTTTGAAATAGCATTCTTCACTCGCAGTGATACAGTTCACTCTACCACTCCAAGATTCAACAACCTCATTCTGCTATATAAATAGACCAATCAGAGGTAACTGCTAAACAATGGGAATGGTAGGGCAGAAGAGGCAGGGCTGCTAACAGTAGGTGGACCCAAATCCAATGACAGGCAAAGCCAGCTAATTCTAATTTGCCCCCATCCTACTCCCTGTTGAATTTTACAATGGCAACACTGAGACTGGGGAGGAGGAAAATTACAGCCAGTTCTACTCCCTGGACCAGTTCTAATTAAGAACGTAGGCAGGTGAGGACTGGCTGAGGGCAGATAGAGGTCAGCTGGGCAGGGCCTCTTTCTTCTAATGGACCACACTCTGCTGGTCCGAGGTTCTTCTTAGCCATCCTACCTAGGACTGAGTCAGATAATCTAAACACCAACTGTATATTTTACACAAAAATAGCCTCCTCTTGCAATTGAGTCATTTCCAGCTCAGAATTAAGGACACAGAGCAATGGATGTCTTGACAGTGCCATGCTTAGTATAATTTTGACAAAATAAGTTACATTTTTGGGGCTTATCACAGAGGGATTTGTCCAATGACTGCACATTTAACCTTTGACTCACCCCAGAAACACATGTGATAATATTCCATCAAAGAGCAGCCTGCCATCTCAAAGCTACAAATCTTGTGCAGGTACATCCAAGATGAATGACAGAAAATGTGAGTTATGGATTTCAAAAGCAATTCCATCTGTCTATGTTCCTGGACCTGCTGTAAGAAAAACTGGAATATTTTGTTCTAAATCTTTCCCGTTGTATTTAAGTATCTGCTGATGACAGCTATCGTTCCGAACGCAGTTGAGATCTGGAGCTCCCATCTGTACCTTTAATGGATGAAGTTAACAAATATGTTTAAACACAAAGCGTTGCAATGTAAACACAGAGTTTTGCAATATAAATAAATTTATTTAGAATAAGATCCCGTTAACTGCTATGATGCTCTGTCAGTTTAGGAATATCACCGTCAATCGTGATGCAGAGGCAGGGCAGCGTTATTCACCTGCATTCCCAATCCCATACATTGCTGTCAGTTCCTGAGAAGGAGATGGGCAAGGCACAGGGAGTTCAGTGCAGTGTAGGTGCAACAGCAGAGGCAATCTGACACTTCTGCCACTACACCTGCTGCACACTGAGCTCCCTGCGCCTTGCCCATCTCCTTCTCCTTCTCCTCTCCAGAGCCAGCAGGAATGCTCTACCTTGGGAAGGCAGATGAGCAACGTTGGCCTGCTTGACTTCCCCGCTGACCGCTACTGACCACCATGCATAGGATGGATTTCACATAAATCTGTCCACGCATTTGTTTGCTTGCTACATTTATACCCCACCTTTCTTGCATCATAGAGTCTGGTGGTCTTCCATCCAGCCACTGACTAGACCCAGATCTGCTTAGCTTCAGCAAGGTGATGGCCTCATGTGTCTTCAGACCGTAGCCTGGGACATTGAGAAAATGCACAAAAGGGCCTGTGAGGCCACAAAGTCTGGCCCTGCCCACCATCTCTGCCATGCTCCCTCACTGTCCATGTGTTCAATCAGTAGCAATGCATGTAATGGAGTGAAGCCACATAGAGTTGCCCTCCCAGCATAGGGACTGCTTAATGGGACAGGGCTAGAGAGACAGATCAGGGTGGCATGGTTTCAGTGGTGGGAGTGCCATCCCCAAGTGAGTGCTCCCACCCATGCAACTATGCAGCCTCAATGATACTGCTGCCCTGCCCTGTTCAACAGCTAGGCCAGGGTTGGGAGAGTGGCTCTGTTGCTCTGCCTCACCTCACATGCTGCTACTGTTTTCCACAGATGTTGGAAGGAGTTTGACCTGCATCTGTATGCAAGTCAGACTTCTACTGCCTATTGAATGTGCAGGCATTGGGAAGTGTGGCAGTGGGTGAGACTAGACAAAGCATCCCCATGCCTGCATTAAAGATACTCCATTTTCCCCTGAATTAAAAGCAGGTCCAATAGAGGCATGTAGAACCATTGGGCCTGAGTGGTTCCAGTTTGGTATAGACTATATGGAGCTAGAGGTACCAATGTACTCTAAGGGTGGGGTTGCAATATGTGTGTACAAACAAAATAAAATGTTTTGGACCAAATGGGGTGGTGGTGGAATCCTCTTGGGGTACAGGGCATCTCTCTGAAGATACAGAGTGAAACAGCAGCTCTCCTGCCTGGTTGGGGTGGCCATGATTGTCCCTGCTTATGCTCTGTATATTTTTAAATAAACCATGCAGGACAAAACATCATAGGTCTCCAGTGTGTTGTCTCCCTCTCTCTCCCTCTCTCTCCCATCCGAAGGAAGCCAGCAGTGGATAGTGAGAGCCAGTATGGTGTAACGGTTAGAGTGTTGGACTGTGATCTGGGAGACCAAGGTTCAAATTCTCACTCAGCCATGAAGTTCACTGGCTGCTCAACCTGACCTTCCTCACAGGGCTGGTATGAAGATCAAATGGGGAAGGAAGAGCCATGTACACCACTTTGGGCTCCTTGGAAGAAAGGCGGTATATAGATCTTCTTCTTCTTCTTCTTCTTCTTCTTCTAATAATAATAATAATAATAATAATAATAATAATAATAATAATAATGCCCCTGGAACATCCACTTCCCCAAGTGGTGAGAGAGCTTGTCAGAATCTATTCATAGCCATCAGAGTTTTGTTCCTCCTATGTGAGGGCTAGAAACTTATTAGTTCAAAACAGAAAGCCAATATTCCCCAGTAGCTTAATTCGCTGCCGAACACCACATTCATTCATAACATGGAGGGCTTCGTTCTCCTTCCACATGGCAGCATACAGACAGCCCTTACTTTTTTTGCATTCTCACATCCTGTGTATATGCCTGTGTTTATATGGCTGGTTTTATTCATGGTGAATTTCTTAAAATAAAAGAATGGGTGACTGGAGACAGATGCAACTGAATTGTTACAGGAGACAAAAACAGCAGAGAAGAATAGCTTTGCCATTTTTTCCCCTTGCTAAATTGTTTCGGTGATATGTTTACCACCCTGGGCTCCTTCCAGAAGAAGGGTGGGATATAATCGTAATAAATAAATAAATAAACAAACAAGCATGAATTAGGTAGGTTTGCCTTTAAATGTAAACTGAATTGAATTCCTGCCCCACCCCCAGATCCCTGTCTTTACCTGGTTTGTATTCTGCAGGATCTAGCCCAAACCTTCTCACTCCAAATGGCTATTTGAGCACATGTGCTTTCTTTTACTTCCTTTCCTTATCTAAAAAAAAAAAGTGTGATCCTGGTCTTAATTCAGTAGAGTTCGTTTCAGCTCAGCAGTTTTTAAAAAAAGTAAATTAAGGCCTTAATTACTTTTATGTGCTAAACCATTGAGTCTAATCTTTTTTTAGTTTTACCTGATATACCAGCAACTTTTCAACCTGTTTATTATGAAATCCACTTGTCTCACAGTGTTAGCTCTCCCTACTCCTGATGAAGTGGAATAAGCATGCACATACTATGCACTGGTCATTATTTTTATTTAAAAGTTTGTAACTTACTCTTTAGCCAAAGTGCCAGATTTAATATGGAAGGTTCCATTCTCAGATTATATCTGTAACCTTTTCCTTGCAGTAATCCCTTCAGGCATATTAGATAACACAAGCAAGTTTAGAATATGATATGTCCTCTGCTAGTAATATGTATGCAAATCTAGGGGTTGGAGCAAAAAAGGAAATCTTTTTCCCTACCGCCACCACCCCATTTGTCAGCTTCAGGACTGCTAGCTGTGGTCCTGCACTGATATTTTGGGCTTTGTCCAAAGACCTGATTGCCTTTTCCTGCTGTCTGTTTCAGAACCCTGGACTTACTGAACTCCATCTTATTTATTTATTACATTTATACCCCACCTTTCTTTTCATCATAGAAACCCAAGGCGGCTTACATATGGATCCCAGGCAGTCTCTCATGCAAGCACTAATCAGACCTTTGCATCAGCAAAGTGCTGGCCTCATGCGTCTTCAGACTGTAGCCTGGGATCTTGCTTGGCCTATCATCTTCCCTTGATGGTGGACATCACAATGGATTTGTACAGCCCCATCTTCTGAGAGGGATGGAGTTGGAGAAATGATGGAAAGCATTTCTTTCCTTCTTCATTAGTGCAAATCCAGAATCTCTTAAATGTGGCTGGCCAAATCATACCAGAAGATGGACCATGGTGCAAGTGGTAAAGCCTATGTTTTATATCTGTGTATGTACATTAACATGTTATACAAGTCTACCAAGTTCTACTCAGAGTTTTGTTGTTATGTGCCTCCAAGTCGACTACGACTTATGGCGACCCTATGAATCAGTGACCTCCAAGAGCATCTGTCATGAACCACCCTCTTCAGATCTGGTAAGTTCAGGTAGACCCACTGAAATCAATGGACCTAAGCTAGGCATGCCCATTAATTTCAATCTCAGAGTAGAATTAACATTGGATACAATCCTGTGCCCTTTTTTATTATTATTGATTTCCTCCTTTTGGTGATGTGCAAGCGGCCAACCTGTTTGATGCGTAGGTGATAAACAAAAACAGGGTGTCAAGACCTGTAGCAGAGATCTCCAACTGATTTTCTGATCTCACTTTCAAGCCTGTCAAAAGCTCAGCTTTATGTGTGTTTTATATATAAAACTGTAGTCATTGGCAACTTCCTGGCATTTTTTTTTAAAGAGAATCGCAGGAAAAGAATACCAGCATTCAAACTGACTGGGAACGTCACCCTGAAAAGCATCCTCTGAGTATTGACAATAAATTATGGGGCTTCAGCAATGCTACAAATCCTGTGCTTCAACATGTCCAAAAGGAACTATTATGCTCCCAACCTAGTGTAAAATAATCACAGTAAAAATAGGTGGACTTGTCAAGTGGTTAAAAGATAGCATTCTCATACACAGCACTTGGTTTACTATGGAGCCATCAAAGGCAGTAAATACTGGTGGAGAAAGAAGGAAACCTAGCCAGTGCATTGTTAATGTTCTGGAAATTATCTTCCTTTCAGTGGCTCTGACCAGATTTGATGGTGAGAATCAAAACAAGTCTAAGGTTGCAGGTTCCAAACTCAATTGCTAATTTCCCCCATCCATCGTCCTCATCATTTACATTGTTATTGTGTGTGATGTTTTGCAAAGTTTCATAAACAAAGCTAAAGTAAAGATAAAGGTGTCCCCACACTTGTAGTGCGAGTCATTTCCGACTCTTAGGGTGATGTCTTGCAACGTTTACTAGGCAGACCGTATATATGGGGTGGGATTGCCAGTTCCGTCCCCGGCCTTTCTTTACCCCCCAGCATATGCCGGGTATTCATTTTACCAACCACGGATGGATGGAAGGCTGAGTGGACCTCGACCCCTTTTACCGGAGATTTGACTTCTTCCCGTTGGAATCAAACTCCAGCCGTGAGCAGAGCTTCGGCTGCATTACCACTGCTTACCACTCTGTGCTGATAGGCCATAATGTCACGAACCCGGTCCTGAACAGTAGAGTCAAGACTCTGGCATAGAAGAGGAGGAACCAGGTACTCCTGGAAGATCAACATCTCCATGACTTTTGTTACTGAACCCAGACACAGCACCTGATACTGAACCAGAGCCTGGAAACCAGGAGCCTCTTGAGCCAGAGCCCCACCCCAAATTGAGATACCCCAAAACAGCACCCACTGATCCCAAGTCCCCTGAATAAATGCTCCACTGTACATTGGGGGCTCACCCTTCCCAGCTCATCAGTGCAAATAATATACTAATCAGTGCAAGTAATGTACTAAACAGGAAAAGCTAAATGGATGCTAGACTCCAGGCCAGAGCACTACTCCATAAAGCAGGGATGGGGAACGTGTGGCCCTCCAGATATTGATGGACTCCAAATCCCATTGGTTTTAGATAGCATGGTCAGTGGTCCAGCATGCTGGTAGTTGTAGTCCAACAGCACATGTACCTTAAAGGCTCTTAGCTCTTCAGGAAGAGTGGACAGATATTTGGAGGTGTAGCCTGGCCCAGGGTGGATAAAAGGCTTCAGCTGGGTGTCAATCTCATCAGAACAGGTTGCCTAAATGGAGCTGTCCAAGGTCCTGCAGCTCCAGCCTATCCTAACCTGCCTGGCTAAGCCAGCCTCAGGCATCTATCACACAGTCTGGACAGCACATTCTGTCCCAAATCATCTTACAACCTAAATCCCAACAAAGGAAGGAGGAGATGTTGGCAAGGATAACAAGGGATGTTTTTGAGCAAATGCAGATGCATGTACTTAGCCTTTCTTTAGTCTTGAAATTTTCTTCAACCCAATCTCTCCCTAGGGTTAGGAGTTCCATGTTACATGGTCTTGTTTCCCGTTCTCATAGTTCTGAATTGGGTACAGAGTGTTACACATGTGCATTTTGCCATATTTTTAAATTTCTTCAGTTTGTTCACATCTTCCTGCCCACCCAGATAGAATGACACTCTCTCTCACACACACACTACTGATTCACAGATGTGCATTGATAAAACACTGCAAAAAAGCAAGCAATCTTGATATGATTGTTGCAGGGGATTGCACCAATATTTTTGTTCTGTGTAATATTTTACCAATGCTCAGCAGTGCATTAGTAAAACACTTCACACAACACACACACCTATATATGATCCCAGAATTAGAGAGTCGGAAGAGAACTTGGAGGTTACCTAGTCCAATCTCTTGCAGGATCTGTAATATGGGATGTAACGACAGCATAACTGACAGATGGCTATCTAACCTCTGCTTAAATACTTCCAGCAAAGGAGACTTCATCCCCTCTCAAGACAGTCTGTACAATTAGGGGGGTTCTCCTAATATGTCATCAAAATCTGATATCCTGCGATTTCCACCCATGAAATTTAACGGTCTGGAGCAACAAAGAATACATCTGCCCCCATCTTCTGTATGGCAGCCTTCCACATGTTTGAAGACCATTATTATGTTTCCTCTTAATCTTCTTGAGGCTAAACATATCCAAGTCTTTAAATTGTTCCTCATTGGTTTCCAGGCCCCTTGCCATCCTTGTCAGCCTCTTCTAGGAACACATAGGTTTGCCAGTGTTCTTCTTATAATGTGTCATCCTGAGCTAGACACAAGACTCCAGATGCAGCCTGAGCAGCACAGAACAGAACGAAACTTTGCTTCTTGTAATCTGAACACTACATTTCTGATAATGCAGCCCAAGATTTCATTAGCTTTTTTCACACTTGCATCACTCTGCTGGCTCATAATCAGCTTGTGATAAACTAGGACAATTAAATCTTTTTCACATGTACTTCTGCCAAGTTTATCATCTTAAAATTATCAATTTTTGCAATGTCTTATTCACATTTGTAATGGGAGGTAGGGGAGACACAAATGATCTGAAGACACAAAAAAAACTTTAGGAAGGTGTGATGCCTCAGTTCCAGAATTAGTTTTAGAAATTAGTTTTATTAAATCAGCGGAATGGGAGGAATCCACTCGTCCTTAGCTTTGCTTCCATTGAGAATGAGGATGAAAGATACAATGGCCCTATCTTCAACATCAGCATGGGGAACATTTTTCAGCTCCTAGGTCCACATTCCCTTGTGAGGAACCTGCCAGGGCTACGTGCCTGTGATGGGCAGGTCCAGAGGGAAAAGTGGGTGGAGCAATGGACCTTACCTTTGTACAGTACGTTACATTCCAGCCATGCAATAATAAGAGGTTTCTATACAAACACATGCATATCTACATATACAATATATTTGTAAGCTATCACGCTGTCATGCAGTGTGACAGCAGCATTCCAGGGGGTGGAGGGAGACATGGCAGGTGTGAGGCAAGCATGGCAAGGGCATGAGACAAGTGAGGCAAGCAAGCCAGGTGGGATAGTCAGGCAGCCCAAGTGAGCCACAAAGGAACAGACAAGGCAGCCCGGGGTAGCTCCTCATCAACGGTTCTGCTCTGCTGGTGCTGCCCCCACCCACCAACAGCCCCAGTGGCAGGAAGCAAGGAGGAGGGACACAGTGGGAGAGCAGAATAGTTGCTGAGGTCCTGCTACTCCTCACTGTTACAGTTGCTTGGCTGGCCACCCCCCTCTGCCTTATTCTATTTATTTATTCATTACATTTATAGCCAGAGCTTGGAAAAGTTACTTTTTTGAACTACAACTCCCATCAGCCCAATCCAGTGGCCATGCTGGCTGGGGCTGATGGGAGTTGTAGTTCAAAAAAGTAACTTTTCCAAGCTCTGATTTATACCCTGCCTTTCTTTTCATTATTGAAACCCAAGACAGCTTACATATGGTTCCCAGGCAGTCTCCCATCAAGGCTCTGACCAGACCTGACCCTGCTTAGCTTCAGCAGGAAGCACTCTCTCTCTCTCTCTCTCTGCCAGCCTGTTTGCCCCCATTTTTCTGCTTCTTGCCACCTGCACAAATTCAGGCCAAGGGCAGCATGCTGCGCACCCCTGGAATAGGGCTAATGTTAGAAATGGAATGTCCTTGTTTCTTCTTCTTTCAGTTGATTTTGTATAGATGAATGAAGGCTGTGAAGTGCACACAAGAGATTTATGGCCGTTGATTATGGAAAGGGTGACTTTGTAATTTTATGGGAAGATGAGCCTGAAAACTTTTTGTTCCTTCTTGTCAGATCTCCAGAGCCGCTAGGCTTTTGCACTGTAAATGAACCTTGAAGATTTGTTGAAAATATTGCCAGGATGACTCTGTCTCTCTCTGGTTCAGAAACATGATCTCTCCATCATTCTGTGATAAAAGCCCAGGAAGCACTTCGTCATCACTGATTTGATTTTTCAGTATTTCTTCGAACTTGCTTCCTTTATTCATTGGGCATTTTTGATATCTTGCACTCTGTTGTTTGTTCCTTGTGGAATGTCATAATCTACATTGGGGATGGAGATCCTCAAGCCCAGGGGCCAAATAAAGCACTCCAGGCCTCTCTATTTGGCCCTTGGGACTCTCTGTAGAACATTCTCCTTCTTGAGGCCATGCCTCCCCCCAACTAGCCCTGCTCCATGCCCTCTTTAAGGTGATAATTTGTGCAGGTGGCAAGAAACAAAAAAATGGGGGCAAACAGGCTGGCAGAGAGAGAGAGAGAAGGGGTGGCTACATCCCACCCACCTTTGACACCAGCCCCATTCACCACTGGTATGCATCCCTTAATTTTTTATTATTATTATTTAATTACATTTCTAAACCGCCCTATAGCAACAAGCTCTCAGGGCGGTGTACAACAAGATAAAACCACAATTAAAATACAAGCAAGTGTAGATTATAAAACATATTAAAAACAAAATTAAAATACAACTAAAAATAAAAAATACAATAAAATTAAATTTAAAATTAACATTAAATTAAGGTTAAAATGCCTGGGCAAAGAGGTAGGTTTTTTATAGATAGATAGATAGATAGATAGATAGATAGATAGATAGATAGATAGATAGATAGATAGATAGATAGATAGATAGATAGATAGATAGATAGATAGATAGATAGATAGATAGATAGATAGATAGATAGAAGTACCCTGGAAGCAGTGTTTTGTGTGTGTGTGTGAGAGAGAGAGAGAGAGAGAGACAGAGAGACAGAGAGAGAGAGAGCAAGATTCATTTCACTCCTTTCAAAAAGAACAAGATTCAGTCTGAAGTTCTTTCAGTCCTGTTTGATTTGGCGTGGGGCCCAAACTGCAATAACACCCCCCTCAAAAAAAAGTATGCCTCCATTATTCACTATTATACGGAAGTTTTTTTTAAAAAATGGCTGTTTTTTATTATTATTATTGACAGAAGTGGATGGAATTTGTAGCCATATAAGCCTTTGAGCCCTTGCAGCCCTTGAGTGGATAAAGTCTGTCAAATTACAGACAAATAGTCTGCCTATTCTGCAGGCCCAAATCATGACAAAAACATCATTTCAGTGTCCTTGAAAATTCTAACTAGGAAAATAGAGGCTTTAATTGTATATATAATGTTGTTCCTTGCAAGAAATCAGGCATCTCTAATTCACCAATCTAACCAGCTGGGCGAGAAGAATGTGTTCGTTGATATATTTATTGCAGAGATATTCTAATTAGATAGTATGGTAATCTCCCATTGCTTTGAATCAGATCAGGTGGTCTGCTGATATAAGCAAAGCCAAATCTGACTGGGACCTGGGTCATGCCAAGATATCCTTCATCACATGTTTTCCTTAATCTGATGCAATTTGCTCTACACAAACACAAGGACATCCTCATGCCACTGCTGCACACTTCTTGAAAAGAGAATGTTTTCGTAACAGAATATAAACCTCACAGCATATGCCAAAAACACTAGTCTTCTGATCTTTGCTTTCTGCATACTCAATCCTATCTACCAGCTGGGTTTTTTTTAAAAAAAAAAATGGATGGAGGACAAGCTGTATATATGAAACTTTTGCAAGGGCTGATACAAACTTGTTCCAATTGGTGTTGAAATGCAGCAGCCCTTTATTCATGGCAGGTCTGCAATGAGAACAATATTTACCAATCTGTATTTTAGTCATTGCTTGAAAAAGGGGATGTATTCACCTAAGCCCTACTCAGAACAGAGACATTAAAATTAATGAACCTAAGTTAGTCATGCTATTAACTTCAATGGGTCTACACTGAATAGAACTAACACTGAATACCACCCAAGGTGTTGAGATCATTGAAGTTCATCATGTAGGTGCCTACCTGTACATATTTTGTTTTTTACCAGTTCCACTTCAGGGAATGATCAATTCTTCAACTTCACCTTCCTCTTTCAACAAGCCTTTTAAGCAGAGACCTTATCCCAGTATGCGTCAGTGCTGGAATTGCTTTTTAAGGTTTTTGTAAAGCTTTTTTAAAGACATGTTTTTTAAAATGTTTTGTTTTAATATATTTTAATGTCTGTATTTATTTATTTATTTATTTATTTATATCCCATCCTTCCTCCCAGCAGGAGCCCTATGATGTTTTATAGCGTTTTTAGTGTTTTTGTTTGTCACCCTGGGCTCCGACTGGGAGGAAGGGTGGGATATAATGATAATGATAATGATAATATGTACAGCAGTGATATCCCACTTGAGAGCCAGTGTGGTACAGTGGTTAGAGCAGTCTTCCCCAACCTGTTCTTGGATTACAAATACCTTGGCCATTGCCATGCTGGCTGGTGAGAGTTGTAGTCCAAACAACAAGTGGAGGGTTCCAGGTTGGAGAAGGCTGGGCTAGAGGATTGGACTTGGACTTGGCAGATGAGGGTTCAAATCCCCACGCAGCATTGAAACTCATAGATCGCCATGGGCTAGTCCCCATCTCTCAGCCTATCCCATCTCACAGAGTTGGGGAGTTAAAATAGAAGGGTGATATATGAACTCCTTGGACATACAGTGGAGTGGGATTAAAATGTAACAAATAAAAACTTGTGCATCTTAATCTAAAGAGGGATCCACACATGTATTCTGGTTACCACTCCAACAGGCATATTAGGGCAAATAAATTATTAGCAGCATTATTTACCTCCATTCTATAATGTGTATAGCAAAATCTTTTTTGTCCTAATCATGGTCTTTGCCACCTCTTCATTTTCCCAACCTGGTTTTTCTAGGGCTGTTTTCATTTTTACTTCTGTTTTTTGCAGCTGCATACCCTGTGCCCCTTGGATATCCACTTGAGCTGAAGGTGTTTTGGTTTTGATCCATTACTTTCCCATGTTTTAACCGTACTTCTTGACATGTATCTTGAACACATTTGGAATACTGTGCACCAGTCTGGTCACCTCACCCGAAAAAAAATATTCTAGAGTTGGAAAATGAATGATAAAGCAACTCCTCTATGAGGAAATGTTGCAGCTTTGGGGTTTTTTTAGTTTAGAGCAAAGGAAAGTAAGAGGAGACATGATAAAGTTACATAAGGTGTGGAGAAAGTGGATAGAAAAAGGTTTTCTTCCTCTCTCGTAACACTAGAACAGCACTCATCACACTTGTGATTCCCAACAAGAGGCATTGAAAGGCATACAGTGGAGACTAAACACTGGTATCATCATGAGTAGGGATGGGAAAGAATTTTGATTCAGTTCACATTTCAAGACTAATTTATCAAATTCACACTTTCTGAAACAATATGAGAATGGAAACATAGCCACCCTTCAAAATTAGCACTTATTTGAATGTTGTGATGCAGTTCGCCAGCCAATCAATGTTTACCAAAATGCATAGGGGAAAGTGTACATAAAAAGGAATATATGAGTGGAAATAACATGCAAAAACGCATTATACGATGAAAAATGGCTTGCAAAAATGTGTACCTTTGTCAAAACTGCCTACAAAAAAAGGTGTTTAGTAGGAGAAATTCTCACTAAAATGCTGCAGAATGTTCATGAGGATTTTCTTTTTAACAAATCTCAAACTGATGCAGAAATGTAAAGAACTGATTTTAAGACTGTAAAAATGAGAAACTGAGAGAACCAGAACTGATAGATATTTCCATGCCTAATTCATGAGTCATGTGACAACTCTGGATCCATAGACACATGCTATGTCATTGCTCTTCAGTCTAGACCTGGATCTTTTGACACCAAAATTCTCAAGCACTGATGGGTATCTCCACCTCTGCCTCTGACAGCTCCAAGAGTCATCCAGCAGGTCTCCTACCAGAAGGCTCCTCTTCAGCACTGCTTCCAGGAGCCCCTGCCTGCTCCCCAAGATCCTCAAATTGTGGAGCATTTGGATTACACTCCAAGTACTCATTCTCTGGCACCAGTTCAGGGCCGGGCATGATAATAAGCTCCCAATGGAAGACGTGTCAGCAGCTACCTCACATGCAATTCCCAATCTAAGAATGTTTCTCCAGCAATTTCATGGCACCAGCTGCAGGTTTTAATGTTTGCACAGACAGGATGTTATCTCTAGCTCCATCCCCTGTGAGGAAAACTGTTGTGATTTTATGAGGCTGTGCCATATTTCTCAGCTCCAGTAGGACTAAGAGCCTCCTGATGACTCTGGCTGGTCAGTGAAGCTGACAGTGTGTGTTTCTGCCCCACAGAGAGTTCCCAAAATAAGAAGTCTTTAGATCAGAGAAGAGGACATGGCTACCTCCTTTGGCAATGTGCTGACAATGTGGGCTTCTGAGACTTCCTTCTTGAGGACAGAGATGGGGAAGAAATTCAGTTCAGGCAAACCTACCTATTTCACACTTTCTGAAACAATACATAAACCCAAACACAGAACATCCTTCAAAATCTGCGCTTCTCCAAGTTTTAAAGTGCAGCTCTCCAGTCAATTAATGTGTGCAAAAATGCATATACCAGGTAAACTGTGCATAAAAATGCATACATTTGCAAAAACAACATACAAAAATGTGGAGAACTGAATTTAAGGGGCAGTAGTGAAGGAATCTGTGCACATATTTCCATATCATGTATCACTAGGCTCTTCTTGAGAGAAGGATGCAACCCTTGCTTGCATAGCACTCAGACTCCCCATCGGCATGCTGGAGCTACTGCATCAGAGTGCATATGTTGGTCAGACTTTTATAGTGCTTGTATATTGAGTTGGTCAGACTTTTATAGTGCTTGTATATTGAGTTGCTTGCTGCTTAGAAAACAGAAAACAGAGATTACCAGCACCCCAGAGAGCTGTTTGCTGGAGGATCAAAGGACTAAAACCTAGATAATCATTGTTATTTTCATCCCAATTATGGAATGCATTCTTTTACTGGCTTACCTTAATGCAAGGTTGTTATCTGCATGTCATATTTTTTCCCCTGCTTCAGCATGGTGTACTTAATCTGAGCACTTTTTTTCTTTAGAAGCAAATGCCATATCAGATAGATCTATTAATAAGAGTATTCCCAAATTGATGGTGGAAGAATTATGGGTTGTATTCAATGAACTAGTACTCAGAATCGACCCATTAAAATTAATGACCACGACTAACTTAGGTCCATTAATTTCAATGGGTCTACTCTGATTAAACATTAGTTGAATACAACCCTATGTGTTGTGGGAGGGGAATAATTGAAAGGGCAGCCATGTGTCAAAGAAAGCACCTGGGTAAGAAGATGTTGCTATGCTGTAATTTAGGTTTTCCAGATCTGAAAAGCCAACTTACATATCTTTTGATAATAATTTATTTTGTGTTACGGAGCTGAGTGGGTGGGTGCGGAAAACAATCTCACTCAAAGTTACTGAAGAAGTAAGTAAAGGGTAAAGACTGGTACGCAAGAAATATTGTATCGCAACATTTCTACACAACTTCTGCTGATGAAAGTGGAGCAGCTTTTGATCATCTAATGATTCATCTCTAGAACTTCCTTTATACGTTCACCAACAAATGAAAAGCAGCCTGTAAAGTGTCTGTAGGGTGCTGCTAGGTTACAGTGACGTTATTGCTGCAGAGCAGGGGTGACCAAAGTGATGGCTTTCAGATGTTGTTGGATTCCAACTCGCATCAGTCCCAGCCAGCATGGCCAATTGTCAGGAATGATGGGAGTTGGAATCCAAAAACATCTTGGCACCTTGTTGGCTATACCTGAAATAAGACCGTCCATGAAAGTGCTAGGTGGTTACACAAGCCAGCCAATGTATGGAGAAGAGAATGCCCCCTGAAAATACTGGAATTGCCCATACTTAGTTTAGAATATCAACTCAAAAGCTATTTTAATAAGTCTCTAGGTGAAGAATTGCACATTACAGATTCCATTGACTTCCTTTTCATTCATGGGAACTGCAATGAAAACCAAAGAGCGAAGCTATGTGACTCACCCCATGTGTTTCTTTCTGGACTGCACCAAGGCAGAGGAAGGTCAAATATTTGAGTACTCCCCCATTCAGAAGAAAAACCCTCTTCACTCTGACCTTCGACATGCCCCCTCCCTGTTGACTTTTCGCCGAGCCTTGAAGACCTGGCTCTTCAGGCAGGCCTATGGGATCTCTGGGGTGGGTTAGGTTTTACACTGTATTAGCGTAAGACGGTCTTTAGATGAGATGTTATGACATTAATAATGTGATGATTATGTATATAAGGAGATTGTATTTTATATTGCATTTTATATTGTACGTCGCCCAGAGTGTCCGTTCAGTCGGACAGATGGGCGTCTGCTAAATAAAATTTTATTATTATTATTATTATTATTATTATTATATGTTAGTTTTGCATGCATGAGTTGGACTATGCAATGTTTTGTGGACTTTGTTGCTGTTGTTATGTGCCTCCAAGTCGATTACGACTTACGGCGACCCTATCAATCAGTGACCTCCAAGAGCATCTGTCATGAACCACCCTGTTCAGATCTTCTAAGTTCAGGTCTGTGGCTTCCTTTATGGAATCAATCCACCTCTTGTTTGGCCTTCCTCTTTTTTGACTCCCTTCTGTTTTTCCCAGATTATTGTCTTTTCTAGTGAATCAGGTCTTCTCATTATGTGTTCTAACCTCAGTTTCATCATTTTGGCTTCTAGTGACAGTTCTGGTTTAATTTGTTTTAACACCCAATTATTTGTCTTTTTCACAGTCCATGGTGTGCGCAAAGCTCTCCTCCAACACCACATTTCAAATGAGTTGATTTTTCTCTTACCCACTTTTTTCATTGCCCAACTTTTATTTAGTTATTTATTTATTTGTATACCGCCCCATAGCCGAAGCTCTCTGGGCGGTTTACAGCAACTTTCACATCAATACACAGAGATCGGGAATACCATGGTCTGAATGATCCGGACTTTGGTGTTCAGTGATGCATCTTTGCCTTTGAGGACCTTTTCTAGTTCTCTCATAGCTGCCCTCCCTAGTCCCAGCCTTCTTCTGATTTCTTGACTATTGTCTCCATTTTGGTTAATGACGGTGCCGAGGTATTGATAATCCTTGACAAATTCAATGTCATCATTTTGATGAGTCAAAAACACGCCCCCAATAAATCAGGCAGCACGTTCTCACATCATATTATTTGTAATGCACATTGCATTCAGGATATAAGAAGAGCCTGCTGGGTCAGGCCAACAGCCCAGCTTGTCCAGCTTCCTGTTTTCACAGTGGCCAACCAGATACTTATGGGAAGCCCACAAGCAGGATCTGAGCACAACACCCAACCTCCCCTCCTGTGGTTTTGAGCAACTGGTATTCAGAGGCATACTGCCTCACACCTTACCTTAACATATTTTAGTAGGTTACATATGTGCAGGTGTGACCATCATCTTAGAAAACAAAAGGTTGCCACCTGTCCAAGAGATAATTGGGAGGGTGCCTCTTCTGTAATGATGCCTGCAGTGAGTCAAAGCGCATCGTCCAAAAAGGAAAACAAAAGTATAGGTTGGATCCAGAGCAATCCTAATCCTCATATCCGCTAGTTGGAGAGGTTAGGATGTGGCAGAGGTGCCTCCCTGCTGGCAGAGAGGAGCTCTTCCAGCAGTGGGGGCACAGCAGAGGGTCTTTCCCAGCCCTACCTGCAATAGCTAGGGATTGAATCTGGGACCATGGGCATGCAAGGCAGATGTTCTGCGGCTGAGCTACAGCCTTCTTGTTGAAGCTAGCAGGAGGGGTGAGATGCCATTTGGGCTCCGCTTCAGACAATAAAATGCCTTGGGCCAGCAGTGTAAATTATACTAAAAAATGTAAGTCCTTCCATCTGCAATCTGCAGGGGTGCAATCCTGCAAATACGTCCCCATCCCATGCGTCTGCCAGCAGCGTTTCAAATCCAATATGCTCTTAATTAATAATTGACAAATCATGGTTGCTTTCGGTCCCATTTGAATATATTACTTTGTGTTACATTTTTATTTTATTGACACACAAATGGTTTACACTTTAAAAAGAAAAGAAAAGAAAAAAGCAACATCTTTTATTTCTAGATTAAGACACGATGTGCCAAGATTCAGCCTTGAGCAAATTTTTATGAGGCGGTTATAAACCCCTCCTAATAGAGCTTTGTAATGGAATTGCTGACACAACCTTATGCACTGCTTTAATAAAAAGAGTGAGCATGTAGCCAGGTCCAGAGTTGGGGATTGCCCCATAACTCACTAGAGACAGAGCGTTAAGGGAATTCTAAATGTCAATCCCATATGATTTTTCTGTATCTCATAAAAAAACACTACCATCTAGTCTTCTCATATCTGTTTTCCATTTCCTCTGAAATTAATAGAATTGCTAGCCTGTAATATTGATTTGATTTTGTCTAGTAAAAAGAAAATCTAAACAGCTGACTGTTCTATGGCTGTTGACTCAGTCCCCTCCCCTGCCCTCCCCACCCCACCCCACCCCACCCAACCCCTGGTTTAAGCTCAGTAGGTTCTTTGCTTTGTACAGGCTTTTAGAAATATTTTCAGGTAACTAAAACAGTTATCTGTTTCAGAAATAACAGTGTGGAAAAAGCACATTGACCACACAACTTGGTGTTGTCCTCCTAGGACAACATGCTACCAGGGGATATTACACAACAGGGGTGGGGAACCTTTTTTCTCGCAAGAGGTGCATTCCCTTGGGGGTAATATATCAATACGGGGAGGGGCAGAAGCTAGAAGTGGGCGGGGCCAGAGCCACTCCCAACAGTCTTCCAGGAACATAAGAACCTGTTTTACACTAAGTCAGACCATTGATCCATTTAGCTCAGTGTTATCTACACTGACTGGCAGCAGTTCTCCAGTATTTCAAGCAGGGGTCTCTTCCCAGCCCTGCCTGGAGATGCCGGGGATCAAACTTGGGACCTTCTGCATGCAAGGCAGATGTTCTACCTGAGTGGTTTAACAATTAATCCCTCTTCCCAGGAAACTCTGGGAATTATAGCTCTGTGAGGAGGATAATGTAATGGACCAGCCCAGATATTGGCTTGAAATACGCATAAAATGTGCTGAAATCATTTACATTTGCTTATAATGGCTTAGCTGATAGCTTAGTACTGCATAAGTGGCATAGAGGACAAATGTTCTCTTTTGAAAATGGATTTTTTTCCAACCCTCCCTTCTGAACAAAGCAATGTTTTCTTATGAAGCAGAGTACAGTATAAGATAAAGCATCTAGGCAGGCAGTCTACATTCTGGCTGTTTAAGAGGAAGCTCCTTATATGGTATGGTTTTCACCACATCATTCAACTAGTTGTTGACATTGGTCATACTTGCTGTCTCTAAGAGAAGGCATAGAGAGGCAGCTAGTGCTGTTTCTACCAGGCAGTGTAATTGATAATGGGCCATGGAAACACACCTTTCCCTAGATAAGAAAGTGTATAAAAGGCCAGATTTTATAGCACTCATTACCCCTCAGCTCTGCTGGAGTTAGGTGTTGGAGAAAACAGGAGAACCATTCCAGCTATTCCATCCATGACATCTGATGGGTGATATATTATGACATGCATTTCCATGTACTTTGTCACTTTGGCTGTGTAATATGACTTAAAGTTTAACTCAGCCCTTCATCTTTTGTAACTTGCTTTAACTAAGCTGTACCTTAGTCTTATACTTTGATGTTAAAGGGATATCCAGCAACTTCTTTCATGCTGGGATGTATTCCTTTTTTTCTGTTTCTGTAGTGATGGCTAAGGCCACCTAGAATGCATTTTATTAGTTGCAGTGTGCAAGATATGAATAAATAGCATATATTATAAAGACTGTTCTCCTATCTGAAGTCTGACTTCCAAACAGAAAATTTCTGGTACCTCCCAAGACTCAAGAATTCTTGACAGGGGTCTCTTCTATCACCCACCTGCACTGATGACTGCTCTTGAGCTTAGGTGAAGTTACGTTCAACATACAAGGACTCTATGTAGATACAGAGGAAGGAAAAATCAAGAACCCTTGATCCTGGGCATTCACTGGCAAGGTGACTGGCCTTGCCGGTATCAATAACCATGACTGTTTAAAGTGGCATGATACCACTTTGAAAGGGTCTCTGTTCAGAATGCTTCTCTTGACGAAGATGTCACAGCATTGGGGGGGGGAGAGAAGGAGGGCTAAGGTTCCAGACCTGCTTATCTCCAGAGAATCCAGTCCCTCCGTGCCAGTTGGCCATCCCTACTCAGAATTTTTGAGAGTGAGACAGAAATGGCATCCATTTTCCCTCAGCATTATAATCCCAGTGACTCTGTGCTGATGAGTTGCATATGACATGATCCGAGGCACAATTCCACACCTAATGATAACCCCTGTAACTGTCATAAAATCAATCTCTTAGTGTTAATAACAAACATGGCTCACCCCGGTATTAAAAAATACAAGCAATCTTCAGAAATAAAGGGAAAGAATAAAAAAACCTAGAAGCACAAAAAAGAAGAAACATTGTTTATCTGTCTCATAGAAGTGGGATTTGTTGGGCACATCTATCATATTACTCATTGTCTTTAGAAAACACTATGAGTATCGAATAGCATTAGGAAACACTGTAAATAAGATCTTGACACCCAAACCAAGATAGATTCCATATCCGTATTTTATAGCCGGGAATGAGGGGGAAACTTGGAAAAGCATAACATTTTGTTTCTCATGTCTGGAATTACTTCCATGGGTGAATGCTCATGAAAACATTTTGTCCAGATATGTCAACTACACAGTCTGTTCCAGGATTCTTTTAGCTGAATCTCAGAGGTTTGTGACAGCAGTTCAAAAATGGTTGCAACTTTGGGGATCAAATTTGTGGCCTCAGAAATTTCTGGCCTCTGGAAATCTGGGTAATTAGGAGCATAAGAAGAGCTCTGCTGGATCAGACCAAAGGCCTATCAAATTCAGCATTCTGTTCTCACAGTGGCCAACCTGGTGCCCACAAACAGGGCATGATCCCAAAAGCACTAGCCTGTTTGTGATCCTCAGCAACTGCACAACACAGGAAGCACAACATAGGAAGCAGACCTTTAGTGTGGAGGCACCTACCCTTTGGAATACCCTCCCCTTAAATATTAGACAGGCGCCATCTCTGTTATCTTTTCGGCACCTACTGAAGACCTTCCTCTTTCAACAAGCCTTTTAAGTAGAGACCTTAATCCAGTCTATGTTTGTACTAGAATTGCTTTTTAAGATGTTTTTAAAGCTTTTAAAGAAAAAGATGTATTTAAAGCTTTTTAAAGATGTTTTTAAAGACATTTTGTTTTAATATATTTTAATGTCTGTTTTTATGATGTTTTAGTGTTTTTAATGTTTTTGCCATTTTATAACAACAACAACAACTGGTATTCAGAGGCAGGCATACCCATCATGAGCAGTAATCATGCATAACCTTATCCTCTATGAATGTAAAAGCCATCCAAGTTGGTGGCCATTTTTGGAAGCAGATTCCATAGTTTCACACTGTGCTGTGTGAAGAAGTACCTCTTTTCATCTGTCTTGAATCTTCCAACATTCCACTTTGTTTGATGGTCCCTGAGTTCTATCATTAGGAGAAAAGGAGGAAAACTTCTCTCTGTCCACTTTTACCATGCCACACATAATTTTATACCCCTCCCCTTACTTGCCTTTTTTAAATGGAAAAGTCCCAAATGTTGTAACCTTTCCTCATAAGGGAGCTGCTGTAGCCCAATGTCAATTTTGGTTGCCTTTTCTTGAATCTTTTCCTGCTCTACAATATCCTTTTTGAAACAAGGTCACCAGAACTATGCACAGTAATTCAAGTGTGGTCACACTGTAGATTTCTAGAAAGTCATTGGCAGTTTTATTTTCTGTCCCTTTCCTAATGGTCCCTTACATGGAATCCACCTTTTCCACAACTGTGCTGTTCCAGTCCACATTAGTCCTCCCCAAACATTTATTATTATTTATCTATTACATTTATACCCAGCCTTTCTTTTTACCATAGAAACCCAAGGAGGCTTACACATGGTTCACAGGCAGTCTCCCATCCAGGCACTGACCAGACCTGGCCCTGCTTAGTTTCAGCAGGGTACTGACCTCATGTGCCTTCAGACTATAGCCTGGGACCAATAGTCCATTTGGCATGGGATCAGTGCAGGCCAGGGGTGGGGAACCTTTTTTTTTTTTTGGTCCAGAGCACCAGATCTTTCTCTCTTCCCATCCTGTAGGCCAACTTTGACCCCCACCTGTCAACCCTCTGACATTATGATGATGTCAGGTGAATGATAGATGGACAGTCCCACCCATCTGTCAAAGTTGACCTGCAGGGTGGGAGGAGGGCTCTGCAGGGAATGTGCTGGCTAAGCAGCACCACGCAGGATTGGACTGTATGTTCACCATCTGATGAGTGGAGTGTTCAGTCCTGCTCTCTTCATTGATCTACTTTGGCAGTGATGCCAGCTGATTGACAGGTGGACATGGTTTGGGGTAATGGCCTCATGGGCCAAATTGGACCCCCAGGAGGGCCACGATTGGCCCTCAGGCCGGAGGTTCCCTCTCCATCATGTAGACTATAATTTTGGTGTGACTGAATTCCACTTGTGAATCCAGAAATGTTCCAGAGACACTTGAACCTTCCCTTCCCATAGTTCCAGTTAGGTACCACAATGCCAAATCAGCAAAATAGGAAACTGCCATCTTTATAAGATTCAGCTCAGACGGTCACTTGTGGGATGGATATCACATTCCAATGCTTGATTTTAATGTGTTTACATCCACAGGGGAGCTGCCTTGAATGGTTAAATGTCTACCTCTCCTGCCCAGAGTTCTACAAGTGTCAGTCAGGAGCATCGGTGCCACAAGTACCATTTACTTATGACTGGAAAACCATAGCCATTGTCTAAGGACAGGGATCTGAAGAACAGAACTGGCATGATCTGAAGGGGGTCCATAATTGCTCTGGCTGTGTGGATTCCCCAAGTCCAGACCTTTTTTCCTCCCAGTTTATATCCCATTTATTGTTCTTCTTTGCAAAGTGTGTGCTTACGCTGAATAGAAGTCCTTGTATGAGATGAATGGGACCCTTTTTTTCCATACACTGAACAATTCTCATGTTGGAAAAGGCCTCTCCTGCTCTCTTCCCCCCCCCCACCCCAGTCTTCAATACTATGCCGGCTTTCTTATTTTGGCTGGTACATTCTGATCCTTTATCCCAAGCTTTCTCAAATCCCCCACTATGTTGGCCAAAGTTTCAATCAGCTTCCTGCATTTAAAGAGCAGCCTCTTACTTTGCGCCTTGAATCGGCAACGTTTCCACCCCAGTGCTTCCGCTCTCCTGCTGTTCTCCAACTCTGGGACTCAAGACGCACACCGAAATTGTCACATTAAGCAAATTGCAAGAGTTTGGTAATGTTTAGATGAGTGCTCAAGGTTTCCACTCACTTTATTATAGTAAATTAACAACCCACAGACAGTGATTAAAGCCCACTTATAAGAAGCATGCAAGAGATTCTGCGTGGAATGCAGTAAAATAACAGTCATTTGCTTTCCAATGGAAGGGGGAGGGGGCAGAAAAAGATGATCACATTAAAATTCTTGTTTTCCTTATACTCAGTGAAAACTTTCCTTGTCAACAGTTTTATGTCATTTATTGTGTGTGTGTTTTAAAAAATAGTTTGCTGCCTGGGTTCCTTATGAAAAGAAGTTAATTGATTTATTTTTGCTTGGTGATGGGAAAGGGTCTGAGACTCAGAGATTAATGTGACCTCCATTCTATAAAGTCCAGCAATATTGTTTCATTCATTGCACTTACAGGGGTACTGAGAGCCTAAGGGAAGAAGCATTGTCATTCAGAAGTCAGTTCTGCTAACCCATTAGGAAAAGCACATTCCATGGCCCTACAGTCAATCAGTAATTGAAAATAAAAAACCTATGGGAAAATAGACCTGTTTCACAGTTCACTGCCCCTGCAATTTGATCAATATTGTTTTTAAATGTGTCTTTTCTGACTTTATCTGTGATGTCTCATTCTGCTGGAAAGTAGTTTCATACAAGGAATTATTATGTGGGGTGGGAGTCTACTTAATCCCATAATGGCTCTCAAGGTTACTTACACACAAGAAACTTGAGAGGGGGAAAAAACTTATTCTGCTTTGCAAAGAAATCATTTCCACAGTTGCCTTAACAGCAGGAAATGAGTGCCATCTCAATGTTCCACTTCTCCATACCTATGATTTCAAGGCTTCCCCAAATCTATGATTTCAAATACAGGAGTATTTCATGGAATCCTAGAGCTGGAAGGGTGCTCAAATGTCATCTAGTCAACCCCCTTGCCAGTGCAGGAAATCCACTACTACAGCATCCCTGATAGGTGGTCATCCAGCCTCTTCTTAAAAACCTCTAATGCAGGTTGACCCTCCAGATGTTGCTGAACTACAACTCCCATCAGTCCCAGCAAGCGTGGCCAAAGGTCAGGGATGATCCCAGTTGTAGTTCAGCAACATCTGGAGGGCTGGAGAGTGATCTCACCCTCCCAGTTCATGAGATCTGTAAATTGGATGAGCACCCTCTCTACTTTGGGGGGGCAAGCAACTTCTGTGTCTAAGTGAAATGATTTGCATTATTACTTGGCACCTTTCTTGTCAATATCCACGTCTCTTCACAGACATGAGTCAACTCTAGGGATAATGTCATGATCTTAAATTGTAACAGGGAGTGGTCTTTGCATATTGCCTTTAGTAAGATCTGGGGAGCTAGTTATCTGAAGGGTAAGTTTTTCTCCCTCTCTCATAATACTAGAACTCGTGAACATTCAAAGAAGCTGAATGTTGGAAGATTCAGGACAGACAAAAGGAAGTACTTCTTTACTCATCGCATAGTTAAACTATGGAATTTGCTCCCACAAGACGCAGTAATGGCCACCAGCTTGGATGGCTTTAAAAGAAGATTAGACAAATTCATGGAGGACAGGGCTATCAATGGCTACTAGCCATGATGGCTGTGCTCTGCCACCCTAGTATGTTTCTGAAAACCAGTGCCAGAAGCCTCAGGAGGGGAGAGTGTTCTTGCACTCGGGTCCTGCTTGCGGGCTTCCCCCAGGCACCTGGTTGGCCACTGTGAGAACAGGATGCTGGACTAGATGGGCCACCAGCCTGATCCAGCAGGCTCTTCTTATGTTCTTAAGGGTCTCCTGCTCCCATATAATGCTGCTGAATGCAGTGGAGGCTGGTCCAGTAAGGCAGATGGGTCACAGCCCCGCCAACCTCAGTCTACTCTCAGCCAGCCCCCACTTGACTGTCTTCTTTCTCATATCCACTCCAGGGGGTGGCACTGGCTGTCAGCTCCCTCCTCCTTCGTCTCAGGTTTTTCCCCTTGTAGAACTCAGCAGAGAGGTGGATGGGAACAAGACTAGAATTAGTTGACCCTGGCTCCATCTACGGTAGGGCTCCTTGGTTTCCACCCTACCAGTTCCAACAGGCGCCAGCCACCACTGGCCCAATTTATTCAAATCTTCTGCTGGATGCCTTGATCCAGATGCCCCAATATTAGGAAAGGATGCCCGGGATGGGACTTTTTCTGCGGTGGTACTTGTAAAACTTCCTCCCAGGTACATTTGCCAGGCCACCTACTTTCTCATCTTTTAGGCACCAAGGTTATGACTGATCCAAATTTTTGGCATCATCTAACTTGTAGTCTTTTTCATTTATGTGCTGTTTCGATTCAGTTACAAGTGTAACACATTGTTTATAACTGTCTGTTGTAAGTTGCAAGGGAGAGGTTATTGGTGGATATCAATGTTCTATATTTATCTTTTGCATTTTTATTCCACCCTACTTCCAAGGAGTAAACCCCCACCATTTTATCATTACAACAACCCTGCAAAGTAGGTTAAGCTGAGTGATGCTGTTTGGCCCAAGGTCACCTAGTGAGGTTAATGGCTGACCAGGTATTTGAACCTGGGACTACCTGGTTCAGATCCAGCACTGTAACCTCTACACTACACTGGGTCTGACTCTCATGCCATATGGTTTTAGGAGGAATGTTAAACCTTTTGTTTTCTGCAAGGCATTTGGCATGGACAATATTGAAACTGATGATCCTTGAATGCTGCAGACTTAGATTTAAACAAAGGAACAAGGATCCCCAAGAAATGTCCTGTTCTATCCAGACTCTCTGTATTCTTAGCTTCAGAGTAGAGATGACAGAATCTGTCAGTTTCAGTTCTCTCTGTTTCCTGTTTTTCCAATCTGAAGTTCAGTTCTCTACATTTCTTCAGCAATTTGAGATTTTTTTTAAAAAAAAATCCTCATGAAAATTCTTCAGCATTTTAGTGTAAATTTCTCCCAATAAACTAGGGATGTGCTAGAATTCTATCAAAATCAGATTTGGTACCGAATTTACTGTTAATTCCCAATTCACAATTGCTGAGGATCAGATTTTAATGCAGCAAATTTCCGCAGCTATTTTTGAAAATTGACTTTTTTATTGTAAGAATGATAATTTATCAATATTCCCTTTTTAAAAGTTCTATATTTTCTTCAAAATAGCAATATTTTAAAAGGAAATATCGATTTCCTTTTAAAATATTGATATTAAAATCAATATTTTTTCCAAGCAAAAACACCCCCATAGACAGGTAAAAGCAGTGGCTAGCAGATACAGAATGAACTTGAATTGGTGCCATCCTGTTAGGTCGATGGAATGCTTTCAAACTGGCACTGGCCAGTGGATCCCATCCCTACAATAAACGTACTTTGTATGCAGTTCTGAGTAATATACATATTTTAGGAAGCAATTTCTCTGAATATAACACACATCTGTATGTTATTTTCATTATTTTAATGCACACTTTCCCCTAATCTATGCATTTTTGCCAGCACTGTTCGCAGGGCCGGCTCCAGGCATGCCGGGGTCCTTGGGCATCTGCTGGCCCTGGGACCTGGCATGTGTGCGCGTGCGTGTGCGAGTTCATGCATGCGCACACCCCACCCCACCCCACCTACATGTCTGCTCTCTTTTACCGTTGCCCCTAACAAAGATGGCGGCCGCGGTTTCCCTAAGGGGTTGAAACCTCCGCCACCATCTTTGTTGATGGCACGCATGCTTGCTACGTGTGCGTATCTCTGCCATCAACTACGATGGCGGCAAGGGCTTCAGTACCTTAGGGAAACTGCAGCCGCCATCTTTGTTAAGGGCAATGGTAAAAGAGAGCAGACAGGTAAGTGTAGAGACATGGGGGGCCATGGGGGGCCTGAGGATCATGGAAGGGGAGCGGAGGGGCAGCTGAGGGGCCCCCTGTAACTCCAGGGGCCGTCGGGCCAGTGCCCAACCTCGCCACCCTTTAGAACTGGCCCTGACTGTTCGGTTGGAGAACTGCATCACAAAATTCAGATAAGTACAAATACGCATTTTGAAAGATGGCTGTGTTCCAGCTCTCATTTTATTTCGGAAAGTGCTACTTTGATATATTCCGCTTTAAATGCAAACTGAATTGAATTTCTCCTGCAGCCCTACTCCAGACACAGAGCTACAGATCAGTTTTTAAAGATGTTTTGTCTTAAAGATTTTTTTAAATGTTTCTTGTTTTTAATATTTTGATAGAAGTTTTGTTGTTTGTTTTGTTGTTTGTTTGCCACCCTGGACACAATATAAATATAAATTTAATAAATAAAATGTAATAATAAATGAAACACCGATCATCTGTCTTCTAAACACTTTCTAGACCTGTCTAGGTCACAGATGGGTTATCAGTTCAAGTGTAATTTTGAAGAAGGACTCACTGGGAATTTGAACCAGTATCTTCATAATGTAAATTCAAAAAGCACAACCTTTCAGACACAGACACACATCATTGGCTTGGAGAAACTATAGCCCTGGGTCAGCAATCAATTTGCAAGGGGGGTATTTTCAGGTTAACATTGCAGAATGTGAAAAATCCATGCTGACTACAGTATACAGCTACTCTCATGGCTGTAGAATTCGCATTTGTTTAGAGCCAGTAGAATGTTAGGCTGAGAACAGGACAGAAAAGTGACCTGTAGCAGAGGATCACTCCTGGACCTGCCCTGTTTACTTCCAGTCTTGCTTGTTGACTTCCAGCCAGGCCAGCCATGCATGGAGCTGAGATTATTCTGCCTACATAGCTCAATTAGAGATGTAAAGACCCAGAAAAAAGTGGAGGGGGAAATTTCCCCCTTAATTTTTCTGGGTTTTTTCCCCCAGGCCTTCACATCTCTAAGGTCAGCAGTAGAGCTCTAAAGATCCCAGCTTCAAACTCCAGGTAGACTAAGAAAACCTCCTTATCTGACCCCTTGGAGATCTGCTGCTGGTAATCAGTGTAGACCAGGCATGGGGAACCTCAGACATGGAAGCCAAATGCGGGTCTCCAGGCCTCTCTGTTTGGCCCTTTGGATTTTCCTCAGGCCGTGCTACCTCCACAGGCCACACACCTCTCACTGGTCCTGCCCCAGTAGGGGGTAGCATGGTAGGTCAGTGGAGCTCACCTGACCTCTGGTTGTTTGCATTGCTCCTGTTTACCAGGAGGGGCACAGGTGAGGCAGGGTAGACATTGGTGTAGTGCAAATGCACCACTGGGAACACTGAATTAGCTCTGCCAGGGCTCTTGCACCATGCCGACTTCGCTGCTGCCTCCTCCCTCCACCTCTACCCCCTGGTAAGATGCAGTGATGCAACTGACTGACCAGAGGACAGGTGACTGCTGCTGCCCCACCATGCCATCTGCTATTGCTCTGCTCCATGACCTTCTTGCTGTTTGCTTGGCTGCCGTGTCTCCTTGAACTGTAATAATGCTTCCCTGTGTGCATAGAAACCTCAGGTTCTTGCATGGCTGACTTCTGTTGCATCTGTTGCTCCACCCACTTTTGCTTCTGCCCAGACTCACTTTTACTTCTGCCCCCTCCCGCCATTGGCACATGACCCTTGGAGGGTTGGTCAAGAGGGAATGCAGCCCTTGAGCCAGTGGTGGCTAGTGTCTCCATATCAGTGGGACAGTGGAATCCGCCCTGGGTTTTAGTCTGAACTTTCAAGCTCCTTGAAAGTTCAGGCTAAAACTTGGAGTGGATTCTACCGCCCCACTGACATGGAGCCACCAGCCACTACTGCCCTGAGCTGAAGAAGGTTCCTCATCCCTGGTATACTGAGCTGGATGGTACAATGGTCTGATGGAGTAAGACGGCTGTTCCTTTGATAACCCCAACCCCCACTGAAGCATGGGCTACCAACATGGTCAGGACATGGGTAGGGTTATGGTAGGGATAGGATAGAGAAGAATCTGATTGCAGCAGAGTAGGAGGGAGTCAGCTGGGAAAGGCCATAGCTCAGTAGCAGAGCATTCGCTTTGAATGCAGAAAGTCTCAGATACAATCCCTGGCATCTCCAGATGGGGGGGGGTAGAACCCTGCATTGAACCCTGGAGAATCACTGCCAGTCAGAGTGGACAAGACTGAACCAATGCTCTGACTCAGTATAAGACAGCTCCCTATGTTCCTACGGCTTTGAAGAATGGCAGAAGTGACCACCTTTTGTCAATGCCCTGTGGGTGGGTAGAGGACCTGTTGGGAGCACCCCCAAGCCTCAAAGCTCTAATTAATAATAAAATGGTGTTATTAAAATGTATGACTTTACTGTGCTAAATCGAATATAATTTGTCAGGAAATGCAGGGAATAAATAAGTGCTATAATATTTGCTCTGTAAAAAAGAGATCTGGCCAAAAGGGCCATTTGAGTAATGTATTGAATTCCCCTTGCGTTGCAATTCATTGGAGAGAAAGTTTTTATTATTGCTGGTGATGTTTAAAATAGACACAGCACATTGGCTATCAGTTACACATAATAGTTAAATATAGGCTATTGATTTTTTAAAAAAAAATCACAGGCAAGCTGAGAAATAAGAGTTGTTTTTTTTTTTTAAAGAGATAATCTGGAGGGAAAGAGAAAAAAGACAATTGCTGAGCAATTGCTTTTGGTCTGTATATTATTTTTCTGCTGCTTGCTGAAAAGCTTTTTACTGTTTTAAAAATCAGATGCATGGGCAGAGGATAGGTTTATCCATGATTATTAGAAAACTGTGGAGCATTAATGTTCAATGGGTTGTATCCAGTGTTAGTCATACTCAGAGTAGACCCACTAATGACTAATGTAGCTCTGTTGATTTCAGTGGGTCTTTAGTAGTGTAGTGGCAAATTCAGAAGTGCAGGACCCTTTCATGATAGTCATGCCACACCCTATCACAGCCACTCCCTCTTTTCCACTTTCCCTCATCTCCCTTACTCTCTGCCATTTCACAAGTCCACACTCCACTACAACAGATGTCTTTAGGAGCCAGTCATCATGAAAAGGGAGGCTGTGTGTTAGCTACTGAGAAGAGTCTTCTCAGTGGCTGACTCACCTCTTTTCACTCTGATTGGCTCCAATCAGCACGAAAGGACGACTCTTCTCAATGGCTTACATACTCCTTTTTCACTCTGACCTAACTGGGACCTGCTCCCAAAAGAGTAATGGGTCTACAACCCCCCGCAACTCCAGATAACTACACCCCTGCTTCTCTTAGTACAACAGTTGGCTACAGCCCTTTATCCTCAATCTTTGAGTGTCAATCCTTGTGTAGCCAAAACTGTACCATCCATGTGCAAGAGGGAGGTATCAGCAGATTCAGGAGAATCCCACAGTCCACAGAAGTATACAAAATCTTTAGAAAAATATTTCCTGCAGGGGGACCCCCCCAAAAAAAACATCCCAGTGAGGACTGAGCATGCTCTGTCACCATGGAATGGTGACTGAATGGGAGAGGGAGTACAGAAAACATGATGGTGTTGGAATTCAGTATCCTGGGAGAAGGCATGGCTGGCACCTTGAACAGAAGTACTCCACACTACAACATTTTACTACTGGTCCCACTTGCACTTCTGATTTAGCAGATGCTGAGGAGACAGTCTTGCATTCATCCCCTGCTTCTGCAAGATGGGGAAACTGCCCACTATTAGAAATAGACTACTGGGGTAGACTAACGTTTCTTTAATCCAGCAATTCTGATATTCTCATTTATGTTCCATGGACAGAGGCACTATATATCTGAATATCAATTGCTGGGGAGAAAACAACAGAGGAAGGCTGTTAGCTGCATTGTTAGATTCCAGGATGAAACAGAATGATAGACCTAATGGACCCTTGGCCTATCTATCTATCTATCTATCTATCTATCTATCTATCTATCTATCTATCTATCTATCTATCTATCTATCTATCTGTCTATCTGTCTATCTATCTATCTATCTATCTATCATCTATCTGTCTATCTGTCTATCTGTCTATCTATCTATCTATCTATCTATCTATCTATCTATCTATCTATCTATCTATCTATCTATCTATCTATCTATCATCTATCTGTCTATCTGTCTATCTGTCTATCTATCTATCTATCTGTCTATCTATCTATCTATCTATCTATCTATCTATCTGTCTATCTGTCTGTCTATCTATCTATCTATCTATCTATCTATCTATCTATCTATCTATCTATCTATCTATCTATCATCTATCTATCTATCTATCTATCATCTATCTATCTATCTATCTATCATCTATCTGTCTGTCTGTCTGTCTGTCTGTCTGTCTATGCTTAATTTTATTCTTATCTGTGCTGATACTTGTTTTTTCCTCTCTAAAGTAAACCAAAATGAAAAAGGAAGGGATAAAACAGTAAAAAAAGAATACTACAATAAAATGTGATTGTACTTTTTTTAAAAAAAAATGGACGGGGAAAAAGCATATACAACCACCAAAACTAAACAATGATGCAGTAATCCTAAAAAAAGAAAACCTAGGCAAGTATGTACAGCTACTGCCAAAAACTCATAAGAGTCTGCGCCAGCCATATCCGAGAAGAAAGGAAAAAAAGCAGGATGCCAGCACAATGTTGTCCAATACTTTTTCTTAATCAAAGTCCTCCCCAACCATAGTAATAATTTAGAGACATTCCTTAACGTGGTATATTAGTCAATCCATTCTCAGACAATGGCAATTTGTGGACATGTTGTGGTGGACAAGTTGTGGTGCTCCATCTCCCATCAGCCTCAGCAAGCAGGGTCAGGGGTGATGGGAGTTGGAGTCCAGCAACATCTGGAAGGCACCAGGTTTCCCCATCCTGTCCTTAAGATCACATGGATCTGTTAAAGCAGAGGAAAGCATAAGGCTACTGTCCAGACTGTCAAATCACTCTGCAGATTAAAGTTGTGTTTGACACCAGACTTCATTCCATGGCTTCTATTAGGACCTAAGGTCATAATGTGGTATCCAAAGAAACGAATAAGGAGGGCACCAAAATCCCCTGGAAGTATTTTTTTTGGATATGCTATGTGGTCAAATAAACTGTAAGGGAGCTATCCTGCAAAAAAACATCATCCACTCAGAAGTGAAGCACAAACATTTACAGGTGACAGAAAACATTTGGAAAAAATGTGCCTTTCCTTGCTTTGCTATATATACATAAATAGCAGTTCACATGAAAACAAAACCCAAAAACTATTCTCCATGCAGCTTCAAGTGCTTGCCCTCACTTACCTGGAAAGACTGACTTTGGGGATTAGTGTGGGTTTGAATCTTTCACTAGCACTCAGTGAATCAATATTTTGTCCATGATGAGTCCATAATTGGTCCATATAGATTAAAATTAATGATACATAACTTAACATTAATTGTACTCTTGGTGCATACTGATTTGCAATCAATTAACACTTACTTCTTAGATTTACCAAGAGCCACTTGGCAATTATTCCTAGATCTGCATACTTAAAAGCCTCCACTCAATGTCTGAAAGCTTTATCATTATAATGGAGCACACAAGACCTTTCAAGACCATTGGCTGCCTTGTGGGTCCCAGAGTGACCAAAGACACATTTCCCAGCCTTCAAAACCTTCAAAGGTGTCAAGAGCTGTGAGCTCCCAATGTATGCTTTCCATTTGTCCCCCAGGCTTCATTTTAGGATGGCTGGAAAGGGATGCATGCCTGCAAAAAGGAGGATTGCATAGCAATGTTGGTGCATATACATTTGCATAGAACAGTAAACTCCACCATAACCAAACAGTGCTTTTAGAACATGGTCTTTGATTAAGGACTGAACAGAAATGAAGTGAATCAAGATTAACAAGCATTAGGATAGTGATTTCCAAAACTGTGTGCTGAACTGCACCAGTGTATGACTGACTGACTGACTGACTGAATGTGTGCCATCACAGGAGCCCAAGAGGGCCTTCAAACCTTTAAGAGGGGAAAGAGGTAAGATGGTGGGGAGGTTGATGCAGAGCATGGCCACTGGATTGGGCTGATGAGAGTTGTAGTTCAAAAAAGTAACTTTTCCAAGCTCTGGGTTGATGCAGTGCAAATGCACTAGCAAGAGTGCCCAATTGGCTGCACTGGTGTGTTTGCACTATGCTGAGTTCTTCTCTGCCTTGCCCCATCCCTTCCTGGCAAGCAACAGAGACCCACCTGTTGAGACTTTAACAGAGTAGCTCTGCTCCGCCTGGTGAGCTACTTGTGGACATGGAGGGGGAATCTTGAAATATCTCTATAATAAAACAAAAATGGGCCTATCTTTGGAACATAGGAAGCTGCCTTATACCAGGTCAGGCTATTTGTCTATCCAGCCCAGTGTTGCCTGCTCTGACTGGAATCGGCTCTCCAGGGTCTTAGGCAAAGGTCTTTCCCACCACCTGATCCTTTTTAAATGAAGATGTCAAGGATTGAACATGGGGCATTCTGCATGGAAACCGTGCACTCTGCCATTGGGACTGGACATGGGAAAAGACAGTAGCTAGAAGGAAATATTAATTGAGCTATTCTGCTGCTGCAGGAAGGATGCATTCCTACTGTCCTGTGACATGCAATTAAAAAAGAAAAAAAAAGATGCAAGTATCATAAGTAAGGCCGAAGTGTGCCTTCAGATTTAATTCAAGGAGAATAAGTGTTCTAAACGGTTAAAGGTTTAGGAAATCTTGGCGTAAGTGAAGTTCAGGAATTGTTATCTCAAGCTGGCAGACAGTGAAATCAAGCACCTCTTTCATCATTTAGAGGGGGGACAAGGTTTGAGGACAGGAAATCTCTGCTGCCTGACTCAGCATCTAGGATTATCTTCAACAGGCAGAGCAATCCAGATCATGGGAAGCCGGCGGGAGGGGGTCCAGCAGAGCAGGAGGAGGCAGAAACTCCCCATTCGGGAGCTACCAGGCTGGCTGAACACCAGCTCAGCCAGGAGCCACACGGAGGGCCAGAAAAAGGAGAGGTGGCTCCCACAAATACCCCTACTGGGGAGTAAGTGCTCTCCATTGACCACCATGGGAATTATTTTACCTGGATCAGGACCTGCAGAAGCACTCTGAACATGAGGAGGAGGATGCATAAGTCCCCTTCCTGGGGTCCTCCTCCTCCGCCCTCACTGTGGGGGTGATGTTTAGCTGGCCCTCGACTCCCCGGAGACACAAGTGGGGATTTGAACTCACAGACTCTGGACTCCCAGCCAGGCTCTCCTCCCCACTGTGCTATACCAGCTGTGGTCCTCATGCTGAAAAAGATCCCTAATATAAAGGCTTAAAATTGGACTAGATGGGCCTTTGGTCTGATCTAGGACGGCTTTTCTTATGTTCTAATGTACTTTATGGCAAGCTATTCTACTATCTTTTTGTGAAATATGTCATAAGAATTCTCTCTGTTTTTTAACCTTTCAATCCACCCAGTTGTAAAAGACCTCTAAATACGTCCACTGGATTTCTTTAAAATACCTTCTTTTTCAAAGGACCAGTACACAGAAATGAAAACTTTTTAACAGTTGGAAGGGATTTCCTGCTTATTGTTCTGAGTATTTATTAATTAGATCTTTGGAGAGCATAATTGAATCTTCTTTTCAAGCTGTTCAGACTTGCCCACGGCTTTCTGCTTAGTTATATAAGAAAGCTGCAATGTGTCATTTAATTACAGCGTTGGTGCTGGATAGATTACTCCAGCTTTGTGCTGCTTAGGCTGGGACAGAGCAGAAACCAAAGTGAGTGTTGATTCCTATTATTTCCATACCAAGTGCGCTGGTGTGTGTGTGTGTCATCCCTCCTGTGATCATCTGTTTGTTGTTTCTGGGTAATTACCCGAATTTAATGCCCATTTCAATCAAAACATTACATTTATTTTAATAAAGCCAAGGAGTATATTTTCTTTTAGCTTCAACAATGAATTATCTATTCACTGCAAAAACAAATGAATTTCCTGTTTTCATTTAACTACCTGAATGAGAGCATGACAGAAAGCACAATCCTTTCTCATTATAGGGAGCTCTGCAGATGATGTTTGAGCCCTTCAACATCTCTAGTAGCCCTTTCATTTTCTCTACGATAGTAATACCAGCTAACAAAGTACATGTGTACCTGGACATTATTTCTTTAACAGAAACTTTGGCACCAGAGGTAGGAATAACATGGAAAGGATAGGGAGAGGTTCCTGCACCACAAAAAAGAGCAGTTCAACATATTTCAGCAAACTTTTTATTCAAAACTAACAATACACACGTGTGAAATGAAACACCCAAGTCAGGTAAGCCTTGCATACAGATCACTTGAAGGCTTCTTCCAAAATGCATCCAGGGATGCCTGCCTTGCCTTTTTTCCTTTATCATGTAGCATCTTGCTATAGCAATCTAAAGCTTTGAGCACAGTTCTCTTCTCCATACGCTCGAGCAGGCGGGCAAGGGGCAGCCACCAACACCACCCTGTGATTGCTCTCTCTCTCTCTCTTTGCCATCCTCCCCTACACTTGAGCAGATGCCTCTGCAGTAAACAGTGCTTCCAGGACACCCGAAACACTGTCTACCGTGGAGGCACCTGTGCCACCTTGCAAGGAGCGCCATTCCAGCCACGCATGAGAGAGCTGCCTGCAGCAGCCATAATCCAGTACACAAGGAGACACATTCTGACTGTGCCAGAGTGTGCGCCCCACACCCCATGTACCCAAAAAAGACTTTCGGCTTATCCACATGAGAGTATAACTTTTGCTAAAGATGCTGCTGTTACTTCCGTTTACTGTTTGCACCATCAACACTAAGGGCTCAATGTCAGCAGCAAACATGGTGTTTTCTAGTCACACTTGAGGGGAAGCATCAATCACGCAGTTTCCTAAAGACCACACCCTCTGATTTAACATTTCCACTCCCTCTGGTTGCTGGCAACTGAGCATGCTCAGTTTGTTCTACCAGTAAGTTTCATTTAAAACAACAACCTGGAAGTGCAATTATTTGTATTTTCACTGGTACAATACAGATGAAATACAAATCTTTGTTTGAGCATTGTTATGCTTTTGTGTACAAGTTAGGGGGAAAAGAAAAATAAGGCACCATTTGCAGCAACATGAAAAAGCCTTGCAGAACAGGAGAGAGCAGCTGAAGTTTTTCTTCAGCCCACAGCAAATGAAATAAAAGAAGAGAGGAGGAGGGAATGGGCATGGAGAGGGGAACGATTGACACACCCACCTAAAAGCATCGGAGCAAAGCATCTGCAAGCCCTAGAGATATGGAGCAAATATGTCTTTTCCTTCCCTTTTTGGATTATCAGAGGATTGGGTTAGTACGAATTTACAGGGGAAACTTTGTGATAGCTTCTGTTTGCCAGTAACGTCAGGTGAACCGTGTGAATTAAAGGGGGTGTGAGTAGCACTAGACACACAGTAAAACCCTGTGTAGATGAGCCCTTTGTTAAAAGGAGCTTCTTTCCTGGAGGATTTGTTAACTGAGGTATTACTGCATTTATTGTTTTAGTTTTAAACTACTCCTTTTACCTTTCATCATGTCTAAAATAGGTGGACTGTTATAGTTTTAGCTTGATCTATGTCAATACTAGAATTCTAGAAGAGTGATGAAATCTTCTCATAATGAATAGCCAAAAATGGCATTTTAGTTAATGTTGCTGTATATATATTCGAAGAGGTGGTGTATTTAAAAGGACTGTTAACCTGGCACTAAAGTGCAGTTACAGTCTCTCTTGGACAGAGCAGCTGTGTTATAGGGTTTTGTTTTAAGGAACCCCCAGGCGGAGGTCAACATAGCTACATTCCTGTCCATATAATGCCAGATTCACAAGCTCTTCACAAGTAATGTGTGCAATGGAGGCTGGTCTGTTGGAGCTAGTGGGGCACTGGCCCACCAACCTCAGTCTGCCCTTGGCCAGCTCACATGTGCCTGCCTTCTTACTTACAACCAGTCCTGGAGGCAGTGCTTCCTATCAGCTTCCCTTTCCTCCTTTGCCTCAGTGGCACCCTTGTAGAACTCAGCAGGGAGGAGGATGGGGACAAAACTAGAATTAGTTGGCTCTGCCTCTCATTGGCTATTGCTCCGCCTACAGTTGGGTTCCCTGCTTTCTGCCCCACCAGCCACCACTGCTTGTAGCTCAGTAGTAGGACATCTGCTTTGCATGCAGAAGGTCCCCAGTTCAATCCCTGGCATCTCCAGGTAGGCCTGGGAGAGACCCCTGTTTGAAACCCTGGAGATCTGCTGCCGGTCAGTGTAGACAGTACTGAGCTAGAAGGATCAGTGGTCTGACTCACAATAAGGTAAGTTTCTGTGTTCCTGCCCCTACATGAGTTCCTATGTATTAAAGATTATTGAGGTGAGCTTGCAAGGTCAGCTTCTTTTTTCAGACCCTAGCCCTGTGTTTTTCACAGCAGACATTATCAGGGTAAAACAGCTTCCAAGGTTCCTGTTTCTTATGCAAATTCCATACATGGTGGAATAAAGCAACAAAAGCAGTGCAATTGTGCATTAACATGGTTAGGATCTGAGCAAGAAACAGAAACAGCCAGCCAGATACAGCCCTGTGTGTGAACCAGGGATGGGCAAATCTGTCACTTTCACTTTCTCTCAGTTTCTGATTTTTCTAGTTTTAAATTCAGTTCTTCACACTTCCATATCAATTTCTGATTTTTTTAAAGCCCTCATAAAAATTCATCAGCACTGTAGTGCTCCTAATATACACAATTTTGCACACAGGTTTAACTAATATACACATTTTTGCAAAGCAATTTTCCTTAATATAATGCATTTTATATGTTATTTTCACTCATATATGCATTTCTGTGCATGCTTTGCCCTAAGCTGTGCTTTTTTGTACATGATTGGTGGCTGGAGAACTGCACTGAAAAATTTAGAGAACTGTAAACTTAAACGGATGGTTGAGTTTCTGGTTCTCGTTGCTTTGGAAAGTGTAAATTAGGTAAGTTTACCTTTAAAATGTGAACTGAATTGAATTTCTCCTCCATCCCTAGTGTGAACTGACCTCTCATTTGCACATCTCACCAAACCTTTCTGATGAAGAAAGCTACCTTACTGCATATAAGGAAATGAAACAGATATAGGATTGCTATGATATGTGTGTTTCAGGGTCTTCAAGGGAAGAAGTAAAGTCTCAAGGGTGAGGGGCTAAAATAAGCACAAGATCTATTTTCAGCTGGGTGTCAGAAGCCTGGCCATTTCATGTGCCCTGGTGTCCGTAAGGATTCCATCATGACCTAGAATCCAGAACCATGTCAATCAGAGGAGAGCACTGAGGATGGGGAGGACTTGGTTTCTGAAGCTCCCCTGGAGGCAGTATTCAAAGCCTCAATCCCAGTAGAGGTTTCCACACAGAGGTATATCATCCCTGCTTCCAGAGGAAATGGATCCACCCCTTCCTTTGGTCTAAACTGCCAGCGGCCCAAGAGGAACCTCTTCCACCACCTCACAAGGATTTGGGGCTGCATGAGAAACTCCAACCCCTGCAGAGCCCACAAACCACCTCCACAATACAATGAAGCCACTTTAACTTCCAAGCAGGCAGCACATCTCTCTGACAGATGGTGGATACCACCAGTGCTGGAACAACTCTTCTTGTTTCCAGAATCTCAAGCTCCTGTTCGTTAATGCACATACTTGTCAGTTTAGCTACAAACTCTGGGGATGGGGTCTCCTTTTATCACTAAGTGGAGCTCTTGGAGGAGGTAAAGAGGAGATTTCACTCCTGTCTTCTGCAGGCACCACTGAATGATATAGCCAAACTGGTGAGTGCATGCTTAACAAACGCATGCATGCCTGGCTTGGCCCTAAGTAAGTCGGGCTGGAGTCTGAAGCATGCTTTAAGGGGAACTCTCCATGGTCCTGAGTCTCACTTGCCAGACTTCCACCTCACCACACCCAACCAGAATACCCCAAGAGCTCTAGCCGGAAGTAGGAAAGCTCAATTCTGACTCACCAGGCATCTCCACACTGACCAGATGCTATCTTCTGCCCCCCCCCAGGCATCCCTAGGGTCCATCCCCTGATCTGCCAGACTCTGCCTTTAATTCTTAGTCTCCATCCTCTGTATCCCAGGGTTTGAGTCTTACAACACATGGCAATCTTAAATAAATACTAGCATAGAAAGTCTGCAAACCCATCACTTGCATTGCCTCCCTCCTTCAATTAGCCTTGCTTTGCTCCATTCATTTCTTCCTTCATTCATTCTTCCTCATCCTGCTTTGGTCCTAATACATAAAGCACACTGTGGCACAAGGGGTCCACTTTACACAAAGCACAAGACTCTGCCTCAAGTTCTATGCCTGTCTTGTTTGTTGGGCTTTTTTATAATCTCCAAAAGCTTCTTGATGGAACCCTTGGAGAAAGCTATAAAGTAAATTACTCCATGCCAGTGCGACACTTACTTATCACAGTGTGGTAGATCACATCCTGCATGGCTAAATGTATATCTCCACATACTGATTTCTGAGCTTTCCTGTGGAATTTTGGATAAGGGTAGGGAGGCAGGTTGTAGGAAGGCAATTTATGTCATTTGGAAAGAAAGGCACCCCCTAGGTAAGCTGGGTCACCATTATCAGCTTGAAGTTTGTTTTTTCTTTCCATTGGGCACAAACAGAGAGGATTCTTGCTGAAACCCACAAAAAAGGGCATAGGAGAGGACATAAACATTCCAGTGAGTGCTGCATGATATGACCTTATGAAATTATGTTTTATTTTTAAAATGTTGCAGAGAACTTGACTATAAATCTTTCAAAATGTTTGTTTGTTTACAGTGTGCCATCAACATAGGGATAGACTGAACACTCTTTACCTACTCTGAGTCAATGTCACATGTGCTTATTCATCCATTTGTTCCCTGCTGTTTGACATCAGTCTACATTTGTTTGTTTTTTTAAAAATACATACAAATATCCGTATTTGATTGCATAGTTGAATGCGTAGTTAAATATTTTATCACAAAATAAATATGTAAATATGCATTTTCTTGCAATGTACACATTTCTAAATGTATTTTATCCTAAAACATGCATTTTAATGCAGCATGGTACATTTGCTTGAGCCAAAAACTGTACTGTGAAATTCAGAGAAGTGTGAAATCCAAAGAATGATTCCATTCTCATCTGTATATTAGACTGAGAGGTGAAAATTATATTCATTGGCTTAAAAATACAAATCAGACTAAATCTGATGCCATCCCAGCATCAATGCGTAAAGTGCTTTATAGAATACAAAAAGACTGGTCCCTTCCTGAAGGAATTTGCAATCTAAAACTGGATACAGAAAATTTGAAACAGAAGCCAGGGGAAGGAAGTCACTTCTAGAAGGTAGTTAAAAGTCCATCTCATTGTTCTTCACCTATTTCTACCTGTTCATGATTTATCTATTTAGAGCATTTTTACCTGGCTCCTCAGTCAGAAAGGCTCCCAGAGTGGCTTCCATACAATCAGTGAAAACAAAACAATCCCTGTGTATAGGATTACAGTGTAAAAGTCATGAAAGAAAAGGAAAGAAGGATGGGAAGGGAAGGCGGAAACATCTATCACTGCAGAAGGCATGGAAGGCAAATTTCACTTGCAGTAGACTATACAAAGATCTTTCTCTTATTTGAGGATTTTTTTCCAAAATGAACTTCTCTGAATCCAATTGGCATGGCATGAGTCTTTTGATGAAATGATGGTTTCCCCACTTCTGACCCATCAAGCCAAATGCAGCTCAACAACCATAATTTGAGACTAGCCAATTGCTTGACAACACCCCCCCCCACCCAACTACCTTTTCAGACTCAAGCAAAACTATGGAGCTTACTGAGCCCTTCATGCATCACCATACATAGTTGGAGGGCTGTGTTCAGATTGGCAAGTCATAAGTGGTTGCAGGCCAGTTTGAAAATCTGGTTTTTTTTAAGTCAGAGCCGGACATCTCTTCTTTTTGCCTTTGTATTTCTGCATCCATGTTTCATCTTTGATTCTGTGAAAGATGTTGCAAGTTCAGTTATTTCTAGGGATGAGAGAAAAGAGAATTAAAATATTTAAAGAATACCTGTAGATGTATTTTTCCTGTACCAAGAAAGTTTTTAGGACAAAATAGCTGACTCATTTAAAGACTCTCCCTCTCTAAGAAATGATTGTTAAATATAATAAAAACCACTAAGATTTTTTAAAACAACCTCCTTTCACCATGCATATTATGGGTGCATTTTAAATGGAACTCGTTAAAATGTGGAGAACAGTCAAATTAGTGCAAATCCAGCCATTTATTAGTATGATCTCACTCCCCCTCTACCTATTTACCTCTTAATATATACACCTCTTTTACCCCACAGTTTGCTTGCTTCCGTGCTTGAAAATAATAATAATTATACAGCCACATGTATTTTTTATGTGTCAAGCAATGAAATGTGTTGGGGGTAAAAAAGAAAAAAATCCAGCAAAAACTGATCCAGGGAATGGAGAACTTCTAAGACTAAATTTGCTTTGAGATGAAATAGGGATGTGCTAGAATTCTGCCCAATTTGGATTTGATGCAGATTTGTCATTAATTGGCTTATTCTCAATAGCGAGGATCAGGTTTTAACGTAGCAAATTTCCACTGCTATTTTTGAAAATGGACTTTTTTAAAAAAAAAACAAGCTACCTCTAAAACACTGATTGTAAGAATGATAATTATTGATATTTCCTACTAAAATATCAATATTAATATTGATATTTGCCCAAGCAAAATTTAAAAACTGCAGATTGGTAAAAGCAGCCGCTAGCGGATACAGAACGAACTTGAATCGATGCCAGCCTGTTCGGTCAACAGAATGCTTTCAAACCAGCACTCGCCAATGGATCCCATCCCTAGGGTGAAAAGAAAAGGTAGCTTGGAACTCCCAAATCCAGGGGAGAACTTCAGATGAGAATTTCTAAAGCATACCTAGGGATATTAACTAGACCCCCTTTTCTATATCTGCCAATAGATATGAGGTCTGAGGTCCATGCAGGGGCTCCAGAATGCACATAGAACTGTACATAAACAGAGGCTACCCTATTAAAATGAAATTTAGAGAACAAAAGGAACCTGTGTTGCCATGTAGAGTTCTGCCCAGGATCCTAGAAATTCCATTCCATACCCACCTGTCCCTCATTTTCCATTCCCTTCTGCTAACCATCAGCCAGCATTTTCTGTCCATCAAGGATGCTCAGTCCTCACTGAGCTGTATCCATCTTGCTCTGTATTGTCTATACTGATGGGCAACAGCTCTGCTGGGTTTCTGACAGAGAACCTTTCCCAGCCCCCAGGAGATGCCTGGGATTGAACCTGGGACCTTCTGCATGCAAAGCAAACGCTCTGCCACTGAGCTACGACCCCTTCTTTGCTCCTGAATGTACCACATTGCCATGCTACCTGCCAGGTGATGCATTCTGAAATACGGCCTTCATCTTTGTCAGCTCTGCAAACCATCAGCTTTTCCAGCCATGTGTCAGAGTGTAAAGAAAAACTCATATCCTGACACCGAGCATTCACCCATATCAATACAACCATGTGTAACAGTTTGGACACAGCAACATCCATCAGGAGCACAGGCTTCAACAAAACTGACCTCTGTAAACAAGAGATATCGGGCACAGACTTTGCTTAGGTTCTGGCCAGTGCTGGGAAGCTGCCACCTGTGTTTGTTTCTTTGGACCTCATGGATATGTTTCACTGTCAATAAAATTTGGCATAATTTACAGGTGGCAAAAGACAAACAGCCTTGTCTATCACCACCCATGCACAAAACCTCAAGCTCCTGAAATCATTGCCAAACTGAAATTGGAACCACAGTGGCAATTGCATGCAGATCTCACTTGAGGATAGGAATAACCTCAGTCCTGCAAACAGCTCTGGAAAAGAAGACTATTTCTAAGCTCTAAAATCTCTGTTGGTCTAGGGTTGTTCAAAGGGGCCTTGAGCCACTTTCCGGCAAGCTTCAGTGCTACAACCTGCCCCATGCCTCCTTATTTGCCTGCCCTGCCCAGCCCCTCCGCCAGGCAGAGGGAAGGAAAGAAGGAAGCTCTCCTTCCACTGAGAGGAAAGGGCAGTAGGAATTGCTGGAGGAAATTAGAGAAAGTGAAATAAAAAGTTAATATCATTATCGCTTTTAAATAAACTGGGAATAGAAAAGAAGAGGGAGAGGAGAGTTGTTATAGGAGGAAAACGTGAATGTAAAAGGACCAAGGAGGAGGGATGAAAGAAAATAGGGGTTGTGGGGGAGGAATAAGGTACAAGTCTAGTGTGAAAGAGGAATGGGAGAAGAAATAAGGAGGTGAGGGCCTCCTGCAAATATCATCTTATCAGGAGGTTGGTTCTGCACAACACAGGAAACGGCCCCTACCCTGTGGAATTCCCTCCCCTTAAATATTAGACACGCACCATCTCTGTTATCTTTTCAGTGCCTACTAAAGACCTTCCTTTTTCAACAAGCCTTTTAAGTAGAACCTTATTTTAAGTAGAGTCAGCATCTGTGCTGGAATTGCTTTTTAATATGTTTTAAACCTTTTCTTAAAAAATGTATGTTTTTAAAGATTTTTTAAAATATTTTAATATGTTTTAATATGTTATTTGAATAATTTTAATATGTTTTTAAGGATGTTTTGTTTTAATATATTTTAAAGTCTGTTTTTATGATGTTTTAAAGTGTTTTTAGTGCTTTTGTTTGCCATCCTGGGATCCTACCGGGAGGAAGGGCAGGATATAAATCTAAGACAGACAGACAGACAGACAGACAAATAGATTAGATAGATAGATAGATAGATAGATAGATAGATAGATAGATAGATAGATAGATAGATAGATAGATAGATAGATAGATAGATAGATAGATGATAGATGATAGATGATAGATGATAGATGATAGATGATAGATGATAGATGATAGATGATAGATGATAGATGATAGATGATAGATGATAGATGATAGATGATAGATGATAGATGATAGATGATAGATGATAGATAGATAGATAGATAGATAGATAGATAGATAGATAGATAGATAGATAGATAGATAGATAGATAGATAGATAGATAGATAGATTAGATAGATAGATAGATAGATAGAAGGTATGATTTGGGTGGGAGGTATGGTCCCAGGGCATGTAAGCCCACCGCCCTTGCAGGAGCTAAGCAGATCTGTGTCTGGTCAGTGTCTGCTTGGAAACCATAAATATGGATGCCATCTTGGGTTCCATGATGGGAGAAAGGCAGGATATAAATGTTATAAAATAATAAAATAAATAATAATAAATTCACACACATCTACTTTCAGAGGACCATTCATCCCCCATGAAGCTGGGGGCAGAATATTGAAGAGGAAGCCACAGCACAGAGTGGGATATGCAAGTGTGAACTCTATGAAGGTAAAATTCACATTCATTGCTCTGCTGGCACATGGCCTGCAGGACATTACCTGGAAGAGCTAAGAGAGGCTTCCCACTCCTGCTACAAGTCCATAAAAATGCACCACCTACCCCATCTGAATCATTTACTATTCAGAGCAAAGACTGGGAGGAAAAAAATCAAGCCATTCTCTTTTATTGGGACTTTGCAGAAACTATTTTGAAACTTTATCTGTACTAGAAAGTTGCAATTGCAGCCTGTTAATACAACAGAATACAGCTGCAACTTTTTTTTTAAAAAAAGTGTGATCTATATGGGAAGAGACACATGCAATTTCAATAAAGGATGAGAGAAAATTGTGCAATAGGAATAAGGGTTTTTATTTCAAGAACGTTCTGATTTTTGAAATAACAGGGTCTTCAGATCCTCCAAGCCTGAGGTATGGGTTCCTCTGAGATTTTCTGCCAGTCTTCACTGAGTTACAAACATTCAGCTCCTGACTTTTGCTTGAAGATTTTAATGATGTTTTTGATCACAAAATAGCTGTGTGCATTTCCAAAGAAACCGTAATAACTATTGATGAAATATGTTAAATGGGACGGGGGAGGCAGATCTTCTGCAAACAGCTATTATCTAGGGAAACAGTGGAAGTTTCCCCTTGAGAAATCTTGCCACGGCTTTTGGAAACTCTGTTGGCTTCACTCAAGAATTGCTTAGATGTTTTGCCTAAGCAGAAACCTTTAAATTCACCTCAACATTTCACAGTAGGTATATAATTTGGTTGCAATTATAGAACCATTTTTGTTTCCTTTTATCGTCATTTATTGTTGATGATTTGAATATTGTCTCCCACCCTGAAATTAGACAGACAGACAGACAGACAGACAGACAGATAGATAGATAGATAGATAATGTACAATGAACACAGTAAAGACTGAAGTAAATGTGCCTTCAGAAATGTGTGGTTAAGACTATATACACATGATATGATATTTTATTCCACAATCTAGACCTATTGCATATTTTTTCCCCTGAAAAGCACTTATTGACAAACTGGTTTCATTCAGAAAATGAAAGCTCCTTACAAATTGATTCTGTATTACCCCACAGTGTGCCTATTTGAAAAGATATGAAGGCAGTCCCAACAATGGGGAGTGTATTCACACCTGCCCAATGACACTGTGTGCGGACATATACCAAGATCATAAGGGAAGTGTTTTCAAATACATAATCCCAGCAATGGGAGGGTTTTCAAACACATATCAAGTAACCATGCCCACCCGTCTGGACAGTACAATCTACAATCAATCTAGACTGAAAGCAGTATATTGAGAATAAGCATGAACAAATCCATACTGAGAAAAACTACATTTTTGTGCCACAAATGGGCAAGTGTGGATGCTGCTCAGATCTCCCCATGTCTTTTTCTTTGCCACAAGAGAGATATTAAGATAGATCAGGGCCTCATTGCTGGAGGAGGGTGATAGGAATTGGGGAGGGGCACCTAGCTGGATGCCTGGCAGTATCTTCATGGTGTAGTTTACCATGCCAGATGTCAACCAAGCCAATTGGGAAATGATGTGACACCATCAGTGCCAGAATAAGGAAGGTCTATTGCAACCACAGGAGGGATGTAAGCAGTACAATAGCGGCAAATTCAGCTGTGCAGCGTCCCTTCATAATAGTCATAGCCATGCCCCCTTCTAAGATTATACAACCTTCTCAGATTATAGAATAATCTGGCCAGGTTTGAATGCTGCTTTCTGCTTCTCTATCACTGTCACCATTTGACTGTCCTTTCCCACTGTCAGAGATATTGCTTGAATTGATATTACTTGGATACCCCCAGTCCTAACTGACCCCAGAATGCTTGGAGGATGGGGACCCAAGGCTACAATAAGAGGGCACATATCAAGTTCCTAGGGGCAATGATGAGCTGACGGGGACTGCTTGAAACTCTTTAAATTCCACCCTGAAATTGCCATGGAGTGGGGGAAGGAGAAAGTTGGAAGAGTTACTCTAAGTTGTACTCAGAGTAGACCCATTAAATTTAATGAATCCAAGTTAGTCATGTCTATGAACTTCAATGGGTCTACTCTGAGTAAGGCAAGGATTGAATAGCACTCCTTTATTGTACCTTTGGGGGTGGGATTAAAATTGGGGAAACAAGCATGAGATGTTGGGAGGTGAAATCACCTTCAAACTTTTGCAATTCAGATCCAAAGGACTGCAGATTTTCTATGCTGGGGGGAGAGAGCTGAATCTTAGACCCCATCTTCACTATACATTTAAAGGTATTGTACCACTTTGAACAGTCAATCCCCCAAAGAATCCTGGGGAAAGTAGTTTGTTAAGGGTGCTAGGAGACTATTCCCAGAATAGCTTAACAATCCATCCCTCTTCCTAGAGAACTCTGGGAACTGTAGCTCTATGAGGGGAACAGGAGTCTGCTAACAACTCTCAACATCCTTAACAAACTTGAGTTCCCAAGATTCTTCAGGGGAAGCCATGCCTGTTTAAAGTGGTATGATACTGCCTTAAATGTATAGTGCAGATGGGGCCTTGCTTAAATTCTGATCAGACTGGTGGCCACTATTGTAGATTTCCCAAAGTGCACCATTCTGAGCGACATTGCGGGGATGGATGGCTGCTGTCAGTAGGGGCAGCCTTTTTTCCCCCAATGGTTGCCTGCCTCTCTCTCTCTCTCTCTCTCTCTCTCTCAGAATGGGGCATTTGGGGAAATGCCAAGGGGCTCAGCACAGTGAGAGAGCCTATGCTTTGCAAGGAGTCCCCAGATATCTCCAAGAAGGGCCGGGAAAAGACTCCTGCCTGAAATCCCAGAGATCCAGGAAGACAATATAGAGCTAAATAGATCTCATCTTATGTTCCAATCATCCACACACCAACACACCAAAATTCATCCTGTGCTTTCTATTTTAACAGGGGGGAAAACAGCAGAGCTATGAGTGTTAAGCAAAAGATGAGAGGGAGTAGGGAGAACATTAAGGAAGGGCCATAGCTCAGTGACAGAGCGTCTGCCTTGCATGCAGAAGGTCCCAGGTTCAATCCCCGGCATTGCCAGGTAGGACTGGGGAAGGCCATTGCCTGAAACCCTGGAGGGTCTCTGCCAGTCAGTGTAGACAATACTGAGCTAGATGGACCAATGGTCCAAGTCATTATAAGACAGTTGCCTATGTTCCTAATGTGCACCAACGAAATGAGATACATTTTGGCTTAGGCTTGGGATAAGTATCAGGATAGGCTTTGTATGCCTGTATGAGTTATGAATGTTATACAGTTAAATGTTTTTAGATTGGTCTTGCAGCCAAAATCAGGGTGTGTGTTTTTTAGTCCTCCCTCTTCTGGAAAATCAATAGATCAATAAATGCAAATGGCAGAGCATTGGCTTCATATAGAAAATTAACCCTGCAACAGTAATGGAAGGATCCATAACAGTTTCGGCAAAACCTTGACATATAGCAGGAGAAGAGACAGGACCAGCTGCCCAATGGCAGAGAAGCAATCATGTCCCCTCTCACTAAACATTCAGACAACCCATTTAAGGGGCATCCAAATAGATCGTTAGCAGCTAAATAGGCCAGTATGAGCCACTGTGCAAATAAGTATTTGGGTAAATGTTGCCATGTGGATTGCTGCCGCTAAAACTCCTTGGAAAGAACGGCCTCTGGCCATTCCATGCTATGCTCGCCTTGGTAGCGTGAAGACAGTTCTGTGTCTCAGCTAATGGAGTGAACCTACTATGCATCATGGAAAGCAGTCAAAACACACTCCTCATTTCTGCACACACTTGTCATATTTCATTGCAGTGACACATACAGCAGAGCTTGGAACAGTTACTTTTTTGAACTACAACTCCCATCAGCCCAATCCAGTGGCCATGCTGGCTGGGGCTGATGGGAGTTGTAGTTCAAAAAAGTAACTTTTCCAAACTCTGACATACAGTAGGGCTGTGCACGATCTCCCTCTCTTCCCTCCCCCCCCCAGAACTCCATGTTAAATCAGGCTTGCAGAGTGGCATCCAACATATGGTCCCTGCCCTCAGGTTTACAATCTAAAAGACTCATCAAAAAATAAATAAAAGAGATTAGGAGGGAAAAGCAAAACTAGTTCTCAGTTAAAACCTTCTTTTAAGTGTTCTTTCTTGTTGCTGGGGGTAGCTCCTTGTTATGAGACAATCACTCATACCAGGAAAAGGCTTTGATTTTGCAAACAGTTCTTGATATCCCTCCCTCCTCAGAACTCTCATCACTAGAAAGGACCACGAGGAGGCCAACCTTCCCTCAGCCTGAGGAGGTAGCACTACCATCTAAGGACCCTAAGGGCTTCAGCTCCAAAGCCCATCCACAGTCACCTCTGCATCACCGCACTCCAAGAATCCTAAATCATGCAGGACCCCTTTAAGGCAAGGATCCATTCATTGTGGGGATGGAGCCAACAGCCCAAAGGACGCCAAATCCCTATTTCAGACTCAACATTTGCTAGTTGTTTAAAACCGCTTTGCAAAGAATTGGAAAATGAACGGTGCCCTGGCTTTGGCAGATAGGCTTGTTAAAGTACAGACCATTGTCCGATGACTAAACTGACATAGTACAGAAGAGCTAATGTTAGACACCCAAATAAAGTTCATGGGGGGGGGGGGAAATGGTCTCTTTCTGTAATGTTCTAGAATGATGAATACCAGGACAATATTCAAACATACAGTGTGCCTTTCCTTTACTATAAATCTATAAAGCATGAACTATGTGTACAAATTAATATTTTTTATAATAACTAAAAAAAACCCAAATTTGCTAATTGTTGGGTCAACATCCAAGTTGAGCTGGACTGGCTTCCATCTCCAGTTGGAACTCTCAGTGGTGCTGATCTGCCCCTTTCCTGATCTACCTGTCCAAGATCTGACTTTCTACTTTGCCTACTCATACTGAAACTCCTGTCTGCTTACCTGTCATTTTTGGACTTTCAACCCTGGCCTGACACTGCTCACCAGGCCTTGCATGGATTTGGGTCCCCTGGAACCAAGGCCCAGTTCTCCCCCATGTGGGTTAGACCCCTCTCCCAGTAGGGATGGTTGCCTGAAACAGAACAGCCTATTCATATCCATGAGTGTGTCTTCTGTTGAAGGAAGGAAAACCCCAATAAAATATATTGGAATGCTCTAGTGTCCAATTGCCTATTATTTCCAAAGATGGTTAAGAATTGCTTTGCCAACATGATGGTGCTATCCATTACAGCTGAGATCAGTCATCAGCTGGAGGCCATTTCAAGCATTCCCTGTGAAAAGCACAAGAGGTAGACTGGCTCAGTTGTAGTCAGGCTCTAGGCCAAAGTAACGATCAACGTTTTCTCCTGTAATGCATGCTTACCACATGCCTTGTATTGTCCCCTGCGATCGCCCATTCCATTAACGTCCAATTGCTGTAAAAGGAACAACCTTAAGTGAGGTCAAATGGAGGGTTTCACCTTGGAGCAAAGTTTTCATTCCATATTCATTCTCATTCCCAGCAAACTAGGGAAGGAGGGATTAAATTGTAGATGTTGACACAGCATTCCCATTGCCATAAAAGAGAGCAAGTTGCCAGGCTTTAGTGTAACAGCTTTTGATTGCATGGCAAAGAAATGCATAATGAATAAACATTATTTTAAAAGACTGCATGGCACAATGAATTTTTCATTGGGAAAAAAGGAGTTGAGAAAGTATTTAAAAATACATGAATTTCATATTTGATTATAAGTCAAGAAGCGGCACACAAAAAAAGAGAGCAAAAATAAAAGAGTGATAGAAATGGCACCAGGCATCAGACGTTCTGTCTTGAATTAATGAGGTTTTTCATAATAGGAAGGGAGTGACATAGTGATTAGTTAATTACTGTGCAGAAACACATAATTAATGCACAACTGAAATTGGTGTACAATGAATTAAACTGCCACATAATGCGGGCTACAAAAATGGAGAAGCAAACCTTGATTGCTGATGGAAGTTGTTATTGGAGCAGCTAAACTATTGTGATTTTAATAGACTTGCTATCAAACAACATGCTATTTAGCCAGCAAAAGCTGAATATGGCAATGGTAATAGGAATAATACTGTGAGGGAAATAACATTAAAAATGTCACCACACACAAGGTCAGAATATCTCCCTCTGCTGGTCTGGTGCAGAAGACGCAAATTAAGAAGGAGGAGATCCCGTAATAGGCACAAAAGTGAAGCCTCCATAAGAATCAACACTCTTGCACGCTGACCATGTTGCCTGAATTGTACAGGATACCTTTGCAAACCAGACAAATCACTGTTTTTCCCCACAACCTAAGCTGTTTGATCATTGCCTATGCTCCACTGCCTTGGTGTTGGTGCTGTTGTAAAACCAAATGTGATATAAAATTGTTGAGAAGACTTTTAGGCAGGTTCACACATGCTCATTCGTCGCTCCATGACATCAGTATCAAATGAAAACTGAATGCGTGAATGAGCCACCCAAGATCCAACAGCAGAACAAGACATTCCGTGTAACCTCAAATGCATCCACTTGTGATTATAGGTAGGAAGACCAAGGAAAAGGAGGAGGAAAACATGTGTTTCCCCATTCCTCTCTGTTACTTTTTTTATTTTTTGAACAGAAAACTTGGAAATTTGGGGAACATTGAAAAAATCACCAGTGAACTATTGTCTCTTTTACAATGAGTGAAATGTGTGTGTGTGTGTGTGTACACACACACACACACACACACAACATTAGAGAATGGTAATTCTTACATATTGAACTCTCAAATCTAAGATGCATTCCTGTACCCAGAGGGTGCTGCCATCAAGGGAGTAGTCATCCAGGGTCTCGGGGATCTTAGACCCCTTAACTGTTTGGGAACAGCGTCCCTATGTCTCCAGCATCCTACAGGCCCATCAGCATGAAAGGGGAGTGTGTTAGCCATTGAGAAGAGTCTTCTAACATGTTCCCTAGTCTGAGAAGACTCTTTTCAGTAGCTAACACACTCCCCTTTCATGCTGATTGGCGCCTGGGAACATCTGCTGTTGTGGGAGAAGGCATTAATAAGGATCTCATTCTCAACCCAGCAGTGCAAAAAAAAAAAAAGAATTGGAAGGGGCATGGCTGTGACTAACATGAAGGGACCCTACACTTCTGAATTTGCCACTACACTACTAGCTGCCATCTTCATGAGAGGAGCATATAGGTCCTTTGTTGCTTGTGAATTGCTTTTTGCCTTTTCCTGTGAACTTTGGTACAGTTTGGAGCAAGTCCTCTGCATTTGCTGTTCTTTTGATCTGGTCCCTTGTGATCAACCTTTTCATCTCTCCCCTCAAACAACTGTGGCCCAGATACCCTGCTATAAGCTGGGAATTTTATTGCCCTGCCTTGCTGGATGTTTAAAAAGCAGAAGGAGGTGAAGCAGAAGCTACAAGAGACCTGTTGTGGATGCCAAAGAAGCAAACTACAACTGGGCCTATTCCCAATTTTGCTTGTTCAAAACTAAGACACTGATTGTTTTACATTTTATAAATATGCTACATTGTATAATTCTTAGTTATATAGGTTACATTTTGTTGTTAACACAGTAAAATAAGTGTAGGTTTGATGAGAAAGTAACTACTGCAAATATTTCCGATTTCTCCAAAATTTCACCTCCCCAAAACTCTGAAACCGAGGGAGGAGGGAATCCACAGTTTCAGCATTTCCAGAAATGTTACATATATAATTGTGACCAGAGCTTGGAAAAGTTACTTTTTTGAACTACAGCTCCCATCAGCCTAATCCAGTGGCCATGTTGCCTAGGGCTGATGGGAGTTGTAGTTCAAAAAAGTAACTTTTCCAAGCTCTGATTGTGACTTAGTTTGAGTAATGGAATCTTTGTTCATCTGGTTGCCTCTTAACAAAGTATTTCATAGGGGGGAAAGCATCTCTTCTACTGCAGTAGCTGTCAGCTCCCAAAGCAGCTACAGGAAATCCATGAGATCCACTTTGCAGACTTTTCCTCACCCTGCATTTAAAACAAAAGAGCTGCTGTTGTTGCTTCTTTACCTCTATGGAAATATAGTGCTTCATCCATGATTTACAAGGAGGAATAAAGAAACTGGGTAGCGACATCCTCCCATTGAGTTCGGGAGGTAATGTTAAAAATTGCCCGTCGCTGGTACGCTACTCCAGTAGGGATGGGTGAGAATTTCTATTCAGTTTGCATTTCAAGCAGAATTTATCAAATTCACACTTTCTGAAACAATACGAGAACCGAAACACAGCCATCCTTCGAAATTCGCATTTATTAGAATTTTGGGATGCAGTTCTCCAACTAAACAACATTTACAAAAATCCATATATTAGGGGAAAGTGTGCATAAAAATGAATGAAAATAACATGCAAAAGGGCATGAAATGATGGGAAATGGCTTGCAGAAATGTATACCTTTTTCAAAACTGCCTACAAAAATGTGTTTATTTGGAGAAATTTGCACTAAAATGGTGGAGGATTTTCATGAGGAATTTTTAAAAAAAAATAAATCATTGATCGCTGCAGAAATGTGGAGAACTGAATTTAACACTGGAAAAATGAGAAACTGAGAGAACTGAAATAGACAGACTTTTCCAACCCTATGCTCCAGTATACCTATCGAGGGTGAACCACACTGTCTCCCATTGGAGAGGATGTGGTTCAGTTGGGTATGTACCACCATACATGGTGGTCATGCGAAAAAGTTAAAACCTTTTGGGATGCTATTTTCAAAGAAATGAATCAAATAACTAATCAAGACATCACTCAGACACCACAACTTGCCATTTAAAATTGATTGATTGATTCCAACAAGAACGCACAATGCGGGAACTTGATAGGTCATCTACTTATGACAGCACATCTTATAATTGCCAAGCACTGGAAAGAAGTAAAGGGTGCTTCAATAAAATGTTGGTCACAGAAAGTATGGCATATAGAGCTCATGAAAAAAATAACATCTAAACTCTGAATAGCATGGGGAGAGTTGAAGAAAGAAACCTTTGTGGATTCTTGGTACCTTTTCATATTGTATGTAAGCCAAACAACACATGGATGGACACCACCAATAGAATATGTGGCCAGTTAGAATGCCTATACTATAAAATACTTTAATTTAGGCAAAGGTTTCATATTCCTATTTATTTTCTAGTTTTGTTAATGTATTAAATATTATAATAAAGTTCTTAAGTGCATCTAAAATACACCATGGCCTGGGAGGGGGGAGGGATATAGTTTAGGGGGATATAGTAAATATAAGATAGTTTAGTAAGTTCTGTTTCTTATGTGTAGATTGTATGTTGATTATTGATGTTGTGTTAAAGATTTGTAATATTCTAAAATTTAAAATATATATATATTAAAGAAAGTAATGGTGTCAATTAGTATATTTTCTTTTGCACGGCTGTTAAAAATAAAGGAACTCTGTATTTCTTTGCAACTGATCACTTTTCTTTCTTTCTCTGCTTTTCCTCCTTCTTTTGCCCCCACACCCCCAAAGAAGACTCATGAGACAGAAGACTGGATGAATGTTATATTTATTAAAACCTAACACAATTTGGAGACCTGCAGACCAAAATAAACCAAATTAAACCAAATCAGCCAACATTCCAACTGAACAGACAGGTGAGGATAAGGTCTCTGTCTAGTAGGGAAGCATCCTTCCAGGCCCTTGGGCACGTGATTCAGCCAAAGGCTATGGCTCCCCAGCAAAGGATGGGGAAGAAATTCCTCCCTCCTTGCTAAGTGAGCCAAGGGCATGCACCAACCTACGCACCAGGGCCCCATTGTGCTGGCATTCACCCTAATTCATAAGTCAGGGCATGAGGACACCTCACAGTCCCCACCAGGCATCAAGCACTGGCAATTCCTTGAAAGGTACCCCTTAACCCCAAAATGCCTCAGTAGAACTTCTATTTCCCCCCAATTTCCTCACCTGCCCAAGCTCCATGCCACAAGGCCAGCACCCAATGCCTCCAGAAGCCAATTGACTTAGAACCCTCACAGTATGAAGTAGGCAAATGAGAAGGATCCTTAAAAGCAGAATCCAGCAAAAAAAAAAAAAATCCTACTCAGCCCCTAATCGGCGACTGGCAAAGACCATACTACATATAGGGAGGGACGGTGGATGCAACAAAAGTGCAACGAGGGAGAGGCAAGGGTGGAGCTGGTTTATAAACTGACAGCCCTCCATGTGATCCAACAAACATTTCCTCCTGAGTCTCCTTTGCATGGAGAGGAGGGTGAGGGCAAATACACCCCTGCTGAAGGCAGGAACAACATTGAAGACCAGTAATGTACAGCCTGCCCAAAAGGGCAACTGCCAAGGATTACTAAAGGAAGTTATCTATAGCACTATGATAGCATGTTTCAAATACTTGAAAGGGTACCACACAGAGGAGGGTCAAGATCTCTTCTCGATCATCCCAGAGTGCAGGACATGGAATAATGGGCTCAAGTTGCAGGAAGCCAGATTTCAACTGACCAGGAAAAACTTCCTAATGGTTAGTGTGATATGACAATGGAACTAATTACCTAGGGAGGTGGTGGGCTCTCCAACATTGGAGGCATTCAAGGGGTAGCTGGACAGCCACCTATCAGGTGTGCTCAAATTTGGATTCCTGCATTGAGCAGGGGCTTGGACTCAATGGCCTCAAAGGCCCCTTCCAACTCTATGATTCTATGATTCTAACACAAACAAACACATCCACACACATACACTTGGAAATCACTAATGTAAGCTAAATCTGAAAGGGCATAGTCAATTAGCCATTGATTGGTCACAGCCTAGTGGGTTGGAAATCATGAATAGGAGCAGATGGATTCAATCTAAACAATTACAATTTCATCTGTTATTATGGTTTTAGGAAAGAAAAGAAGGCCCACAATGGGCTGAAGGTACATACACCCATTACAGTCTAATAACATCACTTTTTATGATAGATGGGGCATACAAGTGAGATGCAAGGAAGTGACATCAATCAATCCTCCCTCTCCAGCACTCTCATTTATCACTTTGTCCTTTAATCCAATGTTCTGAACCCACCAACCTCTTTCCCAAACTGGTTACTTATCAGCCACCTTCCGTATTCATCCTGTTCTAGCAATCTTGCTGATTGATTAAGAAAGGTAAAGGTTTTTGCAATGTGCTGAAGGATTGATCCTTTAAGATTCTGTGCCTTAACCCTTACTATGCTCCACAATGATCTGAAGAGACAAAGGGCTTACAGATAGCAAGAGTCACAGAGTTAGGGTAGATTTAAAATGTATAAAGTAGAGGGGCTGATTTGAAAGCACCATTATTGTGTTCAGTGTTTCCTCTTCAGTTCTGGGGAAACAAAAGAGGAGAGTTCTGCAGCAAAAGTCAAGCAAAATCTGGTGGATTGGCTAGTGCCTGTGGTGTCACCAAAATAACTCCCTTCCCCAATACCCAAAGCACTTTTGGGACTGTTTTACAATAAAGTAGAATGCACATGGGAAGCAGGAGCAGAGCAGTCTCAGTTCCATTGAATGTACTGAATGGATTGTATCTGATGTTAGTCCTACTCTGAGTAGATCCATTGCATGTCCATTAACTTCAATGGATGTACTCTGAGTAGGACTAGCACTGAATACTACCCATGATGTCTGGCTTCAGGGAGATCTTAAGGTAGGCTTGCACAATTTATGATCCTCCCCCCAAACTATATGCAGTTAGCCAACTTTACATAGCAAGGATGAGGAATGGGTGGCCCTCCAGATGTTGGTGGACTCCAGCTCCCATAAGTCCCAGTCAACATGGCCAGTGGTCTGTAGGGAAGGGTGAGAAATTTGATTCACATTTCAAGCCGGAACTATCCAATTGGCACTTTCCGAAACAATGTGAGAACTGAAACACAGCCATCTTTTATAATTTGCACTTATTCAAATTTTTCAATGTAGTTTGCCAACCAAACAATGTTTACCAAAAAAAGCATATGTTAGGGGGAAATGTGCATAAAAATAAATATATTAAGTGAAAATAACATACAAAAATGCAATGTATGATGAGAAATTGCTTGCAAAAATACGTACATTAGACGAAATTGCATACAAAAATGTGTTTATCAGGAGAAATTCACATTAAAATGCTGGAGAATTTTCATGAGGATTTTTTTTTAAAAAAAATGCAAATTGCTGCAGAAATGTGGAGAACTGAATTTCAAATTAGAAATATCAGAAACTGAGAGAACCAAAATTGGCAGGTCTTGCCAACCTTAGTGGTCAGAGATGATGGGAACTGGGGTCCAACAACTTCTGGAGGGGTGCAGGTTCCCCATCCCAGACATATGGCAACCCAGAGAGGGGCTTCCATTTCTGTTGTCTGCTTCTGCTACCACCATGCTGGTGGGCTGTGTTCAGACATATGGTTCACATCTTGTTCAGACCTGCCTTAAGGTCTGAAACCCTGTATAACGGGGTGGGGAGATGGACTACAGCTCGCCTCGTCCATGACCATTGAGTATGCTGGCTGGGGCCAATAGGATCTGGAATCCAACAATGTCGGGGGGGGTCACAGATCTCCCCCACCTGCTATATGGGAAAGAGCGCCGTGTCTTATTACTGCTGAGAAATCCTCAGAAATTAGAGGGCTGAAATGTTTTGAAGTGGTTGCACTCATCCTTGGAATAAAAAAAGATGAGACACTTTGTGTTGGGTTAACTAGGGACACAGCTGCATTGACATTCTAAGCATAACAGAGATCTGGACCAAAAAAGCTATGATTGTGTGGGGTGCTATCAGACTGAAGGAGATGCTAATGCACTTCTCCCTGCATTACTTAGGGTGAGCCCTGAATTATATGTAGTCTACCTCCTTCCCATGAATCCACCCCCTTCAAGGTGTTGAGGGAGACCTTCCTGAGTGACAGTCCTGCTCTCTCTGAGCCTCACAACTTTAGGTGTTAGAAGAACCCCAAAGGAGTGCCTACCCCTACCCCCTGGGCCCCCCAGCCATGAGAAGTGGATCTGAGGTATGTCTCATCAGCCTCTCAGTTTCTCAGAGAGCTCACCCGCGTTCTTTCCCTGTCTGTGTCATTTCCAACCAGCCCTGCCATTATGACCATCCTAAGTTCCCTATTTATCAGGAGGTCTTAACACCACATGTCATGCAACACCTGAACAGCACAGTCAATGGGGGTGAGGACTGTTTCCCTGACCCAATTTGCCTCTATATGGTCAGCTTTTCCTACAGTGACACTTAAAGTAGGGGTGTGGATAAACATTTTTTCATGCCAAGAGCCATCTTGACCTATGATCAACCCTCTGGGGGCCGCATGTTAAAGCAGACGTGGCTGAAGTGTAAAATAAATGTGGTGAGAACTGCCACTCTCAAAGCTGCCTTCCAAAAGACTTTTTTTTCCCCTTTAGCTGTTCTGTACAAATATAACTTGTTTTTATGAATCATTATTAAATTCAGTAAAAGGCAAAGAAGAAGAAGAAGAAGAATTGCCTTAAAAGGACAAATTTTTCAGACATCATGGCATGACAGTGGGGAGAGCAGACAGTAATTATATATATATATATATATATACACAATTTTTATTACATATAATAATAAAATTATATAAATATATATAACAAATTAAATTTTAAATTAAATTGGAGAGGGCTGGGGGGCTTTAAAAAACCCTTTGGCATCATGGCATCACAGCAGGAGATCATGGAAACAGCAAAAGCTACTTTATACTATGTCAGTTCATTGGTCCATCAAATCCGTATTGTCCCGGACAGAGCTTGGAAAAGTTACTTTTTTGAACTACAACCCCCATCAGCCCAATCCAGTGGCCATGCTGGCTGGGGCTGATGGGAGTTGTAGTTCAAAAAAGTAACTTTTCCAAGCTCTGGTCCCGGATGACTGACAGTGGTTCTCCAAGATTTCAAGCAGAGTCTTCTCCCAGCCCTTAAAGGAGATGTTGGGGACTCAACCTGGGACCTTCTGCATGAAAAACAGATGCTCTAGCACTGAACTATGGTCCTTCCCGTGGTGAATGGCAGCAGTCAAATATTTTTTTTTAAATGATAGCTTTGGGAGAACTTAGGGGATCACAAAATATGGGCCACAGCTTGGCAATCTCTGCCTTAGGCTGCAATCCAATACATGTCTTCTCAGAAGTAAGATCCATTGGGTTCAATGGGGCTTACTCTCAGGTAAATGTGTATTGGATTGCAGCCTGCAAGAGTGAGTGGGTAGAAGCATCTAATGCAATCACAGGCAAAGAGCACTGGCCAGGGAGACCACAGGCTTCTATATCCCCCACAGAGCTTGGAAAAGTTACTTTTTTAAAATTACAACTGCCATCAGCCCCAGCCAACATGGCATTCATAGATGCTGAGTGCAGCTGCATGCGTACCTGTGTCCTCCACCTTTACCTGCAGTCAGACACAATGCCAACTCTCTCCCAACCTTTCTAGGTCATGGGAAATATTGCCTCTCCCATTCTCCTAGAATTAGGATGTGAAAGACATTTCAGCATTAAAAAAACACCCTTTAGATTTAAAGGAAAGAGAGAGAAAAAGTAGAGTTTTATGCCTTTTAAAAAGCAAAAAGTTAAAAGGAACTATAGATGTGCACATCTTTATTTTAAGCTGCAAAAGAAACTGAGGCTGAGCTCTTTGAAATAACTGAAAGATCTAACAAGAGCTCTCTGAAGCCAGGACCAAATGAGAGAAGGAAAAAGTACTGATTTTATAAGAATATGTGCCCCAGGATGCAATATGCAGCGTTGCTCCAAAATATGTTATCTTGGAACACTCATCAAACCGCCTTCTCCACGCTGGAGAGTTCAGTTTTAGCTCAGGATTTTTGATGTGCTGACTTACCCATTACAACCTGCCATTCAAAAAAAAAAGTATTATTATTCTGAGACAAAACTACAAGTAGCTTTAAAAGCTAGCTTTGTTTTTGCATGGTTGCCTTAAGTCAATCCAATAAAAGATATTGCCTTAGCCAACTTTGTCTGAAACAAAGAAACATACCTTTGTCTTTGTAAGGAGGTGTGAAAGAAAAGGGAATGGTGTCACTTGAGTACTCCAATAAAGGGGGGAGAGAAATTCAAATCAGTTTGCATTTAAAGGCGAACCTACTTAATCCATGCTTTCCAAAACAATATCCAAACTGAAGCGCAGCCATCCTTCAAAATTCATGGTTCCCCAAATTTCTCAGTGCGGTTCTCCAGCCAAGTGAAGTGTTCAAAATTGCATATGCTAAGGAAAAGTGTGCATAAAAATGCATATATATTTGTGAAAATAGCATACAAAAATGTGTTATATTGGAGAAAATAGAAAGATTGATGCAAATACCCTTTGCAAAATTGTGTACAGTAGGTAAAATGGCACACAAAAAACATGTATAGTAGGAGAAATTCACACTAAAAGGTCATCTATCAGGGTGACCAACGCTGATTCAGTCCCACAACCAGGCCTGAAGCCAGATTGGAATGGGTCGATATCATCTGTTTCACCCAAGAGTATTTACAATTGCTGTGCCACAACCCTCTCAATCACCTTCCCTAAAACAGGGGTATTTGTGACCTGGTGAGAGTTGTCACAAAGCAATGGGTCCAGGGTGGCCTTTTTCAGGAGCGGTTGGATCACTGTCTCTTTCAGGGCAGCTGGAACCACTCTCTCTTGTAATGACAGGTTGACCACACCCTGGATCCACCCGGTCAAACCACCTTGGCAATGAATGATGCAATTAATTAACTAACTCTAAAACACAGGAGCTGTGTCTGTGGGCCTGAAAGTGGGGCATTGACTTATGTTGGGGGGTGGGGAAGGTGACTTCTAACCCACAACAAGAGAGGATTTGTGAGTGTCACTTTACCAAAATTTGATTTTTTAAAAAGATGTTTTGGATGTGGGAAACATGAAGAGCTAATTGTGTTAAGTACTGTTTTGATCTATTTCTGAAATGGAGATATTACTTGATTCAATGTGTCCCTGAAGAGTAGGAGTCACATCTGGATCTTTCAAAAATTATTAATAGCACAACAGTGTTATATAAAATGTGATTTAAAAAAAAACTCCCTTTTTAAACAAATCTATTGCTTCTATATTTTAGTTCTTCAAAATACAATCCTCTGGTACATTCAGTCAGTTGCCTGGTTTTAACAGGCACAATCCTGGAAGCACAAAAGAGAAAGATGAAGATGCAAGCACCTAAGCCATGGATGAAGAACCTGTGGCCCTCCAGAGTTTGTTAGACTCCAATTTCCATCAATCCCAGCTGGCATGGCCAATGGTCAAAAATGATGGGAGCTGTAGTCTAACAACCTCTGGAAGGCCACAGGTTCCCCATCTCTTGCTTGCCTGCTGGCGGTCTGAGGATCTTCAAAGGGTCGTCATACATCCACTACTAGACTGATCACTGGGGCTTCGAAGTGTTGTTCAGGGCTCTGTACAAACACTGATGATCTTACTACGGGTAATACGATGTGGCTGCAGCATGACGTAGGAAGATGTTCTGTGGCCTAATTCTGCAAGGCAGTGCATATCTGTGCTGAGTGGTGTGTCCCACATCCCACCAGTGAGGTTGTCCTTCTGACCCACCCCAACATATTGTCCAATCCTCAGAAAATAGGAAAGAGGTCAATAGTCACCCATGCTTCTCCTTCTTGTGTCTACACTGCTCTGGGGGCAGTTTGGTAAATCCTTCCTCTTTAGTCTCTTGTTCCTTTTGATAGACCGCTCTCCCAGCTATGCTCATGTCCTGATCTGACTTGCAAGGAGAAGGTTCCAAGGTGCCTGGATAAATAGTATGGGCCACTGTACCAGCAGATCAATCAGATTTCCAGTAGATCAGCTACCATTATCCTCTTCCTGGATCCACCTCCTTCAGCTACTGTGAAGGCAAAACTGCCCACTGCCTCCACACCCAAGTTGCTGTCACCTCCAAAGTTCATCTAGTGCCTCAGCCCACAAACATTCTTCCTTTACCCTTTCCCCCTCAGTAAGGACCCTATTTCTGTGTTCTATGGTCTCAGTGCAGTTAGGACAGCCTGCAACCCTGCAACCCTCCAGTGTCTGCTGAGACATTGCAAGTACCATGCCCTCTCCTTTAAGCTTGCCACATGAAAAGGCAAGCTGGAGCACCAACCCGCAAGTTAATTTATATGTGAGTAAACATGTCAGTCAATTGTTTCAAGTAAATATATTGGTAAGTGCCCCTATCTGCTACCCCAGTGAGGATGAACAAATAATAATTCAAAACTGATTACTATGCAGTATCTGAACACCATAAATAATAACCATATAATTAGCAATTCAAGGAAACTGAGGAATATTCTTGAACTCAAGGTTAAACAAGATCTCTTTAACATGAATGGTTACCTCCATGCTCAGATTACATGCCAATACGTGGGTCAACCCCCTGCATCTTGAATCCACCATGTTACAAGGATTGTGGCCGATCTACACATCACGCTGAAAAGGTTGGTATATACATTTTGTTGTTGTATGCCTTCAAGTCGATTACGATGATGCCTGGTATTCCCAGGTGGTCTCCCATCCAAGAACTAACCAGGCCTGACCATGGTTAGCTTCTGAGATGAGACAAGATCAGGCGTGTTCAGGGTAGTATGGCCGTAGACGTATATACATTATATGCTAACATATATGAATTATTCCAAGCCATAATACGGCTTATATTCTGAGCATGGAAGAACTTTCAAAGGAACGCAGGACAGGAAATAGTATAGCCTAGTCTTCCCCAACCTGGTGCCCTCCAGATGTCTTGGGCTACAACACCCATCAAGCCCAGAAAGCATAGCCAAATGTCAGGGGTGACAGGAGTTGTAGTCAAAAACATATGCTGGGCACCAAGCTGGGGGAACATGGTCTAGGCAAAAAATCCATCACAGAGATCTTCCATGTTACTGGCTCTTTGACACAGTGTACTTGGGCTGATGGCTTAATCTGGCCATACATCTTAGGCAACAGCAGTGGACTGACTTCCATTCATATAAATTTCTTTAATGTGGTGAGGAGGGCATAATTTACATTTCTAAAAATTTCTGCTGTATCAGCAGCTTCTCTGTACAGTTGGGCATAGCAGTATTACCCGATTAACCCATGGTTGCCATGCTTGCATTGGTGTGCCACACAACTGATCAGATCTACACTGGTGTAGCCCAGAGATAAAATCCAGATTCAGACCTTCTTAGCTTCAACAAGACGGTGGCCTCATGTGCCTTCAGACCATCCTCTGGAACAGTATATGTATGGTATTTTTAATGGAACAACGGGAGCCTGCAGTATGGGATTGACCAAGAGCAATCACACTTAGTGAAGCAGATTCTATTGAGATCAAAGCATCTGACTCCTGAGTAAGTGCATGTAACCTTTTAGCCATCATTTCCTTCAATGTTTGTGTGTGCCTGTGCTTTCAAAATGGGCTGTCTTAGCTGTTAGTTAGTTAGAGACACAGAAAGCTTTGGCAAATCAAAAGTTAGCTGCTTCTGTTGTGTAGGTTGGCATGTGAATCTTAAAAATATTTCTTGCAATCCCATGTGTTTTAGAATTATAACAGCTTGTCATAAATAGAAGTCTGGCAATGCATAGCTGTAGGAGACAGACCGACACACACACTGTGAGTCATAAGTATCCCTGGTGGATCTCTATTGACATCTGTGTACGAGGGAAGAAATTTTTGCACAAAAATACACTGAGCAGACAGGTAATACAACCACCCTGCCTAAACGGAAAGCAGTTTATTGATGGAGAAATAAAGCCACATTTCCTTTCCCAGTGAATTTATCACTTACAGCGTTTCAAGTAGGTCAATACAGAAGGTACATCTGGGTATCCATTAGTCTTGGTCCGTTCAATATGGTTTTATTTGTTCCAGCTAATCACCTTCACAAAATATACACCACCCATAATTTGATCTCATATAGCACTCCCATGCTTTTTAACAAAGTTGGGCCCAACCTTGAAAAGAGCCACAGCAACACCAAAACACTGCCTTGGTTCACACATCTATTGAGCCAGGGTCCTAATTTGCATGGTGGTAGCGCATCTCCTCCTGCCCTCAGTGACATAGGGCAGGACATCATCTAGTGCTTTATTTTTCCACTGAAAACTACTTGCCGTTTCATAACGTTTCATTTGCAACAATGTTTGGAAACCAATTGCAAATACAATATCAGTGTCAACCTTTTTGCCTATGAAAGAAATGTGCTACGTTAGATCACTCCCTAGGGCAAAAGTCAGGAACCTTAAGCCCAGGGGCTGGATTTGGCCCTCTGGGACTCTCAAACTGGCTCTTGGAACTCTTTCCAGTCCACACTCCATCACCAGCCACACCCTCTCTCCCCAGATCACACATGGCCCTACTCATATCCTGCTCGAGTGCGTTTGCCTGGCTGGAATGCGTCCTTGAATTCTGATAATGTCAGTTGTTTTCTTGTTTGGATGGAGCACTGAAACTGACCTACTGTAGAAAGCTATAGTTTGCATTCCATGCCCCATCCACTTCTGCCTCTAACCCCGCCCACCACTAGGATGTTGTCACTGGAAGTTTGCCCATACGGGAATGTGACTGAAAAGGGTTCCCTGTTCTTGCTCTAATGTAAACAGAACATTTTCTGATGCCAGTTACCCCATGTGAATTGGCCTAATTTGCACAGGAAGGTTTTCCACTTCAAAAATTTCCAGAAATCCCATATCAATGCCTGCCCTCCATCCCATAGATAATGTCCTATGCGAGATGGGCATTCCATATGGAGATCAGTGCACACCATGTCCTGATTCATGCAATTCTTCCCCTTATCAAGGGGACAGAGTGCATACATCAGAGCATCATGCGCTCAGGCTTCTAGGCGGAGCACCCAACTCACGTGTGACATTATGTGCACAGAGGGAAAAGTGTGTCCTCCTCCACCAGCTGAAACCAGAGCATCATCCCAATCAGATAATTGAACTGAGTCTGTCTCATATACACTAGGCCTTCATCAAGGGAACATTCATTCAAAGGGGTGGCAGCTTGGCATTCTGATGCTCTTTTTGGAGGGAGACAGATGGTCAGCAACTCCATCTAGAGTCAAAGAATGACTTTCTAGATAACTATTCCCTTGGTGAAGGACTACTGATGCTCAAACCCAAAGATGGGTAACCTGTGGTCCTCTAAACTCCAACACCCATCATCCCCTAAAGTTGGCCATGTCGGATAGGGCTGATGGAGTCCAATAACATCTGGAAATACACAGGTTTCTCACCACTGCTTAAAACATTAGCTAGGTGTGAAGACCTACCTTAATAAAATCTACTTCCCATCACTATTCATGCCCCCCTTTTTGACTTTGTTGTGGTTTGTGATGCTATGCTTAAAACCTGACATTGTTATAAAGCTTGACCACCTATAAAGGAGTGAGGTTGCATGGCAAATGTAGAGGTGTTTCTGAGATTCTCCTCATCTGAATTTCCCTCTGGATTTTAGAGATCCAAATGGCCTAATCTTCTTTCCAAAGTGAAACTGGCATATGAAAAAGTTTTCATGGTTCCATTTAAAAAATCTGAATTTTGTAGAATGCCATACATGTGAAGCTTGCTGCAGCTTTTGTTTCCTTCCATCCATTTGTATCCTCCCCACTCCCTGCCCTCTTAGACACTTGCTCTCGCTCTCGCTCTCTCGCTCTGTGTGTGTGTGTGTGTGTGTGTAAAAATTCCTATGCACAATTAATTTCTTTTTGGTGGTATTTTTACTGATTCACTGTATACTTTTGTTAATTGGTAAAATACTGCAAGAAAGCAATCTCAATATGATAGTATGCATTACCTGCATTTTTTTTTAGAGGTGTTCATATAGGATTGTGTGACCTGATAAAACATCATACACACACAAAAATCACTCACTTTAATGGGCTTGTCCACACCTTTTGTGTCTGGAGACAGATCTGGGTAACAGTGAAACTTTATTCTTTCAAAGAGGGGGTCAGTTATTGCTTGTTTATCTCAGAATTAGAGATGAAACAATAACCTGAGTCTCACAGCACCTGCAATCTGCATCATGACACCAAGTTTAAATGCAGACCTTATGGCTACAGCATCCATAAGCTACAGCTATGGCTTAGGTCCAGGCTATTTGTCAGACCGTATCTCCCTATATGAACCTGCCCGGGCCCTGAGATCTTCAGGAGAGACCCTTCTCATGATCCCAACACCTTCACAAGTGCGACTGGTGGGGACACGAGATAGGGCCTTTTCGGTGGCTGCCCCTAGGCTCTGGAACTCCCTCCCTAGGGAGACAAGAATGGCCTCCTCTGTGCAGTCCTTCCGCCGACAGCTAAAGACTTTTTTCTTCCGGCAGGCCTTTGGAACTTAAGGTTTTAAGGGTAGTGACTGAAGAGGATGCTGTATGTTATTGTTTTACTTTTATGCTCCTAAACTGGGTTGCAGTATTTTAAGAGTAATTGGTTTTAACATCTTAATAGTTTAATCCTGTTTTAATGCTGATTTTATATGTTTATATGTTTTATATTTTTATAGGTTCTTAATGATATGTACTTATTTTTATCTGGAAGCCGCCTTGAGTTCCAGTTTGGAAAAAGGGCAGGGTATAAATAAAGATAATAATAATAATAATAATCCAGCCAATTTTTTGTTTGTTTCTCTTCCTTTTTATTCCTTCACTACCTTTGCATAACATGCAACATAGGGAAGAATTCCTTGAGAACTCAAAAGATTGCTCACTATTTTCTGACATTTTGCATGGTTCTAACTAGTAAAGGTATTGCTCAATCATTGTTATCAAGAACCTTTTGCATAATGTTTAGTGATGTGTAGGAGAACACTTGCACATCAGTGAAATACCGCACAAATGCAGGTTCCAAGTGCAAAATTATTTTTTTTACAAATTCTTCTGGTCAAACTAGAATTCAGAAGGAATGGAAAGCAAACTGAAAGGAAAATAGTTATTGCCTTTGTATCTCATCCTTCTTCCAATTAAGTAGTATCATTTCCACATTACTAATAATATTCTGGTCTCCACAACCTCACCTTGCATCCCCTTGTTAGACAGCCTACTGCTATAATATGAAGTGTTGACATCAACATTTCCCCCCTTATATTGTCATGGCATTCTTCCCTCACATTTGATGCATACATTTGTTTGATGGCTTTCTCGTGAACATTTCACAAAGAAATTGAAGCAATCTGGTTAAGTAGTGCTTTTTTATATATAAAAAGCAGCTGTTTATCTTCTTAGGGCCACATTCACACCATACATTTATTACACTGTTTTTCCACTTTAAATAGTAATAAGCTTTCTCCAAAGAAATGTAGCTTGGGGAATGTAGCTTGTTAAGGGTGCTGAAACTTTTTAGGAAATCCCTGTTCCCATCACAGAGGTACAATTCTCAGAGTGGATTAACAATCAGTCCTTCTTCCCAGGGAACTCTGGCAATTGTAGCTCTCTGAAAGAAATAGGGATCTCTTAACAACTGTCAGCAGCTTTAATAAAGTACATTCCCCAGGATTCTTTGGGGGAAACCATGACTGTTTAAAATGGAATAACAGTAGAATACGTGTAAATGTATGCTGTGAATGTGGCCTTGTGTAAAGAGATCAACAGCAAAATAAAATATAGGCTTTTTTTAAAAATGGGAAGCTTTCCGACACAAAAACATTTGTTATATATCATCAAAGGCTAGTTCTTTATTCTTTCTTTGGCTCCATCTGCACTATATGTTTAAAGCAGTATCATGCCTATTTAGTCATGGTTTCTCCCAAAGAATCCTGGGAACTGTACTGAGAGTTGCTAGGAGACCCCATTCCCCTCACAGAGCTTCAGTTCCCAGAGTTCCCTGGGAAGAGGGATTGACTGTTAAACCACTCTGAGAATAGTAGCTCTTTGAGAATAACTGTCTCCTAAGAAGTCTCATCACCCTTAACAAACTACAGTTCCCATGATTCCTTGAGGGAAGCCATGACTGTTTAAAGTGTTATGATACTGGTTTGAATGCATAATGCAGATGAGGCCTTTCTTTCTTTCCTTCTAAAATGCCATCTGAAGTTTCACAAGGTTGTTTTCACCATCATTTCAGTTATCCCCTTCATTTAAAATTAAGTCTGCATTTTCAACTAACATGGGAATATCAGCTCCTCTCTCTCTTTTTAATTTAAATGTTATTATTTTGGAATAAACAAGTGGGGACTTGCAAGAAAATATTGTTTGTGTTAAAGAAAGATCTGATGCCCTTTTAAGCTCTGAGTGCTCCAAGGGGTAGCTATTGCCACTGGCTATTCACCTCCTTTCTGACAGTGCTGCTAGCAGCCCTTTAAATCTGCTGCTCATAGAAGAGTGGAAAGTGCATTGTTTTTGGAAGAGGTCAAGTACACAGCAATTCCCATGGTTTCAGAGGCAGCCTCCATATTTGTCCATACCCCATGTCAGGCACACTGTGCAGTCTATGTGCTTTGATGTTTCAGGGTGCCGCCTTGGATCAGGGTATTGGTTTTTTTTAAAAAAATAGTTGGCATATTTCAGGTTTCTCTCTTGGGGCATGTTTATCCCTCCCTCTTGTTTGCTGGTAGAGCCACTTTGGCTACAAAGTCAGCATAGCCAGCCCAGTTTTAGTAATAGAGAGTAATCAAGCAATTATAATACTAGTATCATCATTTCCTTCAACAGATGAAAGTATCAAAACATCCCCTATGCCAGTGAGGATAAGTCCATGGCGGGGTCTGGAGGAAGCAGATTATGCAATGGTCTGAAGCAAATATGCCATAGAGTAAGTGTCGACTGTAGAAGTAAAAGCTGAAATGGAAAACAAGAATGGTCAGAAACCCTGGACAGGTCCCAGGGAAGAGGCAACTTTGTGCTGAGCTCTTATTCACTAATAGGCAAAAAAAACCTTGTGGTTTAAGAATGTAGCTATAGCTATAGCCATAGCTATTTCTGTCAGACTTCAAAAAGCATGGCAGCTGTAGTGAATGCACCAGGGGAGCAGGAAACCTGACCTCCTCTCTGAGATATTGTACTGGCCTACAAATTTGTAAGAATGCAAACACAATTTGGGTTGGTCATGACAAATTCATGGAGGATAAGGTTATCAGTGGCTACTGGCTATGATGACTATCATCTGCCTCCGTAGTTGGAAGCAGTACGCTTCCGAATACCAGTTGCTAAAAACCACATGAGGGGACAGTGCTCTTGTGCTCAGGTCCTGCTTGCAGGCCTCCCATAGGCATCTGGTTAGCCACTGTGAGAACTGGATGCTGAATGTGATGGGCCATTGACATATGTTCTTATGTCATCACTACAGTGATCCACCCCTTAAGGGGAGACTTCTAGCCTAGACCCTGGCAGTCCATCATTCTCAGTCATCTCTTGCCAGGAATGCCACTTAATGTGGTGAACAGGATTTGCACATGAGGATGTTATGGTTAGGATGCTTGTTTCTTGATGGAATATGGCTCAGGGTCTTCAATCTCTAGGAACCATGGCTCAGGTTTAAGGGTCTTGGATTCCACTGGCCCATGGTTGCTCTGGGTTCAAGATCTGGAGTTGTTTCTCCTGGCCCCTCTCCTTCTGCTAGTCCCAGTCATGTCTATCATCCAACATGTCTTATGGCATCCTGGTGGGTAGAGTTAGAAATGCCACTTGGACTCTGTCTGTGTTTATTTCTCTAATTTAAGATTTACACATATGACTTATTTCATAGTGCAATCATAGGCATTCAGTTCTATAGCTGAATCCCTAAACAGATTTACAAGAAAACAAGCCCCATTGAATACTGCTGGACTGTATTCTGAGTAAACATGGGTAGGCTTGTGCTGCAAAAGTTGGTCAAGTGAGGCAAGAAAGGGTTTACAAAGCAGACACAATCTGAAAAGATATAATTAGATTTGTCACTGAGTTCGGAAGCTTTTTCTTCCTCCTATCATAAATACCAACAATTTGCGTTAGCAAGAAAACCTTGACACAGAGAGGACTAACTCACTGGCACCGAACTGGCCTAGTAACAAAACTTAGCATCTTCTAATGCAAATGAAGAGACCTAGAGTACTTGTAAACTGACAATATTTTCAGGTGGGATTCTGTCACATGCTGGCAATAATTAAAATTGCATAATTAAAGTTGATTGGGAAGTCTTACACAACCTCCCCAAAAAAACTGGAGAGTGATGGGGAAATGGACTGGAAAGTGTGGGATAACATTTGGTAGATGCTATCTAATCTCATCTAATCTCCCTGCAAACAAATAATTAGAAATGCTAATAATTAAGCAGTATATAAATGACATAACCAATCAATCAATAATGGTCAATAAACCAGTCATCTGGAAGCAACCTTATTCTTGGTTTTGCATTGAATGGGAACAGGGTCAGTGCCAGGCATAACTGGGCCCTTGGGCACCAGCCTGCCCTGGGCCCACCCGCATGCGCCACCTACTTCTACCCCTGCGGTGAATGCTGGCCGTGCTGTGTGCGCATGCCTACCATCAACCAAGATGGCAGCAGGGGCATCAGCCCCTTACAGAAGCCTCAGCTGCCATCTTGGTTGATGGCAGCTATGCGTGTGCAGCATGCACAGCATTCACCACAATGGGAGAGGCAGTTGGGACATGCAGGTGGGCCTCGTGGTTGTATGGAGGGATGCCTGGGAGCTCCCTCTCTGCAATCCACAGCAGAGTCAGGAGCCAACACTGCGATGGATCATGGAACGGGACACTACCCTCCCACCCTATGGAGGGGCACTTCAGGGGCCCTCAGCCAGGGGCTGACCTTGCCATCCTCTGGTGCCAGCCCTGAGTGGGAAATCTTCCATTGCAATGCAAGTTTCAGTACATTTAAGGAATGGTCAGTTTTGGATTTGATTATGATTTTACCATTCATTTGGGGATTATTATTTTTTTACCAGGAATCTTTTCTGTTCCCTTTCCTTCACTGGAATCCCCTCCTTTGCTATCTCTTGTCATCACATTGAAACCAGCTTCTCCAAGTTTCTTTGTGTCTGTTCCTACAAGATTTAAAAATTGATGTCCCATCATCACAGGAATGTGGGATTTTAAAAAAAAATTATCAGTGTGCATTAACCTTTAATTTTCTTTTAATGCTTCTAGACATTTGGGCACCAAAGCATGTACTTTTTCATTCAGCACTTGGTTGTAACACCAGTGAAGACTTCTAAATTTGCCTTTTACCGCTTTTTCTCTTCTTGTTAGTAATTGCCTTTTCATAGTTCAGTTTTCTTCCCAGTGTTGATTGGAACTGGCAAAGATGTTGTCCGTAGCTTAGCAAATCCCAGGCATGTAGCCATTCTCCTTGTACTTAAGCTGCATACAGATGATCGTTTTTCAGAGATTCAGGTGCAGTACAATCAAGCACCATTGCCCACAAAACACATTCTCTTCATTTTTCTCCTTCTTCTGCAGTTGACCTTAGTAAAAACAGGTGTTGCTGGGTTCCAGGGTGCTTTCAACCTGCTTGTTTTTACAACTTGCGCAATTCAAGTTTTCTGGAAAATAGTGTTTTCACAGTCACAGCCTTTGACTGTCACCAGTGATGACCTTTCTTCACCACTTCATCTCTGGTTCTTCTTGAATTGCCTTGAAATAAGGTGGCCCACTTTGCCTAAACTGAAATAAGCTTGGCATACTCCAGGGGTGGCCAACGTGGTGCTCTCTCAAATGTTGATAGACTCCAACTCTCATTATCCCTGGCCATTGGCCATACTGTCTGGGGCCAATGGGAGTTGGAGTCCAACAACATCTGGAGAGCACCAGGTTGGCCACCACTGCCTTATTCCGACCCAAGTTACATCAGATATTGTATCATCCCTCATCAGGGGTTTAATGGGTTTGAAACATTCTCCCAACCCCCAAGTAAATCCAAACCTTCTTCCTCCCCCCTACACCCATGAGATTCATCTAGCTGCTCTAGATGCTCCAGCTGTGGATTTCCTGCTGTGAGCAGGGGGTTGGACTTGATGGCCTACAAGGCCCCTTCCAACTCTATGATTCTATGATTCTATCCCACCCCCCACCTTTCCCAACCATCTCACTCATTTACGTTGTGGCTGCTACACTGGAAGCTCCAGTCTGGGAGAAGGAGAAAAGGAGGGTGGTTTCTTTCCCATCTCTCCTTCTACCACTACTATGGCAGCAGGCCAGGTTGCTGAAGCACTGAGAAGTGTAGTCAGGATGGGTTTGAAGGTTGGGTTCATAAATGGATGGGAGGCAGGTGGGTGGAAGGAGGCTATCATGGCTACTAGCCATGATGGCTGTGCTTTGCCACCATAGTTAGATGCAGTATGCTTCTGAAAACTAGTTGCTAATAGCTGCAGGAGGGGAGAGTGCTCTTGCACTCAGGTCCTGCTTGTGGGCTTCCCATTGGCATGTGGTTGGCCACTGTGAGAACAGGATGCTGGGGTAGATGGGCCCCTAGCCTGATCCAGCAGGCTCTTTTTATGTTCTTATGTTTTTATGGATTACCGCAATGCACTCTGTGTGGAGCTGCTCTTGGGGTTGGCCTGAAAGCTGCAGGTAGAGCAAACTGCAATGATTCAGCTGCTCACTGGGGCAGAATATCACCATTGTGACCCGTTCCTAAAAGAATTGCACTGGCTGCTTATAGGCTAAGTTCAATGTGGTGGCTCTGAACTGCTTTGGACCAGGATACCTAAAATATTGTCTCGCCACTTATATACACAACTAATGCTTGTGCTTTGCTGGAGAGGTCCAATCCATACAAAATAAGAGTTGGACCTTTATTGCTGCAGCAACTACCATTTGGAACTCCCTCCCATTACATGTCTGACAGAAACCGTCTCTAGTGTATTTTTGGTGCCTATTGAAGACCTTCCTCTTTCAACAAGCCTTGTAAATTGAGATTTTTACTCCCAGTCTTATCTGCATTGGACCTGAAATAGACTTTATGTATATTTTGTGTTGTTTAATTACTTCAGGATGTTTCAGGGAATGCAATTCATAAATGAAATGAAACAAGTAGTTTCTTCTTCAAAAGGATTAGAGCTCAAGCCGGAGAAAAAAAATTGAGAAGTCTTATTTGGGTTGAACATAATGAGCCACTAGACTTCAGTGTCCGAGCTTGGCAATTACAGATTTGGCCAGTCATGCTAACCAGCCGTCTTATTATTGGGTTGTTGTTTCTGAAGGAAACCTCCCCAAATTCATTCTACTGAAAATGCACATCTGATCAACAAACCTTATATATCATTTCCTGGAGCCTTGGAAACCAGCCTTTAGCCATAGTTGGAGCTACACATAATACTCAAGACTTGTACAAAGAAGAGCACTAAATTAAAAGTAGAGAAATATCACTTAAATTTGGGCAATTTGCTTAACTCAGGGAGGCACCAATTTTTTTGGACCAGTGAGCATGTTTGGAATTTTGAGAAAGGGCCATTTTGCATTATGCTACATAAGCAACAGCAGCCATTCCATAACTGGTGCCTGCGGCACTTTCTCAAAATTCCAAATGCGCCCTACGTCCGCTATGTTATTCTGGAGGTGTGGCATAGAATAAAATGGCTGTCATGGGAGGGTGATATGACACAGAATGGCTGTCATATCTAAAAGCAGAAAAAGAAACAGGAATGCAAAATGCATTCATTGTGGATTTTTTAGGGGATATTTACTGGGACCTTTCATAGCCACCATAGGAGATACTTGCGGGCCCATTGGCACCCATGGGCACCAGGCTACCCCGACTTAACTGATCAATGAAACCTTTCCCCTCATTGAACATGCTTTGATATGTACACTAACAAAACAGCCTGATCAGCCTGCACACAGAATTTCATTTTGAATACTGACCTAGTGAAGATTGTCTCAGGGAAGTGAAGCTCCGTTTGTAATCTTCAGACATATTACGAGCCGAACAAATTCATATTCTGAACTAGGAAATTGCCAACTTTGGCAACAAGACTAGCAATGACCACCAGCAATATTCAGTCATGTAAATGGGACCTTGGTGAGCAATAGAAAGTCTAATAACCTATTTCCTGACCATAATGTTTCATTAGTTCATTCTCGTCGTGTTCTGGCATCCATTCCAGGAAGAAAATTTACCAACATGATTAAGTGATACATCTATTAGTGGAAGGAAAGGGAAGTGTCTAAAGTGCATTTAAGCCCTTCCAACTGCAGAAAATGAGACAAGCAGGTTTTTAAATAACAGTGCATGGGATGCCACAGACCCACAAGACCCAGCAGATAGCATATTTTACCCCTGGATGCAGCTTTGACTTCCATGCCTTTAGTCAGGGCTGGCCCATGACATTTTGCTGTCTGAGGGAAAAGACAGATGGCAACCCTGATCTGTCCATGTATAGAAGTCAGCTGCCCTGGCAACTGAATCTTATTTCCACACTTTTCTCCACTGCACCTAGAGGCAGCAGGCTAGCTTCGGGGGTTCAAGGCAATAGGAATGGAGGAGAAATTCAATTCAGTTTCCATTTAAAGGTGAATCTACCTAATTCGCATTTTCAGAAACAATATGAGAATCAAAACACAGCCATCCTCTGAAATTTGCCCTTCTCTGAATTTTGCAGTGCAGTTCTCCAGCCAAGTCATGTGTGCAAAAAAAATGTCGTATGCTAGGGTAAAGGGCTCATAAAATGCATATCATTGAAAACAACATATCAAAATGTATATATAAAATTAGGGGAAATTGTTTTGCAAAAATGTGTATGTTGGGAAAAATTGCATACAAAAGTGTATATTAGAAGAAATCTGCACTAAAATGCTGATGAATTTTCATGAGGATTTTCTTCTAAAAAGAAATACAAACTGATGGGGAAATTTAGAGAACTGATCTTAAAACTGGCAAAATCAGAAACAGAGAGAAATCAAAAATGACACTCACCCATCCCTACAAGGCAAGCGGTGTGGCTCAAACATTCTGTCTTCCAGTGCATCACCACCACTCCCCAATCCCTAACTTCCACCACCTGAGGCACCTGCCTCCCTCTGCCTAATGGGAGGACTGGCCCTGCCTTTAGGAAATCCGATGAGGTGGAAAGAATGGTGTGAACCATGCTGAGTCTTTAAGCTTAACATTATAATAATAATAATAAAACTTTATTGCAAACTTAGCTAAAAGCCATGTGCAAATACAGATACATGTATTTCTCAATACCTTTGTTGAGTTTACATATCCAGACCATTTGGGTCATAGGGAGACTGTTTCGAAGCGAGAGATCCTTTGACAAAAACGTCTCTCATTTTTTGTGCAGCCACAGCAAAGTTAGCGACCGCAAGGGTAACTGATATAAAATTATCAATTAAAAGTGCATTGACCTTTTCTTTATCTGTACAAGGGGCTAAAAAATTTTAAAATGAAGATAAAATTTTTTGCCTAGGATCATCATAAAGTGGGCAATGGAGTAGGTAGTGTGTAATCTCCTCGATTGCCTTACCACCATAAATACATTGACGTTGAGCCATCGGTAAGCCCCGGAATCAGCCTTCAAGGTAGGCCGTGGGCATAACTTGAAAGCGTAGAGCCGTAAGAGCTCTTCGAATGGGGGGTCTGTCAAGTACTTCTATATAATTTGCTAGCAAATGATCCAGTTTGAAATTTGGGTACCAGTTGGAAAACGGGGCCATCACTATAGACGCCCGGTCTTGAGCTGCGTCATGATCAAAAATCCACTTCCGAAGAGCAGGTTTACTTAATTTCAAAAATTTGTCTAGGGGAAGATTGTATGTGGAAAGCAGTGACTGGCATTCTTTGGCCCACCCTCCCTTCGACATTTGATCTTTCCAACATTTCTTGACTAAAGATGAATCGTTCATATTAAAAATCCTAAGCCAAAACCGTAAATATGCCATATCAATACGGGCCATTACGGATGGTAATCCAAGCTCGGCTCTGAGGTGGGCAGACGGGGTCCCCTGAGGGAGGCCCAACACTAATCTCATAAAAGCATTTTGTATGGTCTCCATGTTAGTTCTAGCAGAGGGACCCCATATTTCTGCACCATATAAAATCTTAGAGATTATTTTGGCTTTTAGAATTTTTATCATTGGGGGGACAAGTTGTCCCCCTTTAGCAAAGAAAAATCTTTTGGCTGGGCCTAAGGCACGAGTGCCTATTAAGGTTTTTGATTTTAACTGTGGGGTCCACGAGCGATTGTTCGACAGAAGAATGCCAAGATATTTAAAAGTTGACACCTGTTCAATAGGGACCCCATTTAATACCCAGTTGTTCTTTGCTTAACATTATAGTCATCGGGTACCATTAAGATGTAGGGCTGGGCTGGGCTGGGCTGAGGCTACTCACCATTTTTTGAAAACATTTTCAGGAAGGGCAAAAATCACCTTTCTTATCTTGTGGTTGTTCAGAACCGCTTGTAAAAATGTTTGTTATCTTGTCTGCAGTTCCAAACCATGTCTTGGCAGCTGTTGCATGCAAAACAGCAGGCTGCGCGCTGCATGCTGCCTTAGTGTTCATGTGCATGCATAGATATTAGCTGCCTTGAGGGCCCCATTACAGATGGAAAGCCAGGATATAAACATTTTATTTCATAATCAAAATACATACATAGGAAAAATGCAATGCATCTCCCTCCTCAGCAAAAGATTTAACTTTTGAAGAACCTGAGGAGGTAGTTGTTTAGGGAAGAAGGGTAGCTGTAGGAACTGTGGGGGGGGGGAGGAATTACTGTGATATATTTTTTTTTAAGAAAGCTTCCCAAATGGGCAAATAGAGGCAGCAGAGGGTTTTGTCATAACAGCCAGGCAGTGTTCCCATTTGCCCAGGATGGCCTAATGGGAATAACACTACTGGTCTTTCCCCCTAAAAATCAGTAATGAGGCTACATCATGTCCCAGGAATGATGCTACATCATAACATAGCATCATAGAGATCGGTGGATGAAACAATCTTTTTAACTGCAACTCTTTTTAGTATGTTTTTACCTGTAACTGTTTCTAGAATGTTTTTAACTGTCTGAGAATGATTTTTTTTAATTGTTTTGATGATGTGTTTGCTGCCCTGGGCTCCTTCGAGAGGAAGGATGGGATATAAATTAAAATCATCATCGCCATCACTGTTCCCATTGGGCCATTCTGCAGTAGATGAGAACACCACCAGGCTGCTTCGAATGCAGCTCCACCACCTTTTGAGACAGCAGGAAAACTTATTAGATTGCTTGTTTATTTAAGAAATGGAGGAAAGGACAAAACCTGCTTCTCACACATCTTAAATAATGCTTAGCTCCTTCATGACAAAAATTAAGATATCAGGAAACCTCCTGAAAATTGCTAGAAAAAACACACACATACGCATTCATATGTGCCCTGGGCAAAGTACAGGGGTGGTCACCTCTGCTTTACCCATATCATTAATGCACAGACATTTTTGCAATCCAAGGCTTGGAGCCAAGAAAAAGATATCCTATATAATTTAGAAAAGACAATAATGCTGGGGAAAAACAGAATGGAGTAGAAAAAGAGGAAGGCCAAACAAGAGAGGAAGGCCAAACAAGGAACCCACAAACCTGAACTTACACGATCTGAACAGGGTAGTTCATGACAGATGCTACTGGAGGTCACTGATTCATAGGGTCGCCATAAGTCTTAATCAACTTGAAGGCATATGTATAATAAATCTCCATAATGTGGAGAACCAAAATTTAAAGTTGGAAAAATGAGAAACTGAGAGAACCAAAATGGGCAAATCTTTCCATCCATAGGCTGTGACTGAACCCCTCCAATCCAATCCAGGGCCTGATCCAACACTTCAGATCTGACCTGACCTGGATCTGGGGCCCAAATAAATTTTGGGGCCATCCCGAATGTTTAATTATGGGTTTAAACCCTATTAAACATGTGGGTGGCATGGGGGAGGGAAGCAGGAGACACTGCATGGGGAAGCGTACCCCTGCAGCTAGTAGGATCCAGTCCTGCTCAGTTTGGCTGCTCACGTATGATATTCTGCTGGCAAAAGGCACGTGCAGTCAAAGTGCACTGCACACTGAAAGTCCTTTTGCAAACAGCTCCACTCTGCTCTTCGCAGAGGCTTCCAGCCACTCCTTCTCCCAGCCTGACCACTCCTCCTTTTGACAGCCACAAATCATTCTAGACAGGTTCACCCAGCCCAGGGTGATCCAGGGCTATCTCAACCTGACCTGGTGGAAGCCCAGATCTACCCAATTTGGCTTTATTTGTTTCAGGATCTAGGCTTCAGCTGGATCCAGTGCATCACCTTAATGTGCATCCCATCACACATGCACACTATGGAAGGATGGAAGATCTGTCAGTTTCAGTTCTCTGTTTCTCATTTTTCTTATCTTAAATTCGATTCTCCACATCTCTGCAGTGATTTGCACTTTTTTAAAAAATATGAAAATTCTTCAGCATTTTAGTGTGAATTTCTGCTAATAAATACATTTTTGTATGCAGTTTTGACCAAGGTATATGTTTGCAAGCAATATAATGCATTTTTGTATGGTATTTCCATGCATATATTCATTTTGTGCACACTTTCCCCTAATATATGTATTTTTGTAAACATTGCTTAGTTGGAGAACTGCATTGCAAAATTCAGATAAATACGAAGTTTGAAGGATTGCTATGTTTTGGCTCTCATATTGTTTCAGAAGGTGTGCATTTGATACATTTGGCTTTAAATGAGAACTGAATCAAAGTTCTCACCCATCCCTAATGCACACACAATGTGTCTATGGGGAGAGACCTTAGCTGAGTGGAAGAGCACATGTTTTGCATGTAGAAGATCCCGGTTCAATCCCTGGCATCTCCAGTCAAAAGAATCAGGTAGCAGGTGATGGGATAGACCCTTGTCTCAGACCCTGGACTAGTGCATATGGACAAATGATTGAACCTCATCTAAGGCAGCTTTCTATGTACCATTTGAATGGAGATATGAAGGGAATGGGTGAAAAGTCTCTGAGGAAGGACACGGCCGAATGGCAGAACACATACTTTGCATACAGAAGGTCCCAGCTTTGATCCTTAGCATCTCCACTTAACCAATTCACGGAGCAGGTAATGCTGGGGAAAGGCCTCTGCCTGAGTTTCTGGAGAGCTGTAGCCAGTCATTGCAGACAGCACTAATCTAGTTTGTCTTGCCACAGCTTGTCTTGCCACAAGGCAACTTCCTGTACTGATGTACGTTTCAAGAATTTGAGATCTTATACAAAACCTGATCCAAGGGGATCTGAGGTTTCCTGGGCATGTTGTGCTTGTGTATGTTTAAACACTGGAACAGGGGACTGAGAAGAGCAGAGGGGAAGGGTAGAAGGAGACCTGAGTGTGGTTTTGTTCCTTCAACCCCTCCCCTCCAAAACCCATGAAAATCAAGCTGGAAGATTCAGTGCAATTTTTAACCTCCTCCCTGGGGCGCTGTCCCTATTTGGCTTTTTTGTCCCCAGGGATGCATACTTGAGTATAAAGAATACTTTATTTAGGAGGACATATTTGGATGCTCACTGAATTGTCTTTAAAAACGTACACAAATGAGGGGTACAGCCAGGCCCAACTATTACTTACACTGCCTGGACCTGGTACCTGATACCTCTTCAAATGGATATGCTGGAAGATTTCACATAGACTTTTATACATCAGGGACGGGGAACCTGTGGCCCTCTGGATATTGTTAGACTCCATCAGTCCCAGCCAACCTGGCCAATGGCTAGAGATAATGGAAGGTGTAGTCCAGTAACATCTGGAGAGTCACAGGTTTCCCAGCCCGGATTTACTTGTCCACAAGCACAGGGCAGGTAAACACAAACCAGCATTCCTGAGCATGATCGGAAACTCAGGACAAACCACGTAGAGAAGATGGAAGTGTGAAAGCTTTTGAGATTGTGGTGCTCTTAAAAAAGAACAAGGAGGCAAAAGGGAATGCAGCACAATTTGCAATTTTTTTAAAAAAAAATCTTCATGGAAATTCTCCAACATTTTGGTGAAAATTTCTCCTAATAAACAAAGTTTTGTGTGTAGTTTTGACTAATGTACACATTTTTACAAGCACGTTCTCCTAATATAATGCATTTTTGTAAGTTATTTTCATGCACATATTCATTTTTATGCACACTTTCTCCTAATATATGCATTTTTGCAAACATTGCCTAGTTGGAGAGCTGCACTGCAAAATTCAGATACAAGTGAATTTCAAAGGGCGTCTGTGTTTCAGTTCTCATGTTGTTTCAGAAAGTGCGAGTTTGATAAATTCAGCTTTAAATGCAAACTAAATTGAGTGTCTCCCCCAGCACAGCCCCAGTACCAGAGCTTGGAAAAGTTACTTTTTTGAACTACAGCTCCCATCAGCCCCAGCTAGCATGGCCACTGGATTGGGCTGATGGGAGTTGTAGTTTAAAAAAGTAACTTTTCCAAGCTCTGCCCAGTACACATGTGTACACCATGCCACGGGGGCAGCCCAAGATATTTTGCTGCTTGAGTGGAAGGACAAAATGGTGTCCTCCCCAACCTGCCTAGAGAAATTGACCAGATTGCCAGTTAAATCTTACTTCAGCTAATTTACAGAGCAATCCAAATCCTGGGAGCCAGGGGAAGGAGGGAGGAGGAGGAGCCTACAGAAAGGCCCACAGGATCCTCCTCCCACTCAGAAGCCGCTGGCCCAGCTGAACACTGGCTCAGTTGGGAGCCGTGTGCATGAGCCGACCGGGAAGCACCATTTCCCACAAACAGGCTTCCTGGGGAGTAAGTTCTCCCCTTAGGTCTCCATGGTACTGTTTTTGCTGCTCTGGATTTTGGCTGGTGGAGTTGCCAGGCAGATCAGGACCCAGGGGAGGGCTCTGAACATGAGAAGAATCTCATGCAAGTCCCCACACACACAGCTCCACCCCTGCCGTGCCCCTAGAATGCCCCATTTCCAGGGCTTCCATCAGCTTCCAGGGGCCCTCAATCAACTGGACTGGCTGTTCCACAGTGGGCAGCACTGGCAGGCTCCTGGTGGCGGCATAACTGAGCTGCAGCAGAGGGCTGCTGCCACTGCAGGCCAGCTAAGCCAGGAGCCTATCAGCACAGCCAGGAGTCCACAGCATCCGACTCTCCCCTGCCAGGTGGCAAGGTATGTTGGATTGCACCCTTAGGGGATTATGGGGGGACTGCTTAGCGCACACATCTCTGTCATCCAACATCTGACTGCTGATTCCCAGCATCTGCTGCTTCAGGCAGCCTAATAGTAGGGCCGGCCCTGATGTGCAAACACTCTCCTGCTTTGAGGATCAAGGGTTGACAAATCTTTCCAGGTAGGAATTCAACTTTTGCATTCCTCTTCCCCATCTTCTGTATTTCAGAAGAGGTATTTCTTTAAAATTATGTTAGAATAGTGTCTAAAATCTCTTTACCACACATTTTGCATCTCCTGCTCACACACTCTCTCATGTATGCGCACATACACACACACACATTTTCTGTTAGCAATTGTACTCACTCTGATTGCCTTTGTGACTAAGCAAAAGAACTCCTTGCAGAGCAGTCTTTGATGTCAGTTTGAAGATTTCTATTAATCTTACAAATCTTAACGGACATGTGAGTACCAGGAAACAAGTTCATAGAGCTCTTTAGAGACTACTGGCACAGAAACTTTGTGCCACTTAACCCCCAATCACAAAGAAACTTTCACTCAAGGTTTCCTTTTTAATATATATTAATATACACCAAAAACTTATTTGAGAAGGGAAGTATGAGTGGCCTCATAAGCTTTACTTCATATTAGCTTGGCAGAGTTTCCATTTAGCTCCGAGAGTCGGTTTGCATGCCTGGAGGTTGAGCAGGCTGCTGTGTAGGTCACAAGAACCAAACCCCAGAGGCTTCCAAGCACTCTGCTTTTGAGAAGAGAATTAGAAGGTAAAATAAACAAGCTTCCCTTTAGGGTAGCAAAATGATTCTGCTCTTGGTTGCCAAGTAATACAAACACAAAGTAATAAATGATGGAAAGACCATGGCTTAGTGGGAGAGGTACCAGGTTCAATCCCCAGCATCTCCAGGAAGGACTGGGAGTGTCCCCATCTGAAACCCCAGAGAGCCACTGCCAGCCAGTGTAGACAATATTGAGCTAGATAGACCAATGGTGTGGCTCAGCATAAGGCAGCTTCCTGTGTTTCTGTGATGATGATTCCCACCCTTGCAACCTCCCTTTGATAGACATAATGGATTTGGGATTTCTTTGTCATAGATCACCCTGTGGTAGTACATAGTATTGGCCTCAAGTTTAGCAATGCATTAGAACGAGAAACTCTTTTTTTATATATAAAAAAAGAGAAATATCTCCGAATTCTAGCAAGCTATCTTGGTCCATCAAGGAATGTTACGGATAGCTAAATGGAGCTCAGTCAAAATCACCTTCCTTTAATAATGTAAAAAAATCCCTTACCTCTCTGTTTCTCAGTGACAAGGACAGACCTGTTTCTCTTTATTTATTTTTTGTGCAGAAAACATTTGTAAGCTATTTTGAAGGGCCTGCTTTCATCATCCTTGCCCTAGCCATTCCTTTAACCTTCACCTATTTGACAAGCTTTTTCAAGTCAAGAGCACTAGATCCTCTCCATTTTCTTAAAATGCAGAGACAAGACTGAATCACAGCACCCCAGCTATGTCATAACCAGTGCCAGTTAGGGCAATCTTATTACTTCCAGGGCCTTGAACGCTATGATTTTGCTACATGCAACCATGTACATCTGTTATTTTGCTCCAACATCTTCCTGCAGACACTGGCAGCGGTAGAGCCATTGCACACACTCCGGTTAAGAACCGAGGACATAAGAAGAACCTGCTGGATCAGGCCAGTGGCCCATCTAGTCCAGCATCTCACAGTGGCCAACCAGATATCCACAAGCAGAACCTGAGTGCCCGCTCCTGCGGCTACCAGCAACTGGTTTTCAGAAACATATTGCCTCTGACTACGGTGGCCATTGGCATTAATAGCCTTATCCTCCATGAATGTTCAGACACCCTGCAAATTATTCCTCAGGAATACATACATTTCTAGACAACTCGCTGGCTCAACGTCAGGGATGGCAAAACGTTTCCACCCAGAGGGTCACATTCCCTTGCGGCCTTTCAGGGGCCACTTTCCAGTGACCCTTACCTTTGTACATAGGCTACATTTCAGCCACACTGAAGTCAAAGATGTCTATATAATCACACCCAACTCTTCATCCAGGCAAACAAGGGTCATTATCATAGTTCGGGGACACATTCCAGCCCGGTAAAAACATTCAAAGAGGATGCAGAGCAGGATCAGTGAATGGGTAACCAGGGGAGGGATGTGACCTGTGGAGCGGCCTGAGAGCAAGGAGGCCTGCATAAATCCCCCAGGCCTGACCTAGATTTGCACCTGTAAATGCACCAAAGGAAATGTTATGCAAATCTGTGTCCTGGCTTGTTCTCTTTTTTTGACGATGTGCAAGTGGACGCTCCACTGAACGTAACTCCTCCCTTCCTCCTCCGCCTCAAGATGGCTGCAGCTTTGCATCGCACAGAGTGGATCTTTTCAGGCACAAAATCTCCAAATCAACCCCTGGCTTCTGTACTGAAAAGGATCACATCACAAACGATGAGGAAGTTCTCTGCTGGAGACCGGGGCCAGCTCTAGCCCTGAGCAAAATGTCCTCTGGAAGCCCTTCTTCCCCGTTGAGCAACATTAGGTGGATGGGTCTAGCCACGCGTTTAATTTCCCACAATGCCCCAGGACAATAGTAGGACAGGGGCACTGAGGGGAATGAAAAGTGTGGCTCGGTCCAGCCGCCTGGAGCTGCTGGGATTACCAAGCCAGAAGGCAGCAGCCCAAGGGCGCCAGTTGCTGGTCCTGCCTGAGATCCTGGAGAGTTGTTGCTAACTGTCACAATAGGCAATAGACAGACAACTCATCTGACCTGAAATAAGCTTATGTTTCTGTTTACCATAGCCCAGTGGTAGAGCATCTGTTGCCTGCAGAGGATCCCCATCCCAAGCATCCCCAGGTAGAGCTGGGAAAATCTGTCTGAAACCCTGAAGAGCTGCTGCCAGTCAGTGTCAACAGTACTGAAATAGAGGGGCCAAGGATCTGATTCAGTAAAAGGCAGCTTCCCTGTGTTAGAGACTGATGCTGCACAGCCTTCTATGCCTTGAAGAGGATTCTGAGCCTAAAGCCCATACTCTCCACAGTAGGGATGGGTGAGAATTTCTATTCAGTTCTCATTTAAAGCCAAAATTGGTGCTTTCTGAAACAATATGAGAACTGAAACACAGCCATCCTTCGAAATCTGCATTTATCCGAATTTTGTGATGAAGTTCTCCAACCAAGCAATGTTTACAAAAATGCATATATTTGGGGAAAGTGTGCACAAAATGAAAATATCGGTGAAAATGACATACAAATGTGCATTATATTAGGGAAAATTACTTGAAAAAATGTGTACATTAGTCAAAACTGCATACAAAAAAGTATCAGGAGAAATTCACACTAAAATGCTGAAGAATTTGCATGAGGATTTTTTTTAAAAAATGCAAATTGTTGCAGAAATATGGAGAACCAAGTTTAAGATTGGAAAAATGAGAAACTGAGAGAACCGAAAATGATAGATCACTCCATCCCTACTTCACAGGACACTAATACCTCCTTTAACAAATCCTCCAGGAAAGAAGCTCCTTTTAACAAAGTCTTTTGGGGAGGGGGGTGACACAGACACACTCTGACATAGTCAGAATGTGTCTCCTTGTCTACTGGATTACGGCTGCTACAGGCAACTCTCTCATGTGTGGCTGGAATGGCACTCCTTGCAAGGTGACACAGGCACTTCTGCAGTAAACAGTGTTTCGGGTGTCCTGGAAGCATTTTTTTTACTACAGACGCATCTGCTCAAGTGTAGGAGGGATGGCAAAGAGAGAGAGAGAGAGAGCAATCACAGGGTGGTGTTGGTGGCTGCCCCTTGCCTGTCTGCTTGAGCGTATGGAGAAGAGAACTGTGCTCAAAGCTTTAGATTGCTATAGCAAGATGCTACACGATAAAAGAAAAAAGGCAAGGCAGGCACCCCTGGATGCATTTTGGAAGAAGCCTTCAAGTTATCTGTAAGCAAGAATGACCTGGGTGTTTCATTTCAGACATGCGTCTTGTTACTTTTGAATAAAATGTTAGCTGAAATATGTTGAAGTGCTCTTTTTTGTGGTGTAGAAACCTCTCCCTATTCTTTCCATGTTATTCCCACCTCTGGTACCAACATTCCTGTTAAAGAAATAACATCCAGGAATGTATCTACTTTGTTAACTGAGGTTTTAAGGTAGTTCACTGGTCTAGGTTCTGACGTCTGACTCTGACATTCGGGGTTCAAGTCTCAGAATCCCTGATAGTCTTCTTGTAAAAGGTTTCTTGGCACAGTATAATGAAGGCCCTTATTTGCACTACAGGGGTATTCTCAGGGGGAAACAGAGCATGTTTGAGACAAGTAATCTTGTCAAATTAGCCCCAGAAAATCAGATCAAGTGGTCCAGCAGATTACAAGATGCTTGTGGGCTGATTTCCAGATTTCTAACTGTGAACATGATAACTTGATTTCCCAGTCAGATGCTGAACCATAAGAAAAGCCAAAATGTCAATAATATTTGAGAGGGTGGTGGTGGTTATCATAGTAAAAAACAGAAGTCACAGTGGCATCTTTTAACTACAGGGAGACCTCCTGAGCACTCCAGGGAAGCAATCCCAAAAGTCTGACTCATTTCCCAGATTTAGTATTTTTTTAAATGACTTTGGCTTTTCTCAAAACATATTTACCATAATCCTGAAAGCCTTCCAGAATCATCTGCCTATGCATACAACAGACTCTGTTATGGGAAATGCCAAGTGGCTTATTTTCTGTTCTTAGCTGGAAGACAACTATGCCAAATAGAACAAGTTTTGAAAGTTCAAGTGAGTTTCAATTAATGTGATGGGGATTTTCGTTTCCCAGTCAGATACACTTCGGAAACAAAACAGAAGCTTTTTCCATCCCCCTGTTGCTTCTAGCTGGGAGGAGATGGCGAGTTTCTCCCTCAAAATGCCAAGCAGCAACCAGTTTCCTTCTTTCACTTAAACCATGGAGGGCTGCTGCATGTGTAGCCAACTAAGGCTGCCCTCAGACAGCAGTTTATTTCCCTGCCTGATAATCTCCACAATTCATTTGATCTTTCACATGACGTAAAAGTCACTTTTGGAAATCTAGCAGAACATAGTGAAAGTTTAGCAATCATTTCCGTGTTAATTGCTTCTAGAAAAATATCCATTTGCAACTCCATTAACCTGCAAAATTGTGGAGCTAAAGTGATGGAATTTGGAGCAGCATAATAGCATAGAGTTCTCTCCCACCATTTTCACTGAGGAATCATGGGGGGACAGAAGAGCACATGTTTGGAAAGAATCGGGGAGTAGCAACATATCCGTTCATGGTTGGGTCATGCCATGCCCACTGCGGTGAATGAAACCGAGTGCAACATGGTGGCTATCGGTCAAAAAGCTACTGGTCCATAAGGCAACAGGTACTGCAGAAGAGTTACCATTATCATCAGTAAAACTAACCCAATAAACCCCATGTCTGAATGCAGGCTAAGTTCTGTTCAGAGTAGACCCATTGAAATTAATGGACCCAAGTTAATCATGCCTATTAATTTCAATGAGTCCTACTCTGAGTAGGACTGCCACTGGATGCAACCCTAGAATAGTAGTTTTCATCTTCCCTTAGCACCTGCTTTAATCCCATCCTGAAATAGAAGAACCACTTTCACTTTACATACTTCTCTGTCTAGCTCAAGGGTGGGGAACCTCAGGGTGAATGTGGCCCTCGGACCGAGAAAGACTCCCCACCCCTGGTCTAGCCCCATAAGGGAATTATAGCTCCCATGTTGATGAAATAATCATGAAGTGGGGCTGCTCAGAGTAGCCTGCCCACTGATATCCTATGTGCCTTTCCTGATTTCCACATGTGAAGGGAGGGGAAAATATAACATAAAAAGTCTCCTCAACTTAGAGTCTTTGGATCAGTAAATTCTGTCCAAAATGGGAAGCCTCAGTCACAATCCGTGGCTTGAGGAAAGCTGAACTATGGGACTCCCTGCCGCAAGAAAATGGCTGTGTCAAAGAATCTGGCAATTTCCAAAGAGGGATCAGCTATCAGTTAAAAATGTTAGTAATTGCCAGCTGATTATGACAAAGGCTGCATTCAGACATGGGGCTTAATGGATTGAAATGGTAGCACTTCTGTCCCAATTTCTAAAATTCCTTTCACACAGCAGTACCTGTTGCATTAAGGAGCCTTTTTGGCTCATATCCGCATTTCACGCAACTGTCTTTCACACTCCTGCAAAAACAGTGCCTTGTTTTCGTCCCTCACCCATTATACACATGCGCACTGTAGTTCCACCACAAGTCACTGTTTTAGTTAGTGTCTGGACACAGGAGGTGTGGGAAAAGGAGGAAGGAGAAGCTGCTATTCATGCCTACACCGGAATATTGGTACAATTTTCTTCAGGGGGAAAAATTGGCATGAGCCTAAAGGGTGGGGATGCCTGTCACGTGAGCGGCTGCAGCTAGTGTGAAGCTCCCTCAATCTTCTTGGTTCCCAGGCTTGCAAACAGATTAGTTCCGGTATTATTGAACATGAAAATTAGCACTAAACTTCCACTAGATTCCACTAGATTTCTGAAACTAGCTTTTATGTTGTGTGAAAGGTCAAATAAAATGCGTAAATTACCAGGTAAGAAATTGTCGGAAAAATGTAATAAAGTGCAGAGTGAAAGTGACCAAACTCTGCTTCTGTCTACCACCATTTGGGGACTGGCTCCACTCTTGTACTGCCATTGGTGAGCAGCGGACCTCTGTCACTTTCAGCTCTCTTAAGTGAGCCCTGGGCGTACTGGGGAAAGGCCATAGCTCTGTGGGAGAGCATCTGCTTTGCATGCACAAAGTACCAGGTTCAGTTCCTAGTGTCTCCAGGTAGAGCTGGGAGAAACTCCTGCCGGAAACCCCAGAGAGCCGCAGTGTAGACAGTACTGAGCTAGATGGAATTGAGGTCTGACTCAGCATCAGGTAGCTTCTAAGTTCCCCAATTTAGAATAAAGGGCTATATACAACTGGTTCTGTAAGTGGTATAAAAAATGTATTTTACTAGGAATTCTCATCTTTGACCCAAAACACATTATTCTTGTCCTAAAGAGACATCAGTTTTTTGAGGGAGGGGGATTGCTTTTTTTGGAGGAAAAGCAGGCCAAAATAGCCCTTTAGAGAGGGCTTAAGATAGACTCCCTCAACCTGATGCCCTCTAGGGGTTGTATTCAACCAAGTCCTACTCAGATTTGACCCATTGAAATGAGCGGACTTGACTGACTTAGGTTCATAATTTTCAGTGGGTCTATTCTGAGTAGGTTTTTGTTGGATACAACCCCAGACATTTTGAACTCCAGCTGCCATCCAGCTGATAGGAGTTGGAGTCCAAAATATCTTGAGGATACCAGCTTGGGGAAGGCTGGTATGAATGAACTTCTGCTCTTGTAAGAAAAAGCAGGAAGCATAAACTGATATAGATCTGGAAACCAGAAGGGGGACCTTACATCTTAAGTCCAGGACCTGTTGGGGAGTGCAGTTTTTATCTCATACAAAGGATCTTGGAGTTAAAAGGCATACAACCGCAACCACAAGACTCAAACCCCATCTCTCTTGGATTGAAGATGTCATCGTCAGCTGAAAAATCTCTGTATGTTCCTGCCTCTTCTTTGGCTTTTCCCAACAGCCGACAGTCTGGGCAGTCTCCAATAACTCATAATTAATTAAATGTGAAAATCAATTGGCTCCATTTGCACAATTAAATTAAACTGAAGGCACACTAGCCTGGTTAAATTGGTGGCCCTGCCTCCCGCCTTTCTCCTATGGCTTAACCCTCTTCATTTGGTCTCATTAAAAGGGGATTAGCAGCTTCAGGGAAACTCCTTTTAGAAACCAGCAGTTTGGGGTTTTGTTATTTTTTTTAAAAAAACATACTCAGAAGTGTGGGCAGAACCAAAAAGTACTTCAGGAAGATCAGGCGTTTTCGGGGCTCATGCTTTGTAGAAGAAGGCTTTCTGGTCAAAGACTTTTTGTCCCAGCTAGCATGTAGATCTATGCAACCGAGTGAACCCAAGTCTGTCTGTGAAAGATTCCTTTACACGGGGATGGAGAATAATTGGCACACAGGACACATCCGGCCCCTCCACCTCTTCTTTTGCTCTCCCAGACTGCATATCAATGCTGATTTAGGAACATAGGAAGCTGCTTCCTACTCAGTCAGGCCATTGGTCCATCTAGTTCCATATTGTCTACCCTGATTGGCAGCAGCTCTCCAGGATTTAGACAGGAGACATTCTCAGCCCTACCTGCAGATGCTGGGGATTGAACCTGGGGCCTTCTGCAGGCAAGGCAGATGCTCTGCCACTGAGCTATGGCCCATCCTCAAAGAATCCTTGACACTGTGGTTTTGTGAGAAAATGGATCCCCAAAGCCTCTTCATAAAACTATAGATTCCAGTGTCCTTGACAGGAAACCACAATAGTTCAATTAGTTTTAAAACTGGCTTACAGATGTGTTGCAGACATGCCAAACATACTTGGGTCAATTGTAGGTTGCCAGGTTCCTGGCCTGAGACTGATCCTGTATCTTTAGGAGAAGAGAAAGTCAGCTAAGGGCAGGTGTTCTTGAAACACTGTAATGAGAAAAACCACAAGGTGGAATTCTCCCTTCCCCCTGCACAACTTTTAAAGATACAGAAGACCTCTTGGTTTCCAGGCCCAGCCTCCAAGAGGTCTTCTGTATCTTTAAAAGTTGTGCAGGGGGAAGGGAGAATTCCACCTTATGGTTTTTCTCATTACAGTGTTGCAAGAACACCTGCATTTGGCTGACTTTCTCTTCTCCTAAAGATACAGGATCAGTTTCAGGCCAGGAACCTGGCAGCCCTAGTCAATTGTCTTGGAACAAACCATCAATGCATGCAGATCAGGCAAGGGTTTTTTTTTCCCCTCTGTGGCTGATTTAAGGCAAGTTTTGTCACCCATGAATGACCTTACGTGATGAACTAAGCTACAAAGTTCCATCAGTTTTATACCAATTTAAGGACCATGGCCTCTCTCAAAGAATCCTGGGAACTGTAGTTTTGTAAGCATGTTGAGAGAGACCCCCTAGCCCTCCTCTTCACAGAACTACAGAGTTCTGTGGAGAGAGGGAATAACTGATAAACCAGCTTCTGTTGTGCAGATCACCATGGGAATGGTGAACTTGTGGCCCTGCAGATGTTATTGGACTTTAACTCCCATTATCCCTAACCACTGGGCATGCTGGCTGGAGCTGATGGGAGCAAGAGTCCAAAAATATCTGGAGGACCACCTCTCCCCCCATCCTTGTCTACAGTGTGAATTATCTGCCTTTTCCACAGAAGCAACCCCTTCCCAAAACCGCTAAACCCCTTGTCTGCCAAAAAATAAAATTTCACATGTTGTGTATAATAACGTTGACAGAAATAATTAAAACATCCATTTCTTTTGGTCTCAGAAGAGCCCCAGAAATAAAATATTTCAGTGCCAATATAAAAACAACTGGAGATGCTGCTTAATATGGTGCTGAACAGAAATTGCAGGTTTTTAAGCTTCAGTAAAATCTCAAGTTTGATGAGATATTATGTAATTGAAAAGCAGAGTGAGGTTTTCCTCTTCATCAACGTGCTAATCTGGGGGGGGAATCCTATATTGGCTATCAGACAGCTGTCAGCCTGAAGGATATATTCATCTTCTTTTCTGTTTGGTACCGCATCTTTATTTCCTCACACTTAATTACAGGTAGGGTATCTCCGTATAGTAGCATAAGGTTCCTACTAATTTTTGTTTTAATGCTAGACCTCAAAATACTTGGCTGTCACATTGCTTTCAGATTCTGAGAGTGATATTAACAGGAATTGTTGCTACTAAAAGCATTCTTTATAAGCAGTCTCCAAATCTGTAGTTTGGCATACATGTAATTCAAGATGACCTAGCTCCATCTGCACTATTCATTGAAAGCACTATGATACCACTTTAAACAGTCATGGCTTTTCCCCTGCCAAACAATCCTGGGAAGTGTAGTTTGTTAAGGGTACTGAAAGTTTTGAGGAGACCTCTATTCCCCTCACAGAGCTACAGAGTCTCAGTGTTACCTGGGAGGAGGGATTGATTGTTAAAAATCTGAAGATTATAGCTCTTTGAAGGGAAGAAGAGTCTCATAACAACTCTCAGTATCCTTAAGAATTTGCAGTTCCCAGGATTCTTTTGGGAAAGCCATGGCTGTTTAAAGATGTGTGATATTGCATTAAATGTGTACCAAAGATTTCTTTAAAAAGTTGTCTTAGGTTGCAGTCCTAACACTGCTTATCTGGGAGCAAGCCGCATTGAATTCAATAGGTCATACTTCTGAATAGACATGGTTAAGAGTGTGTTGTTAGTAGGGTTGGAGGAGAATTTTAGTTTGGTTAGGATTTCAGTGGGAACCCACCAAATTTTCACTTTCTGAAACAATATAGGAACCGATATATAGCTATCCTTTGAAATTTGCACCTCTCTGAATGTTGAGATGCAGTTCTCCAGCAACAGCATGTGTATAAAAATGTGTACATTTGCAGAAAGTGTGCATTAAAATGCATAGATTAGTGAAAACAACATATATAATGCATTCTTAGGGGAAATTGCTTGCAGAAATGTGTAGATCAGGTAAAATTGCATACAAAATAGAAAATTTGCTCTAAAATGCTGATGATTTTTTTAAAAAAATGCAGACTGATGTAGAAATGTGCATCACTGGAAAAATAACTTGGAAAAATGAGAAACTGAGATAAATGGAAATTGACATATCCCTAGCTTTTCACACAGGTATTGTCTCCCAAAGCTGCTCACATCAATGAGTGAGAGCTGCTCACTTCTGCAATATACATTTAAAGCACTATGATACCATTTTAAAAGCCATGGCTTCCTCCAAAGAATCCTAGGAACTGTAATGTGTCCTGAGAGTTGTTAGGAGATCCCTATTCTCCTTACAGAGCTACAATTCCAAGAATTCCCTGGGGAGAGGAATTGATTGTTAAAAACCACCCTGGGACCAGGATTCTTGGGGTAAGCCATGGCTGTTAAAGAGGTATCATAATGCTTTAAATGTATACGGTAGTACTCAACTAATTCTTACTCAGAGTAGACCCATTGAACATAACAAACCAACTCTGAGCAGTGTTAATGTTGAATACCACCCATAATGTGGATATGACCTAAAAAGGCAAAACACACAAGGGAAATGGAGTGGAGAAAAGGTACCGGAGGGGGAGATCAGTTCTTAAAAGCCAAAACCAAGCGCTGAGCTACAAGCATTTATATTCAATTTGGGCCAACCTATTCTTCATTTGCTGGTGTTCTTGCTTGAATAGCAGTCAATGGCTCGTGTTCATCTGGCTGATGAATGGGGCCAGAACATGCTTCCCTTTGGTTCTGCAGTCCTAGGACAATTGGTAGTTGCAGCAGAATGTTCTTTTTGGCAGGAAGGGGGAAAGCAAGCTCCTTGCAGCTGTTCCTTCTCTGGTTGATAGATAAGGCCCAGTTGGTTTCTCCTTGTCATGATGTTCTGCCTGTTCTGTTATGGTTAACGAATAGAACAGACTAGGACTTGAAAACAAAAAGTTGTATTGTAAAGTTCCTATTCAGCATCCCAGTCAGCAGGGCTGGCACCAGAGGGTGGCCACATTGGGCCCTGGCTAAGGGCTGCTGCTGCCCAGAGGGGCCCCTAAAGGCCCCCTCCTTAGCGTAGCAGGATAGCACTCCTGTTCCATGATCCACAGCATTGGCTCCTGACCCTGCCGCAGATCGCAGAGAGGGAGTTCCTAGGCACACACCCCCAGTGCAGATAGTGTGCAGGCTTCAATAAGCCTGAACTCATGCCTCACCTACCTGTCCCATCACTGTGAATCCTGTCCATGCTGCACACATGCCTACCATCAAGCAAGATGAGGGAGCATCCCTAAGGGGCTCATGCTGCCATCTTGGTTGGTATTAGGCATGTGCACTATGCACGCATGTCATTGACATGAGACTATGCAAAGTGAGAGGTAGGTGGGGCGGATGCCACAGACCTGGGACAGGCTGGTGTCCAATGGCCCAGTCATGCCTGGTGCCGGCCCTGCCGACCAGCCAACCATGACTTCCTATAGGATGCTCCATTTCACCTACCTCACATCATTTTCTCTATCCAACCCCCTCCCTGTGTCCTGTATGCACTGAACATGCTGAATCCTCATTTCCTGTTTTAGGGCATCTCTCTCTCTCTCTCTCTCTCTCTCTTTCTCTCTCAGGCTGTGCAAGAACACATCTGTGCTCTAACGCAAGGCAGATTCATTTCATTGGACCACATGCATGGTGTTAGAGTAGGAACTCCATAGAACAGTGCTAGAGTGCCTGTTTTGCATGCATAAGATCCCAGGTTCAATCTTCATCTTCAAAGAACAGGTAAATGGTGCTGGGGAAAGTCTCTGCCTATCACCCTGGCCCGATGTTGCAGATGGTCAGCATCTTATGACTGTGTCCTTTGGATATTTCCTTCAAGAAGAAGCTGCAGTCGCCTCTTGCAGAAGTGTAAGAGAATTGCTAAATAACATTGTGAGCTTTGCAAGATGTGATATACAGAAAGGGCTTCTAAGTGGCAGAGGCAGCTGAGCAAACAATATGACAATATACACCTCTTGACCATTTTTAGGAAAGCAGCAGTAACTCCTTTTGCTCACAAGCCTTTCCAGCTTTTACTTCCAGAAACCAATTCAGTTAATAAGAAAGAAGGTTAATGCATCCTGGCAGTTTGATGGAATTGGTCTTCTTCTCTACTCACGATGTAAGTCATAAAAAATGTCCTGTGCCATTTATGCAGAATCGCTTGTACTTTACATTAAAAAGGGTGTAAAGACATTATTTCAACACGGCTCTAGCCCATTTCACTGGGAACTGTTCACAAACATCCAGAGACACAATTTTTCCTCCCTTTCCCTTGTATTTTTTTCTCTTTTCTCTCTTCCTTCTTCTCTTAAACTTTGAAAATAAAACAGCCACGGTGTCACAGATGCAGCTCACATTAAGTCAGGGCACAACTTAATTGTGGGTCATGATGACCCACCAGTAGAAAATCTTGTGGCGCCTGTTAAACCTGGAGAATATAAACTTTTGATAGAAAACAGGAACAATGAGCATTTTGAAGGCACTAATTATGACCTATATTAAACCTTCTGGAACTTCCACCCCTCACGTCACTATCCTCTGTCAGCAGGGTGTATCTTATTCACCCAGCTCAGCAACATGAGCTGATTGTCAAGTATCTCTTATATATATCACAAAAACATGATATGATGTGCCTCATAATTAAGCCAGAGGCAAATTAAATAGTACTCATGTGTACTTAATTATCAGAAACTTGCAGGTAATTTTAACAAATTAGATATTTTACTTGCTCAGAAAGCAGTAAATTAATGCACACTGTGTGATTTGCCATATTTTGGTCTATTAATCTTATTTCTCCTTTTCTTAATTATATTTCCCATGCTTTGTCTGCTGCCTGTGAGTAGAACTGCTTTGTTACAACAACGGTGGGTCTATTTTTTTAAAAAAAATAATAATAAAACACCACAATAATAATAAAAGTATTTGAGTCTCATTGGGAGGCAGCTCTTAGAAATGACCTAGTCTGTAAGCATGCAAAGCTAGGTATAAAAAGAATCCAGAATACTGCAGATGTAAAAGGAATGGGTTCGAAGCTCCTCCTCGGCATCATGGAGTGGAATTGTTCTCGAGCTGCTGAAAGTAAAGAGAGGGCATGAAATGTATGTTACGTGTCGGTGGGAAATACCTATGAGGCTCTTTGTAAATACTTCATAAAATAAAATATGCCTTTTGTTAAACATTACATTTGAGCATGGTTAAAAACAAGAAATAACATAAAAATGAGAGATTCCTTCTACCTCATTTGTATAGTATGTATTCATCCTGTGCAAAAAAAATCCCACTTTTCTTTTTTTTAACCATTTTCCATCAAATAATGAGAAAAGAAATTGTGTTCCAAAAATTATCAAAAGGGAGAAGAAAAATCTGGTGAAATTCTCTTGGATGGAGTGCAGAGGTTTTGCTGCGCATGTTGAGTTAGCCACTCAAAACACTCACTTTGTGAGTGTGGTTTCTTTCATTCTACAAATCATCTCTCTGGTGGTCTGCATTCTGTAGCCTTCCCAGATGCCCGTACTTTTGAAACAAGAACAACAGTATATGCTTGATAGGGCTGTCCTATAAGCACAGAAAGCAGGGGAGTCTGTCTGCTGTGCTCCTAAACAGCTGCTCATTGTTATTTTTGAAAGTGAAGTCTTAATAAATCAGTGGAGAGAAAAAATTAAGAAGAAAGGAAGAAAGAAGCAAAATCAGCAAGTGCACGAATCTCAGGGCACTTAGTAGCCAGCCTCCCTGGCTTTCTATCCTTCAGGTAAAGCCCAGAGGAAATGTCATCAGGTAACTCTTTCCATAGTTGTTGGCATGTTTGTTTGTTTTTAAAATCAAATCAGGAAGTGCAGGAGAACATAAGAAGAGCCTGCTAGATCCCATCTAGTCCTGTTCTCACAGTGGCTAATCAGATGCCTATGGGAAGCCTCTAAGCAGGACCTGAGTGCAACAACACTTTTCCCCCTTGCAGTTTCCAGCAACTGGTATTCAGAAGCACACTGCCTTTGACGGTGGAGGTAGAACATAACCATCAGGGTTAGTAACCACTGATAGACAAAACAATGGGAAGTGAAATATATTCTAGCAAATTTCTGGGTATGCTCTATGTTTTTAATTGACCATGTCCACCCTTCCTTAGGTGGGGTGGTTTAAGCATAGCAGGCTGACTACATGCATGTTCGGCAGGCCAAGTTTGTTTTTTCCAATAGCTAGATTCATTGCTTAAGTAGCAATATATTGTAATCAGTCTAATTTTACATCAAAGCTGAAGTTTCAGATTCAACTGTTAATGCACCCAAAAAAGAAATAGAATATAACCTCCAGTTTGAAACACAAAAGGCTGTCTTCACCATCATAACGTAGAGGCTTTTACAGTTAAGCAGTATACAAATTCTGTTAGATAAATAAATAAATAAGATATATACGGAATAGTGGTAGTAAACAGCACTTGACACAATCCAAGTTCAGATAATTAGCCAATTGCTAGCTTTGGATGGGTTTGTATTCCCCCTGAAGGAATAAGTTTGTAGTCTGGGGGTGCTCCTGGATCCATCTCTGTCACTAGAGGCCCAGGTGACCTTAGTGGCCAGGAGTGCCTTTTACCAGCTTCAGCTGGCGGTAAGACAGCTATAGCTGTTTCTGGACCAGGATAGCCTGACCACTGTCATCCATGTGCTGGTGACCTTCCGAGCCTGGACTACTGCAATGTGCTCTGTGTGTTACTCCTCCTGAGATTGGTTCAGAAGCTGCAGCTAGGCTGAATGCGGTGGCTCGACTACTAACGGGGACAGAATATCATCCTATTAACATTGCTGGAAATTTTTTACTGTCGGGCTAAGTTCAAGGTGTTGGTACTGGTGTACAAAGCCCTATACAGCTTGGGACCAGGATACGTAAAATATTGTCTCAACCCTTATATACACAACTGATCACTGTGCTGTTCAAGAAAGGACCTCCTTGCACATACCATTTTATCAGGAGATCCCTTCCATGCGATGTGGGAACTGTGCCTTTAGCATGCCAACACTTACCCTTTCAATTCCCTCGTTGCATATTGGACAGTCTCTGTTGTCTTTTCTAGACCTGTTGAAGACTTTCCTTTTCCAACAAGCCTTTTAAGTAGAGATTTTTATCCCAGTCTTTATCCGCATTGGAATAGAAATCTTATTTAAATAAATTCTTATTATTAATTGCTTCAGGATGTTTCATGGGAAACAATTAATAAATTAAAGTAATAGTAATAAAGGTCTGCATTGAACCTACCCGTTCACTTCGTTCAATATCCAAGGCCCTCCTCCGGGTACCAACTCATCAGGATGCCCGGAGGATTGTTATTAGATCTAGGGCCTTTTCTGTGGTGGCCCCCGAACTGTGGAACAGCCTACCTGTGGAGATACGCCTGGCGCCTTCGGTACTTTCTTTTAGGCGCCAGGTTAAGACCTGGCTATACTCCCAGGCATTTTAATGTTCAATGTGTTTCATTTAATTTTTTTTCCGTTTAACTTGTTGCTGATTTTATTGTAATTTTATTGTAATATTGTATTTTAATCTTGTTTTGTTCACCGCCCAGAGAGCTATTCGCTATGGGCGGTTTAAAAATGAAATAAATGAAATGAATGAATCATATCATATTGACCAATACAAAGGCTTTGAAATTAATAAAAATAAATTTGACACAGATTTCTAGGATGAATAATGAGATAAATATAATTTTCTAGGTTAGATTCTCTGTAGAAACATTAGTAACACAGGAAAGAAGCAAGTAAGAAGAATACTAACAAACATACAAAAATGTAATTCTCCATCTTTGGAGATGGGAGGTGTTGCCACCACTCACCACTCACTCAGAGGCACATGTTACCAAATTCTTCCAAGCTACACAGCAAGTGGATTGGACTGTGAAAGACCAACCCAAATTGTGTTTGCATTTTGACAAATTTGTAGGGCAGTCCAATATCTCAGAGAGGAGGTCGCTCTCCTACTTCCCTGGTGCATTCACTATAGCTGCCCATTTCCCTGTTTTTTAAAGTTTGACAGAAATATCTGTTGGCTATAGGTACGTTCTTAAACTGCAAGGATTTTTTTTTTGCCTGTTAGTGAATATATATTTCATCATTCCCAAGCGCATAGATGAGGGTCCTGGGCTAGAGTTGTGTCATGGAATGTAGTGTTTTGTTTGCCACCCTGGGCTCCTTCTGGGAGGAAGGGCGGGACATAAGTTTGAAGAAGGGACATGGGACTATCAGTGGCTGACCTTAAATAATTGACACACATATCCGCGTACACCCATTCTCCATTCACAAACCCCCAAAGCAGAGCTACACTATGCAGTTGCTTCCAATGGAGTTGCATGCCCATTGGGACTGGTAGGGCAGAAGTCAAGGAGCACAACAGTAAGGTGAGCAAGAGCCAATGTCAGGCAGAGACGTTTTGTCCTGTTCCTCCTCTCTGCTGAATTCTACAAGGACAACACAAAGACTCAAGAGCAGGAGGAAGATGGCAAGCAGTGCCACTCCCACTACACTAAGTAAGGAGGCAGGCACCTGGGTGCTGACTGAGAGTAGACTGGGCTTGATGGGGCGGTGGTGGTGCTCTGCTTGCTCTAATGAACCAGCCTCCACTGCAGCATAAATGGCTCAGTACTTCAGCATAGCAGAGGCAGCTGTGTTGCTGTAATGGACCACAAGGAAGAAGCATTCATGCACACTGATGGTAGGACCCTTGAGCTTGATCCTATGTTAAGCTTCTGCAGCTTTGCATAGCGTCAGGCTCTACATCTGTCATCCCAATTTGGCTAGCCGTTTTCAAGAATATTACACCCTGGATTTTTAAGTGAAACATTGACCTGGATTCAGTTTGTGTATTTGCTGAATATGGCACTTTATTTTTCCGCCCGTTTTCTCATCTTGCAATATACTTTCCATCTCCAGCTTATTGCTGTGAAATATGGATGAATGGATCCAATTGTGATTTTTTTTTTAATTTTGAGAGCCATCTGTGCAGCCTTGTGGGGATACTGTCAGCAATTTCTATTAAAATGTATCATTTCTCGTTTTTCTGGGGGAGGAAAATTTATAAATGCACCCCAGTTCTAAAACCAGACAAGAAATATCAATACTCCAACATGCATGTGTGTGTGTGTGTGTGTGTGTGTGTGTGTGTGTGTGTGTGTGTGTGTGTGTGTGTGTGTGTGTGTGTGTGTGAAAATTCCTATGCACAATTAATTTCTTTTTGGTGGTATTTTTACTGATTCACTGTATACTTTTGCTAATTGGTAAAATACTGCAAGAAAGCACACACCCCATCCTAAGTGCACAATGGGCTATTCGTAAATAGTTAATGAAAGTAAATATACTTTTGACTCATGTACTTGCCCCAAGCTATGAGTGTGATCAGGATTGAAATGGAGGGACAATTATTGCGACAGCCAAGAAAGGAAAGATCTTTCAAGGAAGACTTCCTAGTCCCATGAAAAGATCTTCCAAGAGGAGATATTTAAAGTAAGGGCCATGAATGAAAAGATTCAAGATGCCAGCAAGCCTTGGAAATGTTCCCTGATATTCTATCACACCCTGAACCTGCCTAACCTGGGTCCTACTACCACTTGAAGAAAGAAGGCCTGTTCCTTGGACAGGGCCTTCTCCACAGTGATTTCTCTATCTAGCCCTCAGAACCCTCCCTAGGCCATCCCCCCTCCCAGAGGGGGCTGGTCCTTGAGGGCACACAGGGGCACTGCCCCACCAAACTCAGCCAGCCCCAGTCAGCCCCCACCTGCCTGCCTTCTTACTTCTGTCCAGCCCAGAGGGTGGCCCTGGGTGTCACCTTCCCCTTTCTTAGTCTCAGTACTCCCATTGTAGAGCTCTGCACAGAGAAGGGTAAGGGCCAGAGTAGCATTAGCTGGTCCTGCCTGTCATTGGCTCTGACTGCCCCTACTGTTTGGGGATCTCTGCTTTCCACCCCACCAGTCTCAAACGGACACCAGCTGCTACACACACATCCCCAGGCCATACCTCTCGCCTGCCTGCTCCACACCTCCCTCAAGTGGTTTTGCCTGGCTGGAATGCACCCTTGAACTGTGATAATGACTCTTCCTTGCCTGGATGGAGAGATGTGCGTGTATTTTTTTTAAAAAAGCTGATGTTTCCATGGCTGGAATGTACCCCACTGTGCAAAGTCACATCTGTTGCTCTGCCCACTTTGCCTGCCTGCCACTGGCAACCAGCTCCCAAAAGGTTCCTCACAACAAAATGTGGCCCTTCTGCTGAAGCAGGTTGCCCACCTCTTCAGTAAGGTGTTGGAAGTTTCTCCTTTTTATCTTCACAAGAATCCTGTAAGGTATAAATTGGGCTGAGGAATAGAGACCGGTCCAAGGTCACCCAGGGAGCTTCGTAGCTGAGTAGGGATTTTAACCTTTGTCACTCCAATTCCAGTGCAACACTCTAACCACTATACTGGTTTTCTCTTGGCTCAAAAAAGGCAGGCTACAAATATTCAGACATACAAATCCAGGGTGGGGCTGTGCAAATGAAGGGTGGGGCACTAATAATAATGCCTGTGCATGATGGCAGGGGTTTCTAGCGTTAACTACTGAGGGGAGTCTTCGCAGTGGCTGACTCACCTCCTTTCCCTCTGATTGCTCCAATCAGCAGGAAAGGAAAAAGAAGCATGTTAGAAGACTCTTCTCAATGGCTAACACACTCACGTTTCATGCTGATTGGCTCACAGGATGCTGGAGACATAGGGACCCTGCTCCCCAAAAAGTAAAGCGTCCCTCCAATACCCCGGATGACTACAGCCCTGTTCCTCAGCCCCACCAACCTTGTTCTCATTCTCTCTTTCTTCCTGTCATACTGAAGTGGCTCATCAGGTGGGACTGAACTGCTACATTAGCTTCCTGGTAGGTGAGTTGTTGTCACTTACTGGGGCAGCGAGGGAGAGGGTTGAGGTGCCGCGGAGAAGGGATGGGAAGATCTGTCCATTTCTTTCCATTTCTCATTTTTCCAATCTTAAACTCAGCTTCACATTTCTGCAGCAATCTGAAATTTTATTTTTAAAAAATCTCATGAAAATTCAACAGCATTTTAGTGTGAATTCCTCCTGTTTCTATGCTGTTTTGATGAATGTACACATTTTTGCAAGCAATTCTAATATAAATGCATTTTTGTGTGTTATTTTCACTAATATATTTGTTTTCATGCACACTTTCACCTAACATGTGCATTTTTGTAAACATTGTTTGGTTGCACTGCAAAATTCAGACAAGTGCAAATTTCAAAGGATGGCTCTGTTCCAGTTCTCATATTGGTTTTGAAAGTACAAATTTGATAGATTGAGTGTTTAATGCAAACTGAATCAAATTTCTCCCCCATCCCTAATGGGGAGGACAGCATGGTGCAAATGCCCTGGCAGGAGCTCCATATTGTCCCCTGCTCCTCTCCTTCCTGGCCAGCAACAGGACCTCACCTGCCGGGAAGCTAGCACATTGGCCCCTCCACCCCCACCAAGCAAGCTACTTCTGCTGTTTTATTTACTTTTGCTGCCGTTAGGAATTGACCTCAGCTTCTCCACGCAACCTACAGTCTTGTCTCATCCCCCTGGGCCCATGATTGCAGCGGCTCCAAACATAGCTGCAAAAATGTGACTTTCAGTTTTGAGATCCAGTGGTGAAAAATGGCAAGCTTGCTTGAAAGATAGGGCAGGCCTGAAGAACTCATACAAAACCCCAGCTGAGGACATTTTTCCCCCAAAATAAGAATGTGTCGAAGCCTCATGCATCAAAGGAACTAGAAGGCAAACAGAGGGAAAGTCCTTTTTTTTCCTTCACATATTCTTTGGAGTGTAGTGCTGGGTACGACGCGGTGGGAGGAGGGACGGGGGAGGAAATGCAAAGAAACATTTTTCAGTGTGACTTCCTTGCCTGGTGCAGCCACATTCCCTGAATATGCTGTCACGATGAAAAATTTCACCAGGGTCTTAGCAGCAGAAATTCTGATGCATGGTAATTGTGTGGGTTGGTATATTTTATATATATATACATGCACATATGCATACATACATACATATATAGTCCAAGAAAAAGAGCCAGAGATTTCAGCTTTGGAAGTTAGCTTCAGCTTTCTTCCCTGAAATATTTTCTTGATTTGGTAAGCCCTGAAGCCATATACAGCCCGTCAGACCTGGCTTTTGACAAGTATGAAGCAGAGCAAGTTAGCGGAGGTAAGGGTGAAGGCAGTTTGTATCCACTTCAAGAAACAGCAAGAGCCAGAGTCAACTAGCGTTTTTTTTAAAGCCACCTTGGCTATCAATGGGAGAGAAATTCAGTTCTCTGCAAGATCAAAGCCTCTGCCTTCCCCATGTTATAACCAAGCTTAACCCTGACCCCCACATCTGAAGAGCAGCTCCTTGTCTGCTTCTGACTCTTCTCACTGTTGAGACTCGGCCACATCCATCCCAAAGCTCTGAGTACGTGTTGCTAACTAGACACAGAGGAGTTCCACTCCCTGCTCCTGAGGTCCCAAAGCCCCAAGATGCATGATCTACGCCGTCTTCCATCACCTTATCCATACCTAACTATCTACTTACCTCCTTTCCCACTGGCCACTATCCCAAAAAATAAGTGGGTTTGGGGGAAGGGCCATAGCTCAGTGGAAGAGCATCTGCTTCGCATGCAGAATGTGTCAGGTTCCCGGCATCTCTGGTTAGGGCTGGAAGAGACTTCTGAAACCCTACGGATTTGCTGCCAGCCAGTGTAGGCAGTAGGGATCGGGGAGGAATTGAATTCAATTTGCATTTGAAAGCGAATCTATCAGATTCATCCTTTCCAAAACAACAGAACCGAAACATAGCCTCCTTCATCTGAATTTAGTTATTTATTTATTGCACTTATATACCGCTCTGGCAATGCAGTTCTCCAACCAATGTTTACAAAAATGCACATATTAAGGGAAGATGTGCTTACAAATGAGCATATTAGTGAAAATAACATACAAAAATGTTTTAAGTTACAATTAATGACGTGCAAAGATGTGTACAGTAGTCAACCTGCACGCAAACATGCTTATTTGGAGAAATTCACACTAAAATGCTGAAGAATTTTCATGAGGGTTTTTTAAAAAAAATGCAAATTGCTGCAGAAATGTGGAGAACCAAATTTAAGACTGGAAAAATGAGAAACAGAGACAACTGAAACTGAGAGATCCTGCCATCCCTAGCAGACAGCACTGAGTCTCATATGTTCCCTAACAGGGAGGGCTGAATCTGCATGCCAAAGGTCCCAGGTTTGATCCCTGCCATCTCTAGGGACGGCTAGAAGAGAGCGTTGTCTGAAATCCTGGAGGGCCGCTGTCAGTCAGTGTGGACAATAATGAGCTAGATGTCCCAATGGCCTGATGCATTATAAGGCAACTTCCTATACTTCCTATGTTCATATGGGTCTAGCCATTGGTCACACATGCACCTTTTCCCTCCCCTTGGACCAAGGGCAAGGCTATCTCCCTTATGCAGTCCTTGGTTGGCGGGGAAAGGGGCAGTTTTACTAGGCCAGTGTAAAACACAAAGCTTCAGCCTGAGTTTTTTAAGAATACACAGGCTGATTGATCAGAGCACAGAGCCATCGTTTTGACTTTTGAACTCCAGGCTTATTAATCCTCCCAGTCCTTTAAAAAAGAAGGTCGGATAAAATAAAGAAAGTGGGCGAGATGAGGAATGTCAAACATCTCTTGTGTGATTTCTAGAGGGGATCAGCTGATGGGTAAGGATCACTTATACTTGGTGTCAGTTTTAGACTACAAGTTATTGGCATGTTTTCATTTATAAATCCAAAGAGCCAAATGCTGACTGATCCAGCTTGCTTGACTCTGTAGATATGAATTCTGAAGAAGCCTTTCTAAAGGAGCCTGGACTTGATACCCTCCTAACCTTTTAGCGTATCAGCACACCAAACTGAGACTGAGATTATGCTTTGTTTTTAATATGTTGCCAAACCTTCCTGTGGCTGTGTGGGGGTAGCAATATGAACTGAATCAAATTTCTCCTCCAACCCTACTCTGAGCAGAACCAACACCAGATACAGCCCAATGAATCTTTGTTATTGTTGCTATATGCCTTCAACTTATGGCGCCCCAACAAATCTTTTTTGGATATATTCATAGGGTTTTCATGGTAAGAGGTATTCAGAGGTGGTTTACCATTGCCTTCCTCTAAGCCTATGGCACCCTGTATTCCCAGGTGGTCTCCCATCCAAGAACTAACCAGGCCTGACCCTGCTTACCTTCCGAGATCAGACGAGATCGGGCGTGTTCAGGGTAGTATGGCCGTAGGCCCAATGAATCTACCTAATTAGATAGATACCTAATTTGATACCTAATTTGTATAAGATTCTAGATTTCCTCACATTATTATTATTACTATTACTATTACTATTACTATTATTATTATATGATGATAGTATCCTTCCTCCAAAATGTACAGCCCATATTTCTATGATGAAGCAACCTATTTTATACATAGATGTTTTTCAGAATGCCTAAGGTTTGGTTTTCTCTTTTCTTTGCGATTTAAATGTGCATTCACTAGGGGTGCTAGGGGTGTATTGCTGCCTCCTCACTAGGTACAGATAATGTCAAGAAAACAAATGAAACCCAGTGCTGTCTGATTGAAAGAAAATACTTTGGGGCACCTTTGGTGGTTCTTTGGGTGGAAGCTAATTTAAAAATGCTTAGTAAATCAGTAAACAAGTTAGAATGTGCAAAGGAAAGATAAAGAAGCAAGAAATGGAGTCTGAAGTGAGGGCTCCGAGGATATATATAACACAAGCAACCAAGTATCTGAGAAGTTGTAAGGAATTTCAAGTAACTTCGGCTTCTGTGAGAAAGATTTGGCTTCCCCCAAGCAGACTCCTTGTTGATTCATTTAGCTGGCTGATTGGTATTGATTGCAAATATGGTGCAATTAGATTCAGGAGATGTGACCAGCACACATTGGCCAATATGTCTTGACTTCAGCATCCTCTCAGTATGATTGAAGATAAATTAATAATCATTATGAGGATTACCATGTAATGAAAAGCCAACGTTTGCCTGTTGTATCATCATAGTGGCTGTTGATTCCATTGCTTTGTGTTAACACATTTGTCCTTTTAGAGGTTCCATAGTCTGGTCCTCAAGATGAGATTTACCATAATGCTCGGAGAAAGAAGAGGAGAAAAACAAGAAGAGGAAGGACAGGGGCTATAGAACAGAATGAATAAATAAACAAATGCACTGATCCAGCATAAGAGATACATGGGGGCATATCCCTTTTTATATAATGATACTATTTTGTGTTGCATTGAACTGGCTGGATGTTTCTTGGCCACTGTGAGAACAGGATGCTGGACTACATGGGGCATTGGCCTGATCCATCAGGCTCTTTTGATGAAAATCCCCATCCAAAATCATCAGTTGTGATTCGCCAGCATCTAGAATTTGGTCAGGGAAACTAGTCATGCACAACAACTGATTTTGTCTTCTTTTCCTGCTTTCATGTGGAAAATTCCATTTGACTTATGAAATCCCACCCTTTTTTCAGTGCCACTGTACAACTCCTAGATTTCCATGAGAAAAAAACCACAATATATTGTGCCCAATAATGAGCATGTACAGAAACTGTGGCCTGTTATGTATACACAGTTACCAATTATTTTAATGGAGGCAGCTTATTTACATGCACTGACTGGGTTTTGATCCTGTGATCAGCAATGTAGGTCAATGCAGAGAATGTACCCTAAAATGGTTAATTTACTGTGTATGGTGATTATGCTTAATCTGATCATTGGGCTTTTAGCTTACTAGAGGCAAATGGCGGAGAGCTTCCACCACGCAGAAGTTTCAGATATGTAGTGCATGCATCTATCAATCACATTTCCAAAGCAATTCAAGTTTTTAATGAATATACAATATTAGCCCATCAGTAATGCATTGCCAACCTGTGCTTTTTAGGTCCATAGAGCCACTACCTTTCCTCAAAATTCTGCTGAGGATTTTAATGGTGAATATTTTCTGGGTGTGTGCATATTGAACATATCTTTGGCATTCCGCATCTGCATTTCACATCTTAAAATTTCGCAAGATTTGGACTCTGGTTTTAAATAGCTGTGGTTTTATTGTAACATATAGAATTTTTGTTATTTTAACATTATAAGCCACATTTTTAAGGCCTTTTGGTTTGGAAAATATGGCATAATTAAGTACCTAAATAAATAAATATGTCAGTATCTGACAGCTGCCATGTAGCAACAGTCATTTCTTGACAGTATTTGACACAGCCTTACAGCACTCAATGTTTGACAGTATTAGACAGTAGGCATGTTGTATCTGTCAATTTTTGACAGTGTCTCACTTATAGTAGTGAATGCCTCCCAAGACTTGACAGATGACAGGAATTAATTGTCAGTAAACAGCATCTGACATCTTCTAGTCAATATTTGACAGCATCTGACAGCTGACATGAAGCAGCAGAGAACATCTGACAGACTAAAAGATTACTTGCAATGAATTTAAGTAAATTTTATATTCATTCATTCACTCATTCAGGTCGCAGTCCTTTGGAACTCCCTCTCTGATGGTGGGGAAAAAGGTCCACCCTTAGAGAGAGAGATCCAATTTTGGAGGCCTCCTCCATGAGGCTGAGAAAAGATCTGTAGCTGGTTCCTCTCCATTATGAGTTGACAGTGAGATTTCATGCAAAATTTCTTTGGCAAAATCCAAATTTCAAGTATTGAAAATTCACTATATTTCAATGTTTTGCACTCATCAACTCATTGTATATACATGTGTTGTTGCTGCTGCTGTTAAATGTATTATTATTTAATTTATTACCCATACTTTACCAGCAGGTCCCTGGAAGGTTACAATAATTTAATATCCAATACTCTGGTTGCAGCAAAGACTACGAAGGCGTCCCCTGACCCCTTAAAAGACAGTGCCATGGATCGTGCCCTCAGCTGCCCGGGTTTCAAGTCCGCTTCAGATGCATCTGGTGTAATCGAGCTTCGGCCATGACAAGTGCCTAAATCCGTGGGTGGCCCCAGAATGTCAGAAGAACTTTACTGTGAGTCAACAAGACAAACACTGCTTGCTGTGCGGGGAAGGATAACACTCCAGTTCAAAGGCCAGCCTTGGTGACCGGTCCTTCAAGACCCTTAAAACCTGAGTCCATTGTGCCTGGCAGCAACACACAGATGATGAGAAGGCAAAATTCATTACTTCCACTGGGGAACATCCATTCAGCGGCTGCTTTTGAATGTCAGCAATCAGCACCAAGTCTCCGTCACTAAGACGCAGCTTGCTTTGCTTGTGCGTAAATCCAGCACTGGCCATCTGCTACCCCATGTCTTACTATCTGAGCAACACCGAAACTCTTCGCCGAGCGCCTCTCCCTCAAGCAGTACTGAGCCGCCGCCATGGAAGAGGGGGAAGGAGAAAAGTTTTTCCTCTGTTCTTGTTGCATTGTTCTTGCATTGTATTTGCATTGTTTTTGTTGCATTGTATTTTTACTGTATATTTTTTACTGGTTATTTCTTATGTAATTTTTTTTGTAATATGTTTTATAATATTTTGTTCACCACTCTGGGGGCCTTGTGGCCAAAAAGTGGTATATAAATATATATATATATATAGGAATAGGGTGGGTCCTGGGAACACGTACTTCAGGTGTCAAAGACCAGGGTAAAGAGATGCATCTTCAGCATCCTCCAAAAACTGTATAGTGATGTTTCCAGATGCACTTCTGTAGTGAGGGAATTCCACAACTTAGGAAGTGCCACAGAAAATCCCCTCTCCTGGGTCACACCCCCCCCCAGCTTCTGAGGGTGAAGGAACTACCGAGAGGGGCCCTTCTTTTGATCTTAACACTTGAGAATCTGTCTCCTCTCCAGGACTGGTATTCTTCTAACAACCATGACTATGAACATCTTTTTTAAAGCGACATTAAAGCCTTTTTTTATTTAGGTAGGGTTGTGCTGTGGCTGAGGATTCATTTCAATGGAGTTTATATAGGGGACCTCCCTGGTGGATCATCCTCTCTAGCTGCATGCCCTCAGTGTCTGTCTGTCTTATTTATTGACAGCATTTTTCATATAAAATATTGAAGGTGGTATGCAACTTCAAAACACAATACTACCTTGAAAACAATGAAAACATCAAAAACATCAGTAAAAGCTAGTTGGCAAGGAATCTCAGGTTCAAAAGGCCTGTCTGAATAATAACATTTTTAAAAGTCACCTAAAAGTGAGCAGGAATGACTCCTGCCGAATCTTTATTGGCAAGGAGTTCCACAGGTCAGGCCATGCACTAAAAGTTCAGTCCTTGGTAAAGGCCAGCCAAACCTCAGGGGTGTGCCACCAAAAGTGCCCCATCAGAAGAGCTCAGTGACCGAGGTGGACCATAACTGTGTAGCAGCTATGAAAAAGGCAAATTCCATGCGAGGAATCATTAGGAAATATATTGAAACAATTCTGATATAATGCCATTGTATAAATCTATGCTGTGGCCGCATTTGGGATACTGTACAGTTCTGCTCACCTCACCTCAAAAAGGATATTGTAGAGTTGGAAAAGGTTTAGAAAACAGCAACCAGAGTGATCAAGGGAATGAAGCAACTCCCCTGCGAGGAAAGGTTGTAGCATTTGGGACTTTTTGGTTTAGAGAAAGAGGCGACATGATAGACATGTACAAAATTATGCGTGGCATGGAAGAAGTGGATAGAGAAAGGTTTTTCTCCCTCTCGCATAACACTAGAACTTGTGGACATTCAAGGGAGCTGAATATTGGCAGATTCAGGACAGACAAAAACAAAGTACTTCTTCATAATTTGAGCATAATTAAACTATGGAATTTGCTCCCACAAGAGGCAGTGATGGCCACCAACTTGGGTGGCTTTAAAAAAGGATAGGACAAATTCATGGAGAATAAGACTATCAATGGCTACTAGCCATGATGGCTGTTCTCTGCCACCATAGTCAGGTGCTTTATGCTTCTGAAAGTTGCTGAAAGCCGCAGGAGGGGAGAGTGCTCTCACACTGAGGTCCTGCTTATGGGTTTTCCATGGGCATCTGGCTGGCCATTGTGAGAACAGGATGCTGGACTAGATGGGCTACTGGCCTGATCCAGCAGGCTCTTTTTAAGTTCTTATAAGGAATCAGGCAGTCCTTAAGGTACTTTGGGCCCAAGTTGTTCAGGGCTTTGTGAATTAACACAAGAATCTGGCCCCAGGAGCAAACTGGTAACCAGTGCAGCTCTCTCAGCAGCAGAGTAGCATGTTGCCAGTAACCTGAGCAGTCTGACTGCAACATTGGCTGCTTTCACACATGGGGCTAATAGCGCTAGTTTAACCGATTAAAAAGGTAGCGCTTCGTTCCGGATTTCAGAAATCCCTTTCATACTGCAGGACCTCTTGCGATAAGGAACAGGACTTTTTCAGCCGATATAGCGGCATTTCACGCAACTGTCTTTCACACGCTGCAATGAACAAAGCCTCGTTTTCAACCCTCTCCCGTTATACACATGCGCACTGCAGGTCAAGTATCTCGTCCCATCGCCATGAAACCCCTCTCCCTTCACCTTCTGCCATATAGTTGAAATGCTGCTGTCTGCTATTTGTGTGACAGGGCCGCGCGACAGAAGGGAGGGAACGCACTGCATGCTGGGATGGCTGTTGGTAACGGCGGGAATGCACTGCATGCTGGGATGCCTGTCACGTGAGCAGCAGCAGCTGGCGCAAAACTCCCGCGATCTTCCATTTTCCCAGCCTTGCTATCGGAATTTTTCTGGTATCATTTATTGCGGAAATTAACGCTAAACTTCCACTACATTCCACCAGAATTCCGGAGCTATGCATTATGTCGTGTGAAGCTCAGATTTTATGCGCAAATTAACAGGAAATAGATCATCAGAATAACGGAATAAAGTGCAGTGTGAAAGCACCCATTAGCTGCAGCTTCCATGTCAGATATAGGGGCAGCCCCGCGCAAAGCACATGTCCTCTATATTAGGCTGAACCAAAGCGTAGCAGCCACATTTGATCAGGAGGGAGCATTCAAGTCTCTTTTTGGATTTTCTAGGGGGAAAGAACATTACAACTGTCTTGCTAAATCTGCACAATGATCCATACCATCAAACGTCCTGTTTCACACAGCAAACAGCCAGATGCCTCTGGGAAGCCCACAGGCAGGACACGGGAGCACTAGGCCACCCTCACTGTTGTTCCCCCAGCAATTATTATTCAGAGATTCCAAATATACATAAGCTTTCTCGACAAATATCATTTTTTACATTATCAAAAATAAGGCCATTTGGAAAGCTGACTTGCAGCCATGTCCCTTTTCCGCCACAGTTTGCTGTACATTTTGCAGCCTCAGAAAACCCACCCCTACAGCCCATTCATATTTACTCAGAAGTAAGTCCCGCTGACCCCAATGGATTCCAATGCAAGTGGTAAGAACGTGTGTACATCTAGCAAAAAGGGAGCCGCACATTCTCATTGGTTAGTTATTGCTCTGCTTTAATCCTATCTATTTCAAAATTAATCCCAGTTTCCACACAGGCACAGGTACAGTCCTGTGACATACGATGTCTGAGTAATCAACATTCATAGATAATCCTCTTTGCTTGTAGGCCTGATAGTCAATAAAACCCTGAACGTCAGGGAAAGTTTTCCCCCCACTTCCTCCTCTTTCCCTGCTCATCTCTTTTATTATTTTAATGAGGATTTTGTCTATGTGCTTGTTGTTTCATAGTATTCCCATGCATATATATATGAGGGCATCATTTTACTTAATTTCAATGGGACCCCTCCTCCTTTCCTTTCTCCAATCCCCATCTTTAACTTATTAAAGTTGCTTCAGTGTGAGTTTAGACCCCAAACAAAGTGGACTGCTTAGACAATTGCTCATACAGAGTGCTTTGTTTGCCCTGCCACTATAACTAAGCTTGATGGCTCAAGGCTTTAGAGAAAAGTTGGCGTCTTTAATCTTGATCAGATGAATGTGGCCAAATTAATAAAGGACTTAAAGAGGTGGAGGGAAGGAGACAGAAGGGAACTGAAATTAGGGAAAGAGAAGAACAAAGACAGTTCTTAAATGAATATTTTTAGCAGTAGCTTAACATTACAAAGATTAACAGGAATTCATTTGCATGTATAATGTGATGGACAGAACACAATTCAAAGTGACTGGGTTTGAACAGCATTCCTATTTCTGCCAAAGCTGAGTGGTAGGAAAATGAAAAGTTCCGTTCCCCACCACCACCCATGTATTGTGTTCAACCTATATGACTGCAAAGGCTCTTTTCTTTTAAAAAAAAAAATCCTGGTATTGCCTGGTGGGTAATAGTGTGGTTCACACATATACATGCCTCGCTGGATTTCTCCACACTTGGGTTTATCTTTCACTTCACAATTGGCAGCTGAGTATGTAAAATGACTCCACTGAAAAGCATTGCACTTGAGGCCATGTGAAAACTCCACCTGTGATGTTAGATCTGCAATAGCTCATTCACACATGCAAATGAGCATTCAGGGCAGATCTGAACTTACGGTCATCTCATGATGCCTGGACTTCTCGTCTTACACATGCATTCAGTTCCATGCACACATTGTGTGCCTGCTGAGACAGGCATTATTTTCTCACTCAGAAGATTGTAGTATGTAATTTTGCTCACTGTGTCACATTATCTGTCAGCAACTGCAAGCTGTCGCCTCTATAGGAAGGAAGCATTACTATACTGATTCCTAAACCATGATGCTCATATGGAAGATAATGAGAATCACCAAAGCGTGTGCACACAGCATATTCAGACGTAGCACGCTGGAAAGCGAACTGTGGGCCTGCTATTATTTTAATTTGGCCAGCTGTGATTGTGTTGGTTAGCAATAACATCCCACTTTCAAAGTGTTGATTCACCAAGGGATAGCAATCTATTTCCAAGCACCATGAGAGAATGCAGTACAGGCACTTCTTACAACGCATCAAATCTCCTTTGGAAAATAATGTTTCTCAAAATGTATGTATCATAAATCTTTGGGATGGTAGAGGGTTAGAGGAATTGTAAGGTCCAGAATTCTTGCAAATAGAAATCTTGGAAAAACAAAACAGGACAATCCCATCCAGAAACTATGAATATAAGAAGAGCCTTGCTAGAGATTTCTACACATGTGGTGGGCATGTCAAAATGTCCAGGAATCAGGTTCAGGTGTGTTTTGCTTATTGTTTCAAAAATGTATAGCTGATCCTTTGACCCAACAGAGCCTCCACAATTGTGCAAGGAAGTTCATTTCACTCCCCAGTTAATGTCCTTCTAACCCATAGAGTGATATCCAATATTGTGTGAGAAGATTTCTTTTTCTTCTCTCCCCTGCAGCCTCCCATCCTCTGAAGAAGATTTCTTTGGTGTGCAGGAGCCTGCAAGGGGCAAGGAGGGAGAGGAAGGGGAAATCCCAATAGACAAGCAGAGGTCAGTTTCACTACTAGGCCTCATCTGCATTATACATCTAAAGCAGTATTACATCACTTGTACAGTCATGGCTTCCACTCAAGAATCCTGGGAACTATAGTTTGTTAAGGGTAGTGAGAATTATTATTGTTATTATTATTAGTTGTTGTTGTTGTTTACCTGCCCTTCACCCAAAGGTCCCAAGGCGGGTTACAACAACTTGAAAACACATAATTGTTGTTGTTATGTGCCTCCAAGTCAACTATGGCTTGTGGCGACCCTATGAATCAGTGACCTCCAAGAGCATCTGTCATAAACCACCCTGTTCAGATCTTGTAAGTTCAGGTCTGTGGCTTCCTTTATGGAATCAATCCATCTCTTGTTTGGCCCTCTTTTTCTACTCCCTTCTGTTTTTCCAAGCATTATTATCTTTTCTAATGAATCATGCCTTCTCATTATATGTCCAAAGTATGATAACCCCAGTTTCATCATTTTAGCTTCTAGTGATAGTTCTGGTTTAATTTGTTCTAACACCCAATTATTTGTCTTTTTTGCAGTCCATGGTATCCGCAAAGCTCTCCTTCAACACAACATTTCAAATGAGTTGATTTTTCTCTTATCCCCTTTTTCCACTGTCCAACTTTCACATCCATTCACAGAGATCGGCAATACCATGATCTGAATGATCCTGACGTTAGTGTTCAGTGATACATCTTTGCATTTGAGGACCTTTTCTAGTTCTCTCACAGCTGCCACAGAAAGTAGGGTGGGCCCTAAAAAATATACATCTCAGGTGGCAAAGGCCAGGGTAAAGAGGTGGCAAAAGTTGTACAATGAAGTTACTAAACACACCTCAGTGGGGAGGGAGTTCCACAGCTTAGGGGCTGCCACAGAGAATGCCCTCTCCTGGGACCCCTCCCCAAACTTCTGAGTGTGGATGAACTACCAAGATGGCCCACTCTGCTGATCTCAACACCTGAGTATCTCTAGGAAAGGAGGCGGTCTTTCAAATATTTGGGACCTAAGTTGTAAGGAGATCCCTATATTCTGCCAGTAAGTGGTAATAATAGAGCCTTTCCTAGGCCTTGATTCACCATGAAACATCAGAAGGAGGGGAAGACTATTCCCCTCACAGAGCTACAATTCCCAGAGTGGCTTAACAGTCAATCCACTTTCCCAGGGAACTATGGAAACTGTAGTTCTATGAGAGCACTGGGGTGGGTAGAAATGCTGCTTTTCACCATTAATGAGCAAGCAGAGGGCTTATGTCAGATCTTAGTGCTCATATATAAAGAGCAGACGGAGGGATCTTTCCATTCACTACAGCACTGGAATGAAGAGGGCTGGAAATGCTGAAATTGTGTGCCTGTCTGTTTCCATGTCTAGTGTGTGAGACTTTTGAGAGGAAGGGTGGGATATTTTAATGTTTTAATGTATTTGTATGTTTTTATTCTGTACGTCGCCCAGAGTGGCTGGACAACCAGCCAGATGGGTGACTAATAAATCTAATAAATAAATAAATATAAAGTTACGGAATGAATAATAAGTAACAATAAACAAATACTAGAGTGTGTGTGACTACGTGTGTGTGTGTGTGTGTGTGTGTGTGTGTGTGTGTGTGTGTGTGTGTGTGAGAGAGAGAGAGAGAGAGAGAGAGAGAGAGAGAGAATGCTGCATGCCTGGCATCTGGTGCATATGTCCTTGTGGCAATAGGAGGATACAGAGGAACATGCATTTTGGGGGGAATCCCCACCCACCTTTGGAATGTGACCACTGGACAGTTAGTCAAGTTCTGATCTGGTTCTTAAGATGAAAACAGGTCTCCCCCCGCCCTTGACCTAGATGGATAGGAAACTACATCCAGAAAGGGGTAGTCCCCTTTATAAAAACTTGAAATCCCACCAATCAGCTCTTCCAGAGGACAGGTAGGAGGTGGATACATGCCTTCCACCATTCCTCCTTCCTTCCTAAAACAGCTGATCAATGGGATCTTAGCTACTGTACCTTTAAAGACTTATGCTTGCACAATCCCAGCTGTTCCACATGCAATTTGTTAAATCGGAAACAGCCTTTGTAATGAAAGTTATAAATGGTCCATCTTCCATAACTCTGAAACGTTGGGACCTAGAGAAGCTTCTTCATAAAACACATGGAAATCTGAAAATGGACTCATACTCTGAATGGAGAAGGAAGCTGTATCTGTCATCTTCAAACCTGCAGCTGGAACCTTTATTTCACTACACAAATTATTTCTCTGAAAGCTGCTAAGAAGGATTGTGGTCTATAATTAGAATAATACCCCACAGGATTATATTCACAAAAGTAATTATATAATCGTTTGGGACTCCATTATTCCACAGAACTGCACATTTCAAAGTATATGTCTTGTGATTTATTTATTTTTTTAAATAAACTTTTTCCTTCTTATTTCACCATTATTGTCAGAAATGTATTACCAAATGGTTGTACGCAAGTGAAAAAAATCATTTTTTCCTCCACGTTATGAAGGTTCAAGGCTAATGTTGCAAACTAACCATTATATCACTGTGTCCAATCAATATTACCATTAATTGCTTCTAAATCATGTGGGCCCAGGTCTGAGGCTCGCAAATGGGGAAAGCTTTCCCCATTTGCTTTGATAGAGTGCTTGACAAATTCTGATGGCCACTGTACACATGTCTTGACTCACTTTCATGAGACATTGTCTTGAGCTATTGTTCTATAGGCCAAGACTGAATACCTGTCGACATACATATACCGATCCATTTTCAAGAAGTCTGTAGGCATTTCTGTCATGTTTCATGCTCTACACAGAATAGGCCCTAGATCATCCAGATGTCTGAGAATTAAGACAGTATCCAATGCACCCGGTTCTGTTAGCACAAGGGCTTAAGCTTGTGCAATAGAACTTCCTGCATGTGACCCACACCCTCCCCAAATCTGCTCTGGAGGGTTGGAGGAGAACCCAGAACAGATTTAAGGGGCACACAGGGGAGGAGAGGGGGGGAATTCCATTGCACAACTGGAAATCCTTGCGCTTACGGAACAAGTTCCTTAGTGCTACATCGGATACAAATCTTAGGACACCAACAAGGATCTGATTAGGTAAGCAACGGGTAACATCAGTAGACTGCACATTACAGGAAGCATAGAAAAGCTGCTAAAGCAGTGGTTCCCAACCTGGGGGACTGTGAACAGTAAAGAAATGAATTATTTATTAATTTTTTTAAAAAGTCTTCACTCCTTCTACACTGTCTGCTTTCTGCTGCCGCTGCAGATGACACCTCCCCCTTGCTCCAAACAAGAGGGGAGGCCTTTTGCTGAAGTGCCATAGCGTCTTTCAGGCTCACTAAGGGCAGGCATCTGCCTATAAAATACATGGCAGATGCCAAAGGAGGCTGAGGGTGGAGCTACCAGGAAGAAGAGGGGATTACTATCACTGATTCCTGTCTCCTTGCACTGCCGCTACTGGCAATGCCCTTAGTTAGAATGAGAGGAGAGGGCTTCTTGTGAAGCAAAAAGAAGCAAGCCTGCAAAGAAAGGCTGCTTTCCCCCTTCCTTCTTGGCAGCCAGCCTGCCTCCCTGGGGGGAGGGGGTCACAAAAAATGTTCAGCTTATAAAGGGAGTCCCGTGCTCATAAAGGTTGGGAACCACTGTGCTAAAGCATAACTCATGAGCGTGTTTTTTGTGCTTCTGGCCTGCGGCAATGGATGAATATGGAAGGGGTGCATGTCCACTTTCGGGTGCATCTCCACTTTGGAGGAAATGTGTAAGCTCAGCCTTGACAGACTCATTTGCACCGTGCCCTGGAAATGCAGAGAAAACAGATGCACAGCTTGCTGATGCATTCCACATTGCCACACTTCCTGCGCTACAGAAAAGGATGCGGACTCTGTTTGGAATTCTTGAAAGGCAGCTGCTTCACCCAACGCTCCAGTTTACATCTGGGTAGTTCTTGCAGCCCTAAAGTGTGCTGAGCAATCAGGGTATTTCTCATAATCCATTAACAGGAGAAGTTTAACATTCCCCAGCATCCCTGTGGTGTACTGACATATGGATTTAAAAAGATAAATACAGAAGGTCTCCATCAGCTGCGCAGGAAAAGTTTGGGACTGCTGAGAACTGTGGGCTGTTTCCTTCTCTCTGCTCTTCTTCTATCTGCCACTTGCAGTTTGATGGTCACATCTGGATTTTTCACAAACAAAGGCCTTTCAGAGGGAGATGAGATAGGGAGCTTGGCAGCCAGCAGGAATTCCTGATGGCTGTCCAGAAAAAGTGCTTGCCACCTTGAAGGCAGCGGATTAAAACCCATTGATCAGAGGTAACTAAGTTGGATCTGCATCCAGGGCTGATGCCAGGCTTTGAAGAGGTCCATGTTACAGAATCATTCTCAGGCCCTGAGCCTGGCAACCCTAATCTCAGTCTATCAAATGCCTGGGGAAAAGATAAGTCTTTACCTGGCGCTGAAAAGATGTCAAGGAAGGTGCCAGGCAGACAGCAGTGGGGAGCATATTCAACCACAACTGGAAAGGCCCTCTTACTTGTCACAACCCTCCGAGCCTCCCTCAGAAGGAGGACCTGAAGAAGGGCTTACATGATGGTAATGATGTATATATTATTTCTTTTTCTTTCCTTCAATATTTTTTAATTCTTCTGGGATTTTCCCTGTCTCTTCTTCATTAAATTTGCAAGGGAAAACGTGAATTAGGTAAGTCTGCCTTTACATGCAAACTGAATTGATTTTCTCCCTCATCCCTGGCTGTAACATTTGACTATGGTTGATGTGCATAATACCCAACCTGTGTAGGTTGATTTTGCATGATTAGTTTCCCAAATAAGATCCTGTAACTATGGATCTGGGCCTAAGCACATTGGGTTTTATGCATGAAGGCTGTATTTGAAGATTATGGTTCCTGCACAGTTGTCTCAAGATGTTGGATATGGGGCAGGTAATGCCAGCTGGGCAGGGTGGACAGGTGTGTTTTTTCTCTCATCCACAAATATGAGCTGGGGAGGAGAGAAACATCAGCTTATCTGACCCTACACTTTTCCAGCACCAGAAGCCTTCACAGAAAAGCAGAATGGGAATAGTTGGTCACTTTCTATAGTTTTCTATTATGTTTATTGATATAGTTAAGAACAACTCAAATCATACATTAACTGAGAGAATGGTACATAGAATCCTAGAATCTCAGAAGGGGCCTATAAGGCCATTGAGTCTAACCCCTGCTCAGTGCAGCAATCCATCTTAAAGCATACCCAACAAGTAACTATCCATCTGCGTCTTGATTGCCTCCAGTTTTGGAGAGCCCACCATCTCCCTAGGTAATTGGTTTCATTGTTGTACCACTCTAACAGTTAGGAAGTTTTTCCTGATGTTCAGTCGAAATCTAGCTTCCTGTAACTTGAGCCCATCATACATAAAACAGATTTTCCTGGCTTTAAACATACAAATAAATGATCTATTATTATTATTTGGTCACCATTACAAAATCCATAGGTTTTGAAAAGCTTTGGGAAACTTGTTTATATTGTCTACTGCACTGGTGTATGTAATAAAGCTTCATCATTCGACAACACATGCATTTTTTGCATTTTTGTCCTTTTGCAATCTTCAGCTTCTGCTTCAATATCTCTCTTAGTGCTAGCTGCCAAACTTTACTATACCACAATGATATAGAGATGCCTTTCAAATCTTTCCAAAATCATGCAGTTAATGCCCGGGCTGCAACCAATAAAAAGCTAATCAGGTATTTTTTTCCCTTAAGAGCCTGGTTTCCATTCAAAAACTTTCTATGGCAATATAGAATGATGCACTCTGTTGGTGACAGAGGAAAGAATGGGACAGTGAGAAAGGACTGAATAGTAAGCTGTCAATTGCATTTAGTTTCTTTCGGGTTTTGACTAGAAACCTAGTTACCTTCCTATTCCAACATTTACTCCTTTATATTTCATTTGGTTTATGTTTCCCCAGTATTTCTCCTTTCTGGATGGACTGAATGGACAGTTTGGTGTTAGGACACTGAAGGACTTTCTCTGTCTCAGGAGATCTTAGAAAAACGCAGGGACCTAAACCACCTGTGAGAATGAATTGACTGCCTCTTGCCAGAGTATGGCTGTTTAATGTCTTCTGTAAACAAAGCCATGAGTCCTGAAAATAGTAGACCTGGTTTAATTGTCCCTTTCAATCAATAATTAATAGGCTAAAGGAGTGGCTGCCATACCAAGTGCAACATTTGCATTCTCATGACCGAGAATTAGAATTTATTTCCAGATGGTTCTGAGAACCCACCATTCTATTTGCTGCAGTTCTACCCCACCTTTCCTCCAGGATGCTCACGGTGCAGTGTGTTCCTCCCCTTCCCATTTTATCTTCACAGTAACCCCACAAGGTAGGTGAGGCTGAGAGATGGCAACTGGCCCAACAGCATGCATTGAGCTTTGTGTCTCAGCAAGGATTTGAACCCAGGCCTTGCTAACCAAAATCAACACTGCCTCTCAATATATATATGGTGGCTTTTGTTTCGATTCTTCTGCTTGACTCTGCACAAATTAAAACACAGGCTAGATCTCTTTATGCAGTAGCTTGAGGTGGGAATGGGATGGTCACCTCCCAAAATGGGAAAACAGATCCTACCACTTCAGAGAGCAGGTGAGGATATCAGACTTTTAATGCCGGGGTAGGGTGGGGGGATCCCTGTATGTTCAATGTCGCAAAATAGGCTGGGCTTGAACCTTTCTCCTTCTTGTGCTAGTGAAGTGTTATGTAGGGGAGCATTCAAATATGTGGTTCCCCAACTGCAAGATGGAAGGACGATCACTCAGGTAGAGGACTCTCTTTGCATGCAGAAGGTCCCTGGTTCAGCCCCTGACATCTTCAGTTAAAAGGATCAGGCAGCAAGTGGCTAAAAAGAAACACTTCCAGCTGAATGTTCAATAAACAGATAACCTAGACAAGCCAGCTGTGCTAGATAGAGAACAGCTTGACCTATATTCCTCAGTGGCCTAGTCTACCCACTCCCCAAAATTCTCCTTTAAAAGTAGATCTAGTCACAGATCTTCATCTCACTTCCTTCATGAGTTAGCAGCGTTTGCTGTACAAGCAACCTGAACCATATTTGACGTCTCACCAGGGATTCACAACTACTTTAAAAAAAAAATGGAGAATATCCTACTCCCAATGAGTGTGTCCATAGCCCTACTTTACAAGATAATTTCAGATTTTGAAACTTAAGCTTACACCGCTTGAATAACAATTGCTATAATTAAAATGCCTCGTATCCAAAGGTGCTGAGAATAGCATAATATGAGCTTCTCATTGAATTTCAATGCACGGGTCCTTGGCCCTAATTTTGCGACACAGGGGAAAAAAATGTGTCATAAGAGATTTGATCCGGACAAGTTGTCTTAACGTTGCCGCTTGTTGTGAACTGGCAAACTGAGACAGCTTGCAAGTTGTAACTCATCCGAGGCATTGAGAAAGGAAGTTTGCTCTCCTTGTTGCATGGTATTACAAAAAGGGAATTAATTGTGTCAGTGTATTATAAACAGCAGCAATATGTCAGCAGTGTAAGGATCCATGTAGGAGCTATATGAGTCTGCAGTGACAGGGACTTTCTGCCTTAAACGCCTGCTTCAAGCAAGATCATGATCATAACAGGGATGCCAGTGGCTTTCTCCATTGAAGCCACCTGTATTTAAGCAGATTTAAGTCAGCTAAGTGTGGTATTCAGTATGTGAGCATCTTTGTGTACCACATAGGGATGGGTGAGAAATTTGATTCCATTCACATTTCAAGCCGAATCTATCACATTCACACTTTCCAAAACAACATGAGAACTGAAACAGAGCTATCCTTCAAACTTCGCACTTATCTGAATTTTGCAATGCAGTTCACCAACTAAACAATGCTTACAAAAATGCATATGTTAGGGGAAAGTGTAGATTAAAAATGAAAATATGAGTGAAAATAACATACAAAAATGTATTATATGATGAGAAACAGCTTGCAAAAAATGTGAACATTAGTTAAAACCGCCAACAAATATGTGTTTGTTAGGAGAAAGTCACACTAAAATGCTGGAGCATTTTCATGAGGACTTGTTTTTTTTTTTTTTTTTTAAAAAACACCCACAAATTGCTGCAGAAATGTGGAGAACTGAATCTGAGATTGGAAAAATGAGAAACTGAGATAACCCAAATTGGCAGGTGCTTCCATCTCTAACAACTTTTAAGAACATCAGAAGAGCTTGCTGGATCAGGTCAAAGGATACCTATTTGAAGCCTGCAAGCAGACCCGAGTGCAACAGCAACTCTCCACACTTGTGATGCCAAGCAACTGGTATGCAAAGACATGGTGGTTTATGACAAATTAAAATCACAATATCTTATAAAGCAATACAGTCAATAAAAATAGAGTAAAAATCCAACAGATACAGGGACCACAGATAAAAACAGGTGCAAACTTTAATCAGGGATGGGGAGACTGGGGCCCTCCAGATGTTGTTGGACTTCAACTCTCTTCAGTCCCAGCCAGAATGATCAATGGCCAGGAATGATGGGAGTTGACCATTCTCTGTCTGAAACTGGTAGCTGGTGTCAATTGGGACTGGTAGGGCAGAAGGAGACAGGGAAGCCCACAATAGATGGAGCCAGAGCGAGGGATTCAACTAACTCTAGTTTTGTCTCCATCCTCCTGAGTTCTACAAGAGGCAACCCTGAGGCTATGGAGGAGGAGGCTGACAGGCAATGCTACTCCTTGGATTGGTTGTGGCGAGGGAAGACTGAGATTGGTGGGGCACTGCCCCACATGCCCTACTGGGCCACACTCCACTGGAGAGTTGCTGGCAGAGTAGATACTACTGGGCTAGATAGACAGAATTGTCTGATTTGAGATAAGGCATCAGCTTTGCAAAAGCAAAGTAGTTCTGAGTCTGGTCAATGTCTGGGTGGGAGACTGCCCGGAGATGCTATATGTAGACCACTTTGCATTCTATGATGGAAGGAAAGTAGGCTATTAAATAAATTTAAATGTGCCACTTTCACATCAATTAAACTTTAAGGGTTGTATTCAGTGCTACTGAGAGTAGACCCACTGAAGTTCATCGACGTTACTAACTTAGGGCTATCAATTACAATGGGGCTACTCAAGTACGACTTAGCTGAATGCAATCCTAGGAATGTTGGTGCTTCCAGATGAACATTTGTCATTGGATGAGGGCCCCTCATGCATGCAAACTTTTCACAGCATTCAGACATTGTTGGCATCAAAATGTCAGCCCAGTATTTTCCCCTGGTTTAATTTGGATTTATGCTTTCCAGGGAAAATCCAATAAGTTAAAAAAAAAACACCACTTGTTGCCAACAAGCTATTTGTGATATCTTACAATATTAACCCCCCATCTGGAAGCACTCTTTTTTTCTTCACAGCCCTATTGAACACCTTCATGTTGAGAAAATACAACACAAAAAATACACAATTATATCCACAGCCTTTGATGTTTTGGACTATTTCATTTCACAAAAGGTAGAAACCAGCAGGGTCTTCCTCCCTCTCCCTGACTCAATCCTATTACTGCTACTTTTCCTTTTTTCTACAACAAGTCAGGGGTGGAAAGTGGTCTAAAGGCCCCATCAGTACATCCATGATTTAACAATATATTTCAGTGGATATAACCAGTAAAGCTCTCAGCTGTCATAAGGCTTAATCCCGATGCATTCTGAAACAAGATAAAAGCTTAAGTATTTCCTCACCTCACGCTTGCACTTCTCAATATGTGTGTGCTGACCTTTTATATTGCTTGAACCAAAGTGTGCCGAGAAAATTCCTCTGCAATTTAGTGATACAAGAGGCTTAGTTCAACTCATCCTTGGAAGTGCATTTAGTAATGCAGTTTTGGGCTTCTACAAGGCCCAAGTGGGTTGTGTGTATATATTATTTATCTTTAAAGAAAGTGGTGTTTATTGCTGAATATTAATAATAGAACATTAGCGCAGTTTCAGAAAAGTAGGCTGAACCCATAATGTACATTAAGAATGGACCTCTTAAACTAGAAAAACTTTAGGAGGTTTTGCCTGAATAATTTTGTGTCATCTGCAAACTTGGCCACTTCACTGCTCACCCGTAACTCCAGATCTTTTATGAACAAGTTTCAAAAGCACCAGACCCAATACAGATCCTTTGTGGGTGGGGGACTCCATCATTCACTTTGCGCCATGCTTGAAGGTACTCAGAAGCAGCAACAAGAATTCTCTCACTGTCTCCAAGTGCCTGCAAATCCCTGCTGGAGCATTTGAGGGAAGGAAGGATCAATAACACACACACACAAACAAACAAAATGGCTAGCTATCAGCAGCCAAACTGTGTGGACCCTAGTCTTGTTTTCTTTAAGAGCTGTCTGCCACGGGGAAATGTACCAGGCATATCTTTTCCTAACATAGCGATAGGACAAGCAAAGCTTCTCCTGCTGAATTCATGTAAGTCAGGTTGCTCTTAAAGGTACAGGATCAGGAGAGGTTGTGTGTGTGTCTAAGAGAGAGCAAAATGACAACACAATCCCTGGGGATTGCAGCCTATCACATAGGCATTAAATTTTCTATGTTTCTGTATGTCAAGTTGCTGTTAAACACCCAGGAGTAGGGCTGGTAAAGCAAAAACATAAACGCTTGGCAATCTGTCAGGGATGAGACAGTCGGCCAGTGAATGGGAGCGAAGAATCATGCCAGGTGGATCAAGCCGGGGGTCAGAGCTGCAACAGCTAAAGGAGGACAAGAGAAACTATAGTTCGCCATATAATGGCCCTGCCTGAACAGGGAGTCTTTACAGCTCTTCCTGTTTAAGGACAGCCAATAGCCCGCCAGTGTGAGCAGAATCACTCCAGTACCTGGGACCTTTTCGGCAATGGGAAAGGAGCCACAGGCAATGGGGGCCAAATGTGGCCCTCCTCGCCTCTCTCTAGGCCATGCCCCCCGTCCCAAGCCATGCTCCTCGCCCGTCCTGCTCCACACTCTCCTTGAGTGTTTTTGCCTAGCTGGAATGTATCCTTTGACTGTGGTCACACCTCTTGCTTGCAGGGCTAAAGGATGGAGATACATGAGTAGATCAAAACCTCTGGTTCTTGCGTAAGAGCCATATCCATTGCTACCACCGCTTTCATCTCTGCCCCTAGTCGTCACTGACATGAGGCCCCCAGAAGGTTGCCCCCCAGGGAATGTGGTCCTCAGATTGAAAAAAAGATTCCCCGACCTATAGACATGATCCATACTGCTTGGCTTACCACACAAGGCAGCAAAGCACAAAACTGTGGTTTTAGCCCTAGCAGTTGCTTTCACAGTCCTATGCAGCACACGTGCATGGGAGGCGGTGTGTCACAGAATATTTAGTCAGGCCCAACATCAGCTTGCAGCATCCCCTAGCAGATGTTGGGGGGGTGCCTTTGCAAGGCATATTGTGCTCATCCATGCCTGCCCTCAGCACCCGCTCCCCTGAGGACTCTGTTTTGGCAGCTGCAGTCCAGCTGGCAAACAGCATTTTGTTTTTCCCCAGTGCACTGGCTATTGTGTCCGCTTGTTGCATTATGGGAAGAACAGACCTGCAGCCACTGAAAAACTCTCAGGTGCTTGCTGTTGTTGTTTCTTAAAGGAAGGAAAAGGAAGGAAAAGGAAGGAAAGAAGCCCCGCTGTGCTGCTGCACAAGGAGTTCAATCTACATAGAAGGGGGGGCACTTCGAAAGGGTCCCCTCAAACTGGGACCTGCCTCTGCCTAAGATTTGTCCTGACCAGGGATGGAGAACGTTAGACCCAGGAGCTGAATGTTGCCCTTGTGGCTTCTCTGTCTGGCCCATGGGTCTTCCCCCAGGCCACACCCCTCACCAGAGGCTGCTGGTAGCTCCATGTCAGTGGTGCAGTGGAATCCACTTCAGGTTTTAGTCCAGACTTTCAAGGAGCTATCCAAGGTGCCTGTTCTGTCACAGGGTAGCTGCTCCTGTTCCAGGGTGACTGCCAATTCATTGGTTAGGAGCAGTTGTTTGTTAATCCAAGTTAGGCAAATAAGAGCACCGAAAGATAAGCATCTAAGAGTGTTTATTGTTGAGGATATACATGCAAGCATAAATTATCCCACGTTCATATATAGCAGTGTTTGGGAGATCCCCCAGAGGCAACTGGTTGCCACTCTGTCATTCACAGTCTGGGTGATGTTTTTCCTCCCTTCATCTGAAAGAGTGCCTTAATATAGTCACATGACCCTTCTTGTATAGTAAAATGAGTCATGGATCATGAGTTTAGAGATGTTTTACTTCCCAGCTTGTCGTGTGCCTATGACCTAATAGAGATACTATGCTGACCTCCTGTGAAAGAATTCACAGCTTTATCAGTGAGGTGACACAGCCTACTTTACAGCTTAATTGCATCCACTAGGCAGAGTGGATGAACTTCAATAACAATCCTTAGCCAAATCCCACACAGACCCTAAATACGGCATTTAAGAAGTAATTTGTGAATGTCACCTACAACTCCTCATCTGCATGCCAATCTTGCTCAAATCTTACAATACGAATCCGGAGCGGATTCCACTGCCCCACTGACATGGAGCCACCAGCTACCACTGACCCTGCTCCATGCCTCCCTTGAGTATTTTTACCTGGGAAGAATGTGTCCTTGAACTGTGGATCATGTCTCTTGCTGCTTGTCTGGATGGACAATGGAGAGATGGTTTAGAAACCTCTGGCTTTGTGCAGCTGGAAAGCTGCTTACTGTACAAACTAAGAGTTACATCCACTGCTCCGCCCACTTTTATCTCGGGCCCCATCCACCACTGGCATATGACTCTCAGAAGGCTGCCCATGAGGGAATGTGGCCCTCGGTCCGCACCCCGGTATGGCATTTAGTAGCTGTAGCTGAACACAGGGGCAGCCGTTAGATAAGGTCAACACAACACGTTCCAGATTCAGTGTTCTTCTGATGAATAATCCCTATTTGTTCAGTCAATGGTGCCCCTGAGAATAAGATAATGCATCTATGTGGCCAGTAGACATGGGAAAACCCCACTGGGAATGAAGAGCATGCAAGGTAAAACATGATTCCTCTCCCTTTCTTTTCTTTACATAAAAGATTGATCCAAATGGAATCAAAATCCAATAGGAAAAAGGCATTGCTATTTTCTGAAACCTGAAGGAACTGGTCAATGATAGCATGGGATGCAATTCAATTAGTGTAAGGGGACAATGATTCTATTTAATTGGTTTTCCAGGACTTTTTTTTCCAGCTGGTGAGAACTGGTGGAGAGATAAAGGGCTCCTTTTGGCATGGTTGTTGTAAACAAAAGACAAGAAAATGAACATGCTTCTAGCAATGCAGAAAGATGTATGCCTATGCATTTCCCCTCCATGTTTTACTGCTTTTGACGTGGAGCACTCTCTGCCAACTTTGGTCAATTAGTTTTCTCAACTGAAAGAATCTTGAACATGTGATGGCCTTACGAAGGCCTAGGAATAAATGGACTTGGGCAGATAAGGTTTAAAGCAGTTAAAAGGTCAGGCAGTTGAAACTGACAAGCACCACAAAAGGCAGCCTGACCAATCTGATGTTTCTTCTTTCTCCTGAAAGGAAAGACACAGACTCACAAGAAATTGATTCTTACAGAACTTGACATACACCTCCCTCACAGGGTTGTTGTGAGGATATAAGGGAGATGCTACTCTGAGCTCCTTGGAGAAAGGGTGGGTTAACATTCTAATAGATTGGATCGGCATTGCGATGATAGTGACTTGTAGGGATGAAAGGATCTCTCAGTCTTGTTTCTCTCCATTTCTCATGTTTCCCATCTTAAATTCAGTTCTCCACATTTCTGCAGCGATTTTTAAATATATATGTGTGTGTGTGTGAAAATCCTTCAGAGTTGTAGTGCGAATTTCTCCTAATAAACACATTTTTGTAGGCAGTTTTGACTAATGTACACATTTTGCAAGCAATTTCTCCTAAATATAATGCTTTTTGTCAATTTAGGTTATCTCAGTTTCTCATTTTCCCGATCTCAGATTCAGTTCTCCACATATCTGCAGCAATTTGTGGGTGTTTTGTGGGTATGTTATTTTCACTAATATGTTCGTTTTTATGTACACTTTTGCCTAAGATATGGGTTTTTATAAACATTTTTTTTGTTGGAAAACTGCATTGCAAAATTCAGATAAGTGCGAATTTTGAAGGATAGCTCTGTTTCAGTTCTCATATTGTTTTGGAAAGTGCAAATTTGATAGATTTGCTTTTAAATGTGAACTGAATTGAATTTATCCATCATCCCTAGTGACTCATTGTGCAAGCCTCTACATGTCTACCCAGAAGTACCGTTTGCTTCAGTGAGGATTATTCTCAGGTAAGTGGGCATTAGACTACAATCCTACAACATTTACCTGGAAGGAAAGAAACCCCATTGAACTAAACAGAACTGGCTTCTGAGTAGACATCCACACCATTGTTCTGCATAACTAGGAATGAAGATACTCCATAATTTGTATAGATTGGAGAGAAAGTCCTAACTAAAGGAGGGAAGAGAAACTTAGAGCAGTAGTAGCCGCTACTTTATACTGTCATTGTAAGAGCTGTACAGCTCAAGTAAAGTTCCCTTGTTGAAAACTCCAGTATCTCATTTGCATCATTTGCAAAGCTTGAATCAGCATACATTATCAGCATCACCTACATACTTTATAGTTACTTATTTAATTATTACATTTATATCCCACCTTTCCTCCAAGGAGCTTAAGGTGGCATACGTAGTTCTCCTCTCCATCTTATCTTCACAACAACCCTGCAAGGTATGTTAGACTGAGAGGCAGTGACTGGCCCAAGGTCACCCAGTGAGCTTCATGCCTGAGTGGGGATTTGAATCCTGGTCTCCCAGGTCCTAGTCCAACATTCTACCCACTACACCACACTGGCTTTCTTAAGACAGCTGTTGTAAACTCTGATTATGGTTCAGACAAGTCCCATTGATTTCAGTGCGAGAGATCTAAAGCCAGTGGCTTTAAGTCATGGGTCTGCCAAAATGATGTTTAGTCAAATAGAAAAGTAGACGTGAGCCAGGAAGCACTGGTTTTTATCTCAAATTATTTTCAGTATTTTGAAATGAAATCGGGACTCTTCCCAGGCTACTCACCCTCCTGAGCCATATCCCTACCCTCTGCACCCTCTTGGAGTATGTTTGCCGGGATGAAATGTGCCCTTGAACTTTGATAATGCTTCTTGCTTACCTGGATGGAGGACAGGGAGGGACATATGCGTGGGAAGAAACTAGCCTATTGTATAAGGGTAAAATTAACATTTATTGCTCTGCCTGCTTTTACTTCTGGTCCTGCCCACCACTGGCCTGTGATCCTTGGAACATTGCCCAGAAGGGAATGTAAACCTCAGGTTGAAAAAAATGTTCCCCACCCCCACCTTGCCTTATGGGTATCGCATCCCAAAAGCCAGAGGGAGATTCTCAGCTACCAGGAGCCTTACCAACAACTATCAGGAGACAGATTATCCTGTGCTGTTACAGCCAACAAAATGGCTAACAAAAGAATGGTCAGCCAGTAGCCGTAACAATGTATTTGAGAAGGTAGATTAGAGTGTACAAGGTTGTGCCATTCAGGGGAACCAAGAACTGTTTGCTCTCTCCAGATGTAGATTGACAGCAAAATATAGCAACCCGAATGAAACATTTGCTTCTCTCCATATTTTGAATTAATCTAAGGGACCATAAATCTTGAAAAAGTCGTGAGGAGAATGGCAGCGGTTATATTATAGTATCAAAAGTAGGGCTGGCTGGAAAACAATTGCAGCCCATAATTCATTCAGCTGTTGTAGTTGTTTATCGCCTCTCGATGGAGGCTGCCTGATATTCTTAAAATAGGTCCAGCTAGCTCTTTCTCTGTGGATAAAACCATGGCACTCTACAAGTTGCAATACTGCAGAGTAATGTGACACATGGACCCAAGGATCAGTACCTGTGTTGAGCTAGAGACAGAATATAGGCCGGTGCAAGCATGGTCCAGGAATTGGAGTGTAGACATCGGAAGCTCTTTCCAACATTATAAGGGCTAAATTATAAAGGGGAGACATTTTTCAGCCCAAGGGCCACATTCCCTCTTCATCAACATTCTGGGGTCACATGTCAATGATGGCAAGAGCCCAAGGCAAAAGTGGGTAGAGTAACAAATGTAAAATGTATGCTTGTACAGTAGGCTCCTCGCTCTCAACACACCTTTTTCTATGCTCCATCCACACAAACAAGAAGCGCTATCAGAGATCAAGGATACGTTCCAGCCAGGTGAAAACACTTGAGGCTGGTGCAAAGCAAGGGTGGTGACTGGTGCAGTCTGGAGAGAGTGGGTGTGTCCTGGGACAGCCCCAAGGGCTAGATCAGCCTTTCCCAACCAGTGTGCCTCCAGATGTTGTTGAACCACAATTCCCATCTTTCCTGACCATTGGCAATGCTGGCTGAGGCTGATGGGAGTTGTGGTCCAACAACACCTGGAGGCACACCGGTTGGGAAAGGCTGGGCTAGATACAGAGGTCTGGAGGGCCACATTCAACTTCAGCCTAATGTTCTCCACCCATAGGCTAAATGAATGCATGTGAAGGAGTAGCATTAAAGCAATAGGCTCCTCCCTCAATCTATGAGCATTCATTAGAACAGGGGTTCCCAAACTGTGATCCATGGACCACTATTGGTCCAGGATAGAGTTGCCAGGTCTCTGGTTTTCACCCAGAGGTGGTCTGGTTCAAGAGATATATACCAAAATGTCAGTATCCCCTGCAACTTCTGTTAAATGAGCTTATAGTTGGCTGCTCTAACCCCTCCCTTTCAGCTTTGTACCCGATAAGTGAAATCAGGGTGGTGTTTGACAAGGGATTTGTTTGACTTTAGGCAATAGCTAGAACCCATTGCAAGGCCAGAAAACTGTTGTCTTTTCCTGCTTTATGAAAATCTCATAAATTGAGTAAGTTTATAACTTTCAGCAATAGCAAAAATCCCTTTCTCTGTGTGTACAGGAGAGGTAGAACACAAAATCTTAGCAGGATCTGGGTAGGCAATTGTTTACTGTAAACAGTTTCAGTTATGATTGTAATAAAAGTGTACATGCAGAATAGTTTAAGTTACTTGCAAAATAGCATATTATACATTTCATCTTTCAAATAATTTTTGAACAGAAATTTAAATGAAGTGTACATGCATCTTATGATGCCATTACAATGTGTTATACTTTTCTAATGAAAAGGAGTTAAACAAGTTTAAATTTTCCTGGGCTGTTGAAGAGGGCAGTTTATTTACCTTATATCAGGTCAGACTATTTTTTTCACCTAGGTCAGAATTGGTCCCTCCAGGATTTGAGAGGACTTTCCCACTGACGCTATCTAATCTTTTTAACTGGAGATGCCAAGAATTGAACCTGCCCTGGGGTGGCCACTTATGCATCACCCAAAAAAGAGGACAAAAGAGGGTGCAGATTTGCATTTTAAAAATTGCTGGGGGGGAAAGAAATATTTTCTATCATTTAAATGAAAATACAATGCAGCCTGTCATAGTGAGGAAGACTGTGACGAAGTCACCTGTGTGCCTGCTCAGTTTGTTGTCCAGGATCTGCTTTAGATAGGAAGAATCTGCTCTATGAAGAGCATGCGAAAAATTATGCATGCATTTACTATGAGTGTTTAATGGTAAAAAATATATAGCTCTACTACATACAGTGAGATAAAACAATTTGGAAAAATAATACTGGAACTATGAATGAGTCACCGTTAAATAAATTTCCCGTTTTTTCTAGTTGTGAGGATAATGCGGGCTTCTCTCTCTCTCTCTCTCTCTCTCTCTCTCTCAAAGAACTTAATCTAGCATATTAAATTAAGCAAAATAATCCTCTTGTATGTATAAAAATAATTAGCTTATTTTTCTTTTCTTTTTTTCTTTTAAGGAAGACCATGTAAAGGGGGGAGGTGGCGTTACTTAAAAGACTTTTTTTAAGCATTTTCAATACCCATATTATTTTTAACAAGCTAAACCATGCCAGATTTAAACCTACAATGAATGGCAGTTATAAAAGCCAAGGGTGCAGAAATGGCCAATTTTAATTTTATACCCCGTCTACTGAGTTTGCATTGCTCTTAACTGACTTCATGGCCATCAGTATTCATTAGCTAGGAAGAATAATTAGATGCTAGATTAAAACAGCAAAAATTGAATGTACAAAGAGCAGTTTGTTTTTTTAAAAAATCTGTACATGTGACAAATGTTTAAAGGGCGTAGAAACAAAAGTAGAAGGGCTGGACTTATCATACATGTTACCCCTCTGTTGAGTATAGCCACAAATTTGTGATGCCATGATCTTAACTTTCCAAATGCAAAAATTATGCCCATCTTGCTCTTGCCTAGAACTCCTTGATGATTCCACAGTGGCTGTACCTCTTTCATCTGCAGACAAGAGCCTATTTTTTTCCCAGAAGCAGGCAAATTTTAAATCTGTCAGTAGGTCAATGCACAAGAATTGTCCCAGGCATGGGAAAAACTAGAAGCTAGCTATTAGGCAGGATCAGTAGAGCCATATTAAATTTGTTCAAGGCTAAGATGTGTTCCATGCTCTGGGCAAAGGGAAAATGGAATCAAAGTGATACCTGGCCTGGGCCACATTGTTATGATTAATATTTTTCTGGCCTAGCATGATAAGCATAGGAACATAAGAAGCTGCCTTATACTGAGTAGCTGTTGGTCTATCTAGCTCAGTATTGTCTACACTGATTGGCAGCAGCTCTCCAGGGTTTCAGGCAGCAGTTTGTCTCTGCTGTACCTGGAGATGCCGGGGATTGAACCTGGGACCTTCTGCGTGCAAAGCAGATGTTGTGCCACTGAGCCCTTTCCCCAGAAAGGTTAGGAGACGCAGCTGTTCCACCCTCCCTCCAAGGAAGTCCACTGCAGATTTTTCTTCCTTCCCTACAGCTGTTCCATCCTTCCCAACTCAATAATGATCCTGGAAGATGACAAAAGGAAGTAACACTTTTCCCCCTTCCTGCTGTGAAGAGAAGGCAGTTGCAAGTAGGACTGGAGCTGCAGACGTCAATCTGGTCTCCATTTTAATTTCCCACAATGCCCCCAAACCATGTCCCTCTGGGGCACTGTGGGGAATAGTAAGTGGTGGTTCAAGCTCCCCTGCTGCTGCCCTGCCACCAACACGGCCATGTAAGCCCACCACAGTCCATTGGCCAATTGTGCACATCCTAAATACATAGCAGAGGTGTGTGTCTGGTGCATTCATTGGGCAACAAGTTCAGTTCCTAGTCTGGATTATTGGGAATGAGAAGAAGGGCCCACACCGGGCACTTTTCTCACAGGCCCTCCAATCTATAACCAGCCCTGAATGAAATTCATACGCTCCAGAACCAAGTCCGCTTCATGCACCTCACTATGAGAGTTACATCCAAGTTGTCCCTTGTGAACATTCTTACTCCTGAGCCAGAAAAACTGATGCCCCACTGGCAGAGGGCCGACAGACTGGGGAAGCCACCACAGGTAGCAAAGACAGAACCAGGAGGTTCTGCGCATATACATGCAGAGCCTTTGCAGTTCTGGCTCCCCATCTGTGGAATGCATTCCCCAATGAGGTCTATGTGATGTTCCTATATATGGTAAGTGTTGTTGTTTAGAAGATACATGGTAAGTGGAGTGAAAGAGGAGGGGGAGTGAATGGGCAGTAGAATGCTGGATGATTGGCTGAGTGTTTTAAAATGGCTGAGAGTATAAAAGGAAGTATGACAGGTAAATCTGGGTGGATGTGAGGTGGTGAACGTTGGAGTGGATGTTGATAGGTTGCTTGGTGGGGTTTGAGAGAGTGGTTTACCAGGAGAGAGTGGAGAAGGAGGGGGGTGGAGTTCGGATTAGTATTGAGTAAAACCATATGCTTATGTGCCTTAAGAAGAAATCTTGTTAATCTTGTTATCTTTGTTATCTTGGCTATATTTAATAAATACTTAATTTGGTTTACCAAATACCTGATCCTTGGCTGGGGTTTCACAGACCAGAAGGGAGGGTAAGGTAATGACCAAGGCTGAAGGGAAACTGTAACAAATAGTGGCAGCAGTGAAGAGAATAACAATACCAGTATTCAGAGTCTCTGGGAATACTAGTATTAGGACGTGACTGGTGGTTGCCTAGCAGGGGGATCTGTTGAGATCTGTGCTAGAGCGGGGAGAGAAACAATAAAAAAGGACAGTCTGGACTGGTGGAGTCCCTGGTGGTGCCTAGTGACAGGCAGTAGCCACGCGCAGGTAGGAACCTGACAGGGAGAGCCAGGGAAGGGCGTCACAGTCTACCTGGCACCTTCTTTGACATCTTTGTTTTGCCAAGTAAAGACTTATGTTTTTTGGTAGACTAAGATGATACTGTTCATTATTAGGGTGCTGCCAAAGCTTTCTGTGGCTATATGGGGGTGGTTGCTCTTTTATTATTTTGTGTTTTTTAATGGAAGGATGTTTTTGTTTTTAACAGTGGTGTAAGTCACTTGGAGACCTTCGGGTAGCAAGCAACTAACAAATCTCATAAATCATTGCCATAATCATCATCATCTGATGGAGGCTGGTCTCTTAGGGCAAATTTCAGTCTGTCCTGAGACACCCTCCACCTGCCTGCCTTCTTAGTTGCATGTGCCCAAGGGATGGCACTGGCTGTCAGCTTCCTCCTCCTTAGTCTCAGTGTTGCCATGTAGGGAGGCAGATGGGGACAAAACTAGAATCAGTTGTCCCTGCCTGTTGTTGGCTGACTCCGCTCCACCCAATTGTTGGCCTCTCTGCCTTCCGCCCTACCAGTCTCAATGAGCACCAACCACCATCTCTGCTCTGATCACATGACACAAGCAGGTGCTGCCACCGCTGTGCTAGTAGCAATTGTCTGAGTAGGCAGTGAGCAACCACTAGCCAGAGCACTGAGCAAGCTGAAGTGAGCTGCGTGCTCCACAGTCTACTTTGCCTTACTCTGCCCCTCTCAACACAGGGGTGGGTAACCTCAGGTACAGAGCCTGAATGTGGCTCTCCAGGCCTCTCTGTCTGACCCTCAGAACTCTCCCCAGGCTACATGCTTTACTGGCCTTGGTTTGCCCCCGAGTCGTCCTTGAATGCCCCTCAGTTGTCTGGATAGAGGGGTGTGCGACCATGTGTAGAAACTAGCCGACAGTACAAAGGTACAAAATTTGCATTCATTGCTGCCCACTTTGACCTCTAGCCCTGCCCGTCATTGGCATGTGGCCTCCAGAAGGTTGCCCAGAAGGAAGGGTGGTCCTCAGAGTGAAAAAGGGGTCCCCACCCCTGCAGACCTCACGGGCAGTAGAGGACCCTTTCCCATCACCAGTGTTGAAACAAGATTCAGCTGACAACCCAATCAATTTCTCTTCACAGATATGCACAGGTCAAGTCTGCCCTTGTTGCTTTTGAGACAAAAATGGGGCGGGCGGGGAGATAGCTTGTAAATATCAAACAGTTTTGCTTTTGAAAAGAACTTCTTCCTTCTTTTTGACCAAGCACAGATCTGAAAGCCAGAAAAAAATCCTCTCCTCTTCCTCCTGGTAACAATGGAAACAGCTTAGCAAATTTAAATAATGCTATGTCAAATATGCCTGTCTGAAGCCATCATTTGCATGCTGGATTTCCACTCAATGCCATATGAAACATCCGAGATACCTTATCTCACTCTCAAAGCTGGCATCATAAGGAACTACTAAAAATATTACATAGACTTTGCATAGCAAAGAGTAACTGGCGAGCATCCTTTTACATGGAGGCGTTCTAGACATTTTGCTAAGATTTGCGCGTAATGGGGGGAATTCATCTGATCCCTTAAAATCATGATTGGTTTTACCCCATAACATAACAACGTTGTTTTAGCATAACAACATTCCAGTGTGTGGGATCCAGGCAGCTCTGGGATGGAAGTGGTGTTCACAGAAAAGCAGCCTCAGGACTCAGGAGAAATGGAACTTGCAAGAAGGATGATTCTGAAATTCTCATCACCCAAACATTTCCCCTAGATTTTGGAACTTTGAATGTGCTGCTCTCTCTTATGAAATGGGACGTTTGCTTTAGTCCAGCCAATGGAAACGCTTTGCTGTGGGCAACTAGTGTGTTCACAAGCTTCCTTTCTTTCTTGGTATTGTTTTATCAATCTACTCGTGCGCATCAGTCATGCAGCGGGGCAAGGAAGCGATGCAAATAGTGAAAGAACAAAATGCTGCGGCAAAATGTCCATACTCTGACTCAAGAACTGATGTTAGAAATTCAGCTAGTTAAACTAGAATTCAGGAGTAGTGGACTGAAAACCAGAGTAAAGAAGAAGAAATGGAATTGGGGTGGTGGGTGGGATTTGCTCATCTCTCATTTGGAATGGAAAAGTGACAGGGGAAGGGATGCTTCCCTTCCCAAAAGCTGCTTTCCATTCCTGTGGTTGCATGTCATGTGTGAGTTAGCTACACTGTAGGTAGGGATGGGCGAGAAATTTGATTCAGTTCGCATATAAAGCCAGATCTAGTAAACTTATAATAATAACAATAATAAAATTTTATTCATCAGACGCCCATCTGTCCGACTGAATGGACACTCTGGGCGACGTACAATATAAAATACAATCTCAACATATACATAATCATCACAGTATTAATGTCATAACATCTCATCTAACAGAACCATCCTACGCTAACATAGTATAAAACCTAACCCACCCCAGAGATCCCATAGGCCTGCCTGAAGAGCCAGGTCTTCAAGGCTCGGCGAAAAGTCAACAGGGAGGGGGCATGCCGAAGGTCAAAGGGAAGTAAGTTCCAGAGGGTGGGGGCCACGATCGAAAAAGCCCTCTCCCTGGTCCGCACCAGCCTAGCTGTCTTCGCCGGTGGGACCGAGAGAAGGTCCTGTGAGGCTGATCTTGTTTGGCGGCATATTTGGTGATACTGGAGGCGTTCCTTCAGATACACTGGGCCGGAACCGTATAGGGTTTTAAAGGTTAATACCAACACCTTGAATTGGGCCCGGTATACAACTGGCAACCAGTGTAATTCAATCAGCACTGGGGTGATATGATCGCGGCGGCGGGTCTGCTTTATTAAGCGCGCCGCCGCATTTTGTACCAGCTGGAGTTTCCGGACCGTCTTCAAGGGTAACCCCACGTAGAGCGCATTACAGTAGTCTAATCGAGAGGAGATCAGGGCATGTATTACTCGTGGGAGCAGATGTATGGGAAGATAGGGTCGCAGCCTCTGTACTAGATGAAGTTGGTACCAGGCTGCCCAGCTCACTGCAGAAACCTGAGCCTCCATAGTCAGCTGGGAGTCCAGGATAACCCCGAGACTGCGGACCTGGTCCTTCAGGGGCAAACTCACCCCATTAAGTATCAGGTCAAAATCACCCATCCTTCTCTTGTCCCCCACCAGCAACACCTCGGTCTTGTCGGGGTTCAGCTTCAGCCTGTTCTCTCCCATCCATCCACTTACGGACTCCAGGCACTTGGACAAGGTATCCACAGCCAACTCTGGTGAGGATTTAAATGAGAGATAGAGCTGTGTGTCATCCGCATATTGGTGACACTGCAGCCCAAAACTCCTGATGATGGCTCCCAGCGGTTTCATATAAATGTTAAATAGCATGGGGGAGAGGATAGAACGCTGTGGCATACCACAGTTTAGGGGCCAAGGGTCTGAAACCTCATCCCCCAACACTACCCGTTGATATCTATCGGAGAGATAGGAACGGAACCACCGTAAAACAGTGCCTCCTATTCCCAATCCCTCCAGGCGACTCAACAGGATACCATGGTCGACGGTATCGAAAGCCGCTGAGAGGTCCAGGAGGACGAGGAAGGTATGTTCTCCCCTATCCAACGCCCTCCTCATATCATCCACCAGAGCGACCAAGGCTGTTTCCGTTCCATGTCCAGTCCTGAAGCCTGACTGGAAAGGATCTAAATAATCTGCTTCCTCCAAGTGTGTCTGTAACTGCTTTGCCACCACACGCTCAATCGCCTTGCCCAAAAACAGTAAATTAGAGACTGGGCGAAAGTTGTTTAAATCTTGGGGATCCAAGGAGGGCTTTTTCAAGATAGGTCTTATCACTGCCTCCTTGAGGGCTAATGGCATTGCACCCTCCTCCAAGGATGCATTTACCATTGCCTTGATCCCTTTGCCCAGTCTCTCTTTACAGCTCATAATGAGCCATGAAGGGCAAGGGTCAAGCAAGCAAGTGGTTGGTTTCACAGTAGAGAGCACCTTGTCCACTTCATCAGAGAGAAGAGGCTGAAACCGATCCCAGCAGACCGGACTGCAACTGGCCGTCTCTGGACCACTACTTGTAACCACGACGCACAGAATCTTGCCCTTTAGGCGCTCGATTTTATCGGCAAAGTGTTTAACAAATATGTCACAGGAGGCTTTTGATTGTTCCATAGGTTTCTGCGCAACTGGACCGACCAGGCTTCGGACCACCTGGAACAACCTCCTGGGACAGCACTCTGCCGACGCAATAGAGGCAGCAAAGAATTGCCTCTTTGCTGCCTTTGTTGCTCACTGGTAGGCCGCTATTGCCGCTCTAACCAGTGTCCGATCGCCTTCAGCGCACGATTTCCGCCATCGGCGCTCTAGTCGTCTCACTTCCTGTCTCAGGCTGAGTAACCGTGGTGTATACCAGGGTGCAGTCTGAGTTCTATTCAGGTGGAGAGGACGTTTCGGTGCCACCCGGTCTATTGCCCTAGCGATCTCCCTGTTCCACTCCATCACCAGGGTTTCGACCGGATGGCCTTCAGTTAGCTCCAAATCACCCAGCGCATTCAGGAATCCAGTGGGCTCCATGATGCGTCTGGGGCGGACCATCCTAATAGGTCCTTGTCCCCTGCGGAGGGTATGCGGCACAGAGAGATCCAATTTCACCAGGTAGTGGTCTGACCATGACACAGGGCTAGAAGAAACAGTCCCCATCTTCAGATCACTTCCCTTCTCTCCCGCGACAAATACAAGGTCAATGGTATGACCGGCTACATGGGTGGGACCCATATTACTTAGGTGCAGTTCCCATGAAGTCATGGTTTCAATGAAATCCCAAGGGGCTCCAGCGAGAGTGGCCTCGGCATGCACGTTGAAATCTCCCAAAACCAATAAGTTCGGGGTAAACAACCGTACAGCCGCGACCACCTCGAGCACCTCGGCCAGGGAGTCTGCCGTGCAGCGGGGTGGGCGGTACATCAGCAGAATTCCTAAACTGCCCTTTGGTCCCAACCTCTTTCTGAACTTATATGAGAACTGAAACACAGCCATCCTTCAAAATTCACATTTATCTGAATTTTGCAATGCAGTTCTCCAACCAATGTTTACAAAAAGACATATATTAAGGGAAAGTGTGATAAAAATGTATGTATTAGTGAACATACAAAATGCATTATATTAGGAGAAATTGCTTGTAAAAATGTGTACCTTAGTCAAAATTGCATAAAAATGTGTGTATTAGGAGTTCACGCTAAGATGCTGGTGCATTTTCATGAGGATTTTAACTACAAAAACCACACATTGATACAGATATGTGGAGAACAGAATTTTAGATTGGGAAAACGAAAAATTGAGAGAACCAAAACTGACAGATCCTTCCATCTCTAATTGTAGAAATTGCTTCTGATCATTCATAGATAGATATAGATATGAACAAGACAACATGAAGGATCAAACAACTCTAAAATATCCAAGGAGGAGATTATTGCCATCGTATATTGTTTTCAATGGCTGCTGTTTTGGCTTCTAGCTGTTTTCACTAAGGCGCTGTGCTAGGCTTTGTATTGTTTTAAATTATTATTATTTATTTATTTATTTATTTATTTTTATCCCACCTTTCCTCCCAGCAGGAGCCCAGGGCGGCAAACAAAGCACTAAAAACACTTTAAAACATCATAAAAACAGATCTTAAAATACATGAAAACAAAACAGTGTTGAAAACATTTTTTAAAAAACAACAATTTTAAAAAAGGGTTAAAAACATTATTAAAAAACATATTAAACTGCTATGTTTAGTTTTGTCCTTGTGTTTAGATTGCCTTTATATTTATGTTTTCATTGGTTATATGAGCTGCTTTGAGAGGGCTTTGTCCAGACAGGCACAAATACCAGAATTAATTAATTAATTCACAGAGATATGAAGCTTCTTCAGATTGAGTCAGACCATTGGTCCATCTAGCTCAGGGGCCACCAACGTGTTGCCCACCAGATGCTTTGAACTACAATGCCCATCATCCTTAGCAATATATCATGGTTACTAGCAATGGTACCTATGTTCTTCCACTGATGGATGCAGTGTCCTTCTGAATACTAGCTGCTGGAAACCATGGAAGGGAGAGTACAGTTGTGCTCAGGTCCTGCTTGTGGGCTTTCCATAGAATCTGGTTGGCCACTGTGAAAACAGGATACCAAACAAGTTAGGGCTTTTATCTGATCCAGCAAGGCTCTTTCTCTTATATTTTGTGTTCTTCTTTGGAGATGCTGATGACTGAACCTGTGATCTTCTGCATGCAAAGTAGGTGCTGGATCCCTGAGCTACGGCCCTATCCCTAAAAAGACATTTTTATTCTTGGCCAATTGGAAAAGCCCATTTTTATGCTGGAGCAACAAGAGTTAATTAATTTTTTAAAAAATAAAACTCCGAATCAGTCTGTTTTAAAAAGATATTTTTAGATCCAAAGACAAGAAGCAATTGTTGGCCCAGGCTACCTAAGGAAAGGAAATGAGGTAGTGCATTGTTCTGCCAAAGGCAGAATATTGCTTCTCGTTTTTAATTGTCACCTGAACAATGAGGATGCTGGTAAGTAGATTTGGCGAATGTCTAAAGGTTTTAAGCTCTGTGCTGAAGCAAGGAGGGCAGGGGAGGGGGAATCTCTAAACTAATTATCCTCATATTTGCTTCATCCTGGAAAACATACAAATCAGGATAGCTCTTCTGGTGCTCTGTAAATCAGGGTCTGCAACTAGCAGCATCTGGGCCAAAATCAAACCCCCCAGCCCTTGTGGGTGTTGCTGCCTGTAGTAATGGATTGTGCCATAATTGCTCCTGTAGAAGAGCTTAGTGCCTTTTCAATGAGACACAGGCTTTCACACACACAATCAGACTATTCCTAGCATAGAAGCGCTATTCAGAACAGCACACACAATTATGTACAGATGCCATAATGAGCTGCCCACATTTTCCAGGAGAAATTGTGCAAAATGGTGGTGACACACCCTTATTATTATTGTTGTTGTTGTTGTTGTTGTTGTTATCCATTTATGATTTGCTTCCTATAAAACATCTCAAGATAATTCAACAATAAAAATATGTATGAAACAATTATGTATATAAAAACAATTAAAACAATGTAGTAATTAAAAACAATTTCAAATCCAATACAGATACAGACTTCTTGTTAATAATATTATATTATAATATTAGGTCGTAGTCAACTAAGTCCTATTCCAAGTACTTTAACTGAAATTAAATAAACCTAAGTTAGTTATGTGCATTAACTTTAATGGGTCTACCCTGAATAGGACTAGCACTGAATACCACCTATTATAACATCTTTATACACTGTTTTTTGGGACAAATGTTCCCACAAATTGGCAGCCATAAAAGTAAAATACCATGTCAAATTCAGTTTCAAAGTATCCTACAAACAACAGACAACTATAAGAATCAACTAGCATATCATTTAAAGCCAGTGCAACAGCATTTAGATACCCTTAAGACCACTCAGTGCCATTTTAATATGGAACAATAAAAAGAAAAAGATTTTAAATTTATTTTTATTCAAATATTACCATCAATGAATATGGTTATTTTCAAAGAAATGTGAGCCAAAAAAAAGCAGGTCTCTGCTCCCAAGGAACTTACACATTACATTTTAATGGCAGGGGTAAGTGGCGACAGAGCAAGAGGAGGAAAAGGTAATCCATAATATGCAGAAGAATTCAAAAGACCTCCTCTGGGGGCACCGCAGACTATCCTTTTTTATGTTGCCAACCCAAATGTGAAAGGGATTGTTTTCCTTTCTGATCAAAATACAACACAAAGAATTTGTTGCAAGCGGGTGTGTGCATCATAATAAAAAGTGCATTGCAAAGCTTTAGCCAGCCGGCGAAGTCTGCTTGGCTTTTTATTGTATTTTATTCAAAAGCGGCTCTTCATTGTATGCTCACAGATAAGTGCACTCCAAATATGCATGCTCAGAAGGAGAGGTTGGGAGAAGAAGAGGAAAAGAAGATAATGTCAAAAGATTGGGCAAGAGAAACTGCAAAAAGAGAAAGGAAGAATTAATGAGAAACTTGGTGAAATTAGACATATTTTTATGCATTTCACTGTGGAATAAAAACACTCTCAGCTGATGGCCATGGAGCAAAACACAACAGGCATATGATTACAGCACAATGCATAATGTGTGTGTTTGTTGTGCATTTACAAACAATATTACGTTAATATTCCAGCAGACTTTGGCCTCCCTCTAGCTAATTGCAGCTGTAAATGTTGCTGCTCCAAAAGGTCATGCATACAGGAAAAGGAGATCCTGAATCATGCCAGCTCAAGGTATGATCCTATGCTGTACTATGCAAAATGGCAGAAACTGATTGTCAGGAGCCTTCAGGGATAGAAGCAGCAGACCAAGTGGTGAGCCACCAGAACAGCAGACTACAGAATCTTCTTGGGTCTGGAAGTATTCTCATGCTCTGAAGAGACCCCGCCTACCTAGGCTGGCCATTGGCCTTCCCACACAGGAAGGGCTTGTAAAGGATTCCTGTTGAGGGTGGGACTTTGCCTGAGCAACGCATTGTTGTGTTTTTGTCTATCCCATGGCCAGCTTTCTCACCAACCTGGTGCCCTCCTGGTGGCCATGCTGGCTGGGGCTGATGGGAGCTGTAGTCCAAAACATCTGGAGGACATCAAGTTGACAAAGGCTGCTCTTGGCTCTAACCTTCTTGGCACTACTCCTCGCTTTTAGCTTGGAAAAAGGGCAAGCAGTGGTGGCCACGATAGAGGCAGGGGTGCCAACAGGATTCTCTGCACCCAGAAAAATATCAGCTTTTCCCAACCAGTGTGCCTCCAGATGTTGTTGGACCACAATTCCCATCTTTCCTGACCATTGGCAATGCTGGCTGAGGCTGACGGGAATTGTGGTCCAACAACATCTGGAGGCACACTGGTTGGGAAAGGCTGCTATATATGGACTGGAAGCTCCGCCCCAGTCACCAAAAAGGACATAATTTTTTTGGCACCTACTTTGTGTCACATATGCAAATTTGCATCCTCTTTTGCTGGCAGGGTGGAGGGTGCAAAAATAAATCGGGGGCTGCACACAAATCATAAAACATCTGATAGCATGTCAACAGGTGAATGCATAATTGTATTTCCGTACTAAGAAAGGCTGAACCTGTTGAATTTCTGATTACCACACAGCTGTTAAAGCCCCAGAGTCCTGCTCTCTTCCAATGCCAACTGTAAACCTTGCAAAGAACTCAGGTTTCATGAGCGATGTTCCTGAAAAGGTTCATCCGTTGATCTTATGCTGGCAATATAACATTCAGTGCAAGACCAGCCATGGTATTGCAAATGGTGGAGGCAGGGAGTGTCAAAAGACATTTAAGATTTATAGCAACCATGATTCAGATGCCCAGTGGAGGGCAAATGAAGCGCTGCCCGCCCAACCTTAGTCTTCCCTCAGTCAGCCCCCACCTGCCTGCCTTCTTACTTATAACCAGCCCAGGGGCCAGGCTGTCAGCTTCCTCCTCCTTAGTCTCACTGAGGAGGATGGGGACAAAACCAGAGCTAGCTGGCTCTGCCTGTCATTGGGGCTGGCTCCATCTACTGTTGGGCTCCCAGCTTTCCGCCCTACCTGTCCACATGGGCACCAGCCGCTACTGCCTGTGCTTGGATATATTCAAGATTAAATTGTTTTAAAAGCTGGCAGTGTACTCTAAGAGCATGTGTTGTGCTTATTTATTATTTATACTTCATAATAATTACAGCAATGTTATAAGCAGAGGACAAACAGCCACCCTTCCCCCCCCCTTAGCTGAAGGGATTTGTTTAAGTCTTTGACATAATTATATCCATTTAAATGCTGGCGAGCTGCTGCCAGTCTGAGTAGATAAAACTGAGCTAGATGGGCCAATGGTCTGTCTCAGTATAAGACAACTTCCTGTGTTCCTAAGTGTTTATGCCAGCAGCAACAACCAGCTCTCAAGAATCCCCTTATTTTCCCCTATGGATGGAAAAGCTGTTACAATCAAACCACATGTTGCTGTTACAATCAAACCACACTGCATTTCCCTAAACTACACACACATGCCAACAAGCAAAGAGATGGGTAACAGCAGTGAACTACACTGAAAGGTTGCCTTCTCTTACTCTCTTTCATACCATCACGTCAACAATATTGGCGCAGAATGGCCTGGTGCCAGCAAGCGGCCAGGTTGAGCACTGGCCAAGGGCTCCTGTGGTGGCCAAGGATCCCTGCGGCTAGGAGGGTATAGCTCCCGCCCTGCAATCCCTGCCAACATCGGGTCGCAGGATGCAACCGGACGGTGGTGTGGATCGCAGAGCAGGAGCTCCACTCTCCCAGGTGACACCAACCCCCACACCGTGCACAGCCAGCATATGGACTTTAATACACCTGGTTGCGCCACCGTTTGGGTTGTCACATGCCTGCCATCACCCAAAATGGCGGTGCAGGTGGCAATGTCTCAGGGGCCCACGGTGGTCTGGTGCTGGCCCTGGATGCAGCAATACTAGTCTACTTTGCAGGACAGCTGTAACCCATACTTTCCCAACTACAATGCCACACCCCTGCAATAAGGATACACTAATGATGGGTTTTATTTGCATTTGCTGAGTAATTTTTTAAATGTTTAGTATATATTTGGGGGGGGGGAAATAACCCTCTTGCGTTAAATTAAACCTGTTAGAATGTAAACCCTGTCTTTGCTTCTGCCTTTTTTCTTTTGAGAGAACATGCCAGTCCTATTGTTACACTGTTATTCGTTTTTCTGGAAATCAACCACTTCCCCCGGGGGGGGGGGAGTTGAAAATAAACCTGCAAGTCCCTTCAAAAGGAACAAGGTAGTCCCTTCTCCATCATCCAAATCTAGAGAAAATCTACAGTGATACAGCAAAACAGCTTCAAAATGAACCAGGAAGTCTCTTCTCCATCTTCTGAATCTATAGAAACTGTAGAGTGGCACATAGAAAGCAGCTTCAAAATGAATTCATTGTCTGGAGAAGAAATTTCCTAGGGCATTTTGAAGGCATTTTTGGGTCTCCCCTCAGGCTTCTATGATTCTGTGTTTCTCAATTGCAGCACTCAATCCGCCAGTTACTCATTGCAAGCTCGTACCTTACAAAGCAATTCCTTTGAATGGTGCCTGCACATTTTGCTTCATAACTTTCCTTCTACAAGGGTTACAGATAAGCAGAGGAGGACGAGAAGGAGGGAGGAGGAGGAGCTTAGTGTCTGGGTCCAGTTCAATAGCATCTGCTATACCCCACTCTTGGTTCTCTAAAGGTAAAGGTGTCCCCGCACTTATAGTGCGAGTCGTTTCCGACTCTTAGGGTGACATCTTGTGACGTTTACTAGGCAGACCGTATATATGGGGTGGGATTGCCAGTTCCTTCCCCGGCCTTTCTTTACCCCCCAGCATATGCCGGGTACTCATTTTACCAACCACGGATGGATGGAAGGCTGAGTGGACCTCGACCCCTTTTACCGGAGATTCGACTTCCTCCTTCCGTCGGAATCGAACTCCGGCCGTGAGCAGAGCTTCGGCTGCGTTACCGCCGCTTACCACTCTGCGCCACAGAGGATCTTTCTCCGTGGTTCCCTAGATGTTTAAAATTACAGATGGTGTGGAGAAGTTTTTCTCCCTTTCCCGTAATATTAGAACTTGGGGACATGCAAATTTAGCAGAATGGTATGAGATTCAGGACAGACAAAAGGAAACACTTCACACAGACCATAGTTAAACTGTTTGCTACCACAGGATGTAGAGACAGACATCAACTTAGACAGCTTTAAAAGCTGAATTGGACAAATAAATGGAGGGATAAGGCCATCAATGGTTCTATATTGCTTCCAATATTAGAGGTAGTTGCTAGGGCTCACAACTGGGAGACAGCCATTGCCTGCTTGTGGGCTTCCCAGAGACATCAGGTCAGCCACTGTACAAAACAGGATGCTGGACTAGATGGGGCTTTGGTCCAATCCAGCAGGGCTCTTCTTACTAAGTCCTGGTTCCCTCATCTCTTGACTTCCCTCTGAGAGCTATCTATGGCTCAGTCCTCCTAGTGAGTAATATCAGGTTCTCAGTGCGTTACAAGCTCATTTATTGCAACAGGGGAGCAGTTTGGGGCTGGTGATCTGGAGGAAGTTAGGCAAGGCAGATCAATGAGCTGAGCTGCCAATAGTTGAACCAGTGAGCCAGTAAGCAGGGGAACAGTGAGGCTGAGAAGCAGGTTGGGGCCCTCTGGTGACAGCTTGGTCCAAGCAACAATTTGCTCAGATGGCAAGCCGGAAAACCCCACTGGCTCCTGTGTCACCAGAACCCTCCTGAGCTGCCAGGGTTTTCTTTTAACACAACACTTCTAGCCCCCACAGTTGTATCCAAGCGTCAGACAACTGCTGGCAAAGTGTGTTTCAAACTTCTAGCCTTTATGATTGCATCAAGAATGTTAGAATGACATATCAATAAAAAATGTAAATGTACTGCCTTCAAGTCGATTCCGACTTATGGCGACCTAGGAATAGGGTCTTCATGAGGCTGCGAGGCAGTGACTGGCCCAAAGTCACCCAGTGAGCTTCATGGCTATGTGGGGATTCGAACCCTGGTCTCCCAGGTCGTAGTCCAACACCTTAACCGCTATGCCACACTGGCTCTCTAGCTCATGCTTAATGCTTCAGGACGTCATGGCTACGCTGAAATATTGAGCAACTCATCAGCAGTGCAGGCTCAAGGTTCAGAAGCTAGAGGTGGACTTTCACTGGTCAAACTGGAAAGAGAGGTCATGTGCCCCAACCAGTTTCCTTTCCTCCCCCGTGTGCCTCAAGCCCATAACTGTAAATCGATTACCTTCCAGAGTTCTAAGCAAGAGCCACCTGCACTCCCGTACTTTCGCCATCTACCTAAAAATGCCAAATCTGCCATAAACACAAAAAGCACTTTTAGTATCATTCAGAGCAAAATAGCACAATAGTCTCTGTGGTATAATGTCTGAAGGCGCATGAGGCCTCTACCTTGCTGAAGCTAAGCAGGTCTGGGTCTGGTCAGTGCCTGGATGGAAGCCTGTGAACCACATGTTTGGGTTCTATGGTGCAAGAAAGGTGGGGTGTAAAAGGGTGCTGAGAGTTGGTAGGAGACCCTTATTCCCCACATAGAGCTACAATTGTCACAGATCCCTGGAAAGAGTAGCTGATTGTTAAACCACTCGGGGAATTGCAACTCTGTCAGGAGAAGAGAAGTCTCTTTACAACTCTCAGCACCCTTCACAAACTACTCTTCCCAGGATTCTTTGGGGAAAGCTATGATGGTTTAAAGTGGAATAATAGTGGAACAAATGTATGGTGTGAATGTGGCTATATCTGCCTATTTAGCACAATCTGCTCTGCTCTCAGAATATGGGGCTGGTCATGAGTTTAATGCAGAATTCTAGATCTAACTGTTTGCATCAGTCTTTCACCCGCCTACCCCAGCTGGCTCAACAATAAAAAATATTGAAAATCCATGCAAAAAGAGATTTGAGAGCAAGGTAGGAAGGAAGCATCTGATGAAAGAAGCGAATGAGAAAGCACAAGGTAGGAGGGACATTGTCACAAAGGTCTCGTCAGCTGTCAAATAATAGAGAACCAAATGAAAGACAAATTAATTTTTTAATGTTGCATCTTAGCACATCTTTTCAGATGTGCTAAAAATTGCCAAGTAACCATTTGGTGTCTAAAGAATGAATCACAGTTAACGACCAGCTGTGTAAACAATAGATTCATTACTTTTCATGCTGCTTTAAAGCCGGGGATTTTCTTTCCTCTTGGTAAAGTTGCAAAATACGCAACTTGAGAGAAATCAGCTTGAAAATTTACACTTGTAATGTGCCAAGTGTATAGGGGCCAGAGGGAACATTGATTGTTAGAGCAAGCAGAGGGCACAAAAAACCTGCCCTTCATTGCCAACAGCGATCCTGCTGATGCCCACAGAAGCATCAACTACCAGCTGGTGTGTAAGGAGACCAAACTAGGCATGATGAACCATTGGACCTCCAGATGTTGAGGAACTACAACTCCCACCATCCCTGGCCATTGGCTGTGCTTGCTGGGACTGATGCAAATTGTAGCTCAGCAACATCTGGAGAGTCAAGAGTTCCCTATACCTGCTCCAGACACAGTGTCACTTATCTATTGGTCTCCAGATGTTCCAGAGAAGCAAAAGGTTTCATGTTTTCTATTCCCATGTTGCTGGGTCTCACCTAAACAGGGGGAGGTGTTCTTCTCTTGCTTTAGGGTTGTCTCCCCATAGGAAGCTATGTTTATCTTCTCCCCTTCAGTGGGACCCAGAGCTTTGGGGAGAGGAAGCACAAGTCATACATCCATAGAAGAATCAACTGCATTTGTCACACAATAGGAAGATAGGAAGCTGCTTTTGGGGCCCTTCCAGGTCTGGGAGAACAAAACACTCTTAATCTGTTGCCAAATGGACAATGTGAGCATCAGGTGACCTTCTTTTATAGATCACATTTTAGTAGATTTTTTATTAATTATTATTATTAAGAGGAAGAAAAAGAGGGTTAATTTGATTTCTTACCTGCTCTTCACCATAAGGTCCCAGGGCAGGTTATAGCAATTTAAAAATGCAATGTTAACAACAGTTTCTAATAAATTACAGTCACAGGAATAGAGTGGGTCCTATTATATATACAAAATGATATAACAAAATGTATGTACTGCTTGGATGTGAAGACCTCTACGCGGTTTTTTAAAAAAACATTAACATTATCAATAAAACAGTTAAAAACAAGTAATTAAAACCATACTTAAAACAATTAAAACAGCTGCTAACTAGAAAAAAATTAGAACTGATCGACATCTACGTGTCTGGACAGGCTTGCCTAAGCAAAAAAGTTTTAAGTAGACTCCAAAAGGAATACAGCGAAGGCACCAACCTCATGTCAATAGTCAGGGAATATATATCAAGTATCAAATGCCAGGGTAAAGAGGTGTGCCTCAGCATGAAATGAAAACTGTGCAGTGAAGTTGTCAGATGCACCTCTATGTGGAGGGAATTTCACAACTTAGGGCTGCCACAAAGGTTGCCCTCTCCCAGGCCACCACCACCCCAAACATCTGAGGGCAGCGGAACTACCAAGAGGGTCCCCCTCTGCTGATCTTTGTCAAGATTGCAGGGTCCCAAAATCCTAGACCCATGGCTCTTGTAAGGCACCCAGCAATTGCCTATCTTACCAGAGCTGGAAAATCAATCCAAATACCATCCCTGTAAGATAGAATGCTGTCACCACTTCTTATGCCCACCAGTTTGGGCCAGCAGACTCCCAAACCTTAAATTAAACAGATGTCTCTAGGATTCCAAAGAAGCAAGAGCTAACGACCAGAGCCACTGTTTCCTGGAGCCCCAAACAAAACATTTAAACAATAGCAAGTAGCCAAGAAGGCCAAGATGCTAGACTATAGTACCAAGGCTTACCTGAAAGAAGGTAATTTGAGGAAGCCTTATAAAATAGCTAATTAAACTACAGCATAAAAGAACACAGAACACCCATAAAAGATACAGATATAAAACACCAGCACTGAGAATCATAAAACAAGATATAAAAAAAGAAAGCTAACTAAGACTAGCTCTATACAAGTCAGCATAATTCAGGAATGTTAAGGATCTTGACCCCACCAGAAACAGCAAAGTACATCACCTAGAAAATGCTGCAAGGCAACTAGACAAAAGAAATTCTAACTTTTTATAGGGAAGGACATAGCAACAGCTTAGGGGTCCACAAGCCAATCAAAGGCTCCTGAGGGGTGGAATATTTCAGGACCTACTAGCCCCGTAGCAGACATGCGCTCCCACAATTAGCTTGAGCTAGTGACCTTGAGAGCCAACCCTCACTAGATAACATCCAAGTTGCTGTCCATCACTACCTCTTGAAGGAGCAAATTCCACAGTGAGAATGCTCTGCTTCCTAGCTGCAAGATGTTACCCACAATCCCACATGGCAGAACTATGTTTTTAGGCCAAGAAAAATGATTTCTTTACAATCTTACACTCAAGAGGATCTGTAGGGAAGGAGGAGGTCTTACAGATATTTGGGGCCTAATCTACATTGGAGGCCTACAAGGAAGATACTTTTTTCCTGTGGTTCCTCATCTGTGGAACATTCTTGCCAGTGAGGTCTACCTGCATCTTTACTGACATATTTTCAGTGGTAAGTAAAGACTTACCGTTTTCCCCAGGCTTTTGATGGACTATGATGATGATGTTGGCTTAGTGTGCTGCTGAAGCCTTTGGGGGGGTGCTTTATGTATTTTTAAAGAACTGCATTTGTTTTTGTGTTAATCTTTTTATATTATCATGTATTTAACTTTATGTTTTAGTTGCTTGGAGACTTCTGTGCAAGAAGCAAATAATAATAATAATAATTACACTTTGGCCTGAATAATACTTTTCATTCTGCCTTTTTAGAACACCATGTCCTGTTTGGACCAGTTGAAGGTGGTAATAGACAGTACTAAGTGCCGCTGTACTAGGGTTGTAACAGCCTCATCCTTCAAGTTGGGGTCATAACTAGGGATGTCAAAGAATTCTGTCAGAAACAGACATTGGAGTGGGAATTGACATACTTTGCATGTTCATCTGAGGTCAGAAATGGAAATCATGCAGCCGTATTTGCTGTCTTTGTGTTTTTAGTCTGCAAACATTATGTCAATGACTGCATTATTTCCGGCATTATTGTTGACATTCACTTCCCACTGAAATGCATTGACATTAATTAGATAATTAATTCTGGTCGTTTCGGCCATAGCAGATAGTGAGGCGAATAACATAGGTTGTAACTGTAGCGGAATGGAAACAGCACCGACTGCAACAAACACAAGATAGGATTAAAACTGCTGCCTCCTTACATCCCTAGTCACGACACATCATAAGAACGTAAGAGAAGCCTGCTGGATCAGGCCAGTGGCCCATCTAGTCCAGCATCCTGTTCACAAAGTGGCCAACCAGATGCCTGTGAGAAGCCCACAAGCAGGGCCTGTGTGCAAGAGCGCTCTCCCCTCCTGCAGTTTCCAGCAGCTGGTATTCAGAAGCATACTGCCTCCAACTCTGGAGGCAGAGCATAGCCATTGTGGCTAGTAGCCACTGATAGCCTTATCCTCCATGAATTTATCTAATCCTCTTTTAAATCCATCCAAGTTGGTGGCCATCACTGCCTCTTGTGAGAGCGAATTCCATAGTTTAACCATGTGCTGTGTGAAGAAGTACTTTCTTTTATCTGTCCTGAATCTTCCAACATTCAGCATCATTGGATATCCAGGAGTTCTAGTGTTACGAGAAAGGGAGAAGCGCTTCCCTCTAACCATTTTCTCCATGCCATGCATAATTTTATACACTTATGTCATGTCACAGCTTACTTGCCTTTTCAATGTGAACCTGGGCAATGGGAAAACATATGATATCTGTATGTGCTCACAAGTTGGTGTTCTACTGGTTTTCTAGCAACCTGGCAAGTCTAACTAGTCACTGTGTAATGGAAATGGTAACTACAATGTGTGAACAGAGCAAACAGCCACACAGATGTAGGAAAATGCTGCCCTTCTGAGTTGATGTTAAAATAAGACCGTGAATAATCTGTTTGGACAGCCTTTAGTAATTCTTCATTTATTCATTAACAGATTCCGACACTTTCTCTTTACTTAGCTCCTCTTGTGTAAGTGCAATGTACAGATGCGGCGCATGGAGGCATAACGCTATCAGAAAGATAGCTTGCAGACAGATGGTATCCTAGATTTGCAAGAAGGCCTTTGTCTAATTAACAGCGGACTCATTACATTGAAAAACATTCACTCACATAATGTGCTTTTGTATAGTTTCCTTAATACACTAAAGTCACTCAATTACAGTACTAAATTCACAAGGGTGATAAAATGATGTGGCTTCATTGGAGGAACGAAGTGCAAGTCATTTGCTCCAGTTCTTAATTTTGACGCGTCCAATTTTATAAATAAAGATACATTTTCCAAGGCTATCATTGCTAATTATGCACTTCCATAAATTCATCACATTACATGGCTGATGAAATGCTAATACCAAAGGCGACTTTGTGGGGTGCTGGAGATTAAGTTGGCACTCAATGTGCCTCAGTAGCATAGGATATTTTAACCCAGCTACATGCTCATATTTCTCTATAAGTAAGTGTCTCTTGTTCAAGGAGTCTAGCTATTTTATATGTAAGGAATCCTCCAGCTCAAGTGAAATCAGATGAACATCTTGGCCCTTGCTTAACCTTGACCATTAGAAAAGGAGTCTGGAAAATCAACCGCTATTGTTTAAAAAAAGGTAAAGAATGAGTTGCCAAGAAGACTGAACTTCTCTTGTTGCTGGCCAATCAAGGCTAACGCAAGAAAATACACTCAGAAACAAGAAGAACCAAAAAGAAACAAGAGAAATGAAAAAGCAAAAAATGTTAGCCAGATCATTTAAGGAGATAACTCAGAGGCAAGTAGTATAAAAAAATATATACAGTAGGGCCCCGCTTCGCGGTGGCCTGCTTTGTGGCGTTCCGCTAATACAGCAGCTTTCAATTAGAGTAAGGCCCCACTCATACGGCGCTTGTTCCGCTTTTACGGCATTGTTTGGGCATCAGGTGCCATTCTATTGAATGAGTTCCACTTTTTGGCAGGTTTCGCTTTCAGGCGGGAGTCTGGAATGTAACCTGCCATATGAGTGGGGGCCCTACTGTAGCTGGAAGAGGACTTGGAAGTTATCTAGACCAACTCCCTGTTCAATGCATAATCTGCAGTGCAGGATGCAACTACAGCATCCCTGACAGGTGGCCATCCATCCTCTTCTTCAATACTAGAGGAGATTACAGGTACCAAGATTTGCCTTGTATCTGTGCATTTTTTAAAATTCTGATCTGTTTCTGATTTGCTCTGTGTTCTCTCTGCTTTGATTTGTAGTTCAGGTTCTGAACTGCTCTGTCTAAAATGAAGCTCTGTGTTGCTCCATTCACTTTAATGGGGAATCTAAAAACAGCTTTTGGCCAAAGTAGATGAAATTTATAAGCACGGAGCACTTGCAGAGTGTGTTAAGTCTGCCAAATTGTAGACAAATTGGTCAGAGTGCTTTTTCCTCCATAATCCTTTATGGAGGGGAGGGGAAGTTAGTCTCTTTCTTACCTTAAAATAATTAAGTGGCCGAGTGGTGTGTATTCTTGATTGCATACCTTTTAAAAAATTGCAGCTTCACAATAGCCTTTCTGGTGGTTGTTTGTGCCTTTTTTTCCCCAATAGGGCTTTAAAGACTTCCCAATAGGACTTGACAGGTCTCCCAACAGGCCTTATAATGTGAGGCTGAGTAGAATGCTTCCTGCAGAGTTCTGAAGAGCTCTGGAATGTATTTGTTTCTAAAGCCGTGCAATGTAGGATTTTTTTAAAAAAAACTTACATGAAGTTTTTAACTTTTAAAAAAATCCACCACTGCTGTGCTTTAACAATTCAGAGCTCTTCAGTGTTTCACAGCAAATATTTTAGACAGCCTCACTTCTTGAAAAGCACCTAGATCTGGAAAAATATAGAGATACATAGGAAAACACAGAGCTATATGTGGCACAAAAATAGAGAAACAGAGCTCCACAAGGCTTTGTGGAGGTCCCCATATGACTGGGGGGGGAGGCTTTTAGCATCATAATTTGACTCAGGAGAGTCCTCTGAACCACTCCAATTTGCCTTGTTATTCAGCCCACACACAAAGCCCATGCATACTCCTATTAAATACCTCCAGTGAAAGGAAAAGTCCACCACCTCCCAAGACAGTCTGTTTCAAGGTCAAAAGTCTCATGCTCTTTAGATGAAATCTGTTTCCACTCATCAGTTGAAGTTCTGTCCTTTGTAGCCACTGTGATGAAGTCTGCTCCATCTTCCGTGTGGCAGTCCTTTGCATATTTGAAGATTGCTATCATATCTTGTAAAGGATTCCTCTCTTAACCCACACAGCTGCCACCAGTTGTAAAGGATTATTATAGCTACTGCTATAATCCCTCCTTGCTTCCACCAGACTGTCAAGCATTAACTGCTATGATCCCACTCCACTCTAGATCTTACACCCATTGCTTTTTGTTCAACCCTGTTTCCCCACTGCCCCATATATTTAAATTACCGGTTAATAATAGACCACCCACGAGTAGCTGGGGTAAAGCATGGTACAAAACAGTGCAGATGCCACTTGGAAGTAAAACAGCGATGTTAAGTTGAGTTTTATCTTGGATTAACAAATGATAAAAACAGATGGTTATGCTTAGCTTGAAACGTTATTTATTTATTATTAAACTTACATCCTGCCCTTCCTCCCAGAAGGACCCCAGGGTGGCAAACAAAAACTCTAAAATCACTCTAAAATATCTTAAAAACAAAAGGCTTTAAAACATCTTAAAACAAAACATCTTTAAAAAGATTTTTTTAAAAAAAACAGCAGCTTTAAAAACATCTTAAAAAGCTATTCCAACACAAAGATTACAATATAATAAACTTTACTTGGCTACTGTTACTTAGAATCAGGCTGTTCACTCTACCAGGTCACTGTATTGCTGTTCACTTTAAAAAAATAGCTCTGGGAGATTCATGTCCTCCCCCTCTTTAAAACAATAACCAATGACCTTAGCCACTCCAACCCAGTTAACTCTTCACCACTTGCCACTGAGAGCCATGCTTTGGTCCTCATATTGTCTTTGTCCCAGACCCCTGCCAAAGTCTTCGCCTGGAGACCGCAAATCTGCTACTTCAGATACACCACAATCCCTGCTGACGCTTCACTTCTAAGCTCCCTCAAAGGCTGCGTCATGGGATACTCAGAGTCCATAACAGATCTTCTTCAGCCCCAGCTAGTAATTTCTACTCTTGGCTCCTTTCAGGTTTCCAAGCCTTTTCAAGCCGCAAATGTCCTTTACCTGGCTCTTGGCTCCAGCTGTTGCTGCTGCTTCACACAATGACTTGACCACAAGAGTTGACTCCAAAAGCTGACTGCAGTTTATGCTCAAGCAGGATCTCCCTCCAGCCAATCACATCAAATTGGGGGGAATCCTCCCCCCCTCATCTGGTTCAATAGGGTGAAGCAGACTGTCCACTGCATTAGCCATTAAAAACTCACCAAATTTCAAGCCACTGTGTCTATATAAATATATGGGACTTCCCCCTCACAGCTATCCTTGTGTTGATATAATGCAACTTGCAGTTAAACTGACCATTCAGCCACCTGAAGTACTATTGTGGATACACTGGGTGGTATTCAACCCCCGTCAGTCCTACTCAGAGTAGACCCATTGTACTCAATGGACATGACTATCTTAGGTCTATCCATTTTGATGGGTCTATTGGACTAAGCTGAATACAACCCATTGTATCTCCTACAGCTTTTTGCCACAAGTCAAGGTAGTATACACAGTTGACTGTACATTCCACAGTATGGATTCTTATATATATTACTATTAAAACAACACTTTTACTTCAAGACATACAATTAAGGAAAAGTGAATTCTCCACATATCTCCCCTTGATCCTCTTTTCTCCAAGATAAATGTACACAATTCTTTCAAGCATGCCTTGTAGGAATTAGCTTCCAGATCCCTCACTAATCTGGTCAGCCTTCTTTGGATAGACTCTAGAGCAGGGGTGTAGTGGTCCAGGATCTCCGGGGGGGGGGTCTTAGACCCCTTGCCTTTTTGGGAGCAGGGTCCCTATGTCTCCAGCATCCCATGAGCCAATCAGCAAGAAAGGGGTGTTAGACACTGAGAAGAGACTTCCACCAGGCTTCCTTGTCCTTTCCTGCTGAGTGGAACCAATCAGAATGAAAGGAGGTGAGTCAGCCACACTCTTTTCAGTAGCTAACACTCTCCCCTTTCCAGCTTATCAGCTCCTAGGGATATCTGTTGTTGTAGGAGATGGTATTAAGAAGGATCTCATTCTCAACCCCACAGCAAAATGTGACTATCATGAAGGGACCCTGCACTTCTGAATTTGCCACTACGCTCCTGCTATAGAGCGGGAGACAAGGACTCCTGCATGGCTCAGAGTGGGGAGGGGAGGCAAGGGAGAGGGGTCCAAAGGTGGGGAACATGGTTGTGTGTCAGGGGCATCCAGGGAGGGACAGGAAGGTGTAGAGGGGGCAGGGTGTGTGGAGGGGTGGGAAGATGTAGACGCACATGTGTCTGTAATGGTGGTGCAGTGCTTTGTGTGACTGTGTTTTCAGGTTTGCTTTTTGTTCTTGATTTAATAAAGCCTATGCAAAACCCCTCACTGTCTTAGTCACCTTCCTTTGGATATGCTCACATCGGTCAATATTCTTCTTAAAATGTGGTACTGAGAATGAGGGATGAGGGAGAAATTCAACACAGTCTGCATGTATAGGTGAATCTACCTAATTCCCACTGCCTGAAACAATATGCAGACTAAAACACAGCCGCCCTTCAAAATTCATACCTCTCCGAGTTTTGCAATGCACTTCTCCAAAAATGCATATTCTAGAGTGTGCATAGAAATGAATATGTTAGTAAAAATAACATAGAAAATGCATCACATTAGGTAGAACCTCTTTGCAAAAATGTGTATATTAGGCAAAACTACATATGAGAATGTGTGTCATAGGAGAAATTTGCACTATGCTGATGAATTTTTATGAGGACTTTTTAAAAAAATCACAGACTGATGTAGAAATTTGAAGGACAGAACTTAAGATTGGAAAAATGAGAAACAGAGAAATTGAAAATGACATATGAGCCCATCACTAACCAAGGGCCACTGGGAGGCTGTACGTCCTGCCTCCTAGGAAAAGCAGCAGGCCAGAATATGCATAACTGGATGCATTTTCCTCTTTTTTAAATTTATTCTTATGGGTAGCTGCAACAACAGCCTTTTTCTAAAAGTCGTTCTCTCAACAGCTCTCTTAAAATGTTTCAGCTCTTTTTCTCTCTCCTAGCTCATCAGCTCCATCTCATCAGCTCTTCAGGTTTCTGACTCCATAAGTTACTGACTGACTGACTGCCTCATTATCTAGATCAGCTTATCCACAAGTTTTTCATTCACCCTCCCAACCTTTTAGCCGGTCTTAAGGAGAGCAGCATCTTGCTTAAGGTGCTATTTCCTTTCAATTGCCTGAATCCTAAGATTAACTTTTGACCCTCCTGTGTTAAACTACTTGAGCATTTCCCCCTTAAATGTTTAATCTTCCTGAAAACTTTTGATCCTCTTATGCAACCAAAAACCCAACACAAAGCAGTTGAAAGTCCTATTCCTTCCCAGCCCAGTTTTGTTTAATGAAATGTATTTCCAATATAATATAATCCAGTTCACCCAACATGGCTCTCATCCGATAAACCTTGGGATTTATAATTCTGAACAAGGCTAACAATAATTCATAATCAAGCTTCAAGAATTAAAGCTCCCAGAGATTTTTTGATTTCATGTTCAGTGCTGGCCAGATCTCCTCACCTGCTCCAGAGTTGCCAACAGAATGTCTGTGGGTGCCAGAGTGGCTTCCATTATCTCCTATGGCATCTGCAAAAGGTTTCAGTAAATATCTTCTCAAAAATCCACAATGCATGAGAGACTTTTGCTCTTCCTGCTTAGTTCCTTTTTACACTGGCTTGGCCTCTTCCACACCCCACCCCACACTACCCATTTTGTGACTGGCACACATGGCACTTTTTCAAAATTCCAAATGTGCCCACTGGCCCAAAAAAGGTTGACTATCCCTGCCCTACATGAACTAAGATTATGCCCTAGAAGGCATTCAGCTCTGCCCTATGGATTTCAAGGTAAGGCTGGTTGCAGCAACAAAGTTGAGTGTCTCACTGATACCTTGATATGCTTCCAAGGAATCCCAGAGTTCCCCAGACCATCTTTTGAAACCTACCAATCGAGAGTAACATTAGCTTTCACAAACCGTTCCCTGTTTCTGCTGTCTGCTCAAGCAAAGGATACTCCAGCAGGAATATTCAATTGATCTTTTCTGTACTGGGCTTCTGTGCAAATTGATAGAAGTAAAATGTTACCAGAAAAGAAGCAGAGATCTCCATGGCCGTAACGCACATACTCATTTTGCACAGTCAGAAAGCTTTGATAACTCGCCTCTTTCGATTTCTGCATGTCGAGTTCACCTGCTGAATAATATCACAACCACTGGGTTAATTCTGGTTATTTCAGCCGCCAGTGTCTTCATCAACTACTTTCCAGTTTCCTCCTCTTGTCTTGACCCCTAACGACCAACCCCCAGTCGCTGCATGATCTACTACTGAGCAACATGAGGATAATGTCTATGCACCAATGGCTCAAAAGAAGAAAAAATTACCTCCGTCAAGTTTTGCAGGATTAATTGGCTTATCTCAGAAAACAGACCAAATGGGAAGCATTATTTTTGAACAAGAAAAATATCTCTGCCTCTAGACAACAGGATCACAGAGAATGCATGAAGATGAGCACACAGTTTTGGTGATAGTCAATTTTGTTAGAAATTTTAGGGATGGGGGGAAAAGTGTTTGCCTTAAATATTTTGTGTTGATGTAAATTATTACTAGCCCAGACTTATGAATTAGCTTTGCTTTTGCATGTAGACAAGCCTCTCTCAACCTGGTCCCCTCCAGATATTTTGGAGAACAAATTCCATAATCCCTACAATTGGCCATGCTGGCTGGAGCACATGGGAGTTGAAGATCAAAACATCTCAAGGGTGCCATAATGTTTACTCCAGTCCTGTCATAGGCATAGAAGTTTCACCCAAAGACAGTCAGTGTGTCAAAAGCAAATGTCACAAATCTGAATGCAGATTTTTATCCAAGAAAGCATCAACACTACAAATAGGATGCTGCCTTATATCATATCAGATTATTTGTCCATCTAGGCAAGTATTATCTACTCCGACCTTCCCCAACCTGGTACCCTCTAGATGTTTTGGACTACAATTAGGGATGTAAGAAGTTATTGTTTTCCATTTTGCCCTGTGTTTGTCACCTGCTGCTCTGTTTCTGTTATACTGCAGTTCACCTTCCGCCAAAAACTACATTAGTCATCTCACTGTCTGCTGTGGTGAAATTATGTAACTTACATAATTTATGTAATTACATAAATTAGATAAATTATGGCATTATTACATTATTCTACCCCACTCATTTCAAGGCAAAAGAAACACAATGCAGATGGAGAAAAAATGTAATCAATTACATATGTTTTTAAAGATGTTTTGTTTTAATATGTTTTAAAGTCTGTTTTTATTATGCTTTAGAGTGTTTTTAGTGTTTTTGTTTGCTACCTTGGGCTCCTACTGGGAGAAAGTAGGAGGAAATTAAATTATTTAAATTTAATAAATAAACAATAGTAATAATAGGTAAATTACATATCATTTGTGGACTGAAAGCAACAACAACAGCAAACACTGATATGGGGCAAATACGCGATCATTGGCAATTTCTGCTCCTGTTTTCGTTTTTGACAGAATTCTCTAACATCTTTAACTACAACTTCCACCAGCCCCAGCAAGCATGGCCAATCGTCTGATGTGATAGGGAGTTTTATTGATGGATAATCTGCTCCAGGAGCAGCTTTGCATAAATAAATAAGTAAATCAAAATAAGTGTTAAGCCGAGGAGAGTCTGGACATGGCTCAATATGGGAGCTCTACGTGAATTTCCTTGGAAGAACAGCAGGACTGAAGGGCAATTGATAATAACGCGCCATTCATGTCCCTGCCTATCAGCAATTAAGAGCCACGGTGCAGAAGCGGGGCTGGCACATGCTGTCTGATTGCGCCATTTCCAAAGCCATCCCTCACCTGGATGACATCAGCACTGTCAGATTCATCTTGTAATTTTTTTATGTTCCGCTCTTGCTGCCTCTCCTCTACCCCCAGAGACAAGTATTAATTAAGACATCTCAGTGCTAATGCTCAGCCACAGGCTTTGCTGTGTACTCAAATCCCAAAATAGATAGCACTTGCAATAATCCACATGCATTTACATTGTGTGTGGTTTTTTCCAAACCACTCTCAGCCCCCACCACCACTCACACTGCATTTGCTTAAGGTACTTTAAACATTAAAGTGTGGGGAATCAGAGAAAGACCATGCAAAATAGCCATGCCACTTAAAAGGTTTGTGGTGGACAGCCACAGCCATCTGTCGGGAATGCTTTGATTTGGATTCCTACATTGAGCCAGTTGGACTCGATGGCCTTATAGGCCCCTTCCAACTCTACTATTCTATGATTCTGTGATTCTATGGTGTTTTGGCATTGGGGCTGCATATACATCACACATTTAAAGCAAATTCTCCCCTCCAAAAGAATCCTGGGAACTGTACTTTACCCTCACAGAGCACCCTTATAAACTACAGTTCCCAGTATTCAGGTGGTGCTTTAAATGTATGGTGTGTTCACATTCTGGGACATTTAAAAAACCACCTGTAGATCAGCCATCTAAGAATCTATCAAATTTGCCCTTTCTGAATTATGCAAACCAAAACACAGCAGTCCTTTGAAATTTGCACTTATCTGAATTTTGCAATGCAGTTCTCCAACCAATGTTTACCAAAAATGCATATATACAAGAGGAAATGTGCATAAAAATGAATATATTAGTGAAAAATAACAAACAAAAATGTAAAAAGTGTCCTTGGATTTGACCCAAAGGTCTATGTAGACCATCATTCTATGTTTAACTCTGGCCATCCAAATTCCTCTGGGAAGCCCATAAAAGCTTATGAAGGCAGCAGTCCTCTCCTGGTGTTCAGGGGTCTACCTCTCTCTGAATAGGTATTTAGGCTGCAGAGCTAATAGCTGTTGATGGGCCTATCTTCCTTGAATTTAATCTCATCCATCTAAGCAACTGGTCATCACTGTATCTTTGGGCAATACATTCCAGAAGTTAATTATGCATTGCTTAAGCATTCATCTCATCGAGTCACAAGTGTGTCTCACTAAAAAGACAAAAGTAGAGCCTTCATCAATTTCAGTGAGACAAGCAAAATCAAGTCTATTTGGTGGGAAATCAATTTCTGCTAAAAATAATGGAAGACCTTGTCTAATATATGCATCTCTAATACTGCCATTTATATTGACTGGCTTTTAATTTATTATTATGCTTATATCCTTACTTTCCTCCAAAATGTTCAAAGCAGCATGAATGGTTTTTTCCCCTCTCCTCATTTTTTTAATCCTCCAACAACCATATAAGGTAGCTTCCGCTACGAGTGTTACTGGTTCAACCTCTCATGAGCTTCATGGCTGAGTGGAGATTAGTTAGCCCAGTCCTAATCCAATACTCTGTGCAAAGGTTAGGGAACCTTTTTTCAGCCCTAGGGCCACATTGCCTTCAGGACAACCTTCCAAGGGCCATGTGTCAGTGGTGGGCGGAGCCAAAGGCAAAATTGGGTGGAGCAACTAATGCATATGCTACTTTTGTACAGAAGGCTTATACACACACACACATTCCTCTTTATCCTTCATCCAGTCAAGCACACAGTCAGGGGCACATTTCAGTCAGGCAAAATGCTCATGGCTGGTGCAAAGCAAGCCTGGTGAGTGGTTTGGCTTGGGGAGAGGGGGGGTTGCCTGGAGAGCGTTCAGGGAGATCTGGAGTGCCCAATTCATACCCCAAGACTGAGGTTTCCCACCCCTGCTCTATCCACTGCACCACATCACCTCATTCTTGATATGATAATTAAGGCCCCTCTGATTATTTTGCATATAAAACATTTCTATACATATAGTGTTTTTGTAAGTCGTCATGGTGTCATGCGGCGTGACGGCAGCATTCTATGGGGGTGTGAGGCAAGTGAGGATGACAGACCAGCGGGTGAGCGAGGTGGGCAGGAGGCAAGCAAGCAAGCAAGATCACCCAGGCGAGCCACGGAGGACAGACCAGGGTAGCTCCTTATCAATCCTCCTGCCCTGCTGCTGCTCCCCCCCCAACAGCCTCAGTGGCTGAAGGCAAGGAGGCAGGAGAGAAGGGTGGTTGCTGAGGGTTAGGGTCTCTTCCTGTGTGGCTCACCTCAGCTAGTCACTTCCCTCCTTCCATTTGGGTGGGAGGGTGGCCTGTCTGGGAGTCCTGGGGGGATTGGGAGTCCGTGTGTGTGTGTGTGTTTGGAAGTCCCGGGTAGCAATCCCCCTGCGTGTGTGCGTGTGTGTGTGCGTGTGTGTGTGTGTGTGTGTGTGTGTGTGTGTGTGTGTGTGTGTGTGTGTGTGTGTGTGTGTGTGTGTGTGTGTGTGTGTGTGTGTGTTGGGAATTCCTGGTTGGCAAGCAGAGCAAGTACCAGAATAATTTTTCAACCATTGTTGAAACATAACAATTTGGCAATTTGTTTGCCAAAAGGACTATAGCTGAGTGGTAGCGCATCTGCTTTGCATGCAGAAGGTCCCAGGTTCCAAGCCTGCAGGTGGGTCTGGGAGAGCCTGAAACCCCAGAGAGCTGCTGCCAGTTAGTGTAGGTAATACTGAGCTAGATGGACCTCAATATCAAGCAGTTTCCTATGTTCTTATGTGAGGCTTGTACTTCTCATTTTGCAGAGACAACCCTGCCTATTGCTTGCAAACGGTGGCGAGAGGAAGGTGAAGGATTGGGGGAGGGATGTGTATATTGAGAACAACAGTGACCCTTTTGAACCACCTGCATTTATGACCTTTTGCCAGCTTCTAATGGAAATAAAAATATCCCATCACACTTGTTTGGGCTTGATTGAGGAGGGTGGAGAAGGGGGGGAATGCAATAAAACCTCCCGATTTTGTGTTAAACCACTGACATTTAAAAAAAAGAGGAGAAGAAGAACTAACCTGGCACTTGTCAGTCTACTGTTGTGTCCTACACTAAAGCAGAAAGTCCTCAGTGAAGGTCACAGCACAGGAAGTAAAGATGGGAGTATTTTAGCAGCACTTTACATACTGTTGTTGGTTGTTGTTTGGAGAGGAATTGGCCTCTTCCCTGTTTTCAAAATGGTTATCGTACCAATGGCAGCTGGTGGCTCCATGTCAGTGGGGCAGTGGAATCCGCTCCGGGTTTTAGTCCAAATTCTCAGGAGCTGCCACTGTATCCTATATTTGGAGAGCACTTCCAGATGGGGGCTGAAGATTGTAAAGGGATCATTGGTGGCAACAGGTTTTTGTTTTTCAATTTATCATGGAAATGGGCAGCTTTCCAGGGGCCATATGCCCGTGGTGGGCGGGGCCAGAGGCAAAGGTGGGAGGAGCAGCAGATGTGACTCTTGCCTTTATACAGTAGCCTACATTCCCGCCACACAGAAGTCAGAGGTTTTTCTACATGCATCTCTGTCTCCATCCAGGCAAGCAAAAAAGCACTATCCCATTTCAAGGACACATCCCAGCCATGCAAAAGCACTCAAGGGGGGCACTGAGCAGAACTAGTGAGGAGTGAGGCCTGGAAAGAAGGGGCATGGCCTGGAAAGAGTTGCAAGGGCCAGATAGAAAGGCCTGGAGGGCCATATTCATTTTGAGGGCCTGACATACCCTACCCATGTTTTATCAGATGTTCCCCAGAATTAGGAAGTCCATATCACAGTAAATGGGAGGTGGAGGCATTTTGACAATAATAACATTGTGTGGATGCTCCACAAAAACTTTCAGGCATGAGGAACACCAATCCCACAGTAAGCACCCATCTGCAATCACCCTGACAGACTTCCTTAGGTCATCAGTGCAGATGGACATGACTCATCCAAGTGTTACACACAGCCTGGGGTAACTTTCCCACCCATATCTAGAGATGCCGAGGATTGGACCTCAGATCTTCCACACCAGTGACAAGTGGTAACAGTTGTGAAGTCGGAGGCTGAAATATAGGTGATCCATCTGTCAAATATGCTGTGAATGTGAACCACGTGTCCATGGAATTCTCTCTTGGTTAACACTCTGATCAAAAGGCTATATGATGTTAATTTTTTTGGCTAGTATTTTACTTTATTTTATTTTATATATTTCTATCCCACCCTTCGATCCTACGGTGGGGCAATCAGGGCAGCTCACAATGCCATCATACGCAGTAAATAAAAACAGGGGGGAAATTAAAATAGATTTTAAAATACATAAAATACAGTTAGCAATTCAAAGGGAGTGATATTAAAAGAGGACTAAAGAGGAAAAACCAGAGCTTGGAAAAGTTACTTTTTTGAACTACAACTCACATCAGCCCAGTCCAGTGGCCATGCTGGCTGGGGCTGATGGGAGCTGTAGTTCAAAAAAGTAACTTTTCCAAGCTCTGGGAAAAACTAAAAAGGGGGGAATAAAATAAGTGTCAGGCTATACCTTCAGTCTCTCTCAAAGGCTCTGTGGGAAAATATGGGTTTCAGAAGTCTCCAAAGCACCATCAGGGAGGGAGCAGAGTTGGCTTCTTGGCATAGGGTATTCCAAAGCCTAGAGGCCACAGCTGAAAAGGTTCTGTCCTGTGTGCCTGCCAGTTGAACATCTTTCATTCCAGACATGCAGAACAGAGCAGAGCCAAGCTGATCTTAAACCACAGGCAGGTACATAAGGGTGTAAGTGGTCCCTCAGGTACATTTGATGTACATCAGGTACAGCCAAGGCCATTTAGGGCTTTAAATGTCAAAACCGGCCCTTTGAATTGGGACCAGAAACAAATTGGGAGCCAGTGGAGTCGTTAAAGGACAGAGATGATATGATTCCCATGCCGCGATCTAGTTAACATTCTGGCTGCTCCATTTTGAACCAACTGCAATTTCTGAACCGTTTTCAAAGGCAGCCCCACGTAGAGCATGTTACAGTAATCAAGCCTCAGTGTCACCAACACAAGTGTCACTGTGGCCAAGTCAACTGCTTCCTGGAATGGGCGCAGCTGATAGATGAGCTGGAGTTAGCCAAAAGCACTCCTGGGTACTGCAGCTACCTCATAATTCAAGCAGCTGGGCAGGATCCAGGAGCACTCCCCGACTGCAGACCTTCTCCTCCAGAACAGGTCACAGCCCTATTCCAGGCACAGCTTTCTTCTTGACCAGCAACAATTCCATCTCATCTGGATTATGTTGCAGTTTGTTAGCCCACATTCAGCCCTTCACAGCCTCCGGGCACCACTTTAGGATGAGCCCTTTTATTTTTCTTAGAGAAATGTACTTGATTAAAAAAGAAACTCTAAGCAGTACACCTAAAAGAATATAATAATGTGCAACTGTAATGTGAAATCAGATACTATATCGCGACATAGTATGAAAAAATATTTATGACTGTCAAAGATGTTTATTATTTACACAACCTGTAAAGATATTTATCGTGCAATACTATGCATGTTTACTCAGAAGCAAGTCCCAGTGTATTGAATGGGGCTTACTCAAACAAGGAAGTGTGCACAGGACTGCAACCTCAAGTGATAAGGAACTTCATTCACCCAACCCAAAATTCAGAATCATGCCACTTTAGGCTGTTTTGCAACTGTTTTATACTTGTTTTATGATTACTGTATTTTAAATGGATTTATTTCTGGTTGTGAGACACCTTGGTTTCCAATCAGCAACCCTACCTCATAGGGTTGTTGGAAAAACTCCATATATACACACAATGGAGACGTAAAAATGTATATACATATAGTAGTTTATTGTCAAAACCAGTTGGTCATTGCAGAACATTTTTTTAAAAAAAAGCAGTATTAGTTTCCTACCAAATTAAAGCAGTGACACCTAAGTAAGCCCTCTCCAAGTGCTTAAAAAATAGGATTGGAGGGGGAGAGAAACATTTAAAACACAATTCTTTGCTATGTTCACTCAAAAGTCCCATTGATTTACAGCACAATCCTAGCCATGTCTACTCAAAAGTAAGTCCTAACTGTTACTTTAATAAAAAAAAGATAAAAACTCACAGAGCTGAGTGAGACTTCATTCCTTGACTTCAGGTAGGACAGCTATTAGCTCATTTAACAGAATTTGCAGGGGGATGACATTTTGGTGTATATCTCTAGAATCAGACCATCTAGGGCTTTTTTTAAATGACAGCTAAGAGTCCAAAGATTAGGGTAACTCACCTGGAGACCTGGAGAGTACCCAAAAAACCCAGAACCCCCGGGTGAATACTGAAGACCTGGCAACCCTAAGTGTGAGTTGGGAAAATCTGGGTTAGGCGAATCTGTCCATTTCAGTTTCTCTCAGTTTCTCATTTTTTTCCCCATCTTAAGTTCAGTCCTTCACATTTCCACATCAGGTTGCAATTTTTTTTAAAAAAAGTCCCTGAAAAGTCATCAGCGTTTTAGTGCAAATTTATCCTCATATAAATATTTTGCAAAGCATTTTCCCCTAATATTTACATTCACCCTAATATAACACATTTTTGCATGTTATTTTCACTAATATATACATTTTTCTGCACACTTTACCCTAGTATACTGTATGCATTTTTGTACATGTTACTTGGCTAGAGAACTGCATTGCAAAATTCAGAGAAGGGCAAATTCCAAATGCTGGCTGTGCTTCAGTTCATGGTTGGTTTCGGAAAAATGCAAATTAGGGAGGTCCAACTTTAAATACAAAATGAGTTGAATTTCTTCCTCAGCCATGGCGGAGGGGCACCATTTCTTTCTTTTGCCTCAGGCAACAAAGTGTCTTGGACTAGCCCTGCTTCACCCCTTAGTTTTGGCCCCCAGCATTTTACTCCGCAATGGAATTTTTAGGCAAAGGTTTCAGTTTGAGAACTTATTTATTTATTTATTACATTTATATACCGCCCCATAGCCAAAGCTCTCTGGGCAGTTTACAGCAATTAAAAGCAATAAAAACAAATATACAAATTTAAAAACACAAAAACTTCCACCTCAGTAAATTGCATATCTGAAAGTGTGCCTTGAGGCACAATCCTCCCGGTATTTATGGTGTGCCGAGCAGATACAGAATGTGGCGTATCCCCAGTGGAAGAGGGATGGTATTGGCACAGCCAGGCTGTGCTGGTAAGTATCCTCCACCCAGGTGCAGCCGTGGCACAGCTGTGGCACAGCCAAGGAAATCCACCGCTTCCCAGGCCCATGGTCCAGCTGAGATCGGCAAAAGTGGAGCAGGCAGATTCAGATTCTTTATTGTTACAGTCATAGACCCATGGAAGTGGAGCAGGCAGAAGACATCAAAAAGGGGTGTTCAAGGGGGAGTCATGGCGGAACCAAGGAGCAGAGCTTGGAAAAGTTACTTTTTTAAACTACAACTCCCATCAGCCCCAGCCAGCATGGGCACTGGATTGGGCTGATGGGAGTTGTAGTTCAAAAAAGTAACTTTTCCAAGCTCTGCCAAGGAGAGGAGGACTTACACTGCATCCTGGCTCCATTTGGCTGTCTCCAGCGGCCTCTGGTCCCAGCAGACAATATGCCAGGAAAAAGGGGGAAAGGGATGATGCCACTGTGCTCCTCTCTTCAGGGCTCCTGATTCAAGGCAGGATGTGGCGGAACCTTCTGCCACCTTCCCTTCCACTGGCTCCACTCCTGCCATCCTTTCTGAGCAGGATTGCTCTGCACACCTGCCAGCAATTGTTAATCTGCCTGCTGACTCTTGCTTGACCGCAGTAATTCCTCACCTTTTAAAACTGATGAAGCCAACTTCTGGGCCACAAACCTGTACCTCAGCATTTTCCAGGTTGACAGCCGAGCTCTGATATTTATGAAGATGCTCTTAAGTAGCTATGTTCCTCCTGTTGCCGTATGCTTGAAGGGTTATTTTTGCATAGCTGCTAGTCAATATGTTTCCCTTCGGTGGTATAGTAAGTATAAAGAAGCAAATAACTGCAGGCGAGTACCTATAATAACTTCGGTAATGACAACATCGTTCGCCAAATCAAAACAAAAACAAATATACACATCTAGCTCAGAGCATATTGCTTAGCTGTTGCTGTTAACCAGAAGGAGGAGGAGGATTTCCAGGGTTTGAAGATCAGAGCCACATTTCCAGTTAAACTGCTGAAAAGATAATGGATGATCTTGATAGGAGACACTGAACTGAATGAGCTGGTACTGACAAACTGAAACAAAACCAGAAACACTGTCGGAGAGTGAGAGGGTCCCTCCAGGCTTTATTTTTAATTGAGCATTCATTTTGATTGGTGCTCATGATGTTACTGGGGCAGTTTTATGCCATCCCACTTTCAATACCCTTTGTGGCTTCAGAGGTTTGGGGGCACTCATACTGCTTCATTTGCCATAAGTGCATGTCCTTTAGTGTCCTGCTAAAATCCTGTAGCTTTTCATACCAAACTTTTCATACCCAGCACAGATCATGCCAACAAGGCCAATGCTGGTGGCAGGGAATCCTGGTGTGCCAGTTCCTGCTGTTGCACAAAAGCTAATGAGGACAGACAGACTGGAGGTAGGAAATCACACATTATCACTTCAGTTGTGAAGCTCCCAACTGCCCAGCCTCAGCATTGCCAGTCTTGTAATGGTAGCACCCCATAAGTGCCTTAAACAAGAAAGTAGTCACCCTGCGATTCAAGGTAAACACTTTGTACAGATGGTGATGTAATAGTGTGACCTTCCCCGACCCTGTACCTTCCAGATGTTTGATACTGCAACTCCCATTGGCTCGCATCCTGGGTGGGGCTTGTGGGAGTTGTAGTACAGGGTAGCTGGAGGACACCAGGGCTGAGGAATGCTACAATACTGCGTCCATAATGCTTCTAATTACTTTTTGAAGGAAGAATCCACTTCAGCTTCTCATGAAACATTATTATCCCTAAGAACACGGACCAAAAAAAAGAGATCTCTGTGGGCAATTCTATGCAGAGTTAGGCATTCTTAAGCCTCTGCATAGGATCAGGCTATAGATTTTCCAGTATCCTAAATGGTTACGTGAATCTCTTGGTTATCTGAACATTGTATTCTTTATGTAGCCTTGTGTCTGCATAATCTGCATAATGTATGAGTGGTTGGTTGATAAGTTTGAGGTAGTGAATGATGGTAGTAGTTGCATGAAATAGATGGTGAAAGGTTGTATTGTGCTATATTGGTTGTTACTTATATTACACTGCTTGTAATACTCTGACTTTTATATTGTGTTTATGTACATATATATGGTTCATGTATTTTGCTATGTAAATTAATTGGATATGGTTTTTATTGTACCTTGTGTATTCTATTGTAAACCGCTTTGAGATCTTTCAGATAGTGAGCAGTCTATAAATGGAAATATCATCATCATCATCCCACAAATGTTCTGTGGTTGTTACTGTTGTATCCCGCTTTTGTTGCGCTATGGCACAAGAGTTCACCTCCAGACAGAAATAAAGCGGTAACATTGGGGAAACATCACTGAACAACTAATACAGCAAAATGATGTGTAGATGATCCGGTATTGACCCACCACTAATGTGCTCTTAATGCACCAGTGACCTGCAGAGCTTGGAAAAGTTACTTTTTTGAACTACAACTCCCATCAGCCCCAGCCAGCATGGCCACTGGATTGGGCTGATGGGAGTTGTAGTTCAAAAAAGTAACTTTTCCAAGCTCTGGCTGTTACAGAATACACCCACAAACAAACGTTTTGGAGGGGTCCAGAGACTAAACTTTGCAGTGGAGGCTGCTCTCAAGTTCCATATCCCTGCTCCTGCCAGCAGAGGGTGGCACGCCTTGGTGCTCCGTAAGTATGTAAGAAGCTGGATCAGCCCAAAGCAAGGGTGGCTGGTGCCCAGTGGAGGCTAGTCTATTAGGGCAAATGGAGCACTGCCCACCCAGCCTTAGTCTGCCCTCAGTCAGCCCTCACCTGCCTGCCTTCTTACTTGCAACTAGTCCAGGGGGTGGCACTGTCTGTTGGCTTTCTCCTCCTTAGTCTCAGTGTTGCCCTTGCAGAACTGAGAAGAGAAGAAAATGGAAATGGACTGTCTTCAAGTCGATCCCAACGTATGGCTACCCTGTGAATAGGGATTTCATGGTAAGCGGTATTCAGAGGGGGTTTACCATTGCCTCTCTCTGAGGCTAGTCCTCCCCAGCTGGCTAGGGCCTGCTCAGCTTGCCACAGATGCACAAGCCAGCCACTTTCTTGTCCACAACTGCCCACTGGGGGGCAACTGGGCTCCTTGGGACTATGCAGCTTGCCCACGGCTGCACAGGTGGCAGGGCACGTAACCCCTGAGCCACTCACTGTGGGGGTGATCCTTAGCTGGCCCTTGACACCCAGGAGACACGAACGGGGATTTGAACTCACAGACTCTGGACTCCCAGCCAGGCTCCCCTCCTCACTGTGCTATACCAGCTGAAGAGGATGGGGGTAAAACAGAACTAGCTGACTCTGCCTGCCATTGGCTCTGGCCCCACCTACTGTTGGGCTACCAGTTTTCTGCCCTACCTGCCTGTCCAAGTAGACACCAGCACTGCAGATGCCCGTTGGTTCTGGTAGGGTGGAAGGCAGGGAGCACAAACAGTAAGCGGAGGTGGAGCCAATGATGGGTGGAGCCAGCTCATTCTAGTTTTGTCTCCAACCTCCTCTCTGCTGAGTTCTACAAGGGCAACACTGAGGCTAAGGAGGAGGAGGAAGTAGCTGACAGGTAGGGCCACCCGCTGGGCTAGTTGTAAGAGAGAAGGCAGGTAGGAGGGGGCTGGCTGTGGGCAGACTTGAGGTTGGTGGGGCATTCTGTTCTCATGGTAGTCATAAGGCTGGAACGGCACTACTGGCAGGCCAAAAAACAGAAAAGGTGCTGAAAATGTAGTTTATTTTAGGCCCAGTATACTTCAGAAAATTCCTTCTTCAAAGGCACTGTAAATAATATGGACAGCATAAAAGGGATAATTTAATTTTATTTATTTCTCTTATGAATCACTTTCCATGAAACATCCCAAAATGATTTAAATATCGGCAATCACAAATATTTTTTAAAAATCAGATCCAATACACTTACATACAGGGATAAGAATCTCCTCTTAAAGAGCTTGTTGGAAAAGGAAGGTCTTCAATAGGCACAGAAAAGGCAATAGAGATGGTGCCTGCTTGGTATTATGTAACAGGAGGGCATTCCAAAGGAAGGTAAAGGGATGATTTCTACATCATATGGAATGGTCCCTCCCCATGAGATCATCTATTTTGTACAACAAATACAAAATATAAGACAATATCGTATGATCTACTAAACTCAGGTTAAACAAATAAAAATTACCACGTTTCTTGTTTGTAAAGTTTACTCCAAAAATGCAAAACTTTAAAACCAAATGTGTTTACGTACACAGCTATGAAAATATGCCTGACGAAACAAATTAAAAATAGACTTCTGAGAAAGTAGCCCAGTTGACAATTTTTATTTATTTATTTAATATTACATTTGGGAGAACCTATTTTATTTCCTTACATTTTGCATTTATTATCCCTTATCTACTTGTACTCTTCATATATTTACAATGAATTCCCCTGAAGAATGGGGTTTCCGCAATGTCAAAATAAGCCACATCTTTTTCCCCTTTTCCTTCCTTCCTTCCTTCCTTCCTTCCTTCCCTCCCACAGAGGCCAACCAGATGGAAGCCCACAACCAGGACGCAAGCACAATGTCCCCTCTCCTATTGTTGTTCCTCAGCACCTACTATTCAGAAGCATAACTACCTCTCATCCTGGAGATAGCATGTACCCATTGTGACTATTTATTTAATGCAGGGATGGGGAACCTGCAACCTTCCAGATGTTGGCCTTCAACTCCTATCAGCCCCATCTAGCATGGCCAATGGTCAAGGATGCTGTAGCCCAGCACATCTGGAGGGTCACAGGGTCCCCATCCCAGATTTAATGGACTTATAGGCCTCTTTTCAGGCAAAACACCCTCCCAAAGTGGTTTATAAACTATATATCAATGTACACAATAAACATATAGTATTAAAGCCATTTTAAACAACAGCTCCAGCGGGCAGAAGCTGAGGTGGCCTCCCATCATAAGGCTGCCTCCTTTGCAAGCTTGTCAAAGGCCCATAATTTATTCTGAGAGCAGAATTTGTATTTGCAGCTCCCAAGGTCAAAATGTATATACTCACTTACTTACTTACACTCTGCTTAGCAGGCATCCCATCACAATTGCTCTCTGGGTGATGCACAGGCATAATTAAAAACAGTCTAGCGACACAAGTCTGCATCCATCAAAAATCCCATCTAACAACAGAATCCAAGAAAAAGCACAAATCATAGCAAGCACCAGTTCATACAGAAGACCTGAAAACAATCACCGGGTGACCAATGCCCATTAAAGTCAGTTATTAAGAGCATGGGATTCAAAAGGATTAAGGAAATATAAAGGTCTTCACCTGGCATCATAAATGGGGAGTAGGTGATACTACACTCTGAAAGATGACATAATGGCTCCAGTTGTCAAATAGAAGCCCTGGACAGACACTCCCCTAAAGTCCTCCTCCACTGTCATGGTGGCTGGTGCCCTTTGGAACTGGTAGGGCAACAGACAGTGGGACCAAGAGCAGGTGGGACCAGAGCCAATGTCAGGCAGGTTGCAAGTCAGCACTGAGCAGACAAGCAGACTGGTTGAGGGCAGACTGAGGTTAGTGGGGCAGTGTCCACTCACCCTGATGGACCAACTTCCCCTGCTCCACTGTACCACTGCTTAGTATTTTTGCAGCTACACTGAAGTTTCCAGGCCATCTTCAAAGACAGCCCCACATACCCCACACTGCAGACAGTCATCTAAACAGGTGGTTAGGTTAAAGCAGTGGTTCCCAGCCTTCTTTTCCCATGGACCACTCAAGAATTGCTGACAATCTTGGCAGACCACTTAAGGATTTTTCTGCCTCTTGTAGCAATTGTCATGCACTGCACTAGACGCTGTATGATTTGTAATTGCACTTTCCTTGCTTCTTTTATTTCCTATATATTGCATGTTATTGTTTTACCGTTTTCCTTCCTTAGGATTCAAATTGTAATTCAATGAAATACAACACAAGAAATAAAAGAAGCAATACAAATACAAATAAAAACCAATATGAATATTTAACACTGTGGGGTTGCTGCTGACCACTTGAATGAAGCTCATGGACCACTGGTGGTCCGCAAACTACAGTGTGGGGACCCCTGCATTGGAGCATGGATCACTGAAGCCAGGCTACCTCCATCCAGGAAGGATTTTAGGTGGGTATCGGCATCCCCCAGAGGATCCTTGCACCTGTCATGACAAAGATGAGTCAGCTACACAAACCTGATCCTTTAGCAAGCCATTCCAGAACAGGCTGACCATCACTCTCCCAGACGGATGAGCCACTCACTAACAGTAACTCCATTTGGGTCTGGTCTGAGTTTCCATTTGTTGGCCCTCATCCAGTCCTTCACCGCAGCCAGGCACTGTTGCAATTGAACATATGGAGTATATTTGTTGATCTGACACAATGTGCACAGCAGAACTGGGGAGACAGGCAACAGGATGCAGAGGCAGCAAGGCAAAGTCTCTGCATTATTCTCTTTTGCTTCATTCATAATTTGTGGCTCTTATTCCCAGCTATAAACTGTGAGGTAAAGACTTTTTTTCTCCTCCTCCTCACAGGAAAGTGTCGTCTCTGCAGACTTAAGCAAACAGCATGTCAAAGCAACTGCAGCAACCTGTGATATACAAATGATAGCCTAAAGAGGAGGGGGGAAACCCCCTAACAGGGGATCTATGCAGCGTAAAATACTCTTTGTCTATCCCTTATCCAACCTTCCTGAAAAGACATCCTTTCATCATCTTGGTAGCTGGTAAAATCATACTTATGGAAGCATAGCTAACTCCCAATGAAACATGGTGGGGTCCAATGCACTTTATTAAAAACCCAGGGAATCACATAATCAACAGCAATGGCAACAAGAGACCCTCCCGCACTTTAATTTACTTGCCCCAAGGCCAGTGAAATTTAAGCTGTGTGCAAAGACGTGCTTGGAGTACCAATGACTTAGATACTGAACATGGCATGATGGGGCATAGGGGAACTGCCAGAGGAAAAGCTATCAAGTGTGTGTTTCCTCCAAACGAAGCAGCCATCCATTTCTGGAGTTAATGAAAACTCCCACGCAGATCTGGCTGTTGCATCAGCTTGACTAGTTCTTGTTGGATTCCCCGGGCAGTCCAGAGGCAGTCCCACATTCACCTGTCAGCTCAGTTCTGACTGCGTTCTACTGAATCGTGTAGTGGCAAATTCAAAAGTGTCGGGTCCCTTCATGATAGGCATACCATGTCCCCACACAGCCAAGACCCCTTCTAAGATTATACAACCTTCTAAGCATATGCAATAAAATGAGCTTTCAGTTTCTTACCTTTGTTTGGAGTACTTTTCCTTAGTGATGCATTGCAAACATTAATGCAGATCTCCATGTGTTGCCTTTCAGCTAGATCTACTATTTTCTGTGTATGTACACAGGCAAATGTACTAAGGTGCTGCAAAGTAAGGAACTTCCTTTGCTGAGTTTCCCTTCTTGGTTGTCCTGTTAAGACTCAGAGTAACTGCATTTGGGCAGAGCTAATGAGTTTTAGGAGGAAACTTAAGCATGGAAATTCCTGATCCTAACCTTTGGTGTTGGCTGCAGTTTCTTAGGCATATTCATTTGCATTCCACCTTACCATGCACGACACATATATATAGAACATCATTAAAAGTGAAACACAACACACACACACTTCCTCATTCCCCACCAAATGTATTTTTTCTCTTTCCCTTCTCCTCCCCTACTATTCCTAGCTTTGGGCTGGAACAAAACCATACATCTCCTCCTGCCCACCATTTATTATTATTATTATTATTATTATTATTATTATTATTATTATTATTATTTGCTGTTGGGTTGAGAATAAGATCCTTGGTAACAAACAAACAAACTGGAGGCTGTGTGTGTGTGTGTGTGTGTGTGTGTGTGTGTGTGTGTGTGTGTGTGTGTGTGTGTGTGTGTGTGTGTGAGAGAGAGAGAGAGAGAGAGAGGGGGGGGGACAGGGAGAGAGAGAGATCTTCAGCCCAAGGTCTCTCCCCTCACCTACCTCCTTTTACACTTTCCCTTGCTTGCTTGCTCTCATCTCTGCACTCCTCAGTCCATCCCATGTGTGCCTTCTCCCACAATAACAGACATCCCTAGGAGCCAACCAGCATGAAAAGGGAGTGTGTTAGCTACTGAGATTATTCTCAGTGGCTGAATCACCTTCTTTCGCTCTGTTTGGCTCCAATCTGCAGGAAAGGATGCTGGAGACCCTGCTGGGATCCTGCTCCCCAAAAAACTAAGGTGTCTAAGACCCTTTCCTCCCCAGGAACCTGGATGACTACCCCCCTCCCAGGTCTACTCATGTGAGCAATGGGATGCAGGAGCAGCAAATTCACACGAGAGTTCTGTTCCCTTCTGTGAATTGCAGCAGTTCTTTCAGTGCATGGGGGAGAAGGTGGGAGGTCATGTTAGTTGGATGCTCCCCATGTTACGCAGCTCCTATGAGCACCACCCCAGATGAGCATTGATTTGTGCAAGTTCAGCTTTACATTCAGACTGATTCAAATTTCTTCTCCATTCCTAAATCCACATCCGGACAGCACCAGGGATTGAATGTGAAATTATCCGTGTTTAGAATGATTCTTCTATTGATGATGATGATGATGATGAAGATATATTTGTGTGCATGCATATTGAGTATTTCTCTGCTGTGTTTTATCTTGATAACCCTACACTTCATTTTATATTTAAGGACTGTGGTCCAAATAAACTAGGGGTGTGTGTGCATGCATGTACATATATATATGTTTGTAAAGATGTTTTGTTTTAATATATTTTAGAGTCTGTTTTATGATGTTTTAGAGTGTTTTCAGCATTTTTGTTTGCCGCTCTGGACTCTTTCTAGGAGGAAGGGTGGGCTATAAATTAAATAAATAAATATAACATACAAATACATACACACCATGTTTCTGGCCCCAAGACCACCTAAAGCGGTGCTCAGCGTATTTAATACACAGCAAAATATACCATCAAGTAAAGAGAGATGCCATAAATCAATCACCAATCAAAACAATATATGACAGTAAAATCACAGCGCAGGAGGGCCAAAAGAAAACCGTCCCAAACTAGAGGATGAAAGAGTGCTGTCACCAATTTCATTTATTTAAAGACATTTATGTACCTCGTGATCATTTGCATTTCTTAATGGTGTACATAGAAACAAGCCATACCCACAATGAAACGATAAAGCAAAGCAAAGCAAAATCATCATAAAACCAAGCACTACCTTAAAAAGGCCTGCTAGCATTTTACATACCACACATTTAGGGACTAGGAACCTGAACAGACAATGAGAGATACTTAAAAGGGGGGGAGCAGCTTATCTCATTAAGCAGGTGTTGGGAACCTTTGGCCCTCCAGACGTTGCCGAACTACAACTCCCATCAGTTCGGCAACATCTGGAGGGCCGAAGGTTTCCCTTGCCGACCACCAAGGGTGCTCTTACATCATTTCCAAGTGGACAGATCTATGCTCAGAGCATGTAGCATAGGAGAAGGAGCATCAGTGGGGATGTGGGGGGGAATTGGGAGGGATGTGCAGTCGCATTGGGGGGGTGAGTTCAGCCTTGGCCCACATGCCGGAATCCCGAGAGAAAAATCCTCAGCGACTTTCACAGTCCCCTCCCACCTTCACCCTGAACATCATCCCTTGGAAGTCCTCGTCTTTTTGAGGGAGCCGCGGCTGGCTGAGCACCCGCGAAGGCGGCCTTCATTTCCCATGTCTGATGCTGTCCTCTCGCTCAGCACGGCAGGCGACAGCTAGATTTCCTTCCAGCCACCACCAGCAGTAGCCATGGGTGATGGGGGCGGGGGGAGCTTTGAGAGAGGGGGTAGTATCATGATGCCCCCCCCGCACCACCTGTGCCTTGGATCAAGTCAGGAAGAACGCATCAGACTTCTGTTTCGGACACACCCTCCCTTTATGGGGGATGGGAACCACACACACACACGCAGCAGCAGCAGCCGTCCGTTTTCCACCCAACCGGAAATCGAACTTGCTTTGAATCAACTAGTCTGCCCCCCCCAATCCCTCACCGCACCGCCCCCCATGACTCCCACTGGCACGTCTCCCCTTCCATCCAGTCCGGGCACCTGCTCGCTCGCTCTCGCCCCCCTCCCTCTTTGGCCTCACATCTTCAGGTTTTCCATTGCGGACTTTTAACCGAGGGAGGGGGCGCGATCTCTTTGGGAAAGGCGCCGTCTTGTTTTCCTCCATCGCCTTCTACTTGCTCCAAAAGAGGGACGCCCCTTTCCTCCTCCTCCTCCTCCTCCTCCTCCTCCCTCCCTCCCTCCCTCCCTCCCTGCCTCTCTCTCTCTCTCTCTCTCAAGACTCTTGCTGGCTTGTTTTTTTTAAAGGGTCGGCGCTCCTCAGTCCTAGATTTTCTTTCCTTTTAAACCTGATTCCCCTGAATCACCTTCTTCTTGGAGGATTTCCTGGGAACGGGATGACTTGAGAGAATCAGGTAAGGGAGCGAGCCTTCAAGACAGGGCGATGGCTTCCGAGAAGGGGTTTAGTGGTCCAGGGTCGGGGGGGCGGTCTGAGACCCTTGACTTTTTTTGGGAGCAAGGTCCCAACAGGGTCCCTCTGTCTCCAGCATCCTATGAGCCAATCAGCATGAAAGGGGAGAGTGTTAGCCACTGAGAAGAGTCTTCTAACATGCTTCCTTGTCCTTTCCTGCATTGAAGCAATCAGAGTGTAAGGAGGAAAGTCAGCTGCAGAGAAGACTCTTTTTCGTAGCCATTCCTCTCCCCTTCCATGTTCGTGGGCTCCTAGGAATGGCTGTTGTGGTGGTGGGAAACAGCATTAACACGGATCTCATTCTCAACCCCACAGCAAAAAAAAAGGGGGGGTGACTGGGACTATCATGAAGGGACTCTGCACTTCTGAATTAGCCACTACGCTCCTGCTTCCGAGTCTGCTGTGCTCAGTCAGAGCCCTGGGGGTGGCTTCCACGCCCTGTGGCCCTTGCTGGAATGTTACATGCGGGACGTGCCTAGGTGGGATTCGAACGCAGCTCTCGGCTGCTGGAGGGAGGGGGAGGGGGTGAGCGCCGCTTGCTGGGAACTTGGAAGCCCAGCTGCGCTCTGCGGGGGAAGCGAGCAGCAGCTCGAGAGATGGTGCCAGCCTCTGTCCGAGGGTAAGAGGTGAGTACAGGTCCCTTAAAAGAAAAAAAACACCTCGAACGGAAGGGAGCTAGCATTGGGAAACAATGAAGAGGTGGGTTTCTCTCCCCCCCCCCCCGTTTAAGAAATATCGGTGACGCGATGAAAGAGAGGAAGGGCACTTTTTGGACTCTTGTCCTGAGTCCTGACACAACAGAAGGCGCTTCTCTCGTCCGCCCCCCCCCCCCTTTCCCCGGCTCTAGTCAATTACACACAAGCCAGACAAGCAAGCAAACAAACGCCTTCGAGGCGGGTAATCTTGGCAACGTGTCTCCCCCGCTACGATGACTTGCTCGGTCGGGAGGCTGGTGGGTTTGGCTCTGTCTGTCTCTTTCACTCCCTGTGTGTGTGCGTGGCTTTAAAATCCAACCATTTGATCTCTGGGAAATACAACTTAATTTTCTCTTTCCCCCCCCCTTTCGCTCTCGCCCTCTTTCTTCTAGACTTTGTCTCACTGATGCCTTCGGCTGGAACGTCAGACGGTGAAATTCCCTCTCATAGGTTGAGCAGCGTGTTGATCTGAGAGGGAGTTTAAAAAAAAAAAAGAGCGAGAGAAAGGTCCAGTCTTTCGGTTTCTGCTCCTGGTTTGGACCCTACACACCACCGCGAAAGAGGAGAAGGAAGATCCTGACAGCGGCAGGAAGAAGGGAGAAGGGGAACACAATCCCTTGGAAATAACCGCGGAATTGGAGAAAGGAATCGCCCTCTCTGTTCCCTGAAACTGTCCCTGGGAAGAGCCGAGCCCAGATGGATCCTGGAAGGAAACCTTGGATGTCTTCCTTCTTGGGGGACTCCAGAAGACCCCATTCAGACCAAGGAATTTGAATTGTGGTTGCCGCAGAGTTGTTAGAGGAGGTGGGGTATTTTGTGAGGGTGCGCAGGGATTAATAATCATAATCTACCCGGCAGATTTCCGTTTCGCTTCTCGGGATCAATTCTTCCAACGTCACGACAGCAATTTTTCTGTGGACCAACTGGCTGTGGATTTGTATATGTGCTTCCAAAAACAAGAGAAGAGGGGTGGGGGAGACGAAATTGAGCTCAGTGGCTTTAGGTGGCATCTATCTCTAAAGTGTCTCTGTTTGTATTTCTGCTACCCCGGGACCAGCACCCGAGCACCCAACCATGTCTTTTCATTGCCATGGGAATTGACGATTTCTTAGCTTGGTTGTTTTGACCACCCTTCCGGTTTTCTCGCCTTGCCCTGCTCTCCAAAGTCGACATATATGAAATGGAAAATCGAGGGCTGTTCGGTGCCCTTTCTTACCTGATGCTTAATGCTCCCTTGCTCTTCGTGGTACAGGGTAAGTCACAAATTTCTTATGGTGGAGGGGGGAGAGTAACAAAATAAGGTCGCTAGTTTTCAGCCTGCTGTAAGTGGCATCCTTTAAGCGCCTGTGACACCTGGGGAAGGGGGGGTTTCCTGCCTTTTCTCACTGTTTCCATAAACTGTGCAGAGAAATTTTCATATATACAAAACAGATCTGATATCTGGAAGCCAAATGGCAAGGCGGATTAGAGGATGCTCCACTGATCGCGTGTTTTGCTGGCTGCTTGTTTTGGAGAAGGCGAGTGAGCTCATGCTGTTGGAAATGCAGGGGTCTGGGGGGGACTGATGCTGAAGCAGAAAAGAGTGCAGGCAGAGAATGTAGCCGGGGCTGCAGGTGCAAGACTGAGGGAAGCCTGCACTCTTGCTGCAGAGGGTGACAATCCCAAGTAAAAGGGAATGATGAGGGGGGGAAACAGCAGGGAGGACCACCACGTCCCAAACGCACAGACGGCAAAAGATGCAAAACGTGGCCATCCTTAGAACAAGGGTGGAATTGCGTCTCCTTGCAGGCTTTAGTTTTTGGTGGGGGAGATGTATGTACTCCCCACTTTTATATGTTCTCTCATTTGACACTTGTCTGATGTGGATGGGTGCCCAGACTGCAGTGATCACAGGGGGCGCTGGGAGGGGGGAGGAGAGTTGATGACAATCCCAGCCCCTTATTCACAGGGAGTCGCTAGTTTTCAGCCTCACTGGCTCCTGCTGTTTGCGATATGCCGTCATTTGCGGTTTTATGGATAACACTGTTCAGAGCATTTGAATGCAGAGGGGCTCGACTAGATGACTGTCAGGGTCTCTCCTCCCAGTCCCTGACATTCTTTAATTCCACAGAGTATGTGCAACATCTGTGGTGTGTTGGATAGTTCAGGAAAGCCGAGAAAAGTCCCTTCATCTGCAACATTGCATTTTCGGACTGTAGCGGAACAGCCTTGCCACGTCTTTTTAATCTCTCCCTGTTTGCCACCTTCTCCTCTCCTTTTTTTTTCTTTTGGTCTTCAGCTACATTCACAGAAGTTCCTAAAGATGTGACTGTTAGGGAAGGAGATGATATTGAGATGCCTTGTGCTTTCCGGGCCAGCGGATCCACCTCTTACTCCTTGGAAATCCAGTGGTGGTATCTTAAAGAACCCGCACGAGAGCTTGCCCACGAATTAGCCATCAGTGGCCCCGGGAGCAGAACTAAGGTAAACCAATTCTCACAAAGATACAAGCACATGCATAGAGCATTAACTGGCATGGTTTTTTTACAGACCATAGGGTTGGTAGGAGCAGAAAAGCAATTGGTGTTTTTTCTAAAAAAAACAATCTAGCAACATGTATCAAGAAAGCAGTGTTTCTGTGGTTGCTTCTGTTTACCTTCTCCTCATCCACACGTTAACAGGATGGATTCAGACAAAGAAGTGAGGAATTAAGTTCACTAAGGGATGTAACATTTGTCACAGAGGAATGCTTGCATGAATGTTCAGGAATGTTTTCAATCTACAGCTAGTTCACAAGTGCACATTTGGGACTCAGTGGCTTTAGAATCAAGTGGTGGCATGCATGTGTGAATGAGCCACCAAAGATCAGGGCTCACAGATAGAGCTTGCATATTGCCATGCATCCATTCGTGTGCCGATCAGATCCACACATTCAGCTGCAAGGCTTCAAGGGATGAGAAATCAAGTAACATACATGCATGTGTGAACTGGCCTTAAATGGTGTGTTTCACCACTCCCAGGGTCATCAGTCCACATTTCAACTTTGCTCCTGGATGGGGTGAGCCACCACCTCACATTTTGATAGTGATGCATCATAGCATCAACATAGAAAGTGGGTACTCAAATGCCAAATAAGCCTGTGGTGATGTCACCACATTGCCTGGTTGTCTGAATAGAAGGTGAGACGGGTTGACAACAGAAAGGAACCCAGAATCCTGGGTTCTCAGCTGATGTGGAACAGGTGGGGTGCTAGAGTTTATTCAATGGTAAAAAAAAACGGTTGTCAGCAACATGAGAAATGCCGTTGTATGGAATTTATGCTTTGCAATTAAGATTAGGATGCAGGTGCTCCCTCTGCACAGGCATATGCACACAAAGTAAAATGCAAGCAACCTCCTTTGGTGAATATGTCTCTGAGGCCCACTGAAGCCCCAGTTGCTAATCTGCCTTTGATGGGATGTGGGGACAGAGATTGGTTATGTGCACTAGTGAGTGGTAATTGTTAATGGATTTACCTTTCATCCTTAACTGAGAGATGGATGCTTGGTGCATAACCTAGTGCATGATGCAATGTGGTCTGGGTGCTGCTGTGCCACAGAGTGTCTACTCTATTTACTCACCTACCTCTCCACTCTCTGCACCACCTGTGGTCTTTTTTCTGTTTGTATTAACACCACTGGAGACTGGTCTGTGAGGATGATTGGGACACTGGCCCACCAACCTCAGTCCACCATCCGTCAGCCTCCCACTTGCCTACCTTCTTACTTACAACCATTCTAGAGGGTGGCCCTGACTGTCAGCTTAGTCTCAGTATTGCCCTTGAAGAACTTAGCAGGGAGGAGGATGGGGACAAAACCAGAATTAGTTGGCTCTGCTTGACATTGGCTCTGGCTCCACTTGCTGTTCCGGCTCTCTATCTTCTGCCCAGCCATTCCTGATGGGCATCAGTCACCACTGATGAGTTAAGAGGGAGGAGGTTGATCTGCATCAGAAAATGCAGGGTGAATAAAGGGGAATAAAATGGATTGTCCATGTGGTGAATTGGGCAAGGACTGGGGAAACCAACTCGGCTATGAAATTGGGACAGTCACTAAACCTCAGTCTTACCTTACAGCACCCTTCCTCACCCTTGTGCCCTGCAGAACTTTTGGACTACAGCACCCTTCAGCTCCAGACAGCACAACAAATAGTCAGGGATGATGAGAGTTGGGGCCCATTTGGAGAGCACCAGGCTGGCGAAGGCTGCCTTACAGGGTTGCTGAGAGGATAAAATGTGAGGGTGATTATGTAAGCTGCCCTGAGTCTGTGGAGAATTTTTTTTTAATGCCATTAATTGAATAGAACTGTTACCCGATGATGTTGACTTTGGTTCGTTAATGATATGGACATTAAATTATTAAATATTGATATGAGGAGGGAAAGCAGTCATTCTGAAGAAGACATCATAATTCAAGAAGAGCTGTGGCTCAGCGGTGAAGCATCTGTTTTGCATGCAGAAGGTCTCAGGCTCCAGCCCCAGCATCTCCAGGTAGGGCTGGGGAAGACTCCATGGGGAAGAGTCACTGCCAATAACGTAGACGTTGCTGAGCTAGATGGACCAATAATGTGACCCGGTATAAGGCCCTGTGTTCCTTTGTTTTCAAATGATGCATGCATCTCCTTGCACAAATGTTTTCTTAGAACAGGCCTCTTCCTGTCACACAGTGAGAGACTGGTGGGGCGGAAGGGAGGAGGCCAACAGTAGGTGGAGCCACAGCCAATGACAGGCACAGCCACAGCCAATGACTGGCAGAGCCACCTACAGTAATTCTAGCTTTGCCCCCCTCCTCCTCATCCTTCAAAGGCAATATTGAGACTGAGGAGGAGGAAGCTGACCCCTGCTGTGCACTGCCACCCCCTGGACTGGCTGTAAGTAAGAAGGTAGGCAGGTGAAGGATGGCTGAGGTCAAGTTGGTGGGGCAGTGCCCCATTTGCCCTACTGGACCAGCCTTCGCTGCTCTCACATGGGGGAAGGAATGCCTCTTTTTCAGATAGCCTTCACCATATGTAATTCGTGTAAGTATTTCTATTGCAAAATTATTTTAAAAAATAAGAATCTGCTGCCTGGTTGATTAGGGGAGCACCTTTTCACAGCACAATCCTATGTGTCACTGCACTGAAGTAAGTTTCATTGACTTCAGCAGGACTTACTCCCAGGTAATTGTGTATAGGATTGAAGCCTAAGTCACACAGAGTGTTTTCAATGGAGTTGTTGATTAGCTGTTGGAGCTCTTGGAAAATAATACATAAAGAAATCTGAACATTTGCTCTAGTAAGAGAGGGACTAATTATAGGAATACTTCTGATTTGCCCGTTTCTTTTGGTGAAAGAAACCCGTATAAGATGTGCCAGTCATTACCAATGAAAATAGGACCAGCTAAACAATTAAATATGAACAGACATTATTCTAAAACACTGGTGAAGGATGGTCATGATACAGGACACCATGTTTGGGGGGTGTACATCTAAGTCAATGTAAAGGTATGCCTAAAAATGTAATGTGTGGATATGACAGGAACAGGTCTGAAAAATGCATGCATCGTACAGGAAGACATGCAAAAAAGGCAGGATTGGCTATGCTTCTCTGTTGTGTGTATCGAGGTTTGTCTCCACATCGTATATGAAATGGCCATTGTACTCAGTGGCCTTCTAGGCCCCTTCCAACTCTACGATTCTTTGATACAATGCTATGATTCAGCAGTGGCTGGTGTTCATCAGGACTGATGCGGCAGTAGGCAGAGAGGCCAACAGGAGGTGGAGCTGGACCCACTGACAGGCAGAGCCAACTCGTTCTAGGTTTGTTCTCATCAGCCTCCCTGCTGAGTTCTGCAAGGGGCAATATTGACACCGAGGAGGAGAAGGTGGACAGGCAGTGTCACCTCCTGGCCTGGACGTAACTAAGACGGCAGCCAGGTGGTGGCTGGCTGAGAGTAGAATGAGGTTGGTGGGTCAGGGCTCCATTAACCCTAGTGGACCAGCCTGTCTCATTCTCACTGCAAACTCAGTGGGCAAGACCAACAAATGCCATGATACTGCACTGCTATCAAGTGAGCATTCCATTCCCTAGCCAGATTTATCTGCCATTCAAATAAACAAACCCAGGGGTAGGTTGTTTGATACAGTGAACTTTTTCGCTGCAGATGATTCATTATGGTTGTTAGCTTCCTTCCTCTCTCTCTCTCTCTCTCTCTCTCTTTCTCTCTCTCTCTTCCAATCCTTTTCTGGTGGGATGCCACCTGTGCAAATGTCCACCCCCCTGGAGCTGCTACAGGATAACTCTGCAGTGGGATGATTTATCTATGCGCTGGCACATAATAATTAACATGTAGAAAAGGAGGAGCAGGTTACACCTTAGGGGTCCTTTCCTGAGCCAGGCAAAGCTTTGTGGTTGGCTCCATTTTTAATGCCCAGACTGACATTGACCAATTCTTTGCAGCCCACTCACTGGGGCTTCTGCTGACGAAAAGGGACCAGAAAATGTCTGTAAATGTCTGTATATATGTCTGTGCATGCTCAGAAGGAGGAAGGGCTTGTATACAGCAGGGAGCCCCATGGAAGTGGGTGCAATGGGTCTCTGAACAGAGGCATACATGTTGACCCCTTTGAGCAAAGGGTGAGCCATCTCCTATAGGGGTGGTGAGCATGTTTTACTCCCATTACAACTCCAAATACACTGTTTTATTTTTTCTTGGTAGGAATAAACAGTACTCATTCATTTATATAGGAAAATGGAAAGAGGCAAACTCAGGTACACCACTGGAGTGAGGATGGGGGGGGTAGCACTGCTACCAGTGACTCGTGCAATGAACAAGTGCAGCCTCCTTCCCAGTAGTGTAGTGGTAAATTCAGAAGTGCAGGATCCCTTCATGTTAGTTAGAACCATACCCCCCATTTATTTTTTTTGCTGCTGGGTTAAGAATGAGATCCTTGTTAATGCCTTCTCCCACAACAACAGACATCCCTAGGGGCCACTCAGCACAAAAGGGGAGAGTGTTAGCTGCTGAAAAGTGTCTTCTCAGTGGCTGACACACCTCCTTTCACTCTGATTGACTCCAATCAGCAGGAAAGGACAAGGAAACACGTTAGAAGACTCTTTTCGGTGGCTAACACACTCCCCTTTCATACTGATTGTCTCACAGGATGCTGGAGACATAGAGACCCTGCTGAGACCCTGTTCCAAAAAAAGTAAGGGGTCTAAGACCCCCTGAAACCCTGGACGACTACACCCTTGCTACTTCCAGCTGTGTCCTTTAGCTGTAGCCACTGCGAATCAAGCCTGCCTCCATTTGTGAAGCCTGACCTTGCCATATGCATAGCCCCACCCTGGGTTCTGTTCCTTGGTCACATCAAAGTGTGGTAGATTCTTAGAACTGATTTTTAGGTGTGATCAATTAGACCCAGTGCCGGATTTAGGCATAAACTAAACAAGCTACAGCTTAGGGCCTCACAATCCGCAGGGGCCGGGCCTTCAAGCTTTATATAGCTTAGGGCCTCAACAAGTCTAAATCCAGCACTGATGAGACCTGCAACAAAATGTTGCAGTAGACTGTTGATCAAGATTCCAGTTACTCCATTCCATAAACACACACACAATTCCCCCCTCCCCAAAGTCAAGCAGCATTCCATGGCCAGTGGCCAAGCTCCGTCCCCATTGGACTGTTCTTAAGTGTGTGTCCCCCTTTCATTTATTTCCTTAAGGTTATTTGCATTTCAGGTAGGGTTCCCCCAAGATTTACATCTTGCGTTGCTATTGTAGCTACAAAAGGAATGGCACTCACAGCTTTACCATCAGAAAGAGATTTAATGATAGAACCAGTGGCTCTTTGGAGCTGGAGCTATTAAGGTAGAGTTTAGAGTGTTCTTTTCCAGCCACAGAGCTATTGCCTAAAATGTGCTCCTCTTGAATCTATAATATCCCAGTTATACTCGCAGAAACATAGGAAGCTGCCTTATACTGAATAAGACCATTGGTCCATCTAGCCCACTATTGTCTACACTGACTGGCAGCAGCTCTCTGAGGTTTCAAACAGGGTCCCTCCCCAGCCCTACCTGGAGATGCCAGGGACTGAACTTGGAGCCTTCTGCATCTCATTTTCTTCTAAAAACAGCCATGAGAAAGAGACTATTTGTGGTGGAGCCACATCATTGGAGAGCTCTCAACCTTTCCCCCCAGTGCTGTGTCCCTGATCGAAATGTCCCCACCCCAAGCCATGGAGAGGAATACATACAAGCACAATATGAGTATGCATATGCTTCCCCTTCTATAACTAAGGACAGCTCTGGGAAGGAGAGTGTTCAGGGATCATGGCATGGGAGGAGTTAGACTCCTCTTTTCCCATCCCATGCCCCTGATCCAAATTGCTCCCCCCCATCTCATGTCTGCTTTTAGAACAAAATTACATAATCCAATCTCTTATTCTTTAATAATTCTTTAATAAGCAGCCATGCCAGACGTTCTTTCTGGTGGAAAGTGATCATTCTTCTTGCAAGATCAGAGGCACAGCTTTTACACACTAAAGATGATCATTAGGAGGAAAGTCCAAAGGCAATTATTCTGGACTCAGTCCTTGAGCTGAGAAACTTCGGATCCGGCTTCCCCAAAATCAGGACTGTGTGGATTCATTGATTCAATGTCCTGCAAAGGACCTCAGCCTTCCCTGTGTCTCACAGGCACTGAATACTTAATGGGACTGAGTCAAAACCGGATGTGTTTCAAGGTGAATATTTTTGCAAAAGGGCTACTTTGGGGGATACGAGATGGGGTGAATGCATAAGGTGGCAAAATACTGACAGTGCAGTTGCATAGCCAGAGACCCCGATCATCACACACACACACCAACCACATTCAAACAGTACACCCCTCACTGGTGCCTGGAATTCAAGTATCGGCACCCCAGAATGAGCAATTTTTTGCAGCCCCAGTTGGCTGCTGCTGCTTTAGTGCCATTGCTTTCTTGCTTTCTCAAATAGATCTTCTACTGAGGAATAGTGAGATCACTTTGCCACCCATCAGTCTTGGCTATGTGATGACATCACTGAGGGCAATGTTGTCACTCTGAACTGGCTTTGTTTCCTATCAATGTCATTGTTGCCTAGCCAAACCTGATTGGCTACATGATAATGTCACTACTCCTAGAAAGACTTGATCTGATGAGGGAATGGCAGGCAATGCTCCTGGAGCAGCAGGGATGCTTTTGTGCTAAAAATGTTCTGTTGCAAACATTCGGCTAAATTGTGCAGAAATATGCAAGTGTGCTTGATTTTGATAGAAGTCAGGTTTGTTTTTTTAATCTCAGTGCAGGATTCGAGTTATACTGAGGGGAGTGTTTTAGCACAGAGTAACACATATCCAGATTAGAATGCATCCTTGCTGAACAAGTTTAGTAGATGGAGAACATTGGATGTAACTACCGGTGGCCCAAGTTTAGTTCCTCTCTCAGCCACAAGGTGGCCTTAAATCCCTCTCTCAGTCTAACCTGCTTCATGGGGTTGTTGCAGGTCTGGTGTAAGGAGCAGGCACTGCTAGGCACCTGCAAAGGCCCACACCCTTGCAGGGGACCCACTGCCACTCACTCAACTCTCATGGTCCATGTCTCCATCCTGCTCATGATCGCCACTCATTCACCTACCCTCCAAACATGCAAGCAATGACAGGAGCAAGGAAATTGAGAATCCTTCTCCACCTCCTTTGTGTTCCTCCATCCACTCCACTGGCAGTTGTGTGGATTGGGCCCAGGGAGCAGGTGAATGAATAGGCAGCAATGCCTTGGAGAGGAGGGGGGAGGCCCACTGGAGGGAGCAAGGGCAATCCAGAAACTAAACCTGGCATTGGGTTATTGAAAGGATCAACTTGGGAGTTGATAAATCAAGGAGCCCAGGGTGTCCAGCGCAACAGTGATAAAACAATACTATTACAAAAGAAAAGAAAAAAAGGAAACAATTAAAAACATCTAAAAACATTCTAAAACAATCATATACTCTCACAGATCATAATTTTAAAGTCGCCAGGAACAATACCTTTCAGACATAAAATGTCTAGATAAATAGGAATGCCTTAAAGTTGTTCCTGAACGTTAATAATAAGTGATGCAGAAGCACCTCACTAGGGAGGGCATTCCAGAAATGGAAGACCACCACAGAGAAGGCCCTGTTATGGGTCAGTGCCAACAGGGCTTCCTCTGCTGATCAAAGGGCCTGAGAAACCAACATAAGGAAAGGCTTGACTATGTTTATTTTCTCACGATGGTACTTTGAGATCCTCATCAGAGCTTTTCTCTAAGTTGCTCTAACTTCAGAAGTACTGGGGAGAGGGCCTATTCAGTGGTGGCACCCTGGCTTTGGAATGATCTCCCCAGAGAAGCTTGCTTGGCACCCACTCTGATGTCTTTCTGGTGCCAGGCAAATACTTTTTTTAAAAAAAATCCAGGTTTTGTTTTGTTGGTTTTTTTTAGCTTCTTAACATCTTTTGAGGGTTTTTCTTTCTTTTCTTCTTTTGGATGTTGCTTTTATAGAGTTTTGCTTATTTGAATGTATTAAGGGCTGCAATCCTAACCCCACTTGCCTAGGAACAGGATTTAAGATTGCATTGTAAGATGCCTTGATTGTGAGTTTGAAGGGCAGGGTATAAATCTAATCAAACAAATAAATAACAGAAAAGGCTGTGTGGCAAAACAATGGCTCAAAATCCAGTTCACCAACAAGCTCCCTTTCCTAACTTCCACCATTTCTTTTGGAACTGTTAGCTGCTTGCAACAGAACCAATGAACTGACTTGCAGCCATTCCTGACCTCAGCTGCTGCTATCAGGTAGCAAAATAACTGCATGAGAGCCACCAACTGAGGCCAGTTGTCTTTCACCCAAACAGTGAGTTAAGGACCAACTGAGTGTATCCTCAATCAAGCAGATGTGGTCTGCCCTATTCAGGGAAGAGAACCGTGTCTGTTAAATGGCTGTGTGTCTGAAGTTATTCCTGTGCTTAAGAAGTCCCTGTTTAATTTCCCTCTTTTCTTTTCCAGGTAGCAAATAAAGATGCAACGAAGATCAGCGTAAGTGTGGCTCATAATATATTCTGCTTTTTTGTGGGCATCTGGTTGGAGAAGGGGGTATAGCTCTCTGGCAGGGCAGAGCCTTTCCGTATAGAAAAACCAAGGTCCAATCCTGGATCAACTCCAGTTTAAAGATCTTAAAGAGCAATATTTGGAAGGACTTTCCCACAAAGATGGGGCACTGATTTTTCAGAGTATTCAGCCACCCCTTAAATCCTTTTATCTCATCCTTCTCCGTGCCATGTCAACCTTCTACGGCAGGGAAATGTGTGGTCCTCCAGATGTTGCTGGGTTACAACTCCCATCTGCCCCAGCCAGCATGGCTAATGTTCAGGAATGATGGGAGTTGGACTCTAATAACATCTGGAGGGCCACAGCTTCCCCATCCCTGCACTAGAGAATAGGTGGGCAATTTGCAGCCTTAGATCCAGTGGCGGCTGGCGGCTCCATGTCAGTGGGGCAATGGAATCCACTCCAGGTTTTAGTCCAAATGTTCAGAAAGCTGTCCAAGGGACCTTGCACAGCTCCCTGAATGTTCGGACTAAAACCCAGAGCGGATTCCACTGCCCAACTGACATGGAGCCACCCATTGTCCATGCTTAGGTCTACATACAGCCCTCAGCCCAACTTTGTGTGGCCTTTGGCCTAATTTCATGTAAGTTATATACAAGTTATAAGCTTGGTGTAGTGGTTAAGGTGTTGGACTATGACCTGGGAGACCAGGGTTCGAATCCCCACACAGCCATGAAGCTCACTGGGTGACCTTGGGCCAGTCACTGCCTCTCAGCCTCAGAGGAAGGCAATGGTAAAACACCTCTGAATACCGCTTACCATGGAAACCCTATTCATAAGGTCGCTATAAGTCAGAATTGACTTGAAGGCAGTCCATTTCTTTATATAAGGAGAAGATAAACAGAGGGAGGGGGAGAGAGTGGGAGAGACTCCACCCACTTTTGGCTCCACCCTTGCCTACTTTTTATTCTGTCCCTACCTATGACCAATATGTAGCCCAAAACAGATTACCCTTAAGGTAAGCACCCACTCCTGCACTAGAACAACCTAATAATCTGTGTATGTACACACACAAATCCGGGTTTGAATGAAAGGTTCCCCCTTCTTAAGGGAAAAATACTCCCTTCTTGCAGGACATATGTGAGGAGGGAAAGGTCACTTAGCAGGAACAGAGGAAGCTGCCTTATACTGAGTCAGACTGTTGGTTCATGTAGCTCAGTATTCTCCACACAGACTGGCAGCAGGTCTCTAGGGTTTCAGACAGGGTTTTCTCCAGCCCTGCCTGGAGATGCCAGAGACTAAACCTGCATGCACAGCAGACGCTCCACCACTGAGCTATGCCTACGACCCTTTGCATAGAAGGAACGCTACAAGGGAGCTTTTTCATGGCAGAACATGCACTCTCCCCCAAAGAACCCCAGGATCTATAGTTTGGAGGGGGGATCTTTAATAGATCATTCTCAGCACCCTCACCAAACTATAATCCTCAGAATTTTTCCAAGGACATTTCAACAGTTACATTGGCATAAGACCAAGATTGATTGATTAAGTTCATTTATATGCCACCTTTTCATAGCAAGCTGTGCTCAAAGCAGCTTGCCACAAACAGTCAAAACATCAAAATGCAAAGCATCAGGGTAAGGGAGAGAAATCAGTTTACAAAAAGCAACAAGTTGGCAAATATAGAATAAATCATATTACAAAAGAAACAGCCTAGACTTAAATATGAGAGCCAGTGTGGTATAGTGGTTAAGGTGTTGGACTATGATCTGGGAGACCAGGGTTAGAATCCCCACACAGCCATGCAGCTCACTGGGTGACCTTGGGTCAGTCACTGCCTCCCAGCCTCAGAGGGAGGCAATGGTAAACCACCTCTGAATACTTTTTACCATGAAAACCCTACTCATAGGTTCACCATCAGTCGGAATTGACTTGAAGGCAGTCCATTTCCATTTAGACTTAAATGCAACGCAGACAGTGAACTGACATCAGAGCTCCAGATGCAAGCCTTATTACATTCCAAGGAGCCTCAGCAGGGGCCGGCTTAAATACAGTTCAGAGGGAAGGCGTCCTCTCACCAGGCTAGGTGGCTTACAGCTGGCTCCTTCTTCTGTCCTCCAGAGGACACCAACAGCAGCAAAAGGGGGGTGCTAGGGAGGCCAGTGATGGCGAATCCCCTTGGCTGCTTCACATACTGGGACATCTTCCAAAACTTGCTTCACCCCTAGTGAAATGAAGTGACGTACACACTTTCCCACCTGCTAGATTTGGGGGGGGGCTGGTCTTTTAGTTGATTGCATCTTAGGCTCCATCTTCGCCCACCTCTACCAAGTTTGTTTAGATTACATTGCAAAGAACAGTGGCATTGGATTTGAAACAACCTCCTATCACTGGTTTCTCTATGCTGGTGTGTTTGTGTGAAACATTGAGTCTTACTAGATCAACATTTAACAGAAAGCGGAATCTTTGGGGTTTGTTTGATGAAGCACTTTGGAACTGAGATTTATTTAAGCGAGGGCAACCTTTTTAGAACAAGAGGCATCCCTGAGAGTAGCAGACATTTTGGCAATTCTTGAATCATTTCCAGAGAGCAAAAAGAAATAACAATAATAATGACAACATGCTATGTGTGTGTTTCTGCGTGCATGCGTGTGTGTGTACATATTTAAGAATATGGATATATCACAGAAAAGAGAGTAATGGATAAAGCATTGTGCCAGACCTGAGAGTAGTGGCTACCCGGAGATGGAATTTCAGAAGTAGACGTCGTGGATGACATTTCAGATGGGGACAAAAGGAAAAACAAAGAAACATATTGGCCAATGCATCTGTTGTTGTTGTTGTTGTTGTTGTTGTTGGAGATGGATTGTGATCACTCATAGCAATGAGGTTCTGTTCACCTTTGGGGAAACTAATGTATCTTCTCCCAAGAGGTATGATATTTGCTGACTGGGATTGTGTGTGCTTTGCAGAGGACTAAATGCAGAAGCTGTGTTTTCTGATTGGGTGAGGAGTGTGGAGGGCTGCATTTATTTTGGGGAAGGAGAGATGATGAATGAATGGCTGGGTGCTGTTGGATGCATTTATTTCTGCAAGGGAACGAAGGCAGGATTGGAGAGGCCCAGCATGCTGAGGTTGTTTCTGGACAGATGATACATTTTAAATGCATCACTGCTGGAAGGGGGTGGGGAGGATGTTTAGGATTCGTGGCTAGTTGTTGACTGCAGCAGAGAGATGCATTTAATTAAGGGAAGGAGGAAACAGAATTAGCGGCCAGTGTTTGATTTCAGATGCGTGCTTGGACTTATTCCTTGGGGGGTGGGGATAGAAATGGCCAAAAGCAATGACTAGTAGGAGTAGTATAATTGATTTTTGGGGAAGAAGACAAATTGAATTTTTGGAGAGAGAAGAAAGAGTACCACCAGAAGACTTTTTTAAAAAAAAGATCACTTTAGGGAAGGTCCACAGAATGGCTTGATTTTTTTTAAGGAGTTGTTCCAGTCATTGGGTGCTATATCAAATATCATTGCCTAATTTCAGCAGAGATGGAGGCAGGACTCAAGCTCCTTGAGAAGTAACATATCTCCCTTGCAAGTCCAGATCCATTCTCTCTCAGGTGTGTAGATGTATGAGGAAAAGATGCTCTGCACATGCTTTATAATGTATTGCATTATAATGCATATTCCACTCTTGATCAGTAGCACTGAAAACAGGTTCCAAGACTGCAGTTTGGTTAGCTACAGCTCCACACTGATCTCTGGTATAACGTACAAAGCCTTCTCCTGCTTATAATCTTATTACCTTTGACTTCTTCCCTATATATCTTAATGGGTCTGAATATCAACAAGAGTGCTTTTGCCACCAGTACCAATATTTTGTGTTCTAGGAACTGGAGGTAGGCTTGTTCTACTTAAGGCCAACATCTCTGAAGTCAGATCTCCAGGTTTTAATTGTGCTTTTAACAGTAATTTCTTATTATTGTGGTTGCTGGTAGTAGTAGTAGAAGATGACTTATAGATAGTGCTGCAGGTTCCAAAACTGGGGAGCAGATATTTATTTTGGAATACAGATAGCGACTTTAGAGCAATTTGTCTAGAGCATGGATAGGCAACCTGTGCCCCTCCAGGTGTTGTTGGACTCCATTCCCCATCCACCCCAGCCAAATTGGTTATGGTCCAGGAGAATGGTAGTTGTAGTCCAGCAGACAGGGAATTGCTGCCAGCCAGAGGTCCAGATCCAGAAGCAGCTAACCTTCCACATGTCATTTTCAGAGGTGGCCACCAATCTGTCAATTACCTGGTGTCATATGGTGTTTAGGCAACTGGAATGTCAAGCCACAGCTGCTGTGCAGGGTGACAGAAGGTGCCAAATTCAAAAAGCACCAAATTCAAGCCATGGCTGCAAAGAAGAGTGCACTCCCAATTCTTTCTTTGCAGCTGTGGTTTGAATGTTTTTTTTTAACTTTCCTGGCCTGAACTTCTCATGCCTGATGTCATATGACATATTTATTTCTTACATTTCATAGAATCATAGAATAGTAGAGTTGGAATGGGCCTCTAAGGCAATCGACTCCAACCCCCTGCTTAATGCAGGACTCCAAATGAAAGCATACCCGACAGGTGGCTGTCCAGCTGCCTTTTGAATGCCTCCAGTGTTGGAAAGCCCACCATCTCCCTAGGTAATTGTTTCCATTGTCATATCACTCTAATAATCAGGAAGCTTTTCCTGATGTTCAGCCAAAATCTTGCTTGCTGAATCTTGAGCCCAGGGTCCCTCCAGATATTATTTTTAATGTGCATTCATGACTATTTATGCTCATTATGATATCAGGGCAGTTATAAGCAATCCTGCTTTCAATATTTTTTGCACCTGCAAACATTTCAGGGCAGACATACTAATTTGTTTCCAATTTATATCCCACCATTCCTCCAAGGACCTCAAGGTGGCGTACAAACACTGTTCTTCCCCTCCCAATTTTATCCTCATGAGAATCCTGCGAGGTAGGTTAGGTTGAGAAACAGTGACTGGCCCAAAGTCACCCACTGAGCTTCATGCCTGAGTGGGGATTTGGACCCTGGTCTCCCAAATCCCAGTCTGATACTATAAGCACTCTAACAACATCTGAAGGGCTACAGGTTTCCTATCCCTGGGGTAGAAGGAATGGCAATGCTTCTGAAGAGGTCCACTATTTTTGAGAGAACCGTACAGAGGCTACAATGATGGCAAGTACAAAAGACCAGTACAGGCTGTAGCATGATGGGGACTCAGTGTGAAGGCCCTGGGCACAAAGTTTCTTCTAATCTCAGCAGCCATTCTCCCTGGATGTCTGAACCACATTTTCAGAGCAGTCTGCACTTGTACTGACAACAGCGACTGCATCAGTTACAGACAGAATTACAACTTCAGTTTTTCATGAATGGCCTACTCTACCCCTCTGCAGAATGGAAGAGGACAGAATGAATAGCTGGAAAGATACTTGATTTGGGAGTGTGTTGTGGGTGCAACTGTACAGTTGCCTTGTGGAATCTATGATGCAAGGCAGGACTTCCCCTGCTGCTTTCCCCAGCTATTGTGGCCAAAGTAATGTGAGGTCAGCAGGTTTTAACCTTTGGTCCATGAGACCAAATCATGTAATCACGAGACAGTTTACGAGAGTGCTTAATCGCATTGGTCCATATAATCTACCATGGGTTTGATTGCAAAGAGCAATCTGTAACTACAAGGAAGCTGCACTGAGGAGTGATGACATTGCCACCATCATTGGGAACAAATGTATTGAAGGAACAAGTCTTTTGTGTCTGGAACCTAAGATATGGGGGAGAGCAATGGGGCCACTCTTAGTTGGTTTTGCAGTAGGAGGTGGTTGTGCAAGTTTTTGCCCTGCAGTTTGTTTGTTTGGAAAACTGGAAGAGAGTACTGCAGGCTCAAGCATTGTTCATTGAGCTAGGAAAGATGCAGAATTGGTAACATGTGCATTTCATGGGAGGTACCATAGCCAGTGTGGTGTAGTGGTTAAGGTGTTGGACTACGGCCTGGGAGACCAGGGTTCGAATCCCCACATAGCCATGAAGCTCACTGAGTGACCTTGAGCCAGCCACTGCCTCTCAGCCTCATGAAAACCCTATTCATAGGGTCGCCATAAGTCAGAATCGATTTGAGGGCAGTACACATGTGTGACACACCATAGGTGAGTGGAAGAGCAGCTGATTTGCATGTAAAAGGTGTCAGGTTCAATTCCTGGTATTTTGTGTGTGTGTGTGTGTGAAAGGCTCATAGGAACATAGGAAGCGGACTTATACCATTGGTCTGTCTAGCTCAGCACTGTCTACACTGACTGGCAGCAGATCTCCAGGATTTCAGACAGGGTTCTCTCCCAGCCCTATCTGGAGATGCCGAGGATTGAACCTGGGACCTTCTGCATGCAAGGCAGATGTTCTACCACTGAGCTATGGCCCTTCAGGTAGCTGGGAAAGACCTCTGCCTGAGACCCTGAACAGCTACTACCAGTCAGAGTAGAGAACACCGAAGGATGAATAATCTGACCTAGCATAATGCAGTTTCCTGTGTTCCTAGTTCTTCTTCACACATTAGAGAGACGCCACATGCCTTTGAAGAGCAGACATTGGCTGTGACCCTGGGGGACCTCTCTCAGATTGGGCATGGCTTTTGTGTGTGTTTGTGTGTATGCGTGTGCTTGCAACTACCAGCGCGATCCAATGGTTGTCTCCTTAGAAATGCATCCCACTGAGCCCCATGACACTTCCTCGCTCTTGAACATGCATGGCAGCGCAGATCCCTTTTGAGCCTCGCCCTGGAATAGATCCCCGACCCGAGGAGCTCCTCCCCCGGAAAATGGCCCCGCGGGACGGCTAAGGCCGCTTTCTCTTTGCAGACCGTGCGCGTCCAGGGCAACGACATCTCCCACCGGCTGCGGCTCTCCGGGGTGCGGCGGCAGGACGAGGGCGTGTACGAGTGTCGAGTGTCGGACTACGGCGACGAAGACACGCAGGAACACAAGGCACAGGCGCTGCTGCGCGTCCTGGCGCGCTTCTCCCCGCCCGACGTGCAGGCGGCCGAGGCGGTCTCGCACATCCAGAGCAGCGGCCCGCGCAGAAGCAGCCCGTCCGGACGAGCCACGGACGAGCCGGGCCTGGGGGACAAGCGCCTCCTGCCAGCGCAGAGCGAGGCCGCCGCCTCTTCTTCTTCCTCCTCCTCCTCGGCAGCCTCTGTCCCCGCCGCGGCCTCCTCGTCGTCGTCGTCGTCCTCCTCTGCCTCGTCCTCCAACTCGAGCACCACGACTATTGTGGCGGCGGCGGCAGCGTCGTCGGCCTCCCCTCCGCCGGGTAAAGCGACCATCCTCCGCCAGCAGCATGGATCAGGTAGGTGGAGGCGCAGCGACACCCGACGGGGCGCGGCGAGAAGCGCAGGGAGCTGGCCGCGGTGCTGCCTGCAGACCAGATTTGGCAGCGAGCGAAGGTGGACTAGGGCATGGCCTTGCCGAAAAGTGACCTCTAGGGCTTCTGTTGGGTTTCTCCTCCTCTCTGGGGAAACGGGCTCCTTTGCAGCTCTGTTGGGGAGAACCTAACTGCAGGTGGGAGTCCGCTTTGGGTCTTGTTCTTCTCGTTTCTCTTCATTTTATTTTTTTGTCTGTTTGTTTATTATTTGATTTGTATCCCGCCCTTCCTCCCGGCAGGAGCCCAGGGTGGCATTTTTAAAAACTAAATAAATAAACAGAGAGGGAGAAAGCCATCATTTAAAAAAAATAAAAAATAAATTACCAACAATGGAAAATAAAGATTTGCCATTTCTCCTCCTAACACACATTCATTTTAGTTTTTTTAAAAACTAAAAAACCCACAATGATTATCATTAATAATAATAATATTCATTAAATTTCTATCCCGCCCTTCCTCCCAGAAGGAGCCCAGGGTGGCAAGCGAGGGACAAAACTCTAAACACATCTTTAAAACAAAACAACTTAAAAACATCTCATGATGTATTTATGTTGTGAGTAGTGTAGTTTAAAAACCCTTACTTTGCCCTAGAATCTACTTTGTACTGCTCCTTCCTAGAGAGCTGGTGTGATGCAGTACTGAAAATGCAAGCTCTGCAGCCGTCCATGGAATTTTTGCCTCAATGGGCAGTGGCAACTGGTGGCTCCATGTCAGAATAGGTTTCAGCACCCTAGACAGCTCCTTGAAAGTTGAGACTAAAACTAGGAGTGGATTCCAGTGACTAGCAGCCGCCACTGTTTCCTTCCCCAACCTGGTGCTCTCCAGATGTTGTTGGATTACAACTCCCATCATCCCTTGAACACAGGAACCTGCCTTAAAAGGGCAGAGCCAACAATGTAGGAGATGCTTTGTGTATCCCTGTTCTCTCTCTCTTCCCCGCCTCCAGCGCTGAGATCAAATAAATTATTGCACTGAAACGCAGAGGAAGTTTCATTTTTTTAAAAAAATACATGGTGTGTGTCTGCATGACAGCTGATTTACCTTCCCTTACAGACGAAAGCATAATTGGAAGTCACTGTTCTGTTGCGTGTGCCCTGCCTCCAAATTTGGACGGGGGCTATAGAATGCAGACAGCCTACGTTTCAGTCTCTGGTTACAGAGAAAGCTACCTTGTACCTTATACTGAATCAGACATTGGTCCATTTAGCTCAGTATTGTCTACACTAACTGGGAGAGGCTCCCCACGGATTCAGGCAAGGAATCTTTCCCAGTCTTACTTGGAGATGGCAGGGATTGCAAAAACCTATCCGGACTCTGCGTTCATCATCTGAGGCCCTTCTTCACGTGCCCTCTCCGAGGGAGGTGCGGAGAATGGTGACATGAGAACCAGCCTTTTCAGTGGTGGCTTCCCGGTTGTGGAATGCTCTCCCCAGAGAGATGTGCCTGGTGCCATCATTATCAGCTTTTAGGCACCAAGCCAAGACATTCCTGTTCACCCAAGCATTTGGCTCTTTATTGGGGTCACAGGGTATGACGATACCCTAGCCTCTACTGGTGTTCATCTTTTAGAAGGGTAGGGTAGGATTTGCTCTTCTTATGTTACTGCAGAATGAGCACTTTCAGACAGTTAATGTTCTTTTATCTTTTTGATATATTTTGCATCATGTACGCTTTTATAATTGTAAGGGGTTTTTTAGACATTTTTTGTGGTAAACAACAAATAAATGTTAATGATAATAATTTTAAAAAATACGATGCTGGAGTAGACTGACCCTTCTTCTGATCCAGCAGGATTGTTCTTTTGCTTTATTGGTGGAGGCCAATCCATTAGGGCAAATGAGGCATTGCTCCACCAACCTGTCTGTGCTCAGCCAGCCCCCCTCCCCCCTTCTTCCTTCTTACTTGCAGTCAGTCCAGGGGGTGGCACTGGCTGTCAGCTTCCTCCTCTTTAGTCTTGCCATTGCCCTTGTAGAACTCAGCAGGGAGGAGAACGGGGTACAAAATTAGTTTGGCTCTGTCTAGCTTTGGCTCCACCTATTTTAGGTGGCCTCCCTGCCTTCCACTCTAACAGTCCCAATGGGCACCAGCCAGCACTGGTGCTATTATGTAGAAGCACCAACTAATGCAGGGATGTGGAGCCACCAAGTCTCTTTTGGACTGTGCTGCCTGCACTGGTCCTCCTAGATCCAGGGATGCCATTTGGACTGTGTGGTTTGTAGGCATCAAGCATGGAGACTCATGCTTGATGGCCCTTGAAAACCTTTGCATCTAGAAGGGCCCTTGGCAGATGAAAGTGTGTGTTTTATTCTAACCATGAAAGGGCAAGCAGCGGTTGAGAGGTAGAAATATGACTCTGCACATGGCTCTCTAGTGTCGTGCTGTTGCCCGCTCCCTGACTATAGAGGCAAAGCCCAGGATATGAAGGAGGGCTTACATAAGCCGTGTAGTGTGCCCTAAAGAGACACAATCTTATCCTCTGGTCCATCTATTGTGTGGCTTTTAATGGCACATATTTGCTCTGGGGTAATCTGAGACTTCAGACTTTTAAAAAGAAAAATCAGCCTCCCTGCACAGCTGATGTATTTTGCTTTATGTAGATAGCCTGAGAGTTACATAGTACATATGCCCTAATGAAACAGCCAGATCAAATTGTAATGGGCACAGTGCCATGCTAACAGATGGGCATAAACATTTGCAGCTAAAAGAGCATGTCAGATATGTCTGTTGGGGCAAAGATCCCCTGCCCAGATAATCTAGTCTTATCTAATCTATCTATCACACTACTCTATATCTCTGGTGATTGTACCTGTCTGTGAATAGGGGAAACCTTGTTAACAAGTCATTTGAAGATCAGATTAATGTTTGGGCAGAAAATGTAGCAGCCAGTTAAGGAGAAGTAATTTTAGACCACAAAAGAATTAATTGCAAGATGGGAAGATGCAATGGATAGAATGGGTCCCAAAATATGTTCTGAGGGCACATGATGCAACAACTTTGCAGGTCTGGTTCTGCTCAAGTTCTGTTTTGGACATTCACAGATAATGGCAGAAGAGAGGATACAACCAGAGGTGAATAGGGAGTACTTATGTCTGCAAACACCATCAAAAAGTCTTTCTACATTGTGTGATCATTTGTGGCATATGGAGTGAAGCTAACCACAGGAACTGAGAAAGAATGTAGCGGTGATAGCCAGATTCACTTACAGTTCAACCTGCTCCCCATGTAAGTTCATGGTGGGCTCCTCCAGATACCCTGTTTATTGAGTATTCATCCTGATTTGTTTGCACAAAGCTTATACCTGGTTTTTATTGAGCATTGGCTCTGATCTATTTGTGTGGAGGTTATATGACACTAAGCGTTACTCCTGATTTACGTCAGCAGCAGTTATGTGGTCTTCCGCATAAAAGTTTATATCACACTTTTTGGTGCATTTCCTCGACACTTTCCTAACTGTGAAGAGAATTTTTTTTTTTAATTTAAAAAGTGGATTTGTGGCTACGGAGCACTTTAATCCACTTTAACTGTGCAAACCTAAATCTCCAGTATGCCACTGAATCCTTCCCAGAAAGTACTGAGGGTAGAGACACACTTACTGTTCTGTCAGTTCCAGTGCATCTCCACATATCTTTTCTGAAACAGCGGGACAGGATGCTAGTCAAACTCCACCCATATTTACTGTAAAACTTCATCAGATCAGCTCGAGTGTGTTTTTTAAAAAATCACTTCAAAGAGATTTCACAACTGGTTGGCAGATCAACCCGTTCCCCCTCCAGGTGTGGCCAATGGAAAAGTTTGCTGTAGGTGACTAGTGTGCTCACAGCCTGTGTCTAGAGTATCTCATTGTATCCTAGGCCGAGGTTACAATGCAAATTTTGCATGCAGATGGTCCCAGGTTCAATCATCAGCATCTCCAGGACTGTGACTGACTCCTGTCTGAAACCCTGGACAGTCAGTAAGTGTAGACGATACAGTAATACCTCAGTTAACCAATCCTCCAGGAATGAAGCTCCTTGTAACCAAGACTTTATTTAAGGTGAAACTAACCAGCCTTGCTTTGCTATGGATAAACTTTCAAGCTTGTGCCTTTGCTTTAAAGTGAAACTGACTAGCCTGTGTCTTTGCTTTGCTATGGATAAACTTTTAAGCCTGTGTCTTTGCTTTACTAGGGTGAAACTGACAAGCCTGTGTGTTTGCTTTGCATTAAAGAGATCTCTTGCTTTCTCCCAGGGCTGGGGAGGGAAGGGTCCAATAGGAGTCAGAGGAGGAGAAGGAGGGGAGGAAGGAAGAGGGGGAGTGGGTGGGTACTGGGTAGGCACCCTTTAAAGCCCCTATTGAAGCTGTCCCACCATCTATGAGTGAGTGTAGGAACCTATCCCTATTCTTTCCATGTTATTCCTACCTCTGGTACCAAAGTTTCTGTTAAAGAAGTAATGTACAAGAATGCTTCTACTTTGTTAACTGAGGAATTACTGTACTGAGCTAGATGGACTAATGGTCTGAGGCAGTTTCCTATGTTCCTGTAAGCATAGCTATAGGGATCTTGGTACCCCATTCCCAGATTCAACTAAAAGGGGGAAGTGGAACATCATCATTATATCTCAATGTGTGCAGGAGGGGTGTTTCAGGAACTCTTCAGTTTTGTGAAGTACTGGCAGGAGTTTGCTGTACGTTCTGCAACTTTAGTTAAGTGCTACAGCACTACTAGCGCCCCTGTGTTTGTCTGATTTAGCCCTTTTTTCTGATACTGGCTTTCGCAAAATGTTAGTAAAATTCTCAATATATTCTTTATAACTGATTGACAGAAGGAAATGAATAATTGAGTTAATGAACAGCCCACGCACCAGTTCATATCTTAGAATATAATATACAAAATGTATACTCATCATGAAAGCCACTGAAGAAGACTAATTGTCAAAACGCGTCTGGCTATGGTATACATTGTGCACTATTTGGGCACTGATTTATGTACATTGGCCACTTTTTACAAGTTGCCTTTTATTTCCACATTGATATTGCCTTGATTATATTATATATTTTGTATTTCATTGAGTTTGGGCACTGATTTTTTACATATTTTGGCCATCTTTTTATTACTATATGAGAATACATAAGGATTTTATATTGATTGTTTATACACATATTAATTTTTTGATATTATTTTATAACAATGCATTCTATGTCTGTACCTTAACTTTGTTTTGGAGCACTGTTTTTGCATTAAGGTAGATTTTAACTTCACAGTTCTTGCTGTAGGCACATGGCCTGACCTAGCAAAAGGCAGATTCCCATATTCCTAAAAATGACCCCCCCCCCAATTATCTTATACGATAGACCAGGGAGGTGGAACCTGTGACCCTCTAGATGGCATTGGACTACAACTCCCATCAGCCCCAGCCAGGACTGAACCAATAATCAGGGCGGATGAATGTTGGAGCCCAACATCAACTGGAGCATCACACATTCTCCACCCCTGATGTACTGAACTAGATAGACCAATGGTCTGGCTCAATATAAGATAGCTTCCTATGTAACTTCTTATGATAGAGGTAACCAATATGGTACCTTGCAGAGGTTGTTGGACTCCAACTCCCATCAGCCCCAGCCAACATAGCCACTGGTTAGGGATGATGGAAGTTGGAGTCCAGCAACATCTGGGAGATACCACATGGGCTACCTAGCCCAAGTATCCACTATCCCTTCATTAACTTTGCTCATTTAAACACTAAAGGCTACAGTGCTATTTCAGGATGTAAAAGAAAACCGGGCCCAGCAGTTATTCTACCTGTACTAGGTATAAAATACCAGAAAGAATATTTGGCATAAATGAAATGGGGATAGGGTTCTTAAATGTCACCTGGTAATAAACACACAAAAAGGAACTTCTTATTAAACACGCATCACTAGCATTTTAAAAGCCAGGGCTATTATGGACTCCCTTGGATCTCAGTAAGGTCAGATAAGGGAAGCAGCTTTTTTTGTAATGGGATGTTGATTAATTCCTAGACTGGAAAGTATAAAAATGTCATTAGAGTCTACAGGAGAAAACAGATAGGTAGTAGGACTTCTTGACTGGGAAAGTTTGTGACTGTTGGGGGCTGCATTTGGGGTTGGTTAGTTCTTAAAATGAAACGTGCCTAGAATGTAGAGTCCCTGATATGAACACACACACACATACATTTTTTAAAAAAGAGTCTAAAAGCACCTTAAAGACCAATATATTTATTGTGGCAGATGCTTTCCTAGATTAAAGCTCATTTCATCAGATGCATGGAATGTTGTTCTCAGGTGGCAGATATATATACAGGAGCACATGAGGAGGAGGCCCCAAAGGTACTCAGGAGATTACTCACAGGTACACAGAGAATCTGTCTCCTAAAGATGCAGACAGATCTGGGCAAGAGCCAGATTTTATAGTTTCAAAAATAAGGGATCAACCGCTGTATGTTTCTTCTTTCCAGCAGCCCTGGGTGCAACCTGAACCATGCAAAGCAAATAGCTTAGGGCTGTTCCAGATGTCCTGTTTACTGAGCATCCATCCTGATTTGCTTACTCAGAGGTTAGACTCTGTTCTTTATTGAGCATTCATTCTGAATTGGCTATGGGGAGGGTATAAGATAAGGAACATTCATCCTGAATTCAGCCTGATTTAGCTGTGAAGTGGACATACCTTTTCCCATTAATCATTCATTTGTCCTACTTTTTTCAGTTCATTTCCCCATCACTTGCCTAACCACAAAAAGTCTGTTGAATGTGCGTTTGTTGCCCCAAGGCAAAAGAGCTCTTTAATCCACTTTAATTGTGTGATGATGATGATGGACTGCCTTGTGCAAACCTAAATTTCCAGTGAGAGCCAGCAAGGTGTGGTGGTTAAAGTGTCGGACTACGACCTGGGAGACCGGGGTTCGAATCCCCACACAGCCATGAAGCTCACTGAGTGACCTTGGGCCAGTCACTGCCTCTCAGCCTCAGAGGAAGGCAATGATAAAACACCTCTGAATACCTCTTACCATGAAAACCCTATTCTTAGGGTCGCCATAAGTCGGGATCGACTTGAAGGCAGTCCATTTCATTTTCAAATTTCCAGTATGCACTCGAATCCCTCTCATGAAATAATGACAGTCTGGGGGTGACCAGATTCTTACCTGAATGTCTGCTACCTCTTTCCACAGAGGTACTCTTGAAAGATATTTATCTCAATGTCTGGTAACTCTTTAGACAATGAATATTTGCAAACTGTCTATGGCACCAACATCAGCCAGCTTTTTTCCTCCACTTCTGCAACCCTTGTTTTGTTCACCATCTAGCCTGATGAAGAGTTCTTCAAAATTCTAAAGCTTTGCATCCTATTTTGTTTTGTGTTGGCCCTAATGTTGATTCTGGAGTTTTTCTTATGGGCCACTATGGCTACCTTTTGCTTCCACTGGGTTGGCTCTGATTTAGATGAAATTGTTTAATTCTTTCCATGAGAAAGCAAATCATCCTATTTTGAGAAGGTACTGAAGACAGTTGTGACAGAACTGTATTAGAATTGCCCCCAAAGAGTAATTATAATACTCAAAAAGGATTGGGCAATGAACTTTTCTTCTGTGTATTTTTGAGGTCTTCCCTACATTTATTCTCGCATATGGTGCCTTCGTTTTCTTCTTCTATAGACAGAAAGTGCTTTCAGATGACCTGTTCACTTAGCATTCATCCTGATTTGATCTGCAGAGAGTTTAGATGATGTTGGCTCTTTAATGAGCATTCATTCTGATTGGTTTGCGGAGAGGTTAGATGGCATTGCCTCAAACCAAGTGTTATTGTACACTTCCCAGTGCATTTTCCCATCACTTTCCATATCACAAAAAGTCTGATATTTTGGGTAAGTGGGTTTGTTGAGCAAGACCTTCCAACCATCCATAATTGTGCAACCTGAATTTGCTGGTATGTGATTGAATCCCACCTGAAAATAGCAACAGTCTGCAAGCAACCTGAGGGAGGAGGGGTGTTTGGGGTGGGGATACAAATAGTGAGACAGCAAGGCCACATCACAGATGCTGTACCTTGTATTTCATAGCCTTTGAGAACCACGGTTTGCCATTTTCTTTCCTCTATGTCCATTTTAGGACCTGTAGGCCTTAGCAGGCAAATCACAGAATAACAGAAATGCAAGGGGCCTATAAAGCCAGCAAGTCCAACCCCCTGCTCAATGCAGGAATCCAATTTAAAGCATACCCAACACGTGGCTGTCCAGCTGCCTCTTCAATGCCTCCAGTGTTAGAGAGCCCACCACCTCCCTAGACCATTGGTTCCTTTGTCACACCACTCTAACAGTTAGGAAGTTTTTCATGATGTTCAGTTGAAATCTGGCTTCCTGTAACTTCAGCCTGTTATTCTATGTCCTGCACTTTGGGATGATCGAGAAGAGATCCCGGCCCTCCTCTGGGTGACAATCTTTCAAGTACTTGAAGAGTGCTATCATATATTTTCTTCTTCTCAGGGCTAAAGATGCCCAAATGACATCACTCCTTCTAACGGTGAACTCAGGAAGTGAGTGCCAACAGGACTATAGGAAAACAAGAGAGAGAAAAACAAGAGGGAGGTATCCACATAAGCTAAGGTGACAACATTCCCCCTCCCCTTAAAAAAACAGCCTATTGAGGTCTGAGCATGCTCAGTAGCCATGTTGTATGTCAGATGGGAAAGAAGAAAAGAAAACCATGGGGGAAGAGTTAGAATGGAGAACAATGGAGGGGAGTGTGGCTAATTGGGCCCTTCCAACAGGAGCACTTCCTACTAGGAGGTGAGAACATATTGCAGTATTTGTTGCTTGGGTGCCTATTAGTCATGTGTGTGTATATGGGTGTCAGGGACCAGGAGTCAGATGCCTCTTCCTTGGGCGATGGAGGCAAGGATGCTGAACCTGAAGGGAAAAGGCATGCAGGGCTAGCCGCAGAACCACGGCTGCCAAGTGAACAGGCAAGGCCAATGCTCCTAGCCAGCCAGCCTGGCGGTGTGGCACTGCCTTCCTCTGCCTCAGAGGACTCCCTTGCAGAAGACCTGAGGCTCCCACACCCCATCACAGAAGGAGATTTCTGGAGAAGGCTGCCGCTCCTTTCAGTAAAGCAGAATCTTGCAGCACAGGTGGTGCTAACAATCAGGCTTCTACTGCTACTATATGAGCTTTGTTTCAGCTTGTCCCTTGCTGGAACATCGTCAGAATTCTGTGTTCCTAGGGAAGGTGTGGGGAACCTTTGGTCCTCCAGATGTTGCTGAACTACAGCTCCCATCATGCCTGGATTGGCCATGCTTGCTTGGGCTGATGGGAGTTGTATTTCAGCAAATACCTGGCGGGCCAGAGGTTCCCCATTTCTGTCCTAGAACCCTGCTTGAACCCTGTCCTGCCTTATCCTCAGCGTGGGACCCTCTGCCCCACAGAGCAGCACAGTGTGTATCTAGGGACAAAACCATGCATCTGATCAAGTGGGTTCTAAGCTGCAAAAGCTTACAACACAATACATTTGGAATCATAGAATCATAGAGTTGGAAGGGGCCTTGTAGGCCATTGAGTCCAACCCCCTGCTCACAGCAGGAAATCCACAGCTAGAGCATCTTCCGCAGATAGCTGTCCAGCCTCTGCTTGAAGACATCCAGCGAAGGGGATCCCACCACCTCCCTAGGCAGTCGGTTCCATTGCCGAACTGCCCTTACTGTCAAGAAGTTCCTTCTAATGTCCAATCTGAATCTACGCTCCTGCAACTTAAAACCATTAGACCTAGTCCTACCCTCTGGGGCAGCAGAGAACAAATCTGTACCCTCCTCTATGTGACAGCCCTTCAGGTACTTAAAGAGTGCAATCATGTCACCCCTCAGCCTTCTCTTCACCAGTTTGTTTGTGTGTTTTTGCAATAATAGACAAACAGTTACACTTTTAGGGTTTGTCGCTATCTACTGTGGGAGGTCTTCCTTCTAATCCAGATGTGTGGGGGATGACTTACAGATGTATAATTATGCAGTGATGGGGAGTGGGTGGCAGAAGCGCCCTGTAAAAACATCTCCTCTTTAAACAAAATCTAAAAGACATAACCCCATCTAACCCAATACAACAGCCTAAAACACCCCAAACCTTGCCATCAAAAAACTTGAAATATAGCCATTAACAATGAAAAGCCTGGGGAAATAGAAAGGGTGGTCTCACTGTGAGTTCACAGCCATGGAGCTTGCTTGCAAATGCATCCATGAAAGCTGCGAGTATTTAAAAAGTTTTGCTAGTCCACTTTCTTTCATGTATTCATTGGTACTAAACTGGCGGCTTAAAATCTGAAGCTCCCCCAAGCTCCAGGGCCATCCTGGTGCATAGCCGACCACCTCCACCATAACTTCCTGGGATCCCATCACTGCCCCTAGAACCGACCTATGAGAATGAAGGGAAATCACCCGGAAATGGTTTGTAGCTAACCAGGTTCTCCTCAGAGTAGACTCCTTGAAGTTAATGAACCTAAGTAATCATGCCCATTGATTTCAATGAATCTACTCAGAGTAGAACTTACAGTGGATACAACTCAATGACACCCCCCTCCAAGGCTACCAGTTCATTGCCAGTTGTTTCCAGGCCCAATTTAAGGTGCTCATGTTAGTATTTAAAACCCTAAATGACTGAGGTCCTAAATATCCTTCCCTACAGACCCTCTTGGGTGTTGAGATCAGCAGAGGAGGCCCTTTTGGTAGTTCCACCATCCTCAGAAGCTCGGGGGGGGATTTTCGGTCGCAGTCCTAAGTTGTGGAACTCCCTCCCCACAGAGCTATGTCTAGCAACTTCACTGTATAGTTTTTGGCTAATGATGAAGACACACCTCTTCAACCTGGCCATTGATACCTGAGATGTGTAGTTATAGGACCATCATTTTTTGTGATGTAATGATTTTAGGTTGTTTTTAATTATGTATTTTAAAATTCCTGTAACCCGCCCTGGGACCTTTGAGTGAAGGGTGAGTAATAATAATAAGTATCATCAACAACAACAACAACAACAACAACAAATAATACCACCCAGAAAGGTGCTGCGGTTGATAAAGCTGCGGTTTTATGGCATCTGATGCACCCTCACTAGCCTTACCACCACCACCACCACCCCATCTACAAAATTATCCCTGGGGCAGCAAAAGCAGCACCGTGTCTAAGTTGAAACCCAAACCAGAAGATGCAGCAACCACCTAACAGCACAAAGTCTGCAATCCCTGAATCTTTGTCGGAAAGATATTGGATGATATTCAATGCTAGTTCTACAGAGTAGACCCATTGAAGTTAATGGACATGACTAACTTAGGTTCATTCATTTCTATCGGTTTGTGAGTTGGATTTAGTTGAATACTATCCATTGTTAGTTTTTAGTTGCATCCTCACCTGTGTACCAGTATATATGCCAAGAAGTCAGGATCAAAGTATGCTCTGGATCGTGGGCATGCTGATGCTCTTGGAAGAGGTAGGGCATCAGGGAAAGCTGAAAGGCTGCTAAGTTGGTGCTTGGAGGTTGCTAATGCAACACCACATCCTTCCTAACTCCTAGTTCCCCATCATCCCTGATGATGGTTCATGCTGGCTGAGGTTGATGGGAACTGGAGTCCAGCAACACTCAGAGGAGCAAAGGTTTCTCAATCCTGCCTTTGGTGAACAACTCCCATCTTGTTTTGGAAACCTCTGACCTGCTGGTACCTCATTGGGAATACAAGGACCACCATAGTATATAGCGGAGGTTCCCAAACTGTGGTCCATGAGCTTCATTCAGGTGGTCCACGGCATGTCTGTAAAATTACACTCAACAATAAAACAACATCTAGCAGAGCACATTACAATTGCTGCAACAAGCAAAAAAAATCATTAAGCTGTCAACCAAGACGGTTGGCAATTTTCAAGTGATCCTTGGGGGAAAGAAGTTTGGGAGCCGCTGGTATATAGAATTTTAATTGTGTAATCCTATATATGTCTACTCAGAAGTAAACTCTCTTGCGCTCCATAGGACTTGTTCCCAGATAAGAGTGTGTGGGATCACAGCTTTAGTTACATGTTGAAGCCTCTCTTTCTCTCTCTCTTGGGAGCCTCTCCTGTTGCAGCAAAGCCAACATTTTCATGAATAAGGGCAAAAGGGGGGTCTGGAAACAGATAAGGGAAACACAGCAACTGTGGGTGTTTTGGTAGTCTCTGAAAGGACATGGTTTGGTTTTTTTCCACTGTACCAATCTCTGACAGCATTGTATTAGGAATAAGATGAATTGATTATAGGTTTTTAATTTAAGGAGTGCATTTCATGGCAAGTTCACAATGACTATTTGTACCATTGCGCTCCTGCAAGCGAGGCAGTAACAAAGCAATGGTGTGCATCAATATTAAACAGCTCCTGTAGGGTTTGCATTGGGAAAAGCAGGGGTGTCAGTGGAGCAGGGTTATTTGTCACAACAGTCCTTAGCAACTGTTGTTTTTGCATCGCTGGGCTGTTACTGACTGGAAGGCAATTGCTGTCATCTGAGAAGGGCTGCACTTTAGAAGAACAGCTAAATCTGTATCTTGCAAAAATGGCTGTGGGCAAGGGAAGAATGCCACCAATCTGCCACCTTCACTTACTAAGGGCAGTGCCCTGGTCCAAAAGCACATGATGCACCAACTTTGTTGTGTCAAGAGTTTTTGGAGTGTATATATTGCAACTGAATGCAGAACTAACTGGTCTGTTAAGACTCGTAGTTGAAAGAATAAAGAAACATAAGGCTTATTACTACAAAGAGGTAAAGTCATACCTGCTAAAGCAGCCATGCAGCCTTCACTGAGGGAGGCATGACTGAGAACAAAAACATAAAGAGAAGGGAGGAAGGGAAGGAGCAAAGCCTGCAAAAGCAGCAAATGCTTTAGAGGAGGAATGAGCAGAGAGAAGAATAGATTGTCTTTCTATTGCCCCCTCTCCCACTGGTTCAGGTCACTTGCAACATGCATAGGTGCTTTACTCCCAACATGTTGAATGTCTGGGGATGATCAAAGCCTGTATGGGAGAACCACCTAGAAACCTAATGCGTACCACATTGGATCCATGAAGGAGGAGATATGGCACTAGCAGGACATAGATATATACTCCTCTCGCTTAGCCAGCCATACTCTCCTCCATGATACTCCATTCCATTTCTCCCATAGTCACTTAGCATCCTGTACAGAGCACACTCAGTATTCACTGGGCTGGGGATTTTGTTGTTGTTGTTTTTGCAGTTACTCTCACCACCCCCTGAGGGATTTTGTTCAAAATATTTTCTTTTTGTACTTCTGCAAACTTTCGGGTTCCCCTAAACCAGCTGATGCCTCTCTCTTGTGCATCGATGGTGCCATTTTTGCTACATAAGGATCCGCAGCGTGATTATTGAAAAGAGAAGGAATGATGATAAATTTGACTGATTGATTTTTAAGGCATTTATATGCCACTAAATCATTAGCATTTGTAAGTGGTGTACATAAAAATAAACCACACAGGGAATAAAACGAACAAAATAATCATAAACCCAAACACTACCTTAAAATGCCTGCTGGAATAAGAAAGTCTTTCTCATGCATCTGAAGTTCAGCAAGGAGGCTGCCTATTCTCATCTCACTAGAGAGGGAATTCCGCAGGCGTAGGTCCACAATACTGAATGCATGGTTTCTAGTAGTCATGAGACATGCGTCTGAGCCATGCGGGACCACCAACAGAGACTCCCTCAAAGATCAGGTAGGGATATAAGTGATCAGGTGGCCCTTAAGATATCCTGGACTTAAGTTGTTAAGGGCCTTGTAAATTAATACAAGGACCTTGAACCTGACCCGCTGACATATGAGCAGCCAGTGCAAGCTGATAAGAAGCAGAGTTTGTCCCTGTCAACAGTCTAGCTGCAACATTTTGCACCAGCTGGAGTGACAGGAATATGTGGGGGACATTCCCACTCTCCCCCATGATTACCACCATGCAAAAAGATGGGATGGGATAGGTCTTTAGTTGACGACGGTAGAACTGCAGACACTGAACTTTATGAGGAGGTGGGACCATGGTTTAATGCAGGGGTGGGGAGCATCAGGTTAAGGGGGGGATGAATGTGGACTCTCCCCAGATCGTATATTTTCCCCAGCTACACCCCCTGTCTCCTCAGAAGCCCTAGTCCATATATTCCTTCGTGGTTATTGCCTGGCTGGACTGTGTTCTTGAGCTCTATGCCTCTCGCTTGTCTGGATGGAAAGGGATGTACAACGGAGAGGCAGTGTGGAGTAGTGGTTAGAGTGTCAGACTCATACCTGGGAGTCCCTGATCTGACACCCTAAGTAAATAAATAAATAAATTTGTCTGGCACTCTAAATAAATAAATGAAAATCAATAAATCCCCACTTTTCCATGAAGCTCACAGGGCCAATAACTGTCTCTCAGCCTAACCTACCTCACGGGGTTGTTGTGAGGATAAAAACAAGAGAGGGAGAGCCATGTTTGTACACCACCTTGAGCTCCTTGGGGGAAAGGTGGGACATAAATGTAATAAATAAATAAATAAACTGTGTGTAGAAACTAGCCTAACATACAAAGATAACATATTCATTGCTCCGCCTGCTTTTGCCTTCTGGGCCCCAGAAGTTTGCCCAGGAGGGAATGTGGCCTTCAGACTGAATAAAGGTCCCCTTCTCCTAGTCTAGTGTTATGAGGACTGTACAAGCCTCAGGCTTCCATACACCCCTCTGCACTCTCTCTCTCTCTCTCTCTCTTTGCATGGCCATGGGGAGACAATCAGAAATTTCTTGGTGTTATATCTCTAGGTAATGTTTTATCTTTTCCTCTCAGTTTGGCATTCATTGGTGACATGAAAATGATCATCTGTACACCACTAAGCCATAGCATTTTCCCACTCCGCAACAGCTTGCCACCTCCCCCAGATCTGTTGTGGGGAGGAAAAACAGGGAGGAAATCCTTATTATTATTATTATTTATTAAATTTATATCCCGCCCTTCCTCCCAGTAGGAGCCCAGGACAGCAAACAAAAACACTAAAAAAAACTATGACAAAATGGAAATGGACTGCCCTCAAGTCTATCCCGACTTATGGTGACCCTATGAACAGGGTTTTCATGGTAAGCGGTATTCAGAGGGGGTTTACCATTGCCTCCCTCTGAGGCTGAGAGGCAGTGACTGGCTCAAGATCACCCAGTGAGCTTCATGGCTGTGTGGGGATTCGAACCCTGGCCTCCCAGGTCATAGTCCACCACCTTAACCACTACACCACACTGGCTCTCAAATCATAAAAATAGACATTAAAATATACTAAAACAAAACATCTTTAAAAACATATTAAAACAAAACATCGTTGAAAATATCTTTTTTTACAAAAAGCTTTAAAAACATCTTAAAACGCAATTCCAGCACAGACACAGACTGGGATAAAGTCTCTACTGAAAAGGTCTATTGAAAGGGGAAGGTTTTCAATAGATGCCAAAAAGATAACAGAGATGGTGCCTGTCTAATATTCAAGGGGAGGGAATTCCAAAGGGAGGTGCCACAACACTAAAGGTCTCCTTCCTATGTTGTGTGGAATGGACCTCTTGATAAGATGGTATCTGTGGGAGGCCCTCACCTGCAGAAAGTAGCGATTAACGGAGTATATAAGGGATAAGACAGTCTTTCAGGTATCCTGGTCCCAAGCTGTATAGGGCTTTGTACACCAAGACTAGAACCTTGAACTTGTCCTGGTAGCTAATGGAAAATCTTTTTGCCCTGGTGCAGCACCATTATAACAAGGTCTTAGAGTTGCTTCCTGTTTCAAAGACCTTTTTTGTAATAGTAATAGTGTCGTATCTGAGGGAGAAGAGGAATTAGCAGAGGGTTGGTGAGCCACTAGAAATGGTTTGGTGAGCTGGATGCAGGCCACAGTTCTCCACTCCAGTGCCAAGGTGTTTTTATGTTGGTAATGAAGCCTCTAGCAGTGATTGGCTGAACTGCCCTGATGTCACAGAGAGAAAGAAGTGTCTCTGTCTAGTAGGGATGGGGGAGAAATTAGATTCATACTTACAGACGAGCCTACCAAATCTGCACTTTCTGAAATTATATCTGAACCAATATACAGAGTCATCCTTTCAAATTCACACATCTCCTAATTTTGCAATGCAGTTCTCCACACTAGTAATGTGTACAAAAATGCATATCCCGGGCCAAAGTGTGCATAAAATTGCATATGTTAGTGAACATAACATACAAAAAAATTGTGTGTTATGCATTATATCAAGGAAGATTGCTCTGCAAAAATTTGTGTATACGGCAAAATTGCATACAGAAATTTGCACTAAAATGCTGACAAATTTTCATAAGGGTTTTTTTAAAAAAATCAAAACTTTTTGCAGAAATGTGGAGAACTGAATTTAAGGTTGGCAAAATGAGAAATTGCAAGAACCACAACTGACAGATCCTTCCATCCCCAATTGCTAGTGACAGCGTGGTGTCTAGTGGTAAGGCCACAAGCAACCACAAACCACGTGTGGGGTTAGCCCTCTGGCCAGCAGTTTTGCCCCATTTCTTCATATGTTTATTTGCCCTGATCCTACTGTTGCATGATACATCCACATTTCCAGCCATAGAACGCTGTGATGCGTTCATGGAGAGGAAGGGGTAGCTCCACCCTACTGTGTAGTCATTGGCTCTGATCTGAGAGAAGAGCAAAACAGGCATCAGAGCCGAGGAAAGGAGACAGGAGTCTTGAGAATGCAGCTGGCAAGGCAAGCTATGGTCTGAAGGCGCATGGTGTAGCTGAAGCAAAGCAGTTCTGGATGTAGCCACTGCCTGCATGAGAGACCACCTAACCCAGCACATCCCACACTGAGTTCCATGCTGGAAGAGAGGCAGGGAAAGCAAATAATTCATAAATAAGGAGAAATGCCAAGGACTGGATGTCCTTGGGCAAAATCTCTCTGCTTAAGATAGCCCTGGGCTCCTACTGGGAGGAAGGGTGGGATATAAATTTAACAAACAAAAAATAAGACAAGGGCAGCCAATGTTTTGCCCTCTAAATTTGTTGGTCTATAATTCCATCATCCCCAATTAGCATGACTAATGGTCAGGGATGATGGGAGTTGTTATCTAACAACATCTGGAGGGACCACACTGGCTACCCTGGGCCTAAGATCTCTTATGTGAAAAATGAGAATTGTTATTATTTAGTAGTAGTAGTAGTATAAACATTATTTTGGAAGCCTTTTGGGGTTAACAACAAAAATCTAACTTCACATATACACTGATGTGGTCTAAATTGGTGGTGATTAACTAGGAAAGTGATATTGGGGTCATGAGGGATTGCTCAGAGAAAATGTCAACCCAGCGTGTGGCAGCTGTGAAGAAGGTAAAGTCAATACTAGGGAACATTAGCAAATTTCAAGTGAAATTTTTGGGGAAATCTCTGTTTTAGACATAGGTGAGGGTGAATGGTAGAGAGCATAAAGTATCAGGAAGAGGATGGTACGGCCACATCAAAAATTGGAACTAGTTTCAAACCACTTTAAATGCCATGGTTTCCATCCAGGGGACTTTTAAGGACCCCTCCAGACATTGTTCTTATAGTACATTCATGATAATTTACACTCACGATGATATCAAGGCAGTTATACACAATCCCGCTTTCAATACTTTTTGCACCTGCAGACTTTTCAGGGCAGACATCCTGTCTTGTGTCCGATCAGCACATGTCATGTAACGTCCTTCTGAAATCCTGTAACTTTTCATCCAACAAATGTTCCATTTTTGGGTCCCACTTTTGTGCGCTGTAGTGCAAAAGTGCCCCTCCAGACAGCAATAACGCTGTCACGTTGGGGAAGCATCACAGAACAACTAATAAAGTGGAATGATGTGTAGATGGTCCAGGATAAATCCACCATTAATGCACTATTATTGCATCAATGACATGCTGCAGAATATACCTGCAAACACAGAACATAAGCAGAGCATCAGACCAAAGGCTTATCTGGTCCAGCATCCTGTTCTCATATGGCAAACCAGATACCTGTGGGGCAGCAGCATTCTCCCCATTTGTGTTCCCCAGCAACTGGTATTCAGAAGCATAGTACCTCTAATACTGGAGGTAATATAGCCATCCTAACTAATAGCCACCGGAGCCTGTACAACCCTGGAAGCTGTGGTTCTATAAAGTAACCAGGAACTTTGTTCAAGCCATTACCAATTCTTTTCCAATGTTGCTGCTATTCGATGGTTTGGAAGCCATGGCATTTAAACTGGTTTAAAGGTTTTTTAAATAAACAAATAATGTAGATGTGTCGATCTTGCGCTAAGTAGGTGAGCAAAGGCAACTGTTCAGCCACGGTACTGCAAAGAAAGCTATTTTCCGTGGGTTAGAGTGGCTCCCAGACTGATTGGTTAGAATGGCTGGGTCTGCACTAAGTGCTCATCTGTCAGCTCCTTTTAGGATACTCCCTATTGTGAAGGTTAATTGTGGTAGATCTAGGTAATGACATCTATACTAAATGTTCATTTTGGTCCTGAACTAGCTTGACAGGCATAGAAAACTGTCTTATATCAGGTCAGATCATTGGTCCGTGTAGGTGACTATTGTCTACACGGACCTACAGCAGGTCTCCAGGGTGTCAGGCAGGACTCTTTTCCCAGCCCTACCAGGAGATGGTGGGGATTGAACCTGGGGCCTTCTGCATGCAAAGCAGATGCTCTGCCACTGAGCTACGGCCCTCCTCCAACAGCAAAGAGGGCCTTGGTGGTGATGCTAGGTGAATCTCCTGCCTTATGGCTTCTCCTAGGCCAAATAAAATAATTTGTGGAGCAATTCTGCAGTTAATTGTTTTGCCATCCTCATGAATTTTTGCAGAATTTCTCATACAAGGGAGGGTGGGTAGCAAAGAAATTGAAATGCTCAAGTCCCATGGATGCCACTGGGACTTGTAATACGTTCCTATGTATGTTTACTCAGATGAAAGCCTCTTTAAGTTCAATGGGGTTTATTCCTCAAGTGTACATTGGATTCCTGCCACATCCAGTTATACTTAAAGCTGTAAAGCTATGGATATTTGCCTGGGAATCAGTCCAAATAATGATTTGCATCTGTGCATGATTTGCATCATAGATATACCACCACAAAAAGAACTTTGATTTCACAACACATCATCTGAAATGCATTGTTTCTCAGTTGAGGGAAGGAGGTGCTGTTAAGAGTTTAAGAATCATTAAGAGTTACGGTCGCCAAGGGACATATTTGTCTGTGTGAAATGGCATGTACCTTTCTCTGGATCGTGCTTAGGTTTGATCACTGTTTCAGAGATTATTTATAATTAATGACGTCTTGGAAATCGGTTCTGTTGTTGCGAAGCTTGAGCCTCCATCATAATAGTCTTGAGACATTTTCAGCATCTTTGAACTAACCTTAAATTAGGTTTACCAGAGTTTGGAAAAGTTACTTTTTTGAACTACAACTCCCATCAGCTCAATCCAGTGGCCATGCTGGCTGGGGCTGATGGGAGTTGTAGTTCAAAAAAGTAACTTTTCCAAGCTCTGGTTTAGACTACAGTCAGCTGTTGGTTTAAGCAGATTTGCTACATAATGCCTGGTCATTTAACTGAAGATATATAGGGACTGTATAGGCCCTTTCAGATGTCCTTTTTTATTGTGCCTTCATGATGATTTGTGCTCATGATGATATTGAGGTGGTCGTATGCAATTCTACTTTCAATACTGTTTGCACCTGCAAATGTTTTGGGGTGAACATACTGCTTCATTTCCAATCAGTTCATGTCCTATAACTTCCTACTTAAATGTCTTGTACCACAGATGTTCAAGGGGGTTGTTCCGCTTTGTTGTGCTATAGCATAAAAATGCCCCTCCAGACAGCAATAATGTGGTAACATTAGGGAAGCTTTGCAGAACAACAAATAAAGCAGAATGATGTGTTGATGGTCCAGTATAAATCCACCACTAATGTACTATTAATGCTTCAATGACATATTGAAGACACTTGCAAAAAAGAAAACACAGTCTGGAGGGGGGTCCTTTATGAGTTATCCGTGGTGAGATAAAGACACACAGTACATGTCCAGAGGCACTCCATTTTATTGTTTGTATTTTTCAGAGCTCAAGCCTGGAGCTCTGTCCTCACTCAAAGTATGCCAAGATGCAAGGAATTCACTGTGTACTCATCGCTTTGCTGGGAACAGAAAGCAATTTTCTTCCAAACCACGTTGGTTGGAAGCTCTGCAAGCAATTGCATCCTCTCCTCCATGAGGTTGTATGATTGCCCCCAAAAGGTTTTTTAAAGCATGTAGTGCTGTGTTTATTTGTCTGTGTGAAATGGCATGTACCTTTTTCTGAAGTGAAGATATTTTCTTTAAAAGTGGGGTGTAAATCTATTAAATAAATTAAACAAAACAAGATAAGTTTTGGTTTTCCCTACCAGAAGATGCAACTATGGCCACTAGCTAGAGTGCTTTTTTTAAAGGGTTAGTTAGACAAACTGGAGGATCAATGGCTATGAGCCAAGATAGCTAAATAAAACCTCTATGTACACCTCAGAATACCAGGGGCTGGGGGGAAAAAGATGTCAGCCATTGTCTTTGTGTCATGCTTGTGAACATCTAGAGCAGCCTTCCCCAACCTGGTGCCCTCTAAATGTTTGGGACTACAATTCCCATCAGCCCCAGCCATAATGGCCAATGTGGGGGTTTAATTGGACATTTGGTTGCATATAAGCCCATATAGCACATTTGACCTTGTTTGGTCGGAGGCTTTTGCTAAAAGAAAATGGGGGGAAAGACCTCCCCCCCACTGGAATCCCAAATGTAGCCCCAAAAGAGAAGGTATAATAATCACAGGCACTTCAGATAGCCCACCCTTCAGCAACAGAAAGAAATCCTCCTGGTTAGGCCTCATCTTGAGTACTGCGTCCAGTTCTGGTCTCCACACTTCAAGAAGGGTGCAGACAAACTGGAACAGGTTCAGAGGGCAACAAGAATGATCAGGGGATTGGAAACAAAGCCCTATGAGGAGAGACTGAAAGAACTGGGCATGTTTAGCTTGGAGAAGAGAAGACTGAGGGGAGATATGATAGCACTCTTCAAGTGCATGAAAGGTTGTCACATAGAGGAGGGTCTGGATCTCTTCTCGATCGTCTCAGAGTGCAGGACATGGAACAATGGGCTCAAGTTGCAGGAAGCCATATTTCGGCTGAACATTAGGAAAAACTTCCTAACTGTTAGAGCCGTACAATGGAACCAATTACCTAGAGAAGTAGTGGGCTATCCAACACTGGAGGCATTCAAAAGGCAGCTGGACAGCCATCTGTCGGGAATGCTTTGATCTGGGTTCCTGCACTGAGCAGGGGGTTGGACTTGATGGCTCTATCCATCCCCAGTTGCAGCATCTTTCTGCTGTAAGGAAGCAGTATGTGCGAATGTGCCCTTACATTGGCTAGTATTTCTCTTGTACAAGAAAAACCGGTCAGGTACACACACACACACACACACACACACTTCTTTTTTTAACACACAGCTAATCCATAGTGATGCAACCCTGCACAAACATTTATGCAGAGCTTTTAATTAAAATTGTCTGCGAACAAAGGAGGCCAGCCATATTCCCGCAAGATGGCTTCTTGGAATACAGTTTGAGGCACTCCAAATTGGATTGCACTGAAATCTAATAGCAGAATTGCAGACTCAGGGGATGAGTGTTATCGATCAATAGAGTACTTTTATAAAAAAAAATAAAGAGAGGGAGAGAGAGGCAGACAGAGTGGACTTTTTGTTAGCTTTTTATCCTTTTTTCATGATCTAGACCATATTTTTTATTGTTTTGACCTGTACCAGATGTTATCAACCATAGACATTTGCTTAAAAAAAATTTAAAGGTCTAAACATTGTTTGGAGTACAATGTCTCCATGCTCACAATCATCTTGTATAAGACAACAATATTGACTATGGAGTACATCTGTAAGAAGGCATCCATTTGCCTTCCACCTTGTATTCACTGCATGCAGCACTCTTTCCATTCCGCTGCAGTTCATCTTCCACCAAAATCTACATTATTCAGTGCAAAGGAAACACAATGCAAAATGGGGAAATTATCAATTACATTATCATTTGCAGACTGAAAGCAACAACAATAGTGAACACCAATTGTATTCACTGGATTGCTTTCCATTCTGGACATAGGATAAATAAGCAAACATGGGCAATTTCCACTCCCATTTCCATTTTTGTCGAAATTCTCCGACATTCCTACTCTGGAGCCAATGACACCTCTCTCAGTTTTGAACATAGATCAGTCCAGAAAGATATATGGTAGCTGGTCAGAACAGCCCCAGAGGGCCTCTTGCTTATATGCAGTAGGAATGACATCCACGTGTCCACAAACCTGTCCTGCTCCATTTCTACTGGTTTTTCATGTTGAGTTCTGAACACAGAACATGGGAAGACCCAGGCCTTATTCTTATTGACAGATGAGCACTTCTAAAACCGGTCCTTCTGTGAACAACTGTTGAAGCTGCCTCATACTGCATCATTAGCCCACCATCTAGCCCACAGCTATGCCCTTTGGCTAACCACAGATGCCCCAGGGTTTCAGACAGAGTTTCTTTCCCAAACTTGCTGACACCCGACATTCTTTAACTGGAAATGCCAGGGATGTGAGAACATGAGAAGAGCCCTGCTGGATCAGATGAACGGCCTATGTCCGTTAAGTCGGACAGATGGGCGACTAATAAATAAAATTTTATTATTATTATTATATGTAAGTCCAGTGCCATCTTTGCCAAAGTGGCCAACCGGATGCTTATGGGAAGCCCACCTAGTGGATCTCAGACAGTGGCAGGATACAGAGCAGGGCCTCTGAAGCCACCCTAAAGGCCTGGGTACATTCCTGTGAGAGAAGGTGGTCTATAAGGTATGTTATGTTCATATAACTGTGCACCGTCCAAATGCAGGGCCCATCCTCACCACTAAGGAGATGCAGCAATAGATTTTGTGGCAGCAGAGATAACAATAAAGGATTTAGCAGTGATTGGCTGAACTGCTCTGATGTCATAGAGAAGGGAGGCACATGGAAGAGCCTAGGGAAAGAAAAGGAGAAGAAACAAAGGCCTAGGAAAGGAAGAAGCAGAACCTGGAACGAAAAAGGGGGGGTGTCTGTGTTGTGTTGCCATGTGTTTACTAAATATCACATCATGAAATTGTCCTCAAAGCTCCTCTTCTGGATTTCTGTTCTCTATATGGCCTCATTTTTACTTTAATGTAACAGTATGCATACATCATACAGAAAATGTGTTTTCTTTCTATGTCCATAGCTGGTAATGAAAAGTGTCACGGTGAGTCTTGCAGCCAGTGGCCAAAAGCAAAACTTATTCTGTTGATGAAGGAATGCTGGAATAAAGCCAGAATAATGGGCAAATGATATCCACGATCTGTCAAAAAAACCATTTGCAAGATTAAAATGTGTGTGTGTGTGTGTACACACACATACATAGTAGCAACTTCAATTAATGCATATTTATAGTAGCAACTTCAATTATTTCTATGCCAGAATGCAAGCTATTTGCATGGCCACCCTGGTGTTCCGTAAGAACATGAAAAGACCCCTGCAATCGCTCTTTCCTGCTTGTGTCCACCAACAACTAGTATTAAGAGTTATATTGCTCTGACAGGGGAGGTGGAATTCAGCAATTGAGGGCAGTAGCCATTGATAGCCTTATCCTCCTTGAATCAACCTAATTTACCCTTTAAAGGTGATCCAGGTAGGTGCGAATGCATACACCAAATCAGGGTTGAGCAAGTTGGATGGTGACTTGTGGGTGCAAATGAATGACATGTGTTTGATTCCCCAGCCCAACTGCGTGCATTGCTCTTTAAAAAAAATAAATCCAGGATTCCACCAATTGATTGTTGGGGGTGGGACTAGGGGCTGGATTCAATGCACCTGATTTTCTCTTCTCCTTCAAAATAAGGTCAGAAGAAGAATGATTTCACATGTGTTAGAGCAGAGGTAGCCAATGTGGTGCCCCCCCAGATGTTGCTGGACCCCAGCTCCCATCAGCCCCTGCCAGCATGGCCAATGTCCAGGGATGATAGGAGGTATAGTCTAGCAGCATCTGGAGGGCACCATGTTGATTGTCCCTGTTCTGTATAATAATTATATTTATTCTGGATTGCCCTTGTTGTGTATAATTATTATTTATATAGGTAGGTTTCCTTTTATAATATGAACAGCATCAAATTTCTCCTCCATCCCTAATTAGAGAATAAATCTGCAATTTGAAATTTCTCCATCTTTGGATGCCTGACTATGGCCTAGTTTTTACACATGCATTTTTACAACTTGGTTTCTCGGTGAAGTATACAATATTACTGTATTGTTGTTTTTAACATGAACTTTCTCCTCTGAAGCAGTGGTGGGCAATCTTCTTCTTTTTTTTAATGAGGAAGGCCACATTTCCTGAGGGTTGTCTTCTAGGGACCACATATTGGCAGTGAGAGGAACCGGAGTTAAAAATGGGCAGGGTCAGCTCCCAAAGTGGGTGGAGCCACCTCTTTTATCTCTCTGCCACCCCTTTACCATCTCTCTTTCTGTCACGCCCTTTCCCCCCTATTTCCCTCTCCTTGTCACCCACCTGAAGGGAGCCCAAGGGCCACCTGAAATTAGCCCAAAGGCTGCAAGTGGTCCTGGAGCCAAAAGCTGCACACCCCAGCTCTCAAGGGCCTGAACTGAAGGTATTCTCTATAACAGAGGTGGGGAGCTAAACTACAAGTTCCATCTGCCCTCGCAAGCAGGGCCAATGGCCAGGGAGGATAGGAGTTGCAGTTCAGCAACATCTGGATGGCCAAAGGTTCTCCGCATCTGTTCTGTGACTACTCATTCTTCCCTAAAATGCTACATCATGCATCATGTTGTTGCAAAAATTAAATCTTTCTCTTCTCTCTCCCTCCCTCCCTCATTTTTTTCTTCTTTCTTTCCAGGTACAGAGCCAATTTATGTGACAGATCCTTTCCTCTGTACGTTCCTGTTAGTGTTGCATAAGCTTGTACACTTATTCTTAAACCACTGATGGACTTCTGTATCCAATAATCCTCAGCCAAATGGGAAGGAGCCTATTTAAAAAAAAAAACAGAGAAAAAGAACCCTCAATGAGAACTAAAATCTTAAAGATGGACAGAAAGAGACTGGAAAAGAAGCATGACACATTCTACAAGGGGAGGGGTAAAGCATATTTTTGGGACATTACACAAAGGTCAGTCACCTGAAATAATGCATCTAGTTTCGAGAGTCTACGGCATAAATGCCCTGTTCCACACAAGGTAGCTATTATTTCTCTCTTTTACTTTTCCAATTCTTTTCTTTTCTAAACCCTTCCCCTGACAATTAATTTTGCACGAACTGTTGAACAGTTGCTTTTATGATGATATGTAAAGACGTGGACGGGTGGCAGCCAAAGCCCATCTAAAGAAGGGCACTATTTTTAATAGATGACTGTGGTTAGCCTTTTTATTATGATTTTGATTATTATTATTATTTGCTTTTCTCACCCCACCCCTCTCTTTTTTAATTAAATTATTTCTTTTTAAACAAAAAACATTGGTTTTTTTAAAAAAGGCACATCTTACCATAATGAATATTCACTGTCGATAATATTTATTTTTAAATATAAAAAAGAAAGATTGGAAACAAGGTAAGACATTTGTTTATAAACTGTATTGTATATTGCTGAATAACAGTTGAATTAAAAAGAGATTTTGAAATAATTGTTTTGCATCAAATTCCCCTTTTTTTAAAAAAAATGCAATGATGCTAGATTTGCTAGAGCAAGGAGGCTTCCAACAGTCCACCCCCCCTGCAAAGGCATGCACACGTGCACATGTGCACACACACACACACACACACACACACCACCCTTTAGGCTCCATGCTCATCTGTACCCTCTTTCACCTAGAGCCATAAAGGTCATTGGTCCTTGTAACCCAAGAGTGGGGAACCTCTGGCCCTCCAGATGTTGCTGAATGAAGCTCCCATCAGCCCTCACAACCTTAGCCAATGGCCAGAGATTGTCATTCAGCAGCCTCTGGAGGGCTGAAGGTTCCCCTCACCTGTTCTAACCATAACCAATAGTCGCTTATGAGCCTGTTCATTGAAAGCTACCAGCATCTGTCACTGAGCAAGTCCATGGGGTAGGATGGCATTGCCTACATACTGGAGGATGTTGCAAAGCAGTTGAGGCAGCCTAGGCACACGACTGCTGGACTATGACATAAGCACCCCACACTGGGCACTGTGAGCAGCCACACATCTGCGCAGTGCTAAGTCCAGCATCCCCCATGCCTTCTCTTCCACTTCATGACACCCTCCAGCAAAGGCAATGGAGCAATGGACATTGGTGGTCTCTAGTGTACATCTGTCAGAAGCTGCCTCTGATCCACCCTAATCGAGAGCCTGTTGTGGCACTCCTGCACGTGCCAGCTTTCCCATTCACTTCAGTGGAGAAAGCCCTGCCCATGCATCAGGTTTTGTCCATGGAGCTGTTCCCTCCATTGAAATGGAGAACATGGGAACAGCAGCACACAGGCTTTACTGGTGCAATCATAAATAGCATACAGGCCATAATGCTGCAGTCATAAAAGAGATTAAATGACAGTTGTCAGTCTGCTTTTCCCTGTAGCAATCCATTGCAACTACTAGATATCCTGTTGGCTAAATTCTGTTACTCTTAGTTAGCAGTTTGGTTTGCTAGAGGCCCACTTTGATATGGGTCTGGAGAGCAGCAGGCCAGGCAACCTTCAGAAAGAGACTGCAAGCAACTCCCAGGGACGACAGAACTCTTTTCTCTCCTGCTGCTGGGCTGACAATTGGAGATTGTCTCCCCCAGGAGGTTGCATTTGACCCATAGCAACCTATAGCTTTCCCCGTTGAGAAAGGGGAGAGATGTAGCAATTAATCAAGCCTAGCCTCTCCCCTCTCCCCTCCCCCCAAAAGCATTCTCAGTTGAAGTTGTTCAGGCGAAGTGTAGCAGTGTACAAATCAGAGAGCTGAGGATTAGACCACAGAGACTTCACTGTAGAGAAGAATTCAGCTGGATATTTGACTGAGTAGGGAGGTAGGAGTATTGTTAGCTAGGAGCACTGAGCTGACTATTAATACAGTACTAAGGCAAGGATGGGGAACCTGTGGCCCTCCAGACAGCCCTGTAGTCAGGTGGGTCAAATCAGAGCACCACTTTGCCTAGACATGTGCTTTGCACGCTGCCATTCCCCCCCCCGGATATTGTCTTTTTAATTTGTGACATGACAGACAATGACAGCCTCCATTTAAGAATGACCGCTGGTTTTAAGAACAGGAGCAATTTAAGAATAGGATCCTCACAAAGATACAGTTCCGAGCACCCTTAACAAACAACAGTTCCCAGGATTCTTTGAGGGAAGCCATGTGCTTTAAATGTATGGTGTTGATGCCGCCGGGGGAGGGGAATGGGAGCGCTGCCCTCCCCGAACTACGCTTCGCCCCCTCCCCCAGGATTTTTTGGGGAAATTGTCTTCTTTTCAATTTTGTGACATGACAGACAATGACAGCCTCCATTTAAAAATGATAGCTTGTTTTAAGAATAATTTAAGAATAGGACACTCTGATATATTCATTGATAAGGCAGGGCTAGTGAACAACAAAAGTATCATCTATAAGAGTCCCCAAAAGTCTGCTCACTGAAGTCTTTCACTGACTGAGTGTGGATTTTTCATGATCCCTATAATTACTTAAGGGATCCTGAAAAAGACACCCTGTATAGTAACATGAGCCTTGAAGAGTTAAATATTAGAACTTTGTGTTATGGGCTAGAGTTAGACTCCACCCCTTGGACTTTTCTTTGCTCTAATTTTCAGATCCAGTTTCAGTTGTCTCCTCTACCCAGCCAGCAATAAAGAAGCATGTTTGTTTGCCTGCAGAAAGAATTAAGAGTTTGTTTATGTTGCAGATGTTATGATAAGTAGAGCAGAATGGAATGCTTTTTGCTAAAGGGTGGTATAAAGAGATAACTTAAAGTTATCTGAAAAAAAATCCACCCTGTCACCCTTTACTCGTTTAAAGCACTCACTATACTCATGTGGCTATTTTTTCTTCTTTTTCTTGAGTACTTGATGGCACTGAAAACAGCCCTAAAGAAATATAAACACTGTTGTGCACACTACAGTCAGTTGGCTGACCACCTAGGCTGTAACTCAGGCCTACTTTATGGTTTTCCCAATGTGTGCAGCTCAGTGTGAGGCCTCTTCAGAGTTTCTGAGCAGAAAAATCAACCCAGCAACCAGTAAAACAAAAAATCCAATTGCTTTCCACAATTTGTTTCCAATCGCTTAGTTAGTCCTTTATATAGCAACCAGTTAAAAAGTTTTCCTTTGATTGTCCAACAGGAAGGAAAGTCTAAAGGTCAGGAACAAGACTAGAAGGAGGGACCCTCAAGGAGGAGTTAACAAACATACCCTAAAGAATTTATTTTCTTTCTGCCCTTCTGTAAACATGTAATATGGACAAGTTTTCTTTTTGGGTGGAATCTAAAACTGAGATACCTAATCCAGCATTAAAGCCAAGCTCAAGAGTTCATTGTCATTACTAAAGTAGTTCAGTTCATGAAGAATCGGAACACAGGAACAGACCATAGGTGAAAGAAGACTGTAGCTATTGGCAAAATCAAGCTGTTGAGAATTTGAGTATTCCTGGAGATTTCTCAAGAAAGGGCGAGTCAATTCAAGAGATACACTTCATTCAGGTAAGTTAACACACTCTGTATGGAGGAAGAGTGAGGGGGGAGGTTACTGACTTTGCCTTCTCCTGGTTTTGCCCTCACATCCTCTCCACCAGTGAGCGTTGCAGGGGGAGATTGGCTGGCACTATGCACCTCCCTCCCAAAATGCCCCACCTACAAATGTGGCTGCCCCACCTAACAAGGAAGGCTGCCTCCAGGGCTGCCTCCAGATGTGTTGAACTCCAACTCTCATTGGTCATGCTGATTGGGGCTGATGGGAGTTGGAGTCCAATAACATCTGGACAGCTATAGGTTCCCCATCCCTGTCCTAGAGGGAGGGAGGTGTGAAGCCGATCGCCCTAGAGGGGCCATGCCTGGAAACCAAAGGTCTTCCATTCTGTTACACAGGTATGTACTCCAGCAGGGTGGAAATTATTCTTCTGGCTCCTGGGCTTAGTAGGGTAGAGAAGGAGGATTCTGTGGGACTGGAGGGCACTCAGAGAAGGAATCATCTGAATCCGAAAAGGGAAGCAAGTCCTCTGGAATGGCTGAAGTTTAATGGAAGCGCATCTCCTTTGCATCAGAAAGTCCCAGGTTCAATCCCCAGCATTTCCAGGCAGGACTGGGAGAGACATCTGTCCAAAACTCTGGAGAGCTGCTGCCAGTTAATGCAGACCAGGAGTCTGGGACCTCAGGCCCTCCAGGTTTGGCCCTTGGGACTCCAGGCTGTACCTCGTCCTCCGCTGCAATCCCTCTTCCTAGGCCTCAATCCTCACCAGCCCTTCTTTGCACCCTCCTTGAATGCTTTTGCCTGGCTGGAATGTGGCCTCTGATAATGCTTCTTGCTTGTCTGGATGGAGGATACAGAGGACTGTACGAGTGTGTGTAGACATTTACTGCACAAAGGTAAAATTTACATCCACTGCTCTGTCTGCTGCTCCACCCACCGTGTGGTCCCTGGAATGCTGCTCAGAAGGAAATGTGGTCCTTGATCTGAACAAGGTTTCCCATCCCTGGGGTAGACAGTACTGTGCTGGATGGGACCAATGGCCTGACTCAATATAAGGCAGCTTCCTATGTCCCTATGGAGCCAAGGATGGAGGCCTCACTGTCTGCTTGGGCATCTCCACAGAAGCCTCTTGTGTGGTCACCACTTTGGACACTGTCTCCTAGGAACCCAAATCTTTAGAGGTCTTCTCCGGCCAGGGAAGGTCAAAGTCCTGGGCAGAGCTTGGAAAAGTTACTTTTTAGAACTACAACTCCCATCAGCCCCAGCCAGCATGGCCACTGGACTGGGCTGATGGGAGTTGTAGTTCTAAAAAGTAACTTTTCCAAGCTCTGGTTCTGGGCCGTGACATGCAGATCAAAGTGGCCATCTCATACAGGTGATTTTCAGATACAAGTAAAGGCATCAACCTGCAAACGATTAGTTTCATTGCCACTGAGGGGACCATCATTTGGACTTTCCGGCACTCTGAATTGTCTTGAATTATCTTGCCTGATATTTGTCCATAGCTGGTGGGGTTTGGCCTTCCTACAGAGAATCTGTCTGCTCGCTATTTGGTCACTGCATCGCAAGAATGGATGAATGGATCTTAACCTTTCAGGTGCAGTAGCTTGAATATTGGAGTCACATTTTTTTGTTCCTTTGTTGCAGGCACCCAGGGAACTCCCATCAAGACATAGTTCCCTGAGTGCCATTTCAAGAGGCTGAAAATCTGAAACAGATGTGAGAGTCCCTGGCAGAAAGCAACTCTCTCTCTCTCTCTCTCTCTCTCTCTCTCTCTCTCTCTCTCTCTCTCTCTCTCTCCTTCTTTTGGTCTCTCTCACTCATATTCCTCAGCAAAGCATTTAATTAAGCAGTTGTTAGGGCTGCAGCCTTACCATGGGCAATCTGGTTGATTGCTTCCACAAACAAAGTGATTTAGTGCTTTTGAAAGACACCAGGAACTCATTGTCAAAGCACTGACAGATTCATGCTATGAATGAGCCCTCCCTTAGGACCACAAAGAAGAACTGGGAAGCTGTTTAAGGGCTGCTGCAACTCAGCATCCTCCCTTCAGACCAGAGCTAGGAATGAACTAGTTTGGTTGAAAAAAGTCCATTGAATTGGATTCAACAGTCTCTGAACTACACCTGAAAGTAGTTCCCAACACTGCCAGATGAACTGAATGTGAATTAAATTAACTTTGGGGTTGAAGTTTGAACAATTTCTAGTTCATCTTCCAGTTCACCTTGTGGCAGTCATTTTATGTTAGGCCACCCCCCCCCCATGGCAAACATTTTATTTATTTTATTTATTAGATTTATATCCTACCCTTCCTCCCAGTAGGAGCCCAATTTGTGGCTGTTGTGTGAGTGGTGCCCATGGCACTTTCAAAACTTTAAATGTGCCCCCAGGCCCCAAAAGGCTGGCAAGCATTGTTCTCTTGTGTGTGCACTCTGACATTTTCTTAGTCCTGTTATGTGTGTGTGTTTTATCCTTAACTCTCTTTGGGCTATTAAGCTTAAAGATCATAATTGTTCGCAATAATAAATATGCATTCCACCATGTGCGTGTGTGTTTAGATTCCTCCAAAGAATCCTGGGAACTGTAGTTTAGTTAAGGGTGCTGAGAGTTGTTCGGAGACCCCTATTCCTCTCACAGAGCTACAATTTTCAGGGTTCCCTGGAAGACGGATTGATTGTTAAACCCCTCTGGAAATTGTAGCTCTGGGAGGGGAAGAGGAGTCTTCTTAACGAATCTCAGAATCCTTCAGTTCCCAGGATCCTTTGAGGCAAGCCATGACTGTTAAAGTAGAATAATAGCAGAGCTTGGAAAAGTTACTTTTTTGAACTACAACTCCCATCAGCCCAATCCAGTGGCCATGCTGGCTGGGGCTGATGGGAGTTGTAGTTTAAAAAAGTAACTTTTCCAAGCTCTGATAATAGTGCTTTAAATGTATGGTGCAGATGTGGCCCATATTTTATGCTTCAGCATAACAGCTTGAAACATTCTGAATGCTAAGGGGGGGAAATCCCAAAGATCATCTGGTCAGACCTAATAGTCTTAGAAGGGAGTCCTCCTGTGTAATTCTTACTTCTTTAAGCTGCCCCTGCTGCATTTGGGGGCGCTTCTGCTCATTCTGCTCCTTGAGGCCCTGCACACCTGCCCCAAAGTCCAGCTCTGACAGCACCCTGTTGATCATTGCTTCAACCAGTGGCCAGGCACCAACCTTAGGAAGGTTAACCAGCAGGGCACGGGAGTGACATTATTCATCTCTGATGCGGTTAATCATCATCACCTGAAGGTCTGGTTTAGATCATCTCTGAAAATGCCACTTGCTCTTTGGGGATCTCTTGTTTGTTTGCCGGCAATGCAGGTTACGATGGGGGTAAAGCTTAGATTGCTCTGTATGTGTGAATGCATCCCTGTGCACTGAGTCACACATTGCACTCCTTGCACTCGCTCTGTCACTGGGAGCCAGGTTAGGAGTGCACAGCAGCAGCTCAACATGGTAGCTGCAGTGCCTGAGAGCCTGCTCACAACATGGATCAGCCCTAACACCAGCCACCATGAGAAATGCCAGGATGGAGGCTCTCCATGATGTAGGGCCATTCTATGTCGTCAAATGCTTGAGATGTGGCCCAAAACATGTACACCTTTATAGCAGAGATGGAGAACTTCGGGCCCAGGGGGATGAATGCGGTCCTCCCAACCTCTCTATCTGGCCCTCAAAAACTCTCCCCAGGCCACACCCCTCATTGCACCCCAAGACTTCTCGCCTGGCTGGAAAGTGTCCTTGGACTCTGATAATGCTTCTTGCTTGTCTGAATGGAGGACACAGAGGAGTGTGTGTGTGTGTGTGTGTGTGTGTGTGTGTGTGTGTGTGTGTGTGTGTGTGTGTGTGTGTGTGTGTGTGTGTGTGTGTGTGTGTGTAGAAACTAGCATGCTGTACAAATTTTTTAAAATTGCACGTGTTGCTGCACCCAACTTATGCCTCTGGCCCCGCCCACCACTGGCATGTGGCCCTTAGAACATTTCTAAGAAGAGAATGTGGCCCTTGGCCTCAACAAGATTTCCCACCCTTGCTTTACAGTCATGTTCCTTCCATAAAACGTCTTCCACTCTGACCTGTCATATCTCTGTGGCTGTTTCCCAAACACTGCATCAGTCATATATGGGAATTTTATTCTCATGGTAGCTTCCTGTCCCTTATTCCCAACCTCCATTGAGGCACCGGATGCTGTCATAAGAAGCATCCATGGGATCCAGTCTACCCATGTGATCAGAATCTCTATAAGCAGCCAACACAGGGGAGTTCATCCAAACAGCCCTAGAGTAGTCTAGGGCAGGAATTGCAGGGCAGGAACCTTTTCCCTGCAAGGTCTTTGAAACAGAATTTTTTTAACATTGTGTATAAAAAGAAATTAAGCCACTGAAGAAGGCACTTCAGCTGAAACATGTTGTGTTAATTTAAAACTAAACATCCCTTCTAGTATCTTTGAGATAATTCTCTTTTTTTGTTGTTCATGTCACTGGATGCTTCCTGAGGGTTTTTTGTTTTTTACAGATTGGTTCCTTACAGATTTTCAGAGAGAGATGGGTGTGCTTATTCTCAATCTAAGGACAGATGAATCTGTCCTTTTGGGTTTCTCTTCATTTCTCATTTTTCCAGTCTTAAATTCAGTTCTCCCCATTTCCTCATCAGTTTGTGATTTGTTATTTCATGAAAATTTATCAGCATTTTAGTGCAAATGTCTCCTAATATCCACATTTTCGCATGCCGTTTTGCCTAATACACAGTAATACCTCAGTTAACTAAGTACATGCATTCCTGGATGCTACTTCTTTAACAGAAACTTTGGTACCAGAGGTAGGAATAACACAGAAAGAATAGGGAGAGGTTCCTACACCACAAAAAAGAAGAAGAGCAGTTCAATCCGGTTTTAGGCCCGGTTTTGGCACCGAAACAGCCTTGGTCGCCCTGTATGATGACCTTTGTCGGGAGAGGGACAGGGGGAGTGTGACTCTGTTGATTCTCCTTGATCTCTCAGCGGCGTTTGATACCATCGACCATGGTATCCTTCTGGGGAGACTCGCGGAGTTGGGTGTCGGGGGCACTGCTTGGCAGTGGTTCCGCTCCTACTTCGCGGATCGTCGCCAGAAGGTAGTGCTTGAGGAACATCATTCGACACCATGGACTCTCCATTGTGGAGTCCCTCAGGGGTCGGTCTTGTCCCCCATGCTTTTCAACATCTACATGCAGCCGCTGGGTGCGGTCATCAGGAGTTTTGGAGTGCGTTGCCATCAATATGCTGATGACACGCAGCTCTATTTCTCCTTTTCATCTTCTTCAGGTGACTCTGTTGATGTGCTGAACTGTTGCCTGACCGCGATAATGGAGTGGATGAGAGCTAATAAACTGAGACTCAATCCAGACAAGACCGAGACATTGCTGGTGCCCTGCTCAGATGGTGGATGTTCACCCTGTTCTGGATGGGGTTACACTCCCCCTGAAAGAACAGGTACGTAGTTTGGGGGTTCTTTTCGATTCTTCCTTGTCTCTCGAGGCCCAAGTGGCCTCGGTGGCACGGAATGCATTTTACCATCTTCGTCTGGTAGCCCAACTACGCCCCTATCTGGACAGGGACAACCTTGCCTCTGTTGTTCATGCTCTGGTAACTTCAAGATTGGATTACTGTAATGCGCTCTATGTAGGGCTGCCCTTGAAGACAGTTCGGAAGCTTCAGCTGGTGCAGAACGCGGCTGCCAGACTATTGACGAGGACCAGTCGGTCTTCGCATATAACACCTATTCTGGCGCGTCTGCACTGGCTCCCTATTTGCTTCTGGGCGAGATTCAAGGTGCTGGTTTTGACCTATAAAGCCTTACACGGCGTGGGACCTCAATACCTTGTGGAACGCCTCTCTCGCTATGAACCTACCCGTTCACTTCGTTCAGAATCTAAGGCCCTCCTCCGGGTACCAGCTCATCGGGAAGCCCGGAGGGTGGTTACTAGATCTAGGGCCTTTTCTGTGGTGGCCCCTGAGTTGTGGAACAGCCTCCCCGAAGAGGTACGCCTGGCGCCTACACTTCTATCTTTCCGGCGCCAGGTAAAGACCTTTTTATGCTCCCAGGCATTTTAATCTTTTAATTTTCTTAATCTTTCTACTTTTAATATGTATCCTTAATTTGTGTTGTATTTCGTTTTTGTTGTGCTTTCTGTTGTTTGTTTGTACATGTTTTTGTGATTTTTTACTATGATATATTGTATTTTATCTTGTTTGTTCACCGCCCTGAGAGCTATTCTGCTAAGGGCGGTATATAAATTGAAACAATAAATAATAAATAAATAAATATTCAACATATTTCAGCAAAAGTTTTATTCAAAACTAACAATACGCATCTCTGAAATAAAACACCCAGGCCAGGTAAGCCTTGCATACAGACCCCTTGAAGGCTTCTTCCAAAATGCATCCAGGGGTGCCTGCCTTGCCCTTTTTTTTTTCTTTTATCATGTAGCATCTTGCTATAGCAATCTCCAGCTTTGAGCACAGTTCTCTCCATATAAGCAGGCAGGCAGGCAAGGGGCAGCCACCTCCACCACCCTGTGGCTGCTCTCTCTCTCTCTCTCTCTCTCTCTCTCTCTGCCATCGTCCCCTACATTCCAGGAGATGCATCTGCAGTACTGCGGCGGCACCTGCACCACCTGGCAAGGAGCACCATTCCAGCCATGCGTGAGAGAGCTGCCTGCAGCAGCCACAATCCAGTAGACAAGGAGCCACATTCTGACTGTGTCAGAGTGTGCGATCACCCCCCCCACACCCAAAAATGACTTTGTTAAAAGGAGCTTCTTTTCTGGAGGATTTGTTAACTGAGGTATTACCGTACACACTTTTGTAAAGCAATTTTCCCTTATATAATGCATTTTTGTATGTTGTTTTCACAAATATATACATTATCTACACTTGTGCCTAGGATATGCCTTTTCTTTATTTTTACACTGCTTGGCTGGAGAACTGCATTGCCATATTCAGAGAAGTGCGAATTTTGACGAGCGGCTGTGTTTTGTTTCAGTTGGCATATTGTTTCAGAAAGTGTGAATTAGATAGGTTCACCTTTAAATGCGAACTGAATTGAATTTCTACCCCTATCTATATCCATAAGCATCTCACAGCAGAATCCTTAAATATGCCCACTCAGAAGGAAGTCCCATCACGTTCGGGGGGGGGTTTCCTCCCAGATAAATGGGTACAGGTCAGGTTGCAGTGCTAACTGTCTTGCTGGAGAAATATCTGCAAAGGTGCCCATCATGCCATGCCCTTCCGAATTCTGCCAAAGGTTTCAAAGCAAGAGGATTCTGTCTCCCAAGACCCTTGTCCCCTCAAAATCCAATCCCACCCTCCTAAATAGGCTCCAGATAAACACAGATTCAGTCCACATCTCCTGAATGAGTCACGTGGCTTGAGTTGAATGCATTGTCCTTGACTCTCTATCTCCCCTCTGCATTCACTCACTACATTTTAGTCATAGAATCAATTATCTGCACAAGGGTTTGACATCAATTAAAGGCTTTTGTGTGTGCTGGGAAACCGTATGTAATAACTGAGAAGTGGGGTTTCCCCCCCCTCTACCCTGCTGCAGACTTTAATCACATTAGAAGAGCTGGGGGGGGCGCAAAGGCAGGAATCAGAAGCAGTGGGGGCAGAAGCGACTCTCTTCTTTTTTAATCAACACTGGAATTCATCTGGGTGATCCTGAGACTGCAAAAATTTAATGCTAAAAAGGGGAAAGGCCTAAAATGGCAAGGAATTAGTGAGTGAAAGGAATGGCCATACGTCAGTGGTAGAAGACATGCTTCAGGTTCAATCCTGAGCATTTCCAGTTAACAGCAGGTAGCAGGTGATGAGGAAGGCTGTCTGTCTGGAACGCTAAAGAGCAGCTCCCAGTCAGTGTCAACAGTACTGAGCTAGGTGGACCAATGCTCTGACTCAGTCTAAGGCACTTTCCTATGTTCCTCTGACTATAATGAAGAATGTCCTGTTTCGGAACTTGGCTCCATCTCACATGCAGGGCCAATGGTACCTAGAGCCAAGCCATTTTTTTCACAAAATCAGCTCTCAAACTCGAACAAGTTACTCTGCACATTGTTCATATTTATTTCAGACTAAATGTTTTATTTAGTTATTTATTCAAATGACACCCCAGAGAGCTCAAGGTGGTTCTCCTCCATTCCATTTCTATCCTCATAACAACCCTGTGAGGTAGGTTAGGCTGAATGACTGTGACTGCCCTGATGTCACCAACTGAGGTTCATGGCTGGGTATGGGGATTTGAATCCTGGTCTCCTGGGTCCCAGTCCAACACTCTAACTATTACTAAACTGACTCACACAGCATGAATGGGATGCATCATGTAGTTCAGATTCATGCGACCTGTGACTCACCAAGCTTCATGTCTGAGTGAGGATCTGAACCCTGGTCTCCCAGGTCCTACTCCACCCCCCTAGCCACTGCATCACAGGCATCTATACATGTGATGAAAGACTGGAGAGACCAACGAGAGCCTCTCCAAATGTTGAAAATATATTTCCACCACATTTTCAGTGAAGTTCATTCCTGGTTTATGAAGCTGTTCAAGTGGTGTAGCAGCAGATGTCCTGCATCAGCAGGGGTTGGGATAAATGACCTTTGAGGTTCCTTCCAACGCTATGATGCTACCTACACACATACACACTTTGAGAGCCCTACTTTTTACTGAATGTGTTTGCAAAGGGCAAGAGAGAGGCACAGTGCTTCTGCTGTGGTTTTGATCGACAGAGGCTTGGGGCAAATTTTGCTCTTTCAAAAGAATTGCATGGCCCTTTTGGAGCACGCTGTCATGGTATATTAGAAAGAGATGCTTGCTGCCTTCCATTTATAGCTGTACAAGGGCTTTGTGGTTTTGGTGTGTTCTCTCTTCCCCCTCCCCATCACCTTCAGTTCCAAAGGCCTTTCAGAATCTAACGCTGGGTTAGCTGAATCTCTTTGGCTTGTTATGAGGAATCAAATATTGGGAATTTTTAATCTTTGATTCTTCTCAGTGAACCAGAGTTTGGAAAGCCGGCAACAGCAAGGATTCCTGAGAAACAGCCCCTCTGTGACCTCTGAGTACCAGGGGCATCACTACCGGGGTGCGGGGGGTGCAGATCACACCCGGGTGACACCATGAGGGGGTGACACCCAGAGCCGCACCCCCCACACTCCCACTAGTGACGCCGCTGCCCCCCGGCACCCGGTCCAGTGCGCACCGAAAGCAGGCACCTGCTCGCTGGCGGTGAAGCCTGGACGGGCCTTCCACCATCAGCCTGGAGAGCGGACAGCGCGCATGTGCGCGCAAGACCAGCCAGCCCTATCCATGCCCCTGGGAGGGCACGCACCGGAGGTCCGCACCCCTCCGCACTCCCACTAGTGATGCCGCTGCTGAGTACATATCTTCCAATACCTAAAGGTATAGACTTCCTGACTCCTATGGAAATCCGGGGAATGTCACCCAGTAAGAATAGGCGCTCCTTTCAAACAAAGGAAATGGTTATGATAGTCTAAGACTTAGGAGAAGACAGGATAAACTCCTGTCAAACAAAGAAACTGTTTTACACAAGGATTATGATAATCTTAACCTTGAGGAATCATCAGGGATCTACAGCAGGGAGATCACACCTATTATCTGGGAACTTATCAGGAAATGAGTGGGTTCACACCTTCCTTATCACATTTACTTTGGGGTCAGTTTAGTTAGGAAAAGGTATAAAACATGAGGAGTGAGAAGGGGAGGGCGCTCCTCTTCTGGAGGGCTCCAACTGCTGCTTTTCTTATCAACGCACGCTAGCATCTTTGGGACAATTCCAGAGCTATGGATTTGGGTGAGAAATTTCAAATCTGGTGCTGGTTACAAAGGGCGGAGCTTTTGCTCATTGGGCTAGATACGAAAGTCTCTCTCAGTCTTAGGCTTGCAGCAACTCTCCAGTATATACAACTTCTGAGCCTTTCTCTTCCCCCCCCCCCCCGTATGGGTGAGCTTAATGTGAAGGTGTTCATAGGGTTAGTCTCTTTGCTTTCGTCTATCCAGTGTTGCTGAATGAATGAATCATAGTTAGAAAGCTGCTCATTGTTAACTGCAATTGTAAACTGCAATATTTTTCCTTCTTTCTTCTCTTAATAAAACCACTCTTTATTTTGCTTTTGTGTGTCACTGGGTTAAGGGTAAATTTATACATGCTCTGGGGGTGACATGTGGGTAACTCCAGCAAAAGATCCTACTGCCCTCGCTTGATAGGGGAACTTGCATTTCTAGTGAGCTCTGCTCATGAGGAAGTTCAAGTTCCCTTCATAACAGGCTGTGCCACAGCAAACAGCACTGGATTAAAGGATGCAGCAGGCAACAGGGCAACAGGCTTCTTGATGGGTATGTCTGTTTAGTGTATATTGCACCAATGCTCTGGCATATTTATTTATTGATTTATTTAAATTATATCCCGCCCTTCCTCCCAGAAGGAGCCTGGGAAACCTACAGATTTCAGCATCTCGGATAGCTCCTTGAAAGTTCGGACAAAAACCCAGAGTGGATTCCATCACCCCACTGACATCGGAGCCATCAGCCACCACTGCTCCATAGATTGCTGGACAACATCTCTCATACCTCTGACCATTGGCCATGCTGGCTGGGAGAGATAGGAGTAGAAATCTAACAACATCCAGAAAGCGCCATGTTGGCTACCCCTGATTTAAAGTTACCTGCACTCGCACAGAACCCTCTACCTCTAACCTACCAAGCTGAGGAACCAGACGGGTTCTCTGATCAGATGGTGGATATATACCCTGTCCTGGACGGGGTTACACTCCCCCTAAAGGACCGGGTTCGTAGTCTGGGAGTCTTTTTAGACTCTTCCCTCTCACTTGAGGCTCAAGTAGCCTCGGTGGTTAGGAATGCGTTTTACCAACGTCGGTTGGTAGCCCAGCTACGTCCCTATTTGAGTAAAGAGGACCTTACATCAGTGGTACATGCTCTGGTAACCTCACGTTTGGACTACTGTAATGCGCTTTACGTAGGGCTACCTTTGAAGACAGTTCGGAAGCTACAACTAGTGCAAAATGCGGCGGCCAGATTGCTGACAAGGACCAAGCGGTCCGAGCATATAACACCTGTTCTGGCCAGCTTGCACTGGTTGCCAATATGTTTCCGGGCTAGATTCAAAGTGTTGGTATTAACCTATAAAGCCTTATACGGTGCGGGACCATGATACCTTGCGGAACGCCTCTTCCGATATGAACCGGCCCGTGCACTACGTTCTGCTACGAAGGCCCTCCTCCGGGTTCCAACTCACAGGGAGGCCCGGAGGGTGATGACAAGATCTAGGGCCTTCTCAGTGGTGGCCCCCGAACTATGGAACAGTCTCCCTGAGGAAGTACGCCTGGCGCCGACTCTGCTCTCCTTCCGGCGCCAGGTCAAAACCTTCCTATTCTCTGAAGCATTTTAAGTTATACTGATTTAATTTTAAAAATGTTTACTGTGTTGGATTGTTGCTTGTATTTTAGTATTGTTTTGTTATTTATTGTATTTTTATGTTTTATGTTCACCGCCCAGAGAGCTATTGCTAGTCGGGCGGTATATAAATTTAATAAAAATAAATAATAAAATAAATAAAATAAAATAAATATCATTTCAACCCTGCTGGAATGCACATCTATATAATTTCATGCACACTTCTCTCTCTAGGACAGGGATGGCCATCCAGATGTTGTTGGACTCCAACTCCAATCAGCCCCAGCCAGTGTGGTCAATTGATCATTGTCAGGTGTGGAAGGAGAGGTAGTCTAACCACATCTGCAGGGCCACAGGATTCCCTATCTGGGTATTACTAACTAACCAGTAAACAGAAAAGAGTGCTTTGCTGGAACTTCATAGGTTAAAAAAAGAGGCGTGGTGAAGTCCTCGCTTTATCCACAGCATCTTAACTACCCAATATATTTCAGGCTCAACCAGAGGTTGACTAAGTTCATTTTTCATTATCCCTGAAATCCAGCAGTTATTACTGCAAGTCCCCCAGTACTTTTATATAACAAAAAAGGAACTGAAAAATTTGATGGGATCAAAAATGTTAATGTCTTAATTAATGCTTTTAGCCAAGACAGATTGGTGGAGCATAGCTGTGAGAATATTAATTCAAAATGTGTCATGCACCGGCGTGAAGTTAGAAGGCCCTTCTCAGCAGCTATAAAAAGTAATAGGCACACTCTCTGGCCAGACCTACAGCACAGTCCCATGCCTGGCTGCTCCAAAGAGGGTTGGGTTCAGGAGGTAAGTGGTGATAGGAATGCAACCATAATTTCTTCCTTATTTCATTTATTTAAAACATTTCTGTGCTGCCCTTCATCAAAGCAGCTCTCACGGCCTTTTTTATGGTAATGTGATGGGCAACATTATAGAAAATAAATCAACTAAAACCTAATAAGAGTACAATAAAACACCAACAAGTTTGATGGCAGCAGACAAAAAATGACAAAGCAGACCGAGGGATTAAGGCCAGCATGGGAAACCTTTTGCTCTCCAGATGCAGCTGAACTACAACTCCCATCAAAACCCAGCCAGTGTGGCCAATGGACAGGGATGATGAGGTTGTAGTTCAGCAACATATGGAGGACCAAAGGTTCCTCACACCAGAATTAAGGGATCGTGCCACCCAGGGAGGGCAATGTGAGATCTCCTTTAAGCACTTTTACATCTCACTGGTTGCAACAGGAGAGTTAAACATGCAGTTAACTTTCGCCCACACTAAGACTGGCAGGGAAGGGCTGTAGCTCAGTGGCAGATCATCTGCCTTGCATGCAGAAGGCCCCTGGGTTCAATCTCAGGCATCCCCAGGTAGGGCTGGGAGAGATTCCTGCCTGAATCCCTGGAGAGCTGCTGCTAGTCAGTGTAGACAATACTGAGCAAGATGGACCAATAGTCTGACTTGGTATAAGGCAGCTTCCTATGTAGTCAGTGGATTTCTAACAGTGCAACACTATTCCTGTTTACCCAGAGGTAAGTTCCACTGTGTTCGGTGGGGCTTACTCCCTAGTAGATATGCATAGTATTGCAGTCTAAAGAGCTTAGTTTTTGCAGGAACATATTACATCTCATCTTCAGTGGTGCACTTAAGCAATTTGAGACTTAATGGTCTTATGGAGGGTGTCTTTAGATGGTAATGTGAAAAGCAGCGCCCTCTGGCCTTGACTATTGGCCAGGAGACCAAGGGCTTCTCCAGATGACCTATTTGTTCAGCATTCATCCAGATTTGCTTGCTCAAAGCTTATGCAGAGGTCATACAATGGCTGCTCTTTACTGAGCATTTGTTCCGATTTGTTTGCAGGGAGGTGACTCGACCATGAGAATCCATCCTGATGGGTTTGCACAGAGATTATACATCTTCCTGGCAATCATTATCCCACATTGTGTGGGTATGTGTGTGTGTGCATTTCTCCATCACTTTCCCAATTATAAAATCTCAGTTGCTGTTTTTAAAGTCAATTTGAGCTGTGTACACAGCACACATTTAAGACTGATTTAAAGCACATGATTTCCACCAAAGAATCCTGGGAACTGTAGTTTGTTAAGGGTGCTGGTCACAGATTCATAGGGTTGCCATAAGTTGAAATCTACTTGAAGGCACATAACAACAACATCCAGCTTGCATCACTCCTATTTAGCAATGTCACCCAGCTAAAGAAATCTTAGCTGATAAAAGCAGACAAGTTTTAATCAATTAAATAAGGGCTGGGAACCTGTGGCCCTCTTGATGTTAAGCACTCCCCGTAGACGGCCATTAGAATTTTTTTTACTGTGCCAGCCTTTTTGCCGGTGGAGTTTCGAGGCAGATCAGGACCCAAGGAGGGCTCCGAACATGAGAAGGATTTCACAGAAGTCCCACACACACAGCTCCACCCCACCATGCCCCTAGAATGCCCCATTTTAGGGGCTTCTACCAGCCCTCTGTTCACTGGTCTAGAGTGCTACAGCTCAGCTGCGGCAGAGGACTGCTATCAGCAGACACAGTGGAGCCTTGCAGAGCAGGGAGCCTGGCAACACAGTCAGAGTTCTGCAGCATCTAACTCCCCCCAGCCTGGCAGAAAGGTGAGTTGGATTGCGCCCTTAATCTATTAGTGAAAATAAACATACAAAAATGCATTATATAAGGAGAAATCACTTGCAAAAAAAGGGGGACAGTAGTCAAAACTGCAGACAAAAATGAGTTTATTTGGATAAGTTCACACTAAAATGCTGAAGGATTTTCATGAGGATTTTTTAAAAAAAATAATCAAAATTGTTGCAGAAATACTGAGAACTGAATTTAATATTGGGAAAATAAGAAAGAGAGAGAACCAAAACTGACAGATCCTTCCATCCCCACTTCTGAGTGTAGACCTGTACAGGATTGCACTGTTAAGTATTTATATGAAATAAATAAATAAATAAGTTACTAATCTGGTTAATCGGGGCACCTTTTAGAAAATCAAAAAGAATTGCATTAATCAATCCAGCTGATCAATTTCATGTGTTGTATCCAACTAAGACCTAAGTAATTAACTTAAGTTAGTCATGTCCATTAATTCCAATGGGCCTACTCTTGAGTATGACTAGCATTAGGTACCACCCCATAGCCCTACTCTCAGTCACTGTTCAGTTAGCAGAATAATCATGGCATTTGCTGAAAGACGCAAATGCAAGCCAGAACCCAACAGCCACTGCCAGTTTGCTGCAGGAGACATTATTCCCTTCTTTCTAACATTTCAGCTGAGATAATTGAGGACTGTGGGCAAATGGTGCTAAGTTGATTCTGCCTACAGTGTGTTTGTCTGTTTGAAGTCAGATGGAGTAATAACTATACTGGGCAATGATCCAGAGCAAGCAATGCCTGTCGCAGCTATTGATCACCTGTTGGAACAACAGGAGGCCATAAGCACTCCGGAGACACAAGCAATGTAAGGTCATAGGGAAATGCCAGCTAACAAAAATCACAGAATGATGCTTGGTTTTGGATTAAGGTAACGTCAAATATACTACCAAATTATCTCAAATATACTACCATCTTGATAATGCAACTTTAGTTACAGTATTTTACCGTACAGTACTCTCTCTCTCTCTCTCTCTCTCTCTCTCTCTTTCTATCTATCTATCTATTAACGGCACCGACAAAACCAGATGTATCTTCACCTAGTAATGAATCGGATAGATCCATCAACATTAACAGAGCTGTATATAGGGCTTTTTTTACGCAATCACACATCATGAAAGGACTTTCAGAATCCACCCAAAGCTACCTTCTTGACTTGTTTATTTATGTATTTATTTAAATCATTTCTATACCAGTGCATTTTTCCCAAGGAATCTCTAAATGGCTTATTTACAACCTGTCTTAAATAATGAAACAGAACATTACAAAATATCAAATAAATAGAATCGGATACCAAATGCAGTAATGATCCACACTGGAAGTAGCATAATTAATCAGGAAAACAAAATGTTCCCTTTAGAAAAAAAACACCACAACCCAACATTTAATTTAAATTGTATACAGTATATATATAAAAAATCACCGACTTGAATCAAGCCAACTGTCCAGGGCAAGCAGGAGAATCTGAAAGAACAGATTCTGGGTGGATCAAGGAAACAGGCAAGGAACAGGAATACAGACCAGAACAAATAAAGATTCAGTGAGCAAGGAAAAGAAAACAGAGGGATAGACAACCAGGTTCAAGGTAAGACACAAAAAAGGATAAGGAAGAGATTGGATTTGTTTGCATCTTAATGAGAAGCTACCTAATTTGTACTTCTCAACCCAATACATGAACTGAAACACAATTCTCTTTTGAAATTTATACTTTAGAAAATAAGGAGAGCCTGCCGGATCAGGCCAGTGGTCTGTCTAGTCCAGCATCCTGTTCTCACAGTGGCCAACCAGATGGGAACTGTAGCTTGGTGAGGGATAAACTACAATTCCCAGGGTTTGTTGGGGGCAAAGCCTTCAAATGTGCCTTAATTGTTTAAGGCAGAGATTTATATAGTTGTGCCGGTAGCGCATTAAAAACCTGGATTGAGGAAGTGGATCTGGACCTTGGTTCACCCCTTTTCATGCAGTGCAAATCTATCTATGTTTACTCAAAAGTAAGTCCAACTGTACTCCCAGGTACTTACGCCTAGGATAGCAGGCTTGAAAGACTGTAACAATTGCAGGCTTTCTGAAATTGCAGGAATCGCAAATCAAAAGGTCTTCAATGACTACATTCGTCCCAAAATTCAAACAATGTAAAAAGAAATGTGCAGTATTATCAGCTCCTTTGGGTCATCTCATTTTATTGTACAACAGTCTTGAAGCATGTAGATCAGCAAACTTATTCAAAGAAAACATCTGACGGTTTTCTGTTTTTGCAAACAAACAAAAAAAGAATTTGTCAACATGGTCATAAATGCGGATGGGTGATTCAAGCAAGTTTAGGGATCATTACCCAGGGATCATTTAAACCTCACCACAGCGGTGTGTGCCAGGAAGAGTACAGCTCATGCTCATGGCCATGAAAAGGCCATGTGTTCCACACTGCATATCTCACTCTGTTCAATGATCATCTGCTGATGCTGCCGCTGCACCAGTTGTGTTTGCAGAGCTGGAGACAAAGCAGACGTCTGATTTGTTGCTTACAATGGAAAAGCCAATTAAAATTGGAAAACCAAGAGCACAGGAGCTGTTTACCTGGATGCAGCACAGAATATAGTAAAACTTGGTATTTGAAATGAGATCATTCCCTTAATTAGGCCTGCTGAGATTACATCCTACAAAGCCACTTCCTGCTTTTGAACTAGCTTGAAGAGAAGCTGGAGGGGGAGACAATAATTGCCATGGAAAGATGGCACAACACAGCAGCTACAGCTCTTTTTAGGCAATCAACATAGGGTGACACACACACACACACACACAGGGCAGCCCGATCACAATGGCAGCCTCTGCCCAAGCCCCAGTGTACAAGCATTCAGTAGGCTGTGTGAATAGGTGCTACAGATACACAAAGCGCACATGCACAGGCTTAGTATGTACAATTGGAATCTCTGCAAAAAGCATACATACAGTTTGTATTGGGGCTGTTCACAGAGGCCCCCATCTGCACTGTGCATTTAAACCAGCAGGTAGGGTAGGGATGGTGGCAAAGTTTGTTAAAAGCAAACAAAAGCACAAGCTTGGATAGTGGACAAAACATATTTGGTGGCTCCCCTGCAAGTGCTCGTGATCAGGCTGCAGGACCCATTTTTTAAAACCCTTTTCACCCAGAAATTTGCTCACCTTCCTATTTTTGTGGTTCCTATCAGATCTGAAGCGTTTATATGTGCATTTCAACTCTCTGTGCTCTCCTCTCCCTGCTGTTATCTGGCTGGATGCTAAAGCTTTTGCATAGCTCTGTTGTTAAATCAATAGGTCTATTTGTTTAACTAATATGCCACTGTCCAGGAGTAAGGTGCATTGAATTCAGTGGAGCTTACTTCTGAGTAGACAAGGTTATGATTACCTTGCAAGACATCAGAGAAAGATTCCTCTTTTCTTAACAAAGGCATAGGAAACAGTAGTGTTAAACATCCCAAAAGCAAAAACTTCCGTTTTAAAAAATCTCCACCCTTCCCTCTCCACTCAGATACGACTGTGAGGTAAAGCCTCTGAATAGCTCTGTTGGTAAAGCTATGAGTCTATTTGTTTAACAAATACACCACTTTTCCAGGACTAAGCTGCATTTAAGTCAGCGGAGCTTACTTCTGCATAGTCAAGTTTGGAACAGGAAAGTAAAGATCAGTGATGACATTTTGAAGCTCAGCGGGTTGAAGGTCAACAATGGAGCCGGGACCACTAAAGATATCTTGTGATGGGCTGAGCTGTACCTCTAACGCGAACTGCCTTTCAGAGCAATCCAAGCCAGTGAGACAAAAACGGCAAGCAATAAAAAAGCACAGACAAGCATTGAGCCCCATCCCTGGGGGGGGGGGGGGGCTAGGTCCTCTAGATGTAGCTGAACTACATCTCCCATCATCCATTGGCCATGCTTGCTGAGGCTGACGGGAAATGTAGTTCAGCAACTTCTGGAGGGCCAAAAGTTCCCCACATCTGGCTTACATATAGGCCCCATCTGCACTATACATTTAAAGCTCCGTGCCGTACCTGAAGGAAGGGGGCACAGTGAGGTCTCATTTAGATCTCGCCCAACACTATGATATCACTTTAAACTTTTTTGACTTCCCCCAAAGAATCCTGGGAACTGTAGTTTGTTGAAAGTTCTTAGGAGACCCCCTGTTTTCCTCCCAGAGCTACAATTCCCAGAGTTCCCTGGGAAGAGGTATTGATGGTTAGACTGCAGTTAATTCCTTCACAGTCAGTTTGTCTGTCTGTCTATCTGTCTGGAGAGAGAGAGAGAGAGATTGCTAACAAAATAAACAAGCACAGTGACAAAATCCATAAAATTATTATTTATTATTATTTATTACATTTATATCTCTCCCTCCCAAAGGAGCCCAGGGCAGCGCTCAATAACACTGATATCAATAAAGAAAACAAATAAACCAGAAGCAGAGAAAGTAAAACACACTTAAAACAGCAGAAGACTAAATACTAAAAGTCTACCATCAAACACCAAAAACTGCCCAGCAGTTGCACCAAGTGCCCTCCCCCAACACACACAAATGTGAAAGAAGTGGGATATAAATAAGATAAATATAAAATAAAGATATTAAATGTACAAAGACGTCTAGCCTCCTTTGTACCTGGTGATCTCAGTGCAGATGTCACCAACATTAGTCACATGGTTTTGACCATAGTCAGATGCCATATGCTTCCGAAAACCAGTTGCCAGAGGGGAGAGTGCTCTTGCACTCAGGTCCTGCATGTGGGTTTCCCATGGGCATCTGTTGAGCCTCTGTGAGAACAGGATACTGGACTAGATAGGTCACTGGCCTGACCAGCAGGCTCTTCTTATGTTCTTATACTCAGAGCTTAGAAAAGTTACTTTTTTTGAACTACAATTCCCATCAGCCCCAGCCAGCATGGCCACTGGATTGGGCTGATGGGAGTTGTAGTTCAAAAAGTAACTTTTCCAAGCTCTGCTTATGCTAACCTTTTTCGGGCTAGTGGGCACATTTGGAATTTTGAGAAAGTGCTGTGGATACCACTCACAAAAAGGGTATTGTAGTGTATTGGGTCAGTGTTATTATGACTGTGATTGTCTGAGTATGTCTTTAACCTATTGTTCTGCCAGTCATTATTTAGGGCTGCCTGGAAAACACATTCAGGCATGCCCCCTGTGGCTTTTTTCCCCCTGTTCTTTCTTCTTGTTCTAGAATATTTAGTAAAGAAAATGCTGGCAGCAGAAGACTCTGACTCCTGTGTCTTTTTGGCTAAAGGGCAGCATGAGGACTTAACACTGGCGACAAAGATGGGATAAAAACATTAAAGCTCTAGGCCTAACTTCATCTCTGGGGAGAGAGAGAGAAAGAGACTTGGACACAGTGAGTAAAGAAAAAAAAAACCAAGGCCACAACAGGATGGCTAGCTGTATTGGAAAGACTGATATCTTTGATTGTGCAACAGATGATTGGACACTATACACAGAGAGGACTGAACAGTATTTTGAAGCAAATGAGATTGCTGCTGAAAAAAGAGTGCCAGCTTCACTGAACTTTTTGGGAGGCAAAGCATACAGTTTATTGAGAAGTTTGACTGCTCCACAAAAACCTTCACTGTGCAGCTTTGCAAAATTAGTTAAAATGATGCAGAAGATTTGGCACAAAAGCCATTACTGACTGCAGAGCGTTTCAGATTCCACAAACAAAACCCGAAATAGGGAGAGCCCATTGCAACCTATGTAGCTGAACTTAAAAGATTATGTGAGTATTGCCAATTTGGTGAGGGGCTAAATGATGCATTGAGAGACCAGCTGGTCTGTGAAATTCTGAAAGAAAGCATTCAGAAAAGACCCTTAACAGAGGCAGATTTAACATTTAAGAATGCAACTGAAATTGCTATATCTATGGCAACTGCTGCCAAAGATACAATAGAGTTGCAGTCAGGAGTGAAAGCAAACATGAACAAGCTTGCAATAACATAAACAGAGGATAGCAGATTCAAATGAACTTGTGGCAAGGGTTCACACCAGAGCTTGGAAAAGTTACTTTTTTAAACTACAACTCCCATCAGCCCCAGCCAGCATGGCCACTGGATTGGGCTGATGGGAGTTGTAGTTCAAAAAAGTAACTTTTCCAAGCTCTAGTTCACACACACCACCTCAATGCAGATTTAGAAGTGAAATGTGCAGAAAATGCAATAAAATGGGACATATTCAGAGAGTCTGTCGCTCACATAAAAGGCAACCATTTGCTAATGACAGAGACAAAGATAAATGATTGAGCTACCACTTTAAAAAAGGTGCAGAAGTTCATGCTGTAGAGCAGCCTTTCCCAACCAGTGTGCCTCCAGATGTTGTTGGACCACAACTCCCATCTGCCTCAGCCAGCATTGCCAATGGTCAGGAAAGATGGGAATTGTGGTCCAACAACATCTGGAGTCACACTGGTTGGGAAAGGCTGCTGTAGAGGAAGAACCTGATAATGGAGGTGAACCAGGGCTAGCTAGCCTGGAAATCCATAAAATAAAGAGTAGAATAAGACAAGTTGGGAATAATATGGCTTACACCAGAAGTGAATGGCAAAACAATATCAATGCAACTGCATATTGGAGCAAAAAATCTTAATTTCACATATACGCTCATGGGGTCTGAACTGGCGGTGACCGACCAGGAGAGAGACCTCGGGGTTGTAGTGGACAGCACGATGAAAATGTTGACCCAGTGTGCGGCAGCTGTGAAAAAGGCAAATTCCATGCTAGCGATAATTAGGAAAGGTATTGAAAATAAAACAGCCGATATCATAATGCCGTTGTATAAATCTATGGTGCGGCCGCATTTGGAATACTGTGTACAGTTCTGGTCGCCTCATCTCAAAAAGGATATTATAGAGTTGGAAAAGGTTCAGAAGAGGGCAACCAGAATGATCAAGGGGATGGAGCGACTCCCTTACGAGGAAAGGTTGCAGCATTTGGGGCTTTTTAGTTTAGAGAAAAGGCGGGTCAGAGGAGACATGATAGAAGTGTATAAAATTATGCATGGCATTGAGAAAGTGGATAGAGAAAAGTTCTTCTCCCTCTCTCATAATACTAGAACTCGTGGACATTCAAAGAAGCTGAATGTTGGAAGATTCAGGACAGACAAAAGGAAGTACTTCTTTAGTCAGCACATAGTTAAACTATGGAATTTGCTCCCACAAGATGCAGTAATGGCCACCAGCTTGGATGGCTTTAAAAGAAGATTAGACAAATTCATGGAGGACAGGGCTATCAATGGCTACTAGCCATGATGGCTGTGCTCTGCCACCCTAGTCAGAGGCAGCATGCTTCTGAAAACCAGTTGCCGGAATCCTCAGGAGGGGAGAGTGTTCTTGCACTCGGGTCCTGCTTGCGGGCTTTCCCCAGGCACCTGGTTGGCCACTGTGAGAACAGGATGCTGGACTAGATGGGCCACTGGCCTGATCCAGCAGGCTCTTCTTATGTTCTTATGGACACTGGTTCGGCTGTATCAGTTATATCACAGCATAAATTTGAGCAGCATTTCAGACATGCTAAACTAAAGGCTTCAGAACTACAGTTGCAAACATATACTGGAGAAAAGATAATTCCCATTGGAATGACACCTGTAACCGTGAGATATAATAACCAACAAAAGATATTGGACTCATATGTTCTGAAAACTGGTGGACCAGCACTCTGGGGTGGTGATTGGCTGATGAAGCTGCAGCTGGATTGGAGTGCCATCAACCGTCTGCACACCACTCTCCCCATGTTGGAGTTGACTGAATGTAAGCTGGAAAATGTGTTGGATGCTGCTGCACCTGTGTTCCAAGCTGGCATTCGCACACTAAGGCACATCAAAGGTAAAATAGTGTTACAAGAGGATGCCACACCCAATTTTCACAACACCCGTCCAGTTCATATGCCATACGCCAAAAGGTGGAAACTGACCTAGCTCACATGGAAGCCGAGGGAATTCTTTCTAAAGTTGATTGGAGCCCATGGGCTACACCTGTGGTTCCCCTAGTGAAGAAGACTGGTGCTGTCAGAAACTGTGGTGATTTTAAAGTTACCATTAATCCAGTATTATGCGCTGAGCAGTATCCATTGCCCAGAATTGAGGGCATTTTTGCTAACCTAGCTGGGGAACATTTCAGCAAAATAGACCTAGTAGAGGCATATTTACAAATGGAAATGGAAGATGATTCTAAGATGTTTCTCACCATAAATACACACAAAGGGCTATATTGTTTTAACAGACTTGTTTTTGTAATAGCATCAGCACCAGCGCTCTGGCAGAGGGCCATGGATCAGGTGCTACAAGGCTGTCCAGGCATTCAGTGCTAGTTAGATGACATCATTGTCACCAGAGAGACTGATGAGATGCATCTACAAAACCTCAAGACAGCTCTGCATAGATTGGCAGAGTACAGACTCAGAGCACAACATGACAAATGAGTTTTTAAACCTAGCGTCACATACTGTGGTCACACCATTGATGCACAAGGCCTACACAAGTGTGCAGACAAAATCTGAGCAGTCGTAAATGCTCCAAGGCCAAAAGATGTGTCCCAGCTTTGATCCTTCTTAGGATTCATTCATTATTATAACAGATTCCTGCCAAATTTAGCTTCCGTGCTACATCCCTTGAATACATTGTTACAAGTGGGGAAAACATGGCAGTGGACAAAACAGTGTGAACAAGCTTTCAAGGAAGCGAAGAAAATGGTGACATCAGATACTGTGCTCACGCACTAAAACCCACACCTACCAGTGAAACTAGATTGTGATGCTTCGCCATATGGCATTGGTGCAGTTATATCACATGTCATGGAAGATGGCAACAAATGTCTAATAGCTTTTGCATCATGTTCACTCACAGCTATAGAGAGAAATTATGCACAGATAGACAGGGAAGCACTGAGTTTGGTTTGGGGGGGGGGTGAAACGTTTCAATCAGTACCTATATGGGAGACATTTTACCCAGGGTCAGATTATCCATTAAGCTTAGTAGGCTGAAGCCTAGGGGTCCGGAGCTCCTGGGGGCCCGCGAACCGCAGAAGCAGGACAGGAGCCGCGGATCGCGGGACAAGAGCTTCCAAACCGCCTGCCATCCCCCCGCTTCACTTACCTTTTTCTCCACTGTTTTTTGCGGTTTGCCATCAATCAAGATGGCGGCCAAGGTTTTCCTAAGGAGCTGAAGCCTCTGCCGCCATCTTGGTTGATGGCATGCATGTGTGCTACACGCACGCATCGCTGCCATCAACCAAGATGGCATCAGAGGCTTCAGCCCCTTAGGGAAACCTCAGCCGCCATCTTGATTGATGGCAAACCTGCACGTGGAATGTGCGCAGCCGCAAAAAAAGCGGAAAGGTAGGTGAAGCGGGGGGGATGGGATGGGTTGGGACGGCAAGCGGCTCAGAATCAGCCTGGGGCCCTCAGCTTAATCCGGCCCTGATTTTACCCTCATTACTGACCACCAGCTACTACTGTCCATCTTCAATCCACAAAAAAGATTCCACTGACAGCAGCTGCTCGAATATAGTGATGGGCATTGTTTGTGGGAGGGCACCGTTACAGAATAGAATTTAAGAGGACACACAGTCATTCAAATGCAGATGGGTTGTCTCTTTTACCTCTAGAGGATGAAAAATCAGAGGAATACACATCAGCTAGAGATTCTTTTGACATGTTTTCCCCTGGTGTTGGAGGCGGGGGTCATGGCACAATACAAAAAGTCTGCAACATCTAAAAGTAAAACAGAAAAAGAGAAAGGACCACAACACGCTGTGGGCATGCTGTCCTCCCCCTCCCATCAATAGGGGAATATGCACCTATATCAGGTGCTGCTGCCTTCGCTCACCGAGAGAAGCTCTTTGCACCTCTCCCCTGTTCAGAACAGAAGGGAAGAAGGGTGTCCAGTCCTGGCAACCAAAGAAATGTGGGCATGCATGAGGAAGGAGTGCTCCATATAGGAGAGGCTGAGCCATTGCAAAGAGGGGCTGTGCAGGAAGACCAAACATTATTTTGTGCATTTGATATTCACTGGGACCTTTTGCAAGTGCCATGAGAGGTACAGGTGGGCACATTGGCACCCATGGGCACCATGTTGGCAAGCTCTGCCGTAGTGACATCTTCAGGTGGAGCTGGTGCTTATATCCTTCTCAACCTATCCCTTCACTCGCCCACCCTCCTCTCCATCTCAGGCATGACCCCTGGCCCTGCCAAAGCAAGATCTAACCCTACTCTGAGAGGAATCCCGTCTTCCTGTAAAGGGCACGACCAAAGCCTGCTTTGAAAAAGGATGCATTGTGCTCACCTCGAAAGGGTGTGATTTAATCATGAAAGTCACTGTAGCAAATGTTTGGAATGTCTTGACATGCTTTCAATCCAGTATAAACCGTGGCACTTCCACGAATGATTCCCACCGGTAAATCATTTACACTGTTCATTCCCACCTAATTGGGGTTCAATGAAGTGGGTAATTCAAATGCTGCAGAGCTTGAGGATCTAAAGAAAGGCTTAACTACCCATACAAAAAGGGCAAATCAGGGGGAAAAGTTGACACAGGAGTATAGCAAGCTGCCATATAATGAGTCAAACTACTGGTCCATCACTCTCAGTATTGTCTACACTGACTGGCAGCAGCACTCCAGGGTTTCAGACAGAAGCTTCTCCCAGCCTGACCTGGAGATGCCTGGGATTGAACCTGGGACCTTCTGCAAGCAAGGCAGCTGCTCTACCACAGAACTACAGTCCTTCCCTGCAGTTGACAATTGACATATGTCAAGAGTGCCACAAATGCCACAAACAGCAGGGAGGTCAGGTGCAGTAATGTAGAGGCAAATTCAGAAGTGCAGTGCCCCTTCATAATAGACACAGCCATGCTCTCTTCTAAGATTATACAACCTTCTAAGGTTACAGGATAATCTGGCCAAGTTTGAACACTACTTTAGGAGACTCTTCTCAGTGACTAATACACTCCCCTTTCATGCTGATTGGCTCATAGGATACTGGAGACATAGGGACCCTGCGGGTACCTTCCTCCAAAAATAGGAAGGGGTCTAAGACCCCTCGAGAACCTGGACGACTACACTCCTGGTGTGGCATACCTGAAACATCCAGAGGTCTAGCTATGGCATGGACAGAGCTTTGGAAAGTTGCTTTTTTGAACTACAACTCCCATCAGCCCCAGCCAGCGTGGCCACGGGATTGGGCTGATGGGAGTTGTAGTTCAAAAAAGTAACTTTTCCAAGCTCTGGGCATGGAGAACTCCATCTGACATGTGTCAAGGTCCACCCCAAAGTGTGATATGATATCCATTTATGGGATAAGATCTGGAATGTTCTATGTGACACATGTGCAACTATATAAGCCTGCATGTCTATGGTTCGACAGAGAGACTTTCTCCTGTGTGCAGGTAACTCTCTCCTGATGCACATCAGTATTTTCTTTATTGCAATAAACTTGTCCAATCGACTGCTTCTCCTAAATTTGAGTATTGAAGTTAATTTTTCTTCCACAAGGGGAAAGCATGTCAAGACACAAAGGCCTATTATGGCAGGTGTGGAGAACCTGTGGCCCTCCAGTTCCTGATGGGAACTCAAATTCCCATCAGCCTCAGCCAGCATGGCCAATAGACTGAGATTCTGGGAGCTGCAACCTCTGGAGGGCCACAGGTTTCCCATCCTTGGGCTCTGGACAAGCCTAGTGTCAGCAGTCAGCAACATTGGGCAGCTGCCAAGGGACCATCACTGCTACTTTTCAGGTACTTCAGTGAGCACCAGGCAGTCCCCGTTGTGAATGCACACAGTTCCCCAAAGCAACATTAAGCGGCTGTGTGCCACTGTGGCAATTACAATGCAATTGACAGGCACCCACTAGAGAAACACCAATGCCACCCTCCTTCTTCAGTGATAGCCCTGCCCATGCCACATCCCACATCTGGACAGAAGAGGAGGGCCAGGGTGCCCATTGCTCACTGGCAAGAGGGCTCTATTGGGCTCATGCAAAAAGACCCCTGAAGCCCAGAGCTGGTATTGTCTGTGAATATACTACAACGCATACTACAGTATGATGTCAGGATACAAATATGTTGTACTAGATCTTTATGGAATGGGAAGTAGACACGCTGCAGCTGTTTTCAGTGTCACTGAAGACTGGCTCCTAACTTGGCAGCACAGTCCTAATATATTCTCAAGAAAGGACAAGGCACATGTGAAAATTATGATATTCATCTCCAAGATCAACTTGCCAACACAGCTTCCACATGTGCTAATTTAAACTTTCCAGAATTAAAGTCGAAATTATTATCTATATTTGCAAGTGCTAATTGCTGCATATGAATGTATGTATGAAATCTAGGCCACTTTGCAAGAGACATTGATGCAGTGGACATTGCTGGTTTACTACGCTAGTGTTCTTTTCATTTATTGAAGAGTGGCGATGGGATAGTATTTCTTGAGTTACTGTCATGCCCCCTGCCTCAGGTCCCAGCGCTTGCCTAACAAGTAACTCTGGTTAAGTTTATGCACCCGTCACCCCCATTGAGAGGGACACCATTTGGGGAAGGGACATAGCTCAGTGGTAGAACATCTGCTTTACATGCAGAAGATCCCAGGTTCAATCACCGGCATCTCCAGATGGGGTTGGGAGTGTCCCCAGTCTGACACCCTGGAGAAGCTGCTGCCTGTCAGTGTAGACAGTACTGAGCTAGATGGACCAATGGTCTAACTTGATATAATGCAGCATCCTCCACCCTCTTACACTGCTCCAGCCTTCACTTGTGGCCAAGTAAGATTGTCTTCCAAGATAAGGTCTCCAACAGTGGGTCCGTAAGTGACTGGAGGCCAATTCTGGATCCACACAGCCTCCCACAGTGAGGACATAGGTTTCCAGATAGGAGATGGTCACAATGAGGATTTGCTTGACGTGCCTTCCACTGAGCTCATTTGTACCTTTCGCCCTGTACTCATGCTTCTTCAAAGTCCATAGCCCCTTTGATAATGGCCAACCTCCAATTGGGACGCTCATGGGCCAAGGCTTCCCAGTTCTCGATGCTCATGTAAGGTTTTTTTAGATTAGCTTTGAGAACATCTTTAAACCTCTTTTGCTGTCCACCGATATTCCGTTTTCCATCCTTAAGTTGAGGTTCTCCTGCTCCACCACCACCATGCAGGAGCATGGAATGGCAAAACAGGCTACAGTTCCTTTAAATATGGCTCTTTCAGGAGGGCAGAGATCCAGAAGGTCAAGCTCTGCCAGTCTTTTTAAGGCTTCAGATGACTCTAAGGCTTTGCTGAGACAGCATCTTCCCGAGCTCAGTTAGCAGAGACCACTGGTATCTGTCCAGGGTCCTGACTTGCCTTGCCATGGAAGAAGTTCTAGTATTCACAACCATGGACTTTCTAAACGGAACATGCATAACGTGGGATGATTTTGACAACTCAGAGATTTCATTTCATTTTTCACAGGCTCAAAGACCTCCATGTCATCTTGTCTAAGATGGTACAGTGGAAGGCATTGCCTAGTTTTTATCAAAGGATAATCCCTAACCAAAAGCATTCCATTAAATTTCTATTTTCTTCCATTACAATTAGCTTTTAAGTTGGCTAATAAAATTCTTTTCCACAATGAATGCACAGTATTGCGAGACTAAATGCCATAATTTCAGCTGATCTCTTTCTACAGTCTATTTAGCTCCAATAATTAGAATGATTTATAAGGTCGGCCCAATGACTTAGGGGATTAATGGAAGAGGCTCAGCTGCTCTTGAACTTGTGACATCAAGGGACAAAAGCAAAATTGACATCCCAAGTAACGGGCAATTTCTGATAACTTGGTCCAGAGGGAAAACAGAATGTTGCAATTCTTGGTAGAGAAAAAAATCCTGCTACTTAGTTGATATTATCATTATTACTGTTATTGTTGCTGTTGTTATTTCACTAGGTGCTGTAGAAGTTAAAAACAAAACAAGACCCTTAAAACTGCTCACAATCTACTGCTGTTGCCACAAATATTCTGTACAATACATTTACAGCAGACATATCTACAGTGCAAATTTATGTTCTTGTTTTAACTGTCATGGTTTCTTCCAAAGAATCCTGGGAATTTTAGTCTGGTGTGGATGCTGATAATTCTCTTAAGACATCTTTTATTCCCGTCACAGAACTGTTGCTGAGTTCCCTGAGGACATATATCTATGGATAAATCACTTAAAATCTGTACATATATCCAGACCTCTTCTTTTATTGGTCCAAACATTTTTTGTCCAATATAAAAGAAGACATTACAAGACTGTCCAGAGGGGAAAAGAAGAAAAAAAGAAGCATGGAAAAAGCTTCACCACGGCTGCTTTCTAATTTTGTGTTGCGCCAGGTCCCCATGGCAGCCATTTTGTGTTTTGCCATGCCCCTGTGGCAGCCATTTTGTGACTGGTGCCCTCAGCATTCTCTCAGTATTTGAAATGTGCCCTCTGATCCAAAAAGGTTGGTGACCCCTGGCTAAATGTCTACACTTCCTTGTTCCTACTTGAGATATTCTGCATACACTGTCTGGAGCAAGCTCAACTTTTATGCTGTGTGAAAGCAGAGCATATTGTTTGAAGTTTGTCCCATTGTGTAACACAGTTAAGAAAAGGTATTGACAAGAGAGCAGAAAGGAAGGAAGCAGAGTGCCCTTATGGAAGCATTAAATTTTAAAATGTTTTGCTAGATGCCCTTTGGAGGCGACGTCACAGTCTTCTCTCCTGATCTTAACATGCCTTCATTCTATTTAGCTTCAAATGGAACCGTTTATTTTTTTCCACCAGGAAAATTCAGCTGGAACTAATTGTTTTATTAAATAATATTTTATTTGAGACCATTTGCTCCTGGCAACAGGACAGGACAGAGAGAGAAGAGAGAATGAGGAGATGTGGGTTGTTGTTTTTAAAAAAAACTTATTGTTATGTCGTTAGCAAATCTAGGTCAGACATTCAGAAAGAGGTATTTAGCAAATGGGCTGTAATCAAGTTGGAAGACAAGGGAATGTTCTTCCTTGAAGGTGAAGGAGGAAAGAAAAGAAGATGATGAGGGGGGGTATCACTTGGCCAAATACCAAAACTTTTGAGAGTACAAAACACACACACAAGAAAAGAATCTATTGCTTTCACAAAAGGAGGCCTCCACAAACCAGATTTTCTCCACACCACCATGTAATATTGTTATCAAATGTGGCACTCCTGTTTCCAAAATGGGATGCCACCTACACCAGATCCATTTAAGACTAGGCAATTAAAAAGAAGTTCCCAGACTTTTTAAACTAAAGAGGAGGTTCACAATTCTTGAATATATATATATATTCACGAGCGGGGCTTTGAACTCATAGACTCTGGACTCCCAGCCAGGCTCTCCTCCCCACTGTGCTATACCAGCTGAAGAGGATAGGGGTAAAAACAGAACTAGCTGACTCTGCCTGACATTGGCTCTGGCTCTACCTACTGTTGGGCTCCCTGTTTTCCGCCCTCCCTGCCTGACCCAGTAGACACCAGCACTGCAGATGCCCATTGGTTCTGGTAGGGCGCAAGGCAGGGAGCACAAACAGTAGGCGGAGGCAGAGCCAATGATGGGTGGAGCCAACTCATTCTAGTTTTGTCTCCAACCTCCTCTCTGCTGAGTTCTACAAGGGCAACACTGAGGCTAAGGAGGAGGAGGAAGTAGCTGACAGGTAGGGCCACCTGCTGGGCTAGTTGTAAGATAGAAGGCAGGCAGGAGGGGGCTGGCTGTGGGCAGACTTGAGGCTGGTGGAGCAGTCCCCATTTGCCCTGATGGACCAGCCTCCACTGGCCTAAAGGTCTAACTAGTCCAGCATTCTGTTCTCACAGTGGTGACAAGGCTGGGACGGCACTACTGGCAGGCCAGACAAACCAGCTTCCAGGTTCTCCCTCCCTCTCCTCTTGATCTAGGAAAAACTCTACTGCGACCCTGTGTTTACAGAGCCCTGCCAAGGAGCTATATATAACCCCCTTTAAGAAACACCTGTATGGAATCTGAATCAAACTCCAGCAGCCTCCTAAATGGGACATTATGGATGCAGAGGCCTGTTCAGATCTGGCAATGGCAACACATACACAGGAACATAGGAAGTTCCCTTATACTGAATCAGACCACTGGTCCATCTAGCTCAGTATTGTCTACACAAACTGGCAGTGGCTCCTCCAGGGTTTCAGACTCAGGTTTCCCTCCCAGCCCTACTTGAAGATGCCAGAGACTGAACTTGGGCCACCCTGGGCTCCTACTGGGAGGAAGGGCGGGATATAAACCTAATAAATAAATAAATAAATAATAAACTGGAGAGATTCTGCATGCAAGGCAGATGCTCTACCGCCACGCTACGGCCTCTCCTACGCAGAGCTCGGAAAAGTTACTTTTTTGAACTACAACTCCCATCAGCCCCAGCCAGCATGGCCACTGGATTGAGCTGATGGGAGTTGTAGTTCAAAAAAGTAACTTTTCCAAGCTCTGCTCCTACGTTCATATGCACCTTAGTGACTTCTTGATTGGATGATTGTGACATGCTGTACGTGGGGCTGCCTTTGAAGAGTGTTCAAAAACGTCAGTGGTTTCAGAATGCTGCTGCCAGGCTCTTGAATGAAGGCACTTAAAAGAAGCTCCCTGTTACAATAGCTTTATTGGCTTCCAGGGTGTTTCCTGCACAATTGAAAGTGGTAGTTAATGAACTATAAAGCCCTAAATGGCTTGGAACCACACAGGGATTTTTGTTTGCATGCTTGCTTTAAACAAGTTTCCAAACTCTTTGGATTCCCAAGCAAAAATCTTGGTATCTGTAGTTGTAATATCTAATAATAATAATAATAATAATAATAAAATTAATTACCAATTAATGTTCTTAGAACCCTACAAAAGTGCACAATTGGCTTTACTCCAGTTCCTGTGTATCTATCCCAGAAATTTAAGCTCATTTTAATTTGATAACATATGGCAGCCTGGTATCCTCCAGCTGTTTTGGACTACAGCTCCCATCATCTCTTGGAATTGACCATGCTGGGTGGCTGTGATGAGAACTGTAGTCTGAAACATCTGGAGGACACGAGGTTAGGAACGGATGGAGTATATGGCATCTGAATTCACTTTAACGAATTTAGAAATGTTTTTTAGAGAATTTGATGCCAAAATAAGCAATCTCCAAAGGTTGTCATTTCCAGACCATTGCTGTGATCGATTGGTTCCCAGTGGCATAAATTCTGATTAATCCCAATGAATGATCTAATCAGACAGGAAACCAAATTTCTCAAGAGCTGTGACCAAGATGGGGACAGTGAACAGATCATCCATAAACATGAGTATGTCACTTTTACTTGACTATACCAGTGTTCAAATCCTTAACAATGCTATCCTGCCCGAGAATGCATGCCAGAAGCCGGATTGCCATTGGGGGGGGGGGGGGAACCTATCTGGGTTCATGCAACAAGAGAGCTGGCTGAGAGATTATGCCATTGGCAACTGTAGAAGATTGCAAGCAAGGATATATAATGTTAAACCATTTCATGAACTGAAAGACTTATAGGGTAGCTACAAGAAAATACCAATGAACCTTATCAGCAGGGCCGGCATGAAAGGGCAGCCAAGTCGGGCCCTGGCCAAGGGCCCCTGGGGACACAGGGGCCCCAATAGGGTGGGGGAAGAGTAGAGCTACCATTCCACGATCTGCGCAGGGAGGGAGCTTCTAAGCTGCCCTCCCATTCGCTGGCTCCACCTACCTGTCTTACCTGTCTTTTGAGGCTGTATGCACTGCGTGCACAGGGCTGTCATTAACCAAGATGGCGGCAGAGGCTTCAACCCCATAGGGAAACCTCGGCCACCATCTTGGTTAATGGCAGCCCTGCACGCGCAGCCACAAAAGACAGAAAAGACAGGTAGGTGGGGCATGTGTGCATGTGCGCATGTGTGTGCCGGGGCCCAGGGCAGACTGGAGCCCAAGGGCCCCAGCATGCCTGGTGCCAGTCCTGCTTATCAGCAGCCTTCTCTATATCAATCACGATGATGGCTGCTGGATCAGATGAGGCTTGGACCAAAGAATTGAAGACAATTAGCACAAGCCAGCGCAAGCCTAGTGTACATTTCTACTCAAAAGAAAGTTCCACTAATTTCCATGAAGCTTACTTCCAGGAAACTGGGTCTGGGACTGCAATATGAGGCACTAGACTTGTCAAAGCCTAATACAGTGAGCCTCTTTATCGAATGACACCTACTTCATCTTTATATTTTAATGTAGTTATTACAGTCTGCAGCCCCTTGGCGTGGATTGCTGTCGGGATTTTTGAGTCTGTATTAATAAAGAGATGAACCTATAGCTGGCACAGTTTGCTGGATCCTTACCAGCCTTCAGAATTGCTAACATAAAGGCTACATAAAATGTAAGTGCAAATCTATTTCGTTCCAGAGCATCAGTATAAAGCAAACTTAGGCAGGATACAGGCATGTTACCAAGTTCCTTGTAGCAACTGAGGGGGATGTTATCTGCAGTGGGACTGGAAAGGCGTAAGGCAGGAGGCCAACAGTAGGTAGAGCCAGAACCAATGATGGGGGAAGACAACTAATTCTATTTTTGTCTCCAACCTCCTCTCTGCTGAGTTCTGCAAGGACAACGCTGAGACTAAGGAGCTGTAGGAGGCAGCTGACAGGTAGGGCCACACCCTGGACTAGTAAGAAAGAAGGCAGACAGGAGGGGGCTGGCTGAGGGCAGACTTGTGGTTGGTTGGGCGGTGCCCCATTTGCCCTAACGGACCCACGTCCACTGCATGCTTTAATTTGGATTCCTGCATTGAGCAGGGGGTTGGACTCAGTGGTCTTACAGGCCCCTTCCAACTCTACTAGGATTCTATGATTCTATGGCCCAAAGGTCTCTCTAGTCCAGCAGTCTGTTCTCACAGTGGTCACAAGGCTGGATCGGCATTACTGGCAGGCCAAAAAACAGGAGAAAGAACTTCTGAGGTCAGTCTGAATCAGAAACATGCTGAAGGAACAAAAGGTTAGAAACAAACCAAATCAGGAGGCCACAGTGACTTTTTGATGTCCCATTCTGAGTTTATTGCATCAAAGAGTAGTATTACATGGTATCATATTCCTATGATTTGTTACCAAAAACACCACCAAGCATTTGTTTATGAACTTTAAGGGGATATCAACATTATATCCTTTACAAAATATAAGTTCCTGGTCTTCAACAGAGGTTTTGCAAACTGTAAATCAAAACCTAGGCTACTATATAGAGCAAATTTTGGGTGGCTGTTTAATTCTTATGTTATCCTGCCCTCTAGTGAAAAAATGCAAGGGTTACAGCCTACAGCCTAAGTAAAGTCTGGCAGAAACTATATTTTGGTAAAGGAAATGGACTGCCTTCAAGTCGATTCCGACTTATGGCGACCCTATGAAGAGGGTTTTCATGGTAAGTGGTATTCAGAGGGGGTTTACCATTGCCTTCCTCTGACGCCGAGAGTCTGTGACTGGCCCAAGGTCACCCAGTGAGCTTCGTGGCTGTGTGGGGATTTGAGGTCGTAGTCCAACACACTAACCACTACACCACACTGGCTCTCTTTGGTAAAGGAAAGTTGAGAAATTAGAATCAATATTGCTGAGAGCCAAAAAAATGTTGTTGTTGTTATTTAGCCCAATATCCAGGTTTAAAGCAAAAAGATCCCAAAGAGACAGTGTCATTAAAAACAGAAATGCAATTTGCCTCTGTTGGTTCTCTTGTGGATTTTCTTATGAACTACCAAGAGGTGTATTTTCATTTGAGGTGCACACCACTTGTGCACATCTGCACATCTGTCCTGGTATCGCAAAATTAAAAAGCATAACAATAAAAAGTGTGAACCATACCACTAGCTAAAAGTGAATATAATGAAACCTCTCTCTCTCTCTCTCTCTCCAAATCCCACCACAAAACCTACCCTTTCCATTAATTGTTTACAAGAAGACCTTCATTTTTGTCACCCAGTTGTGACCATTGTTCATTTGAGAAGCTGGTTCTATTCAAGGTTGATGGTCTCTGTTGTTTCTCATCTTGCACTCTTTGATACACTCTGGTAATGTGGACAGAGTATTGGATGTGGACCTGGATACACCAGGTCCTCACCATAGCCATGAGCCTCGCGAATGACCTTTGTAAGGAGCTATGCTTAAAATGGGGTTTTATTCTCAGCTTCATTTCAGTAGATCAGAGCATAAGAATCTGTAATTTGGGTGACCTCTTTAATACAGGCTCTGTGTTTGACCCCAGTCACAAGATGGTCAGAACTGGTTAGTAATCTCAGGAAGGCATGTGCCAACAGAATTAACAAATTATATTTGTTGTTGTTATGTGCCTTCTGTTGGAAGTGGGGTAACAGCAACTCCTGTTTTGTTCTTTTGTCTATGTTCCAGAAGGGAGATAGAGTTAGAGTCCTCCAGATGGATAGGCTTGATTACCTTTACCTGTGATGCTCTGCTTGACTTCCTTCCATTGTTAGACTGATACGCTTATCTGCCCCTCCTCCTTCCGCCTTTCCTCTCTTCTCTTCTCCGACTGTTGGAGAGAGAGGAGACACCTTTGTCTCTGCTCTCTCTCTCCTAGCCATGAGGTCAACTCCCAAGCCTGGGTGTTGCACCTCCAACTTAGTTAGTTAGAACTAGGTATGCCTTTCTATCTACAATGTATTTCAATAAATAAAGTAGCTTTTCTTATTTTACTAAGTCTTAAGTCTCAGTGATCCTAATGCAGGGTAAAAGCCTGCTTTCTTAGGTAAATGCACACACTGGCACACACGCATTTCAGACTGCTGTCATTCTCTGCTTAACAAATATACAAATTTACACAACAACGCCTTCAAGTCGATCACAACTTATGGCGACCCTATGAATCAGTGACCTCCGAAAGCATTTTTCACGAATCACCCTGTTCAGATCTTGTAAGTTCAGGTCTGTGGCTTCCTTTATGGAATCAATCCATCTCTTGTTTGGAGCAAATTATATGGAAGATTCCAAATCCTAGGTGATTCAGGAATAATCCCTTTAACTAAACAATGGTCTGTGCCCATGTGTATATTGCAGGAGGGATGCACTACTTTTTCCGCAGGTGGCCTCCTGCCGGCCCCCTCCAATCAGCCACACGCACACACACCATGGTGAAGGAGGTGGGGGGGGGGTCCCCAGCCAAACCATACAGCAGAGGCTTCTGCAAAAGCTTCTCTGAGCAGGCAGAGGAGGAAAAGGAAGAGGAGGTGTGACACTGTGGGGCAAGAGACAGGCTGTCGGCAGAAGCCTGTGAAAAATGTGCTTAATTCCAATGGGGGGGGTCAGAATGAAACAAATACTTACCCATCCCATCTTGCAGCCTGTCTCTTGCCCTGCAGTGTGGTTCTTCGGGCTTATCCATGTGGGAGCATTTCTTCGTAGCAAATGCACTGCTTTTACCATCGTAATAGATTTGCAAGGTTCACACTTCATGCTCAGTGGTAGCCTCAAATTTGTTGCTTTCCATTCACACAAGCAGGCATTCCTCTGGGAAGGATTAGTATCACTGTTTCCTTGTGGGCCCGCCTTCTAGTTTTACATTTTTACTCCCTCCGGTGGCTCGGTTACTGGGCATGTGCAAATATTTTTGACCTGTGCAGTATTTCCACTCCCTCCTGCCCCCACCACTGCCTGAAGTTTGGCAGTTGAAAAGAAATGGGGTCATCTGCCCCCCCTTTCTCCACTGCCCCTTGCTTTTGCTGAGTTAATTTTTCCCTGCTAGAAAAACAAATCAGTAGTGATATTTTAAATAAAAAGCAGTATCAGTATTGATATTTTGAGAAAATATTCATATTTTCTTTAAAATTAATTAATTTTATTTAATTTTTAATTTTAATTCATTTCAACAAATTATGAGACCACTGACAGAAAAAAGTCCAACAGGGGTCTGGATTTTTTTCTCATGTTTTATTCTTTGAACTCTAGATTCTCTCTGACTGTTTTGTGTATCACCATGAAAATTTAGACGGTTGTTAAGCAAACATTTCTGAGTTCAGGACTATATGTTTTGTAAGATGTTGTTTTGAAATGAGCTTATGCAAAGCATCAGAATAGCATGGGGTGTATTTTCAATTTAACATGATGGAATGTGAATGCTGTCTATAGTATACAGCCACTCTCGTGGCTATATAATTTTTTGCTAAGAGACCAGGTCTACCCAGCTTGGTAGACCTAATTTGCAGTCATTAAGTCACCAGATCTCCAGATTTACCAGTCCTCTGGCACTTGTTTTATCAGGTGTGTGGATCCTTTGGCCCTGCAGATGTTGCTGAACTACAACTCCCATCAGCCCCAGCAACCATGCCCAACGTTACAGGGATGATGGGAGTTACTATTTTTCCTCTTTTGTTCTCTGTAACCCTCAACCTTAGGAAATGCATGAGGAAATGCAGCATCCTTCATCCAATGGTAAATTCTACCCCACTCTTTTAAAAAAAATTAAAATGAAGGCGTGAAATTGCTGGAAGATAGCAGCTTCCCCTAGGCACCAGTTTAGCTTGGATCATTGGATTTACAGCCCAGTATCGCCAATGCTGATTTGACTGTTAATGTCTTAAAAGCTTTGCAAATTACGACATAAATCCAGTGAAGAAGCACTCATGTGGCTCTAAAGACCTATATCACTTATCTTGATCTTTCATTCACAAAATGATGCCTCTGTTAACAATGGCATTCAAGCCATTCAAGGGGTTAAGTCAATTTAAAAAGCGATCTAATTGGCTGTGACGGGGTTTCTCACCCCCTGCACCCATATGCAGGAGGTGGGAAGATGTTGCCACAGAATTCTGCAGATGCTGGCTTAATTTTACTACTGCTGCTATTATTATGATTTATTTATCGCTTACTACAAAAATGTCTCAGGGACATTTACAATTATAAATGCATACATAATACAAAATTTAAAATGCATCAAAAATAAAATACACATCAATTGACTAAAAGTGCTCATCTAGTAATAACATGAAAATGACAAATCCTATACCACCGCACTAAATATAAATGCCAAATATAGGCTTGGATATAATCATACCCTATAACCTCAATTAAGACCCAAAAGGAACATCTTTGACTAGTGCCTAAAAGTTGATCATGATGGTACCAGGCACATTGGGGGGGGGACATTTTTGGGACTGCCACTGAAAAGGCCTGTTCTCATGTTGCCACCCTCCACACCTCCATTGGTAGGGGCGCACAAGGAAGGACCTCAGATGATGAACTCCATGTAGATTGGTATGGGGAGAGGCACTCCTTCAGTTATTGGGGTCCTGAGCTCCATAGGCTTTACAGGTCAAATCAGCACTTTAAATCAAGTCTGGAAACACAAGCAACACTTCCCAGGATTTCTTGGGGAAAGCCATGTCTGTTTAAAGTGGAATAATAGTGGAATAAATGTATGGTGTGAATGCAGCCTAAAAGGAGCAGCTGTTTAAGGTTTTTGACAGCAGTCCCCATCACCCACCCAACCAGGTAGAGGCAAAGACAGGAGCTCGTCTTGTTTCTCAGGTCTCATTTTGTGAGGAAAAGGTCTGGCGTAGATGGAAGAAACAGAATTATCACACGCCATATAAGCATCCTGTCTTGTGACTGCCTTTTTTCAATTTTTATTTTGCTGTTATGTGCCTTCAAGTGCTGCAAATGCACAGTCCATCGGTATTTCCCCCCATGTTACAAACTGAAGGGGGAGCAAAGGCTCACAGTTACATAACAACAACCCAGCAATATAGTGCAATTTTTTTCTATTTCCCCCATATTTCTGTCCACAACTCCTCTGCCAAAGGTGTATTATTTATTTAATTAATTAATTTGTATCCCGCCCTTCCTCCCAGCAGGAGCCCAGGGAGGCAAACAAGGCACTAAAAACACTTTAAAATATCATAAAAACAAATCTTAAAATACATTAAGACAAAATAGCGTTAAAAAAATTTTTAAAAGAAAAAAAACTTTTAAAAAGGGTTAAAAACATTATTAAAAAACATATTAAGCAATTCTGACACAGACTGGGATAGCTCTCAACCTAAAAGGCTTGTTGAAAAAGAAGTCTTCAAAAGGCGCCGAAAAGATAGCAGAGATGGCGCCTGCCTAATATTCAGGTGTAACTGCGCGTGCGTAGATAAAGAACCCATCTACGTTTCTTCTCATGCTCTATCTCTATGGCTGGCTTAGAATTTAACGTAAAAGATTGTTCTAAGGGGCGGGTTCGTGCTTCGGCCTCTTCCGCTATAAGCCAACCAGAGAGCGACAGTAGCACATGCGTACTTCATTTTGTATATGGTCGGATAGAGTGAGCGAGCTGCGTTGTTGCCGTCGCTGTATTCCTGTCTCTCTTGTGCGGAAGAGAGTTCGGCCGGCAAGATGGAGAGTAAGTGCTTTAGAGAGTGTTAGGGTCGACCTCGGACCACTTCACTCCCTTCCTGTTTGTGTGGAGGTACATCTTTCCGCTTTACTCCAGGTTGACTAATACGGAGTGACTCCGTTTCTGGCCTCGCAGTCATTAAAGCTGTCCCATCCTACCTATTTGAGAAGTGGGATGGAGCTAACCACACTTTAACCCACCCCTTGATGCAGAGTTAAAGCCCATTTCTTTACTGTGGATCAGTTGATCTGGAGTGACTTTCGTTCTGGCCGGACCTTAGCTAAACCGGTCTTTTTTTTAACCACCGTTTTGAGGAGTGGGGAGGAGGCGGAGCTATTTTTGTCACTTTTTCACCCACCTTCTCATTGGGAGTACCGCAGAGCGCTTAAGGAATATTAATACGTGTCTGCTGATCATGTGAATGTGGCATAAAGGGCCAGATCCCCTCAAGGCTCAGACCTGAAGCAAGCTAAGTGGGAGAGAAAGATAACTCAGGATATATCAACCCAGACACAAGCCTCTGTCACGAAAAATCTTTTGGAAATAGATACAGGGCCCCCAAAGATACCTGGCAGTGGGGAGGGTGTAAGCATCTTCCTCAGGCTAGGATGATTTCTGACACTCTCATATGCTTTGTTTCTCTTTAGTTTTATTTGTTCTCCTTGGGAGTCACTAAAACAGTCTTGGTTTTTAAATGCAGCATAAGACTTACTTTAAAAAAAAACAGTTGGCTTTTGGTGGCTGTAGATTAAGTAATGTTTGCAATTTTATCTGTCTCATCTTATACGCCAGGGGCGGCCCTCCATACTCTTCTAAATGGCCCTTGTGACCGTCCCCAAACCACACCCCCTTTTCCCAAGCCACACCCCTCACTGGCCCTGCTCAGCAGCCTCCAGGCGTGCTTTTGCCAGTGTGGAGTCTGCCCTTGAACAGTGTCAATATCTCTTGCTTGTCAGGATGGAGAGAGAGGGTTGTTGTTATATACCTTCAAGTCCATTACAACTTATGGCGACCCTATGAATCTTTTTTGGATATATTCATAGTTTCTGTGTAGACAGCTCTGACTTTTATCTGGTTGGAATAAGCCTGCAGTAAGAGTCACAGCCACTGCCTTGCCTGTTTTTGCCTATGACCCCCACATATGGCTCTTGGCAGGTTGCCCTTGAGGGTCCCCACCCGTACTAACAATGAACTCAGTTCTCCACGCGTGGATCCTGATGTGGCCAAAATGGCACCATCCTTGCACAACAGGGATGTACTGGTGGGTATGGGGAAACTCCAACCTTCACAGAAGTACAAACATGCACACACAAACCTTGGGAGGGGTGAATGTAAGGGAGGGAAAGACCCACTCAGCCAGTGAAGACTGAATGTGTTTGATGGCCACAAAACAGTGAGTATCTCTTGTGGAGGGTGAAAAACTGAGGAGGAGGAATGGAGTGGAATGGAATGGTTGCAAAAGAGCATGGTTGGCTGGCTTCCATCCTGGCCAGGAGCACCCCCCATTTTGTTGCAGAGCCTACTTGTATGTCTTATTATTTATTATTACCATCCCAAAGCCTTTGGGATTTGGAGGGTTATGAATCATGTCTGTCTGTTGACATCCTGCTCCATCACACATGAATGACTTAAGAAGTAGAACCCAGCATTGAGCTGAGGGAGATAAGGCAGTGCTTGATTCATTTGGGGCCATCAAGAGCAAGGAATCGATTTATCCCCCTGTCCTAATGATGCCCCTGAGGCACATGGCTGTACTTTTCTCCTATATGAGGGAATGACTACCTGTCAGTGCCTCACTAACCTAAAAGGATTGGGGAGGAGCAAAGCAGGTGTAATCTGCTGTCCAAGAGCATGCATGTTCACTCTAAACCATGGTTTGGCTTAGTGTGAGGCATGAACACAACCAGTAAGCAAATGCTTTTCCATCAGGATCTGGGCTACGCTGAATAACAGGCAATCTTAAGATCTGTAGTGTTCCCTCAAATGTAAATTTATGAGTGTGGAGGGGTGTGTGACATCAATATATGTGCTGTAAAATACACATATGGGGGACATATTAGGAAGAGTGTGCTGGATTCCATGTACAACAACAAATGCCTGTGTTTGTAGGCCAGTCTGCTTCAGTAGCAGGAACATTACATTTTGCTCCTTGGTTTTGAACATGAGTTCTGTGAATTTTCTATTTGGAAAGGGTGCATGGAAACCTCTTCCTTTCTCTTCCAGGTGTGTTATATAGACAACTGCCCCAGCAGACAGCGACGCTTTTGAACATCCAGGTACACTCTGTGTGTTAGAATGCATGAAACAGATGTGTGTGTGAAGAGGAAGCCCTGATTCAGAGTGTGCTTGTCAGAGGAGGATGTAGAACGATAAGCATGTATTAAGATGAAGCGAGTAAAAGACCTGCACGTGAGAAGCGCTCTGCTGTATCCTGTCCTGTATCTTGCAAAGGGAGGATGTTCTGTTGACCCCCCACACACACACACACACGTCTATTCTACTGGAATGGGTGTTCAAAGCAAAAACAGAATTATACAGAACGACTTTCAGTCTTACAGCATTTTTTTATGCTGACAGACCTATGCAGTTGTTTAAAATGTCTCTTGAGTAGCCAGACATTTTAATAATTGTTTTGTATTGCTTTTAGATAGGTTTATGTTGCTGTACGCCTGATGTTTTGTATGCTGGTGTTTTGTGAGAGGGTGATATATAAGTATGTTTATAAATAAATAAATGAAATAAGTGGGATCCGCAACAAAATGTTGTAGTATAGAATGTTCCTGTTCGGTTGCTCCGATCAATCAGCTAGGATACTCCATTCCATTTTCTCTTCCTGTCAATCAAGCATTCCGTGGCCACTAAGCATGCCCATTCCTTTTTGCTTGTATGTGTGTTTTGTCCAATAAGGTTTTCCACCACCAGCAGCCGTGCAAAGATTTTTTGTACTTCTGCAAACCTCCTGCAAGTGGCAGAGAGAGGGATTTCACCAAGCATGTGCCACCTCCTTTTTTGTGGGTGGTGCTGTTTTGGCTACATAAGGATTAGCACTTGGAGAATGAGTTTGCTATTAGTATCCATGGAAAAGTACATGCTTAGCATGTATAGGCTAGAAATGATGGCTCGTATTTCCAGTGTTGGTCCTTTTAGATCTAAAATTACGGCAAAGATGTCTGAAAGTTCATTTTGGTGGCCTCACTTCTATTTAGCATCTGTGACTTTAGGAACTCTGGGTTTTTTGCAGCCTCAAGGAGCGAAGGAAGCGGAGGCCTTTGTGAAAGCGTTTCTGAAGCGCAGCATGCCCCAGAAGAGTGATGAAGCCATCCAAGATCACTTAACCCGAAAAGCTGTCATCCTCAAGCACCTTCACAAGAGGAGAAAAAGGCAGAAGAAGAGAAAGGGGAAAGGGCTTTCTGCCAAGCAGAGGCGAGAGATGAAGCTCTTTGAGATTAAACCAGAACACCAGAGGTAAGGGTGCAAGATTGGCCCTTACAAGACTGGTTTGTAAGAATTTGAATAGTCAGGCAACGATGTGGCTTTTCCAGAAGCTTTTGAATTGAAAATTTTCCAGAATAGTTTGTAGATTCTATGAAATAATTGAAGGGAGATACTTGATTTGGGGAAAGTGAGACACCAATAAAGTGAATTTAATGTGGTTTAAATATAATAAGCAAACAAATTTACTTGGAAATCAGTTTTATCGGAATACTTGTGAATATTTTAGTTAGTTGATTAGTTAAACTTACTTTCTATGCCACTTTTCAGCCAAAAGGCCCCAGAGGCAGCTCACAAAAGTTAACACAAACACAAAATCTGTTCTGCCAGGCTTACGCAGGCAATTGAGAAAATGTCTTTTTGCAGTAGTGGGCCTTTGTTTTTACTGTATTTTTAATATTTTTATTTTACACGCCTTATTTGTTGTAAACTGCTCTGATGTTTTGAGATGGACTAATGGTCTGATTCAGTATAAGGCAGCTGCCTAGATTATACAAAGCGCTACATTGCTTATTCAAAATAATTCTGTAATGGTACTTGGCCACTAGAGGGCAGTTTGTGATCTTATTTAAAAAAAAAAGTTGCCTTGTTTTAAATTTGTGCATAATCACTTTTCCTTTGAGTTGAAGTCATTTCAAGTGGAAGAACTATAGTGTGAAGGGATCACTCCACTCTGGTGCCAGTCATCAGACAGGATCACTTTCTGGTATAAAACAGTCAACAAGGAAGTATTTTGCAACACCGCAGGAGGTAGAATTCGGCACAGACTGTCCTAGTGTATATAAAAGGCAGGTGGTTGTGTTAGTCCAGTAAAAAAATGAAATAAAAAAGCAACCGCAGTGTAATGCCGTTATTGGGTATCGGCTCAAATGTCACAAAGTAGTGGAAAGTGGGAAAGTATAAGCTTGCTGTTGGCTTTGGCGTTCCTAATCTAAAGCTCGGCGTAGACTCGGTGTGCCAGTGGCTCACCTATCTTGTGGAAGAACTGTTGGTGGGGGGTGAGGAGCATATGTGGGATGGGGAGGGAATTGTTGAACATTGGGAGAACATTCAGAATTCCCAAACATTAGAACGTGACTAAGAGCCCATCTGCCCCATATGTTTAAAGCACCATTCTACTTTAAGCAGTCATGGCTTTTCCAAAAGAATGCTGGGAAGTGTAGTTTGTGAAGGGTGGTGACAGTTCTTGGGAGACCACTATTCCCCTCACAGAGCTACAGTTCCCAGAGTTCCCTGAGAAGAGGGCTTGATGGTTAAACCGTGCTGGGAATTGTAGCTCTTAATCGCCCTATGCCAAAAGCTGATGATGTGGCATCTCCACCAAATATGGTAGAAATCCTCCCTTAACTGCTTCACAATACCAGCGCCTACCATCTTTTGTAGGGTCGATCTCAACTTCCTTTCCAAGTAACCAATGCCATTGTACTGCCATCTTAAGCAGTTTTCTTTATCCTGAGCCCTTCCCAAACAAGAAGGCCCAGACGTCATCCAATATTTCCTCATTTTGAGACTTTCTCCTGTTGTTGTTGTTTTTTTTTATCACGTACTGATTTCATTTCAGGTTCCACTTGTAACGTTCTATTCATAAAATCAGGAGGAAAAGCATTTTTGAAATCCTAAACAGAATTTATTTAATAGATGCTTCAAAAAATATAGCCGCTATGGGGAAAACTTAAAATAACACTTTTGACTCGTTCTGCAGGTATGAGATCTTTGTACCGTTACATGAGCTGTGGAAGCAATACATCAGGGATCTCTGCAATGGACTCAGGCCAGAGGCGTAAGTTCACTGGGCTTAAGTCATGGGTGGATCACTTTGATTGACCGATGGGAGCAGTGATGATCAGAGGCCACTTCTCAGGAAGGCAGGGGATTCTTCCCCAACAGAAGGCCTTCTGTTAGTTCAGGGATGAGGAAGCTGTGGCCCTCCAGATGTGGTTGGTCTCATAACTCCCATCAGCCCCAGCCAGCATGGGCAGTGGTAAGGGAAGATGGGAGATGGTGTTAGCCACAGGTTCCCCATCCCTGCATTAGAACCAGATGTAATTGGCCTTCTGGAACTGTATGGCTTCAGTCTTCCGGTGGAGGATCATGTGTCTGAATACTTTCCCCATGACAGGGGCCATGAAAACCTACTTGGGTGGCTTTAAAAGAGGATTAGACAAATTCGTGGAGGATAAGCCTATCAGTGGCTACTAACCCTGATGGCTGCGTTCTGCCTCCACTGTCTGAAGCAATATGTTTCTGAATGCCAGTTGCTGGGAATCACAAGTGGTCTTACCTGCTGGCTTCCCCTGGGCATCTGGTTGGTCACTGTGAGAACAAGATGCTGGACTAGATGGGCCACTGGCTTGGTCCGACAGGCCCTTCTTATATTCTTATGTACTGGTATTACAAAATACAGAGTATGGTGGTAGTGGAAAAACTGACAAAGGTTAAGAATGGCCAGGGGAAACAAAAAGAAGTAGCCTATTTCAGAATGGTTTTAATTTTATTGTGTATGTTAACAAGAAGAACAATGACAAAAGCACCACCATCTCAGGACGCTGATCTTTCGAACTCTTAACTACTTGTTCATACTGCAACGAGAGTAATACCTCCAGCAATGCCAGACATAACCTGACACAAATCAAATAGAAATACTGGTGAAAGTATGATGGACAGAACGTTTAGCTAATGACATATCTAATTGCCTCTGAAACTCTGTGTTCATTTGTAGTGTTTATGTGTGTTTTCGTGTATTTGAAAAGATGAAGACTTTGCCCATGCCATGTTCCTTGGATATGGAATGCTAGTGTGTTGGGAAGAGAAGTTCTACCATAGGAGGTCTACATGCAGGGATATATATATTGTGTTTTTGATGTGAGAGATTTTCAAACCTGGCTTCCCTTGCCTCTTTTGAGACAATCCAGAAAGGCTGTACAAAGTTATTTTACTCAATATGCTGTTTAGCTTTAAAAAGCCTTTTTTATAAAAGGTGGTGTCTGGTAGCTGTGTGTGTGTGGGCATGTTACTTGTTTTTCTAGGCAATGCCAGTTTCCTACTCTTTTTAGATAACGCCTGAGGCAAACTAAAGCTACGTGCAGGCAAGTGCATGGAATTCCATGCAAGTGAATGAACAGGCTGGTGGAGGAGAGAGAGAGTGATCCATCCCTCCTCTACCTTTAGCACAAAACAAGGGGGGAGGCCCACTTCTCTGTACCCTGCATGGATATTCAACTGTCTGTCCCTTCTCTGCCAGCCCCTTGCTTTTAGCAAGCCCCTTACAGGCTAGTAACTTTGTAGGCTTATTTACAAGCCTGTTTTAAAACAATATTTTCAAGTCAACTAATTTAATCCTGTTCAAATGTTTAAAGCAAATGGCTTGATATTTCTTGACATTGTAATGTTAATCTTCATTTTTTTACAGTTTGAAGAATTTTAATGTATGCATATATATATATATTGTTTTAATTAGGCAACCGCAGATGATTCAGACCAAATTGCTAAAAGCTGATCTTCATGGAGCTCTTGTTACAGGTATTTTTCTCCTGATCCTAAATATAGTAGAGTGTCATCCGCTTAAATAAGTCTTAGTAGATTGAGTAATTGATCAATTAACTCTGCATAATTCGCATATGATAAACCAATAGTTGCAAAGGAAATAACGTACTTTTTATGTTTAAATGACATGTACATAAGAGCCCTGCTGGATCAGACCTGATTGTATCCAGTTGGTGGCTTTGCACAAGGCCTTTTGATCCAGAAGGAGACATTTGTTAATGGGGGGATGAGGAGAAGCAATTTTTACTGATTTCCCCTTCTCCCTGCAGCCCCAAGTGTCCCCAGAAATCTATTCTGGATATTATGACTGTGATGATGAGTTGTGTTCCGTGCTTGCCTCTGAAGGTGATTTACAGATAAAAACAGATAAAACACAGTATAAGTTGTAAAACAACACAAAATGAACACCTAAGGCAAAGTGGGACCTTTTCATCTAGCTGGGAAAGCACTTTTAAAAGTTTAAAACTAAAAAAAATGTTTTGCACGTGAAATAAAATCATAAAGCAGGGACTCCTATCTTTGAAGCTAACTTTTTTTCTTTTTCCATACCTTTACTCACAAGCTCAATTAACCTACAATCACCAGGGATTCACTGTGACATTTTGTTGTGGGGGCTCACTTGTTAAAAATAACTTTTTAAAAAACTGGCTCCTCAATATATCAGGGCCACTATTTAATGAGTCCGTGACCTGATTCCATCAAAACTATCTTGGACCGATAAACTGTGTACCCGCTTGCCTTCCCTTCCTTCTCCTATCACGTGCCTATCTTTAGCACTTCTAACCCACCTTGTTTTAAACCTCAGTTTCTTATGGTGTCCAAACTGGGAAACTATGGTTTAAGTGCTACTTACATATCAGGTTATGAAACCAGGTCAAACTTCATGAGTTATTACTCTGCTTTACTGTTGATATGCTGCCAAAGCATCCAATCGCTGTAATGAGGGTGTGTGTGTGTGGGGGGGTTATATGTCAATGTTTTATATGATTTTTTCACCTGTGGTATATTATATTTTGTATACATTTCTAAATGTAAGTCGCTTGGAGACCTTTTAAGTAACAAGCAACTAATAAGTGTAATGAATAACAATAATACACTTTTGAATTTTCCTTGTTTGCACAAATCCACTAAGTGTTGTAATAAATAGATGCTGACTTTAGGTAGATGACACTTGCTGCATACATATGCAATTGCATTCTGCACTTGCCACTTAGGTATGCAGTTGCATTCTGCAGTGCAAACATAAGGAAAGCACACAGGCAGGTGAATTATTGTACTGACTGTTATGCTACAGCTGACTGTCCAATCCCAACAATTTGGTTTCTTTCTTATAGTGACAAAATCCAAATGTCCTTCCTATGTTGGTATCACGGGCATCATCCTGCAGGAAATGAAACACGTTTTCAAAATTATCACAAAAGAAGACAAACTGAAAGGTACGACATGGAATACATCTTAGACTAATTTGTTGTATTAATAGGTCACGTCAAATTGCACAGTGAATCACACCTCCTCCTTCAGTAAATGGCCGTTCATATAGTTTAGGCCTGGAAGGCTGTTAAGAGCTGCCAAGTTCTGATTTTGGTATAAAAATGAAATTGATGAATAGCAATTCAAAGTATACATATACCGATAGGGTGCATCCAAAGGAAACTTTTGGATTCAGCATGATCTAAAGACCTCACAATATAGTAAGGTGAGAGTGTTGTTGAACATTCCTTGCACTCCTGCAGTTCTTTTGCCTATCCTTATTTCTCGATCTCGCAATGGCCATCATAGCTGACAATTGGCACACATGCTCTGATGTCAAGAAGTCTCCTCAGGTCTGGTCTGTTGCTGTTTGCAGTACTTAGGGGTTTTAGTCATGGCACCTGAATTCCAACGTCTCTGAGCAGCTTGTGTGAAATCGAGCCCTACCCTCTGTGGGATTTCAGTTTATTGGCCTTAGAGCAGGGATGAGCAACCTGCAGCCTGAGGGCCACATATATCCCTCAACCAATTTCATGAGGGCAGGGAGCCTAGAGGGAGATGAGTGTTGGAGGAGGAATATATGGGGGGAAATGTTGAAACAGAGCAATGGAAGGAGGTGAGGTGGGGGAAAGTAGAGGCCAATATTAGGGCAAGTGGGGCACTGCCCCACCAACTTCAGTCTGTCCCCCGCCAGTCTCCACCAGCCTCCCTTTGTTCTTGCAACCAATGCAAGGGATAGGGCTGGCTGTCAGCTTCCTCCTCCTTAATCTCAGCATTGCCTTTGTAGAACGAGCAGAGAAGATGATGGGGACAAAGCTAGGATTAGTTGGCTCTGCCTGTGATTGGCTCTGGCTCCACCTCCTGCGGGCCTCCCGGTCTTACCAGTCCCGATGGGCACCAGCCTCCACTGTGGGCAGGCAGTTGGTTCAGTACTTGGGCAAGAGCAATCTGTTCTTTTTCCAGCAGACCACTGGGTGGATTGCTAGGTGTTGGGGCAGAGAGAAGAAGTGGTGGCTGAGAGAGAAGAGTGGGCCTGGGCACTTTTGCACTGCCAGCATGCATCCTCTGGCAGATTACCCCAGGGGGGATGCATCCCTCGGCAGGAAGGAAAGGTCCCTCACTCCTGCCTTAAAGCCTTGCAATGAAAGCAGACGGTACTCCATGCTTAGCAAGTGATTGTGCTACTACCTGTAACTATGTCACTTGAGTCCCAACTTCAGTAATGCCATACCTCGTGTAACTGAAACAGTTGCAAATTCTGCCTCTGAGCATTATGCAGAGAAGTTGAAAGGAAGAGGAACAGTTGATCTGTAACCTTCCCCCCCTGGAAATTCAGAAGCCATCCTTTGTTGCTTATGTTTCCTTCTTGATTTGAAAGCTCTTCGGGGCAGGGAGCTGCCCCGTTTGTTCTTTGTTAAGCGCTATGCATGAGGAAGGTGGTATATAAATAAGAAAAGTACCTTACAAGACTCTGCAAATGCACCGTCAAGCCGCTGCAGCATTGTTTCTTCTTGGCTTCCCTTTCAGTCATTCCAAAGCTTAACAATGTCTTCAGCCTGGAGATTGACGGCTTTGTATCCTATATCTACGGTAGCAAGATCCAGTTCCGAGCCAGCGAGCGTTCTGCAAAGAAGTTCAAAGGAAGAGGAACAGTTGATCTGTAACTTTTTTCCCCCCTGGAAATTCAGAACCTGATGTTTCCAAGGAGTGGAGAGTTTTCATAGCTGTTCATGCAACCTGAGAATCTGAAGAACTATCCTTGTTTTAAATCGGGTTTGAGAGAAATGTTTCCCTCTTCACATTATTGAATGCTTCTTAACCTTAATGAATGCTTCTGCAGTTTTCCAAACGCCCATTTTGATATTTTGTACATTATTTTTTATCAATGTTGTTAAGCTCATTTGTTAAATAAAATCATTTCCAGCTATCTTTTGTTCCACTTGCTTTCTTTGCCACGGTGTTGACTTCTTCTTTTTTTCAGAAAGTTTTGAAATATCTGGGTTGTTCGCATTAAGCTTTTCACAGTAGTGGCATGTGTTGTGATGGCATATTCATGAGACTATTGCAAGGACTTCTCAAGGACAGCTACAAATAAAAAACCCTTTACAATAGGAAACGACGTGATTTTGGCATGCATTTTTGGCTAGGAAGGTGATGGGTCAGCTGTACTTGGCAGAGGACTGGTGTGCTATGCATGCAAAAGGAGAAACTTATGAGGGTTTTTGTTTGTCCATTTAGCCAAAGGGTACAGAACCTCCAGCCACTGGGCCATTTTGGGGAGTGGGTAAAGGCAGGGCTTCAAAGGAACAATTGGGAGCTTAAAATGGTTTTGCTGAAGCAAGACATGCTCCCAACCACCCATCAGCTGATGGCCAGTGGGAGTGGGCCTTGCTCAAGGAGGGGGAAGGGGTTTCTACTCAATGGAAGCTGCTTCTTACTTCCAGGGTGCTCTTTGAAGCCACCTTGCAGTTCCTCTTTCCACCTCTGACATCAGAGATGGAGAGGAAGAGCGCAGGGAGACTTGCAAATGTCAAGGGATTTTGACAGGTGGGCAGGGCAACCCACCTGTCAATCGTGACATAATAATGGCATTGTGTGATTGGCAGGTCGGTTGCCCTGAGGGGTGGGGGCAGATAAAGATCTGGAGCCAAAAAGGTTCCCCACCCCTGATCTAGCCTGAGTGGTGGCAGCTCTTCATTGTTGATCCATATATTGCTGGTCTTCTTTTATTGGAGATGCAAGATATTGAACCTTGTACCTTTTTGACATGCAAAGCGTGTGTGGTCCACCACTAAGATAGCTTCTGTCTTCACTCAGTGACCCAGTTTGCATGCAGCGCTAAGCCAAACCATGGCTACATGCAAATGAGCAAGAGTTGCGAGGCATGGAGCAAAAACATGGTGCTGTTCTGCTTCTCCCCTGGGCCTCTTTCTGCTGTGCTTTCTAAGTCATGGTTTGGCTTAGCATTGGGTCTGAACCCAGGCTTATGGTTTGTCTCCCTCCATACGAATCAGAAACTATAGCCAGAGATTCTTCTTGGCTTGCCTCTATCAACTAGATGTGGGTCCTGCGAATTCCTCATAAAGGTGGAGTCTGGAGATGAAATATAAAGCAAAGAAGAAAAGCTAATAACACTCGCTCCCATACACACACCTTTTGCCCCAAAAAACACTCATTTTCTACCAGAAGTACAAAAGAGTCTTGAGACACCTCAAAGGTTAATGGGTTAATTGTGGTGGAAACTTCCATGAGCAAAAGTCCACTTTCCGGAAAGTGCTCCTAGTCTACAAAAGGTTCTAGTCCACAACAAATCTGTGAGCCTTCAAAGTCCCAAAGTTTTGTTTTTTATGTAAACTATTAGCAAGGGAACTCCTGTACTATGTATATTTAGCCTTTTCTCCTCCTTTTTTCCTCCCGGTGGGGGTTATTTCCAGTTGTAAAACCCCAAACACAGTTTGGGGTTGGGGAGCAGGAAAGGGAGCTTGCCTCCCTCATCTAGCCTGCTGCCTAACCACGCTTTGAAAATTATACGTTTAACAGGCTGTCTTCTCGCTTTAATAGTGAGATTCAAAAGATTTGGAAAGAATAGTATTCCATTGTCTGTATCTCTTTGTAATAAGGTTGGGGGTGTTTTAAGTGCTAGGGTGGTGTGCAAAATTGTATGAATTATTTTGATTGTTCTGGGTTTTTGAATGACGACTTGGAAAGGAATGGCATTGTTTGCATATTTTTTTCCAGTTTCTGAAAAAGGCTCTTTTTTCACAGTTTAATAGGCAGGTGTTTATTGCTGAACATACAACAACTGTTCCCCCCACGCACCCCAAAAAAAGATTATGTAAATACAGTCCATCTTCTAAGGCTAGAGCCCCTCCCATGTGTTTCTTAGGGCATTCTGTTGAACCATGTAAACTCCAGTGTCTGTCTTCAAATGGAGATGGAAAATATCTCTTTTGATACTCCTATGAGCAATACTGGTCCCAAGCTTTGTAATGCAAAGTTTCCCCCATTGTTTTCTCTTTGTGGCAAGGAAAGGGAGGGAGTGGCCTTCCTACCATGCACAATTATCGAGAGCAAATGTGTGTTGCAAAGATTAATTATACCAAAATTAAAAATACGGAATGCACACTGACATTGAAATGACAGAGAATAGCAGAGTGTTCAGTGGGATAGGATTATAAATAAGGACAAGCCTGAGCACACAATTTCTTTTGCAACAACAATGGCCTATGCATAAAATATTGCTGTTCTGGAGCTTCGTATTTTAAAATAGATTTGAGCCTTAGGTCCTCAAGCAGTGGTTCCCAAAGATTTTTCTCCATGGGCCACCTGAAAATTGCTGAGGGTCTTGGCGGACCACTTTTTCTGGCCTGTTGTAGCAACTAGAATGCACTGTGCTAGATGTGGTATGTTGTTTTTTAAGCTCAGAAACAGGTTTCAATTCTCTATTTATTATTTATTAATTATTTTATTTTATTTTATTTATATACCGCCCTAAGCCAAAAAGGCTCTCTGGGCGGTGTACATAGAAGATAAAACAAGCAAGATATATAAATACAGTAAATATAACAGAATCAAAAATCAAAACAACAAGCAACAAAAACCAAGCAACATCAAAATATAACAATAATAAGATACTGTTTAAAATACACTATAAAAACAATTATTAAAATACATTTTAAAATGCCTTGGAGAATAAAAAGGTTTTCACCTGGCGCCGAAAAGATAGCAGCGTTGGCACCAGGCGTACCTCGTCAGGGAGACTATTCCACAATTCGGGGGCCACCACCGAGAAGGCCCTGGTTCTGGTCACTACCCTCCGAGCTTCTCGATGGGATGGGACTCGGAGGAGGGCCTTAGATGTCGAGCGCAGTGTACGGTTAGATTCGTACTGGGAGAGGCGTTCCACCAGGTATTGCGGTCCCATGCCGTGTAGGGCTTTATAGGTCAAAACCAGCACTTTGAATTTAGCCCGGAAACAAATAGGAAGCCAGTGCAGACGGGCCAGAACAGGTGTTATATGAGCGGACCTTCTGGTCCACGTCAGTAGTCTGGCCGCTGCATTCTGGACTAGCTGTAGTTTCCGAACTATCTTCAAGGGCAGCCCAACATAGAGCGCATTGCAGTAGTCCAACCTAGAAGTTACCAGAGTGTGAACAACTGAGGCAAGGTCATCACTGTCCAGATAGGGACGTAGCTGGGCTACCAATCAAAGATGGTAAAAAGCGTTCCGTGCCACCGAGGCCACCTGGGCCTCAAGAGACAGGGAAGGATCGAAAAGAACTCCCAAGCTACGAACCTGTTCCTTCAAGGGGAGTGTAACCCCATCAAGAACAGGATGAACATCCTCCATCTGGGCAGTGAAGGCACTCACCAACAGCCTCTCGGTCTTGTCTGGATTGAGCTTCAGTTTGTTAGCCCCCATCCAGTCCATTATCGCGGTCAGGCAACGGTTCAGCACATCAACAGACTCACCTGAAGAAGATGAAAAGGAGAAATAGAGCTGCGTGTCATCAGCATATTGATGGCAACGCACTCCAAAACTCCTGATGACCGCACCCAGCGGCTGCATGTAGATGTTGAAAAGCATGGGGGACAGTACCGATCCCTGCGGGACTCCACAACGGAGAGTCCAGGGTGTTGAGCAGTGATAAAACAGCAATCGATAACTTTCATCGTTACCTGCTCAGTTTTGTTTTTGCTACTACCATTATATTTTATGTTATTAGTATAAAGATGTTTATCTCTCTTACTGTTGTATTCAAACCTCATCATTAATTTGAGTATATATAGCATGTCTCCTCTTTATCTTTGTTTGCTGCTGCTTCTATTCCTCTCCGCACGTTGTTCTGTATATACTATATAATTACCAACTCTTGAAGAAAAGTAAATGTTAATAACCTGAATAGCTCCTATTTAAATGGAAGTTCAAATCTGTGAAGCAAAAACAATGAGAAAACCATGTTAAGCCGGTTGAATTGGCTTTCTATAAATGATTTGTAATTCTGTAAGTAAGTTGTAAGGGGAAATAGTTCCTTCCATTTTCTCATTCCAAAAATTTATAGAAAGAGCCCATCTCTCAATAAACCTGTTCTCTTCTAGATGCGGTATGATTTTTAACTGTGTTTTGATTGCGCCTTTTGTTATATATATATATATGTTATTGTATTACAGTTTGAATTCCATAGAACTCAGATTGTAAGTGTTCATAGACTTACTGTGGACCACCTGAATGAACCATAGACCACAGTTTGGGAACCCCTGTCCTAAAGGATGGACTTGGTGCTACAATGTATCATAATTTTGACCTACAAACTCCTTTGTTTTTGTTACTATATGTAATAGCCTCCAGGTTTACAGACGGGGAAATTGAGCCAGAAAAAGGCTTCAGGCGTAATTAAACCAGGGTTGGGAATCCTGTGGCCCTCCAGATGTTGCTGGATTCCCACGCTCCAGCCAGCATGGGTTAGGAATGATGGGAGTCAAAGTTCCACAACATCTGGAGGGCCACAGGTTCCCCACCTGTGAACTAAAAAATACTCTAGTGTTGCATGCACAACCATTGGGCTTATGTGCTCATTGGCTCTCCTTTCCCCCTTCCGTTTTAAACTAACTGCAGTTTGCTGGTTAGTTTTAAACAATGGTTTGTCTAAACAAGACCAACCTGTGGCTTCTGAACCTGGTTTCCAGATAATAAACCATAGTTAATACTCCTAGATCCCACTTTCAATTATCTTTTTGCAGCTATACCTGAGGAGCAGAAGGGAGCAGGCTCCTGGATGTAACACCAACCTATGGTTTAGCATTATGTCCAAACTGCATTAAAAGAGTTCAAATCAGTGGCGACATTTGACTCAATTTTTCCCAGGGTCATCCAGTTCTCCATCCCCTGGCTCCTTGATATAGGGCCCATGATTCAAACACCATCCCAGCCACAAACGTGAATGTTCCTAGAGAGGTTAGTGCTTCTTATGTCATTCATATCTGCCGCCCATGTGAGCAGTAAACTGTGCTGCTGCTGGAGAATGATCCTGTGCAGCAAAGCTGGCTCTGCCCTCTATAAGACAGATTTGAGGCAGCTGTCTCAAGCAGCAGATTTCAGATGACATTAAAGGGTAGTGAAATGACCTGTTATTTCTGTTTCAATAGTGGATGGTGGGTTGCATCAGCAGTTAAAATGCCTTTCCAAAGAGGAAAAAGGAGGAGTCTGTGCTGGATTAAAAATTATGCTAAGTGCTTATTATTTTGGAGGAGATTCCCAGCTGAATGGCAGGAATGGCAGACTGCTGGCACTTAAAATTAAAAAGGTGGCAGAGCAGCTTTTAAACTGACTGAGGGGGGAAACCCGACAGGAGCTGAGAAAGGTCCGGTTCGGAATAAACCTCCCCCCTGGGATAAAAACCAAAGAAATGATGAAATTTTAAAAGGGGTAGGCCTAGAAGTAGGCATTGTGAGAGCAGGGGCACAGGATATAAATTCAGAAGAGCAAAATTACCACAGGCCTAACCACAAGTGCCAAAGACACTTGAAGAGAGACACTGCTTACAAGTGCCTGTACGCTAATGCTAGGAGCCTGCGAACCAAGATGGGAGAACTGGAGTGCTTGGTCTTAGAGGAGAGTATTGATATAGTGAGCATAACGGAGACCTGGTGGAATGGAGAAAACCAGTGGGATACGGTTATCCCTGGATATAAACTATATCGGAAGGACAGGGAAGGACGTATTGGTGGCGGAGTCGCTCTATACGTGAAAGAAGGCATTGAATCCAGCAAGCTCGAAACCCCAAAAGAGGCAGACTCCTCCACAGAATCGTTGTGGGTGGTGATACCATGCCCCAGGAGGGACTTAATACTGGGAACGATCTATCGTCCCCCTGATCAAAATGCTCAGGGAGACCTTGAGATGAGATATGAAATTGAGGAAGCATCCAAACTAGGAAATGTGGTAGTAATGGGTGACTTCAACTACCCAGACATAGACTGGCTGCATATGTGTTCCAGTCATGACAAAGAAGCAAAGTTTCTAGATATTCTAAATGACTATTCCCTAGACCAGTTGGTCATGGAACCGACCAGAGGGATGGCAACCCTGGACTTAATCCTCAGTGGGGACTTGCACCGGGACCTGGTGCAAGATGTAAGTGTTGTTGAACCGATTGGGAGCAGTGACCACAGTGCTATTAAATTAAACATACATGTAACTGGCCAATTGCCAAGAAAATCCAACACAGTCACATTTGACTTCAAAAGAGGAAACTTCACAAAAATGAGGGGATTGGTAAAAAGAAAGCTGAAAAACAAAGTCCAGAGGGTCACATCACTCGAAAATGCTTGGAAGTTGTTTAAAAACACTATATTAGAAGCTCAACTGGAGTGCATACCGCAGATCAGAAAAGGTACCGCCAGGGCCAAGAAGATGCCAGCATGGTTAACGAGCAAAGTCAAGGAAGCTCTTAGAGGCAAAAAGTCTTCCTTCAAAAAATGGAAGTCTTGTCCAAATGAAGAAAATAAACAAGAACACAAACTCTGGCAAAAGAAATGCAAGAAGACAATAAGGGATGCTAAAAAAGAATTTGAGGAGCACATTGCTAAGAACATAAAAACCAACAACAACAAATTCTATAAATACATTCAAAGCAGGAGACCATCTAGGGAGACAATTGGACCCTTGGATGATAAGGGAGTCAAAGGTGTACTAAAGAATGATAAGGAGATTGCAGAGAAGCTAAATGAATTCTTTGTATCTGTCTTCACAGTGGAAGATATAGGGCAGATCCCTGAACCTGAACTAACATTTGCAGGAAGGGATTCTGAGGAACTGAGACAAATAGTGGTAACGAGAGAGGAAGTTCTAAGCTTAATGGACAATATAAAAACTGACAAATCACCGGGCCCGGATGGCATCCACCCGAGAGTTCTCAAAGAACTCAAATGTGAAATTTCTGATCTGCTAACTAAAATATGTAACTTGTCCCTTGGGTCCTCCTCCGTGCCTGAGGACTGGAAAGTGGCAAATGTAACGCCAATCTTCAAAAAGGGATCCAGAGGGGATCCCGGAAATTACAGGCCAGTTAGCTTAACTTCTGTCCCTGGAAAACTGGTAGAAAGTATTATTAAAGCTAGATTAACTAAGCACATAGAAGAACAAGCCTTGCTGAAGCAGAGCCAGCATGGCTTCTGCAAGGGCAAGTCCTGTCTCAGTAACCTATTAGAATTCTTTGAGAGTGTCAACAAGCATATAGATAGAGGTGATCCAGTGGACATAGTGTACTTAGACTTTCAAAAAGCGTTTGACGAGGTACCTCACCAAAGACTTCTGAGGAAGCTTATCAGTCATGGAATAAGAGGAGAGGTCCTCTTGTGGATAAGGAATTGGTTAAGAAGCAGGAAGCAGAGAGTAGGAATAAACGGACAGTTCTCCCAATGGAGGGCTGTAGAAAGTGGAGTCCCTCAAGGATCGGTATTGGGACCTGTACTTTTCAACTTGTTCATTAATGACCTAGAATTAGGAGTGAGCAGTGAAGTGGCCAAGTTTGCTGATGACACTAAATTGTTCAGGGTTGTTAAAACAAAAAGGGATTGCGAAGAGCTCCAAAAAGACCTCTCCAAACTGAGTGAATGGGCAGAAAAATGGCAAATGCAATTCAATATAAACAAGTGTAAAATTATGCATATTGGAGCAAAAAATCTGAAGTTCACATATACGCTCATGGGGTCTGAACTGGCGGTGACCGACCAGGAGAGAGACCTCGGGGTTGAAGTGGACAGCACGATGAAAATGTCGACCCAGTGTGCGGCAGCTGTGAAAAAGGCAAATTCCATGCTAGCGATAATTAGGAAAGGTATTGAAAATAAAACAGCCGATATCATAATGCCGTTGTATAAATCTATGGTGCGGCTGCATTTGGAATACTGTGTACAGTTCTGGTCGCCTCATCTCAAAAAGGATATTATAGAGTTGGAAAAGGTTCAGAAGAGGGCAACCAGAATGATCAAGGGGATGGAGCGACTCCCTTACGAGGAAAGGTTGCAGCATTTGGGGCTTTTTAGTTTAGAGAAAAGGTGGGTCAGAGGAGACATGATAGAAGTGTATAAAATTATGCATGGCATTGAGAAAGTGGATAGAGAAAAGTTCTTCTCCCTCTCTCATAATACTAGAACTCGTGGACATTCAAAGAAGCTGAATGTTGGAAGATTCAGGACAGACAAAAGGAAGTACTTCTTTACTCAGCGCATAGTTAAACTATGGAATTTGCTCCCACAAGATGCAGTAATGGCCACCAGCTTGGACGGCTTTACAAGAAGATTAGACAAATTCATGGAGGACAGGGCTATCAATGGCTACTAGCCATGATGGCTGTGCTCTGCCACCCTAGTCAGAGGCAGCATGCTTCTGAAAACCAGTTGCCGGAAGCCTCAGGAGGGGAGAGTGTTCTTGCACTCGGGTCCTGCTTGCGGGCTTCCCCCAGGCACCTGGTTGGCCACTGTGAGAACAGGATGCTGGACTAGATGGGCCACTGGCCTGATCCAGCAGGCTCTTCTTATGTTCTTATGTTCTTAATGCATGCAAATCTGTAGCAGGGCCCAGTTTACTATTTAAAGCTCTGAATTTTCAAATTCAGAGGGAGGAAGGCCAAGATATAAATCTAATAAGTAAATAAAAAGTGTGCAAACAGGGAGAGAATAAAGGAAGAGGATTGGTCTACTGGCTGCTGTCATCATGATGGGATTTAATTCTGCATTGCACAATCCCTTACAGGTGTTCCTAGGGAGATGGGGTATTGGGAGGGGGGCTCCTTCCGAGGCAAAAGGTCATATGTTCCCCAAACACAGCCTATAAGCTTCCCTCCTTCTTAGCATTGAGAGAACCTTTTCTGCCTGTGCTCTTGAAGCAGTTCAGGAGTAACAGGTGGGCCCACTTGCTCAAAGAAATCTGGAATGCTATTTGGAACGTAGGAAGTGGTCTTATACCAAGTCGGACATTGGTCCATCTACTTCAAGATTGTCTACACTGACTGGCAATGCACGCCAGAGTTTCAGGCAGGGATCCTTTTCCAGCCCTACCTAGAGATGCTGGGAATCGAACCTGGAGTCATTTGCATGCAAAACAGAAGCTCTGCTACTGAGCTATGGCCCTTCTCCCAAAGTTTTGATCTTCATCCATTTCCTAGAACTAAGTTTTTTTTTAATTTTCACAGCCTTAAGACCCTGAGCTGATATATTCAGGGGGCTGTCTGCTATGATCCCAAGATCTCCTTCTAGTGTAATTCACAGCCAATATTCCTCACTGTGTGAAGTTAAGAGTTGTGGTGTTGGTTTTTTGTCCCAATGTGCATCATTTCTCCCTCCCAGCACAAAAGTTCCCCCTTGAACAATTGTTTGATTCTAATTTACCTCATTCCTTGATGTAACATCTAATTAGGACATCTGTTAAATGTCTATCGTATTAATTTAATAGGGGGAGGCTAATAGAACTTTATTGGCACAGTCCAGTTAATTAACATTATGGGCCTTTAATGGATGTCTTAAATTGACATCGTTAGGGAAGATGCTATATAAATTAAAGTGAGGCCTAACTGTGTTTCATTGGACTGTGAAGGACACACAATCTGTTGTATGCATATACAACTCAATTTATTACCAACAGTCACTGACAGCTGTTCTTGAAATATACCCTTTTTAAAATAGTTACCTATATTGCTAAATTTCTCTGACTTATGACTTTGGCCTGCATCATCTACAGTGAAACAAAAATCTGACCCATCAATGCTAGCCCTGAGCTGAAAAGGAAGGCATTTTCCACAAACATTTTCTCCCTCAGTGAACTACAGCTTTCAATTGGTAATTTTTCCACACTCTTTTTTTGAAGGGTAAAGTGACCGTTTACAAATCCTCCCCAAATTAGAGGAAACATGGCACCCAAAGGGAGAACAAAAGAGGACACAGATTTGTACAAAATTTGCGTATGTTAATGTATACATACAGATTAAGATTGTCAGGTTCCTGGCCTGAGACTGATCCTGTATCTTTAGGAGAAGAGAAAGTCAGCCAAGAGCAGGTGTTCTTGCAACACTGTAATGGGGAAAACCACAAGGTGGAATTCTCCCTAAAAGTTGTGCAGGGGGAAGGGAGAATTCCACCTTGTGGTTTTTCCCATTACAGTGTTGCAAGAACACCTGCACTTGGCTGACTTTCTCTTCTCCTAAAGATACAGCATCAGTCTCAGGCCAGGAACCTAGCAACCCTAATACAGATACAAGATCAGAAATAACAACTGTCATTTAAATTGAAATAACAGTAGATCTCACTAGAGCAAGAAAGGCTGTGACCAGCTGATCTGTGGGCTTAGGTCACGTCCACACTATGCATTTGAAGCAGATTTAATGCACATTGTTTCCCCCAAAGAATCCTGGAAACTGCAGTTGACCCCTCACAGAGCTTCAGTCCCTAGCATCCTTAACAAATTATAGTTTCCAGGATTTGGGGGGGAAATCACATGCTTTAAATATATGGTGTGGCCATGACCTTAGTCCAGGTGCTAACTGTGTTCAACCCCCCCCCCCGCTGCTAATCATGATGACAATATATCACCTTCAGGATCATAGGCAACATGCATGACTCCAAATACTAGTCACTGTGGAACACCAGTGGCTGGTATTCAGTAACAGTGACTGGCGGGAAAGGCTACTCCACTTGTGCCCTCCTTGTGGGCTTCCCATAGAAGGGATGGAAAGATCTGTCAATTTTGGTTCTCTCAGTTTCACATTTTCCCAATCTTAAATTCATTTGCCCACATTTCTGCAGCAATTTGCAATATTTTTGTTTTTTAAAAATCCTCCTTAAAACTCTCCAGCATTTCAGTGCGAATTTCTCCTAACAAAACACATTTTTGCAGGCAATTTTGATAATGTACATATTTTTGCAAGCCATGTCTCGTCATATAATGCATTTGTGCATGTTATGCATGCATATTTGTGCATGCATATTCAATTCTTTTTGCAGACTTTCCCCTAATATATGCATTTTTGCAAACATTGCTCAGTTGTCAAGCTGCACTGCAACATTTGAATAAGTGCGAATTTTGAAGGATGGCTATCTTTGAGTTCTCATATTGTTTCAGAAAGTGCAAATTTGATAGATTCAGCTTGAAATAAGAACTGAATCAAATGTCTTCCCCATTCCTGTCCCAGGGATAGGGGAGGGCTACTCTAACCCACCCAAAATCCTAGATGCTTGAGAACTGCTTATTTCCAGCCCTCCCCATCATTTAGGCACAGTGGATGTCTGCATACCACCATGTCCTACCATCGCAAGAGGACAAGTGCACCAAATGCTCCCACAAGACGCAGGAATGGCCACCAGCTTGGATGGCTTTAAAAGAAGATTAGACAAATTCATGGAGGACAGGGCTATCAGTGGTTACTAGCCATGATGGCTGTGCTGTGCCGCCCTAGTCACAGGCAGTATGCTTCTGAAAACCAGTTGCCGGAAGCCTCAGGAGGGGAGAGTGTTCTTGCACTCGGGTCCTGCTTGCGGGCTTCCCCTAGGCACCTGGTTGGCCACTGTGAGAACAGGATGCTGGACTAGATGGGCCACTGGCCTGATCCAGCAGGCTCTTCTTATGTTCTTATGTAATGGAAACATATGGTAGCTGCCTTAGTTTGCCAAATGTTGGTGCCGGCTTTCTGCAAATTACATACCTGGAAGTAACTTGGCATTGCACAAATTAAGAACTGGCAGCAAAGGACAAAGAACCAATTGTGGTGATGATGATGGGAGGAGCAAAGAAAAGAACCCATAAAGCTTCTTGGGCTAAGAAAAGTCATAGGGCTCAGCAGAGTAACAGTTGCTCCAGGAAATGGATTTCATCTCGGTTCCTGGAAGGTCCAGGATGGCCTTGATGATAGCTTAGTCCTTAGAGTAAGGGTCAGTTTCAGTCAAACACTTTCTATCTACTCTCTGGGATAGTTCCTCCAGTGATTGTTGCAGAGACTTACGTTTCTTCAAAATTGGTCTAACATAAGAACATCAAGAAGAGCCCTGTTGGAGCACATCAAAGGCCTGTCTAGTCCAGCATCCTGTTTCCCACAGCAGCCAAGCAGATGCCTCTGGGAAGTCCATAAGCAGGATATTAGGGTAACAGCCCTTGCCTCATGCAACGTGCTCTTGTCTCAGTCTTTGTGGTTGTTGCATCTCACAGATCAGCCTCTGATCAGATTGGGTGGATGCGCCACTCAGTCTATTTCCCAAGGAACCATTCATTCCATGAACTATTTTGCAAAGGGGGAGAGCTATAGGGAAACTGATCCTTAGTCTGTAGGGTGGGACCCTTTTATACCTAGATTTATAACAAGCTACTTGTTTCTCTTTACTCATCCACACTCTTGGGGGGGCGGGAGTGGTTGTTCCAATCTCCCATTTTTCTGTAAGGACAATGGCTCACTATTACTAACAGAGCCTCTGTCTTCCCCTGCCCTCATCATAGGCACCGTGGATGTCTGCATAACACCATATCTTTTTACTAATATAGAGAGCAATCAGCAGAATCGACTCCAAGCAAAAGCAACAGATCTCCTGCATTATTCACAGAAGTTCAACAGCTGATGCTGTTCCTCTTGAGTCCATTTGCAGTAGTACTAATAACATACCTCCACTGATTCTCCAAATATATATCTTCTCATGATTCAAAATACACAGCTGTAGGGGGGGTTGATTAAATGTGTTGCTGTGGAAGCTATTAAAAATTCAACATTCAAAAGCCTGCTGCAACGGAAGCAGCTTCTTCTATTTGGAAGTGGCAAGAGCATAATTGGGATTTGATGGCAACTCCTATTCCATGATAGTTAACAAAGAAGCATTTTCCAGGCTTCTCATGCCACCTCTCATTCAAACTTTGATGCACGAAAGTCCTCACATTCAGATCCTGGATGCTGCACTTTTAAGAAAAGATTGTATCTGATTATTTGGACTCTGGTACATGAAAGCTCATGCCATAATACATTTGTTAATGTATTTACATTGTATTTACATAATACATTTGTTAATCTTTAAGATGCCCACCAAAAGACCCTCTGCTTTTTTTGTTTTTATTGATTGATTAATTGATTGGTTTTGCTGCAAAAAACTACCTCTCTGCCAGTTCAAGACTGCATCCCATCGTACAAACTCACTCATAAACAAGTGTCCACTGGCCTGGACACAGGAAATCTTTGGAAGCACCTTTGCCCATGCGAATTCAGCTAAGAAGCTAAGATCAGTACAACAGCAAGGGTCCCTTGGCTCCGTGTCCAATCTTGTCGTGGCAGCCTAACTGATGAGGATGTCAGCCACTGCACTCTCCGTTGCTGTTTAGATTTATTTCCTGCCTTCTCTTCTTCAGCAGAAAAACTCAAGGTGACTAGCACAAGAAATACACAGATGTGTCAGACCTGGCCTCCCTCCTGTCACAGAGAGCGAATGGCTCCTGTTGGAGGGGTGAGTTGCCATTTTAGGTAGGTTTTGGATGCTCTACTAAATCATTGTCCTTTCATGCTCTTTTTGGGAACTGCTTTAGTTCCTTGCTTTACTGTTATCTTCTGCTATGCTTTCGATTTTTATTGTGGAATGCCTTGGGCAATTGCTTGGGAACAGCAGCTGATAAACTTTAAAAATGGATTTTAATTAGCTACCTGGAGAGATAGCGATTTTTGCATTTTAAAGTCCCGTGTGTTGCCGCAGATAACACCGGGCAGGCTTGCCCATGCATGTAGGGCTGGAGACAGACAACAGCTGTTCCAGGAAGTTTTCAGCACTTCTAAAGGGATCTCTGCTCATGGTACTTAGGCACCGATCCTACTTTTGCACTTAGTAAAACGCATGCAGCTTTTTAAAAAAAACTCTGCTTCATCAGAGGTGACAGTGGAACAAAATTAATGTGCGAGAATGTACATGTCAGAGACTGAACTTTGGACCTTCTGCGTGTAAAGTGTGTGCTCTACCACTGAGCTACAGCCCTTCCCTAACTAGGAACATAAGAGATGCCTTATACCAAATATAAACATCACTCCATCAGGCTCACTGATTGGTACCGTTCAGGGTTTCAGACCAGAGTCTTTCCCAGCCCTATCTTGAGCAGAGCTTGGAAAAGTTACTTTTTTTTAACTACAACTCCCATCAGCCCAATCCAGTGTCCATGCTGGCTGGGGCTGATGGAAGTTGTAGTTCAAAAAAGTAACTTTTCCAAGCTCTGATCTTGAGATGCCAAGGATCAAGCCTGAGATCTTCCCACCACTGAGCTATATGGCCTTCCCATGGAAAGCAAAACCTCTCCCAAACCACTTTTAGTTCCCTTGTCTTCTGTCTATGGCCTGTCACTTGATTTGTTTGTACTTGATGAATGGCAGCTTAATGTGGGAACAGACCCTGCTGAACCATCATTGCGTTTACAGTAATGCAATTATATAAGTAACATAGGAAATGTGCTTTACACTAGCTATTTGTTGATCTAGCCCAGTGTTATCTACTCCAAGCGGCAGTGGCTGCCCAGGAACACTCATCATATGCTATTTGGTCCCTTTTATTTTTTTTATTTTAATGGGGATGCCTGGGATTGAACCTGGGACCTTCTGCATGTAAAGCATGTGTTCTACCACTCAGCTATGGTCCTTCTGCTACGAAAGTTGGATTTGTGCAGCTAAAGCTGTGATGGCCCATTCACAGCTGTAAGTCACTAAGGCATCCTGTACTCACCTATTGCGCTGTTGTTCGACCTTGGGTCTCTAGATGTTATTGGACTACAACTCCCATCATCCTTGGCCATTGGCTAAGCTGCAGAGCTTGGAAAAGTTACTTTTTTGAGCTACAACTCCCTGATGGCCCAATCCAGTGGCCATGCTGGCTGGGGCCGATGGGAGTTGTAGTTCAAAAAAATAACTTTTCCAAGCTCTACTAAACTGGCTGGGGTTGATGGGAGTTGTAGTCCAACAACATCTGGAGACCCAAGGGTGAAGAACAGTGACCTATTAACTCAGTGAGATTTACTTCTGAGTATATATACATAGGATGGCACTGTGTGTGTGATGAACACGCATATGTGAAATGGATGAAATATTCACAAACTTTGCCAATGTGGACTTTGCCATCGTTCTTGCAAAGACTCAGAGACAGCTTTCGAAACATGCTGGAAAATTACTTATTAAATAGTATTATTGCCTGGGATTACTCAGATTTCTATGATAGGCTCAAGATATACTTCCCAATATACGTAAGAATCCCCCATATAAACTGATTGAAGACAAGATTTCCCTTCCACTAGCTTGCAACCTCCACCGCTCATCACGTCCACGGCCTAAAGGCTTATTTCAAAATTATGGGCTTGGAACAGTTCAGCTGGGTGGCTAGAGCTGCTCACCAAAGAATTCCAATGATGTAGCAGCTCTTGAACACCCCATTAGGTGGCTGCTTAATTAATGTAAATGATTGTTATGTCTCACTCACCGAGGATTATTTTACTCAAAGGAAAATCTACTCGCTGCCATAGTGGCCATTTAAGGGGTTTTTATAGGAACACTTGCATTACAGTTGGCCATTGAGTAAAAGGTAAGTAGCCATCCTAAATAATGGAAATGGAAGGTTTTAATTGGCTCAGTAACAGATTCTGCTGTATTTTATTCCAGGAATTAGAGTTTTATTGCAACCCTATGATAATGAGGGGGGAAGCACCATTGGCAAATGGAAGCCTTCAGCAAGCCAGGCCTGTGAGAAACACAGGAGCAAAATTTCATCTTTTTGTTTCAGACAGGGATCGAGATAGATAAGGCAGAGGAACAAAAGAAAATAGGACTTTGTATGTCCATAAATAAAGAGTATTCCTTCGAAACCAGCTTTTCAAAGAGCTACTCATGGGTTTAGATGATTTAGGCTGTGATCCACTGGGCACATTTTATTTGCTTGTCTAATCAACTGTGGGTTGATCCACACATGTAGCCATCGCTCAGTGAGTGCCAAATCTGGGTTTCTTGAGACAAGGCTGATCACTAAGGTGGTGGCACTGTTAGACAGGCAATCAAGCCACTCAGCAGTGGGCAGCAAGCAGCTCTGAGTAACGTGTTGGCCAGACTGCTGAGTCAGGCCACAGTCAGCCGCTTTATAGGACCACCTGGAACCATATTGAACTTATATCAGCTGATCCTTGCAATACCACCCCGTGCAGTGTTGTCGCTGAAGCACAGTGCTAGCTTCAGGGTTTTGCTTTGTTTTGGGGCAGATGAGCTTGGGCAGGATGCTCTCAGCAGGCCCATTTCATCTTTCCCAACATCACTGCTATTGGTTTGCTGCCCTTCCTTCTTTGGGACTGATCTGCAGAGCAGCCCAGAGGGAGAGCAACCTGGGGCAGCAGCTCCTTCTTCTTACACTTCCTGTCACTGCTTGATCATCCAGAGAGGGCAAGAGAAGAGGCAGTGGAAACAAGAAGAAAAAGAGTGAGGATGCACAGTGGGTTGCCAGTGGACCTCGTGCTCTGTGGTATGGGCCTTGGCAGGTGCCCGATAATACCAACTTCTGACGCTGGGTCTGGCCAGCAGCTTCTTCCTCTGGCATAGGAGCATAAAAGCCTGCTGGAGTCCAGGATCCTGTTCTCACATTAGCAAAAAAGCCTATAGGAAGCCTGCAAACAGGACCTGAGCACAACAGCACTCTCCTCACCTGTGGTTCCTAGCAACTTGTATTCAGAGGCATATTGACACCAACAGTGGCGGCAGAACATAGCCATTGAGTTCTCTGGGAAGAGGGATTGATTGTCAAACCACTCTTGAGAACTGTAGCTCTATGAGGGGAATAGGGCTCTCCTGACCACTCTCAGCAGCCTTCACAAATCACAGTTCCTAGGATTCTTAGATGGAACTTATGACCATTAAAGTGGTATAATGCTGCTTTAAATGTATAGTGCAGATGTAGCCATAAGGAATAGGGATGAGGCTTGACCAACACCTACATCCCGTGCACCATTCATTCTTCAAATTGCCTTCAGGTCCCTTTTATTCTTCCTAAAAAATCAGCTTCTATTTAATTTTTATTGCAAGGAAGCTGTCCCACCTTCTCCCACCGTTTCCTAAATCTCTGTGAAGCCAATTTGGAGCACAGTTGCATTCCTACCACAAGGTGGCACAGCTCACCCGCAAAGTAACTCTGCCTTCCAACAATAATAATAATAATCTGGTAATTCTAGGATAACATTACAAAGCAATTTTACGTACAATTGAACAAGTCACCCAAATAAGTCTAGGAGAACTTATGAAATAAAGAGGGAACACATATACACATAAAGGCACGTGATACTTCTGTGTATCACCTGCTGCCCACGCCAGAATCCTTAGAACACATTCATTGCACATTGACTGGGGAGACTCTGTGCAGAGTATCATTTGTGCAAGAAAAGTGCTGGAGATCACAGGGGAGAGACCAGATCTCAGGAGCAGAGCATCCGCTTTGCATGCAGAATCCCCAGCTCCAGATATAGCTGGGAGAGACTCCTGTTTGAAAACCTGCCAGTCAGTGTTGACATTACTGAGCTAGATGGACCAATGGGGTAACTCTGTCTGTAAAGTCAGCTTCCTAAGTTTCTAATTGCCTAGAGGTTGCACTCTTGAGCTGAGGGGGTGCCAGCCAACTGCAGGAAGGAACAGGAGGGACAGATACGTGTGTTTGTCTCCTGTCTTGTGTTGCAGCATAAATCCCTATGAGATGCTGTCCACACACTGGAGATGGTACATTTTACTTCATTCCATATCTTCTTTTTCAAATCACAATACCCAAAGGAGCCTCTGTGGCACAGACATCAACCCTGTTATCAATGTTTTTCTCACAAAGAAATTACATACGATTTCTCACATCCGGGAGATGGGGAGATGGCCTGTTCTGGATGGGATTGCGCTCCCCTGGAAGGAGCAGGTCTACAGCCTCAGGGTATTCCTGGATCCGACATTGTCACTGGAGGCTCAGGTGGCCAGGAGTGCCTTTTTCCAGCTCTGGCTGGTTCACCACCTTTGCCCCTTTGGGGAGATGACTTGGCCACAGTACTCCATGCTCTGGTACCTTCCGGAGTGGATTCTTTGAACGTGCTGTATGAAGGGTTGCCTTGAAGATGACTCGGAAACCTCAGCTGGTCCAAACTGCAGCAGCCAGATTACTGGCTGGGGTTCCCTTTAGAACTCATATAACCCATTTTAAATCAGCTGCAGTGGTTGAACCGGACTCAGTTCAAGGTGTGTTAGTTTTTAAAGCCGTAAATGACTTAGGTCCTAAATATCTGAGGGACTGCCTCCTTCCCTATGGGCCCTCTCGGGTGTTCAGATCAGCGGGGGGGGGGGGGGGCTTTTGGTAGTTCTGCCACCCTCAGAAGCTTCGGGGAGTAGCCTGGGAAAGAGCATTCTCTGTAGCACTGGCAGCCCCTAGGTTGTGGAACTTCCTCTCCACAGAGATGCATCTGGCACTATCGTTATACAATTTTCGGTGTCGCTGTAGACGCACCTCTTTACCCTGGCCTTTGACAGCTGAGATGTATATTTTTAGGCCCACCCTTTTTTGTATTGTGATTTTAAGTTGTTTGAACTATTTTTAACAATGTATTCTAAAACTGTTGTGACCTCCTGTGGGATCTTTCGGTGAAGGGGGTCATTATTATTATTATTATTATTATTATTATTATTATTATTATTATTATTATTATAACAATAAAAAATAACAGCTCTGTACAGTGGCCAGGTGAAAAACTGGACAGGGCTACTACACCTTTAATTGCCTCTTCTACATAACTATTAAAGGTGCAGGAGGCCTGCCCTCTTTTGCATCTGACCATCCTACATCCCTGTGGAGGATTTAACCGATCCATGAGTAAACATCTGCAGGGGAAGCCTAGCTGTTGGTGGTTATGATGAATTAAACTTTTTAGTCATTTCTTATCCAGAAGATCTCCAAGTAACTTAAAGCATAAGTAAAAATACATGATGATATAAACACATTGACACAAATTTACATGTATCGCTGTCTGCATCTGTACTAGGACTATTTCTGGGTTTTGGTGTGGAATTGTTTTTAAATGTTTCTATTGTTTTCAAACATGAAATAGTTTTATATATGGAACTGTTTTTAATTGTTTTTACCCTTTTCTTGTTTAATGGTTGTAACAGCTGCTTTATAATTGGCCATTTTATTGTTCTAACCATCCTGGGACCTTATGGTAAAGGGCAGGTAAAAAATATAGTATATAAAACAAAAACACATGCAGTTCATAAAAATAAACAAAGCAACATGCACAGACCCATAACAGCAGAAGAAAGCTCCAGCAGCACAACTGACAGCAAGCAACATCATCATAGTCCATCAAAAGCCTAGAGGAAGAGGCAAGTTTTTACTTGGCCCTGAAAATATGACAGTGAAGGTGCCAGACAGACCTCACCAGGGGGGACACTCCACAAACAAGTAGCCACAACTGAAAAGGCCCTCTCTTTTGCCGTCATCCTCTGGGCCTCCCCTACAGAAGGGACCCGGAGAAGGGTCTCAAGTAGGGTTGCCAGGCTCAGGGCCTGAGAAGGATTCTGTATCTTTAAGGGAAGAGAAAATTCCGCCAAGTGCAGGTTTTCTTGCAACACTGTAATGGGAAAAACCACAAGGTGAAATTCTCCCTTCCCCCTGCACAACTTTTAAAGATACAGAAGACCTCTTGGAGGACAGGCCCAGCCTCCAAGAGCAAGGAGTCACGTTGCTCTATAGCTTCAGCTGCCAACTCCATTTCCCTGAAACACAAAAGCCACTTTGCTTCCGTGCACTGAATCCTTTTGGTAATAAGCAATAAGACAACTCTTGGGAGAGTTATCTAATCTTAACTCCAGGGAGTCATCATCTAATCGCAATCTGGGGGTGATTTGAAGCAGTTCAGCTGAACCAAATGCCTTCCTACCCTACGCTAGGAGCGGTTTTTATTGCATGACAGGGATAGCCCATTGAGCCTTATTGCTTAATTAAAAACAAATTCCCAGGCAATTTCCTCCTCCTTCCCTGCGTTTCCATAAAACCATAGGAGCATGTAGCTAGTCTAAACTCATCCATTAACGGATGGTAAATGCAAATTTACAAGGAGCGCTGCAAAAAAACCCACATTTCTTTACCACTTGGGGTGAAATGGAAAACCATTTCCTATAATCTGCCCACTGCTGTGCACCAAGAGGAATAAATACAGGAAAGAGTCATTGTTCAGTGACTGGGTTTGCTGCGCTAGCAAAGAGAATTTAGGAGCTCCCTTCTACGTGACCAGCACAGAAAGGCTATTGCTCGTGTCAAGGGCAGGTCTTTACATTTACATGGCTATAACATCCTCATTTCCCTAACTTTTGTTGTTGTTGTATGGATGTGAGGCCATGTTTACAGACATTGCTGCTCAGTGGTAGAGCAACTGCTTTGCATGCAGGAGGTTCTAGCTCCAATCCCCGATGGCTTCTCCAGTTAGGACTAGGAGGGAAACCCTGAAGAAGCCACTGCAAGTCCATGTAGGCAATACTGAGCCAGGTGAGCCAATAGCCTGACTCAGTATAAGTCAGTATGACTCCGATATCCCTAAGCAGTTACTTCCCTTTAACACAGCAAGCCCTGGGTTGCAGGCCATGGTTCACAAGATTGTCACAGCAGAGGCTATCAAACCAGAGGTGGGGAACTTCAGGCCTGGGATGAAGTGCAGCCCTCCAGGCCTCTCCATCTGGCCCTTGGAATCAGGGGTGTGGTCGTCCAGAGTCTCGGGAGGGGGTTGTAGACCCCTTACTTTATTGGGAGCAGGGTCCCAGCCAGGTCCCTATTTACGAGCCAACCTTCATGAAAGGGGAGCAGGTTAGCCACTGAGAAGAGTCCTTGTCCTTTCATGCTGATTGGAGCCAATCAGACTGAAATGAAGTGAATTGGTCACTGAGAAGACTCTTCTCAGTAGCTAACACAAGGGTTCCCTTTCATGCCCATTGGCTCCTCTCCTAGGGACATCTGTTGTAGTGGAGTGTGGATTTGGAAATGACATGGAGAGCAAGGGAGAGGAGGGAAAGTGGAAAGGGGGCATGGCTGAGAGGGGGTGTGGTGTGGCTATCCTGAAGCGACCCTGCACTTCTGAATTTGCCACCACACTACTGCTTGGAATTTTCTCCAGACACACCCCTTCTACCTAGGCCATATCTCTGGCCCTGATTCGCACCCTTGCCTGACTGGAATGTCTCCTTCAACTCTGATCACATCTCTTGCTTGCCTGGAAGGAAGACAGAGAGGGGTTTACAAACATTAAAATGTGCATTTGTTGTTCTGCCCACTCTTCTCTCTGCCTCGGGCCAACACTGGCATGTGGTCCTCAGAAGCTGCCCAGAACAGGTGAATAACGAGCAGGTTGCAATGGTGAGGAGGAGGCGGCCATAGGGGATCTTGTCAGAAGGACCCCTTCCTGGAATGTGGGTCCTTGGCAGATGTCCAAGCATGCTAACCCATGACACTGGCTCTGTTGGCCAGACCTGGGTGCTGGCACAGAGACTCAATAACTGCCTGACAGCATTCAAGTGGCCAATTCATGACTTCAAAAAAGTACTACAGCTCAGTGGCGCAGTGTAAGTGCTGTTCTGCTTTATGTTGAAAGGATCAGGTTGCAGATGATGGGGAGGAAAGAGATTTTCCTCTGACCTTAGAGAGCTATTACCAGTCAGAGCAGACAGTATTGGAATTGATGGACCAGTTATCTGGCCTGTTATATGTAGGGATGGGGGACAAATTCAATGCAGTTTGCATTTAAAGGCAAACTTGTCAAATTTGCATTTTCCAAAACGATCCCCAAGCAGAAACATAGCTGCCCTTCGAAATTCAGTTATCCGAATTTCAGAATGCAGTTCTCCAGCCAAATGATGTGTACAAAAATGCATATACTATGATATCGTGTGTATAGAAATGCATTTATTTATGAAAATAAATGTGTAAAATGCATTGTATTAGGGGTAATTGAGTTGCAAAACAAATGTGTGTATTAGGCAGAATTGCTTGTAAAAATGTGTATAGTAAGAGAAAATTGCCCCAAAATGCTGATGAATTTTCACAAGGACTTTTTTTAAAATGCAAACTGATGTGGAAATGTGGAGAACTGAATTTAACATTGGAAAAATGATGAGGAAGTGAGAGAAACCTGTGTATAAAACAGCTTCCTGTGTCACATTGCCATCCTGACAGCCTCTTAATCATTGGCCTAAAGCTGCTCTCCGTTTTATTCATTGTAGTTCTTTTATGTACCTCCGTGAAGACTCTGTCTATCATGGTGAACACATTTACAACTTTTTAAATTAACTGATTATTATCATACACTTGTCCTCTGCAATATTATTTTACTTCTGATATTTGAAGTAGCTAATCTACCAAAGTTTTAGTGTTTGAAATACCTAATCATTCATCACGATTTCCCTTGTTATAATAAAAGAACAGACACTGAATCAAAGATGGCTGTTTAAATAAAAAGGGAGGTAGTGAAGAATGAGAATTCAAAAGAGGAATATGAAGAGATTTTTCTCCTCTGGTGAAGACAAAGTCAGAAAACACGGAATAAATTCAGTTTCTGGGCATGGGTACGTCAGCAAGATCAAAAAGAACATTGTAAAAAATGAAACAGTGTTCAATATTGCTTCCAAACTTGAAAATCTAAAACCTGATTTTGACGTTAAGACAATGTCAAGTGTTTACACTCTAAAGTTGAATCATTAAAAAAAAAAGAGTACTAATGGGATACATAAAATAGGTAATGTGATACTGGAGTCTTTGATTAGCAGTGAATAATCATTCTAGCCACACAAAACTTTTTAGATTTTGCCTGCCAAAGGATTCTGTATTGTTCAACAGTTAGAGACACTTTCTTTGTCAGAAGATAGTATCTTAAAAATGTTTTATTTATTTTACTACAAAATGTATATCCCTACCCTTCCTCCCAAAAAGAACCCAAGGCAGCAAGTGATAAAACATTAAAAACATCTTAAAAGCAAAACATCTTAAAAACAGTTCCTGTACAGAAGCAGACTGGGATAAAGGTGTCTACTTAAAGGCTTGTTGAAAGAGGAAGGTTATATTTCATTTCCTGCCAGTATATCTAAATGAAACGTAAATCAACAGTGATGACTTCCCTCAAAGAATTCTGGGAAGAATAATTTGACACAGCCTTTCCCAGCCTTTGGGTGCCCAGATGTTGCTGGATTACAGTTCCCATCATTCCTGACCATTGGCCATGCTGGCTGGGGCTGATGGGAGTTGTAGTCCAGCAACATCTGGGCAACCAAAGGTTGGGAAAGGCTGCGCTGGGGAACTGAGAATCATTGTTCTTCTGTATAATTTTATAGTAAACCATTGTGATTGTCTGAACAGAAAAGTGGTATATAAATATTATACATTAGGGATAGGGAACGTGTGGCCATCCAGATGTTACTGGACTCCAATTTCCTACAACTCTAGCTGCATGGCCAGAGGTTGGGTTTTTTTGGAGTTGCAGTCGAAAAACAATTGGAGGGCCAGAGGTCCTCCACTCTAGAATCAAAGAATTGTAGGATTAGAGGGCGCTTATAAGGCCATCAACACCATCCCCTTGCTCAATGCAGGAATCCAAATGAAAGTATATCCGGCAAGTGGCTGTCCAGCTGTCTCTTGAATGCCTCCAGTGTTGGAGAGCCCACCACTTCCTTAGGTCATTGCTTCCATTGCCATACTGCTCTAACAGTGAGGCAGTTTCTCCTGATGTTCAGTTGAAATCTTCCTTCCTGCAACTTGAGCCCAATATTCCATGTCCTGCACTCTGGGACGATCGAGAAGAGATCCCTGTTTTACATAAGCAATTCATGGCATTGCATAATGACAATTGTTTATGTCCTGTGGGTCAAATAGAAAGTCAAAACACTGTGTCAAGAGTAATCCAAGAAAAGCTGAACTCTGCAGCCACAGGTTCCCTAACCCCAAGGGAAGGTATGCGAATTGACGTGGATCGCCATATTTCATTTGATAATACATCCTGTTTCTGCTCCTCTTGGAGAGGAGAAATGGATCTTTATAAACCAAATGAATGTCTCTGTCTGCTGACCATCAGCTTTTAGCATGCCACACTGAACAACTTCTGTCAGGTGGTATGGAGGGAGTTCATTTTGGTACTTTTAGACTCTGGACTTAATGGCCTCATGGGTAGGAATGGGGAAGAACCTTGATTCAGCACTCATTTAACAGCAAAGCTACCTAATCTGCACTTTCTGAAACAATATGCAAGCCAAGACACAGCCATCCCTTGAAATTTCCACTTCAAATTTTACGATGCCGTTCTCTAGCCCAGCAGTGTGTACAAAAATGCATATGCTCCGGTAAAATGTGCACTGAAACCCATAAGTTAGTGAAAATAACATGCAAAAATACATTATACTAGGGAACATTGCTTTGCAAAAATGTGTATATTAGGCAAAAATATGTAATCAAGAGAAATTAGCATTAAAATGCTGGAGAATTTTATTAGAACCTTTTTTAAAAAAAATCACAAACGGATGTGGAAATGTGGAAAACTGAACATAAGAATGGAAAAATGAGAAACTGAGATAAACTGAAATGGACAGATTTCTCCACCCCTCCACCTCTCCTCCAGATGTTTTGGACTACAACTCACATCGTCTGAGGCAGCACAGACAATGGTCAAGGATGGGAACTGTATCCAAAACATTTATTTATTTATTAGATTTATATCCCACCCTTCCTCTCAGTAGGAGCCCAGAGCGGCAAACAAAAGCACTAAAAACACGTTGAAACATCATAAAAACAAACTTTTAAATATATTAAAACAAAACACCTTTAAAAACATTTTTTTAAAAAAGTTTTAAAAACACCTTTAAAAAAAAGTTGCAAATTCATTGTGAAGGTGGGGAAAACCACATAGCGAGTCTCATAATAAAGTACGTTTGTGTACACTTGCTCTATTTGCTTTTTTAAAACCCTTGTGTTACATACTTACCAATGACTGATGGGGCTACCTTTTAAACTGAAATGTTTCTTTTCTGGGCTTTTAGTATTCTTTGAAACTAATAACATGGTAGCTCTTTATATATTTTGGAGCTGAAACAGTCGTATAATCATGACTACCAACTCATGTCTCTCAACCTATAATCTTTGGTACAGTCTTCACTGTTGTTTCTAATTTGTGGAATGGACAATCCAGTGTATTATCTGGTGTAGGTTGTTTTTTTAAGCCTGCTTCTTTGTTTTTAGTTTTTTTCAATCTGCTACTTACAAAACTTTATTGTTGTTTTGTTTAAGTTTGTGTTTTTACAGTATTAGTGTAACATCCCTTTGGAATGTTATTCAAGTTGAAAATCAAGCTTTAAATGCTCAATAAACAAATGTTGGTTGCTTTGTTTAAATTATTGTTTTTAAATTTATTACCGTTCCATCCTTTTGGAATTTTATTCAAATGGAAAAGCATGCTTTAAATACTCAGTAAATAAACGTGTTGGGTGTATTTCTGTACCGCAAGTGTATTGCATAACAAATCTACATTCTGAGGGCCCCCTTTGTAGGGCCTCATGTCTTCCTTCACCCTACAAGATTTGTAACAGGCATGAGATGCTGCACAGCTATAGACTTTTGAGGGTCTCCACATGCACCTAGACCCCTTCAGAAGGGGTAGACTGTCCACCTCTGTGGGAAGGGAATTCCACAATTTAGTGAGTTCACTTTTTTTTTTAACCTGTTGTGAAATGTCTGAATGACCTGCCAAGGGCATATATAAGTTTTGAAAAATTGAATTCTCTGCTTCTGTAGACAGGAAAACTATATTGGGGTAAAAATTGCTGTTTGAGTCCATTAGGAAAAACAGCAACAACTCTGTTATCTATTAGGACCAACTCTAGCATTGCAAAGTAGTGAGTAAGCTTCCAGGTTCCATAGAATTCTTCCTTAGGCCCCATTTTAAAAAGAGTGGGGGAGAAAGATGTTTCAGGGCAAGATGGAAAATCCCCAATGTGTGCCTTTTTTCTTAAAAAGGGATTACAGGAGGTATTATGCCACGGGTGAAGAATCTGAGGCTGTCCAGATGTTATTGAGCTCCAACACTCTTCAGGCCCAGTCAGTGTGGTCAGTGATCCAATTTGGGGATGATGGGAGTTATAGTTCAGCAATATCTGGAGGCTGACGGTTTCCCCATCTCTGTATTACGGAGATGAGACATGGAGCACAATCTGATGCTTGTCCCACTGTCTTCATTGATGCTTACTTCCTAGTGTTTAGGATTGCAACCCTTTACACTGCAACCTTAATAGGATTTAATATGTGTTTAAGGATGTTTTGTTGTAACATATTTTAAAGTCTATTTTCATGATGCCTTAGAGTGTTTTGAGTGCTTTTGGTCTTTGCCACCCTGGGCTCCTGCTGGGACGAAGGGTGGGATATAAATCTAAATAAATACATAAATACATAAATAATAAACATGCTTACAAACTCCTGTTCTGAGTAGGGATGGAAGGATCTGTCCATTTCGGTTCTCTCTGTTTCTCATTTTTCCAATCTTAAATTCAGTTCTCCACATTTCTGCAGCAATTTGCTAAAAAAAAGTTCTCATGAAGATTTTTCAGCATTTTAGTGTGAATTTCTTCTACTAATACATTTTTGCATGCGGTTTTGACAAATGTACATGGTTTGGCAAGCAATTTCTCCTAATGTAAAACATTTTTGTTATCACTAATATATATTAGTGATAATAAAGGTTATTATCACCTTTAATGTTGTAGTACCAACACTTTAGAATTCCCTCCCCTTAAATATTAGACAGGCACCATTTCTGTTATCTTTATGGCGCCTACTGAAGACCCTCTTCAAGAAGCCTTTTAAGTAGAGACCTTATTGTAGTCTGTGTCTGTGTTGGAATTGCTTTTTAAGTTGTTTTTAAAGCTGTTTTTAAAAAAAAAATGTTTTAAAGATGTTTTGTTTTAATGGGTTTTAAAAGATGTTTTAATATGTTTTTAAAGTCTTTTGTTAAAACATCTTAAAATGTTTTAGAGTGCTTTTAAGGTTTTTGTTTGATGCCCTGGGCTCCTTCTGGGAGGAAGGGCAGGATATTAGGTAAATAAATAAATAATATATTCACTTTTGTAAACACTGGTTAGTTGGAGAACTGCTTCACAAAATTCAGATAAGTGCACATTTTAAAGGATGGCTGTGTTTTGGTTCTCATATTGTTTTGGAAATTATGAATTTGACAAATCTGGATTTAAATATGAACCGAAATCAAATTTCTCCCCCATCCCTACTTCTGAGTAATGGCTGAAGAATACTGATACTCTAACCTAATTAAGGCTGCAATTCTATCCATACTTGCATGGGAGTAAAAACCACTGAACACAACAAAACTTATTTCTATTGAGTTCAGTGGGGTTTCCTTCCATGTAAGCATGGACAGAATTTCCGCCTTAATTAGGTTAGAGTCCCAGTGTTCTTCAGCCATGACTCCCCAGAAGTTGTTGGACTTCAGTTCCCATTACCCTAGAAAGCTTAGCCAGTGTGAGGGATGATGAGAACTGGCAGACTACTGCCAGATTACACCTTGTCTGCGGGATCTGCACTGGCTGCCAATCTGCTACTGAGCCAAGTTCAATGTTTTGATATTAACATATAAAGCAATGTACTGCTTGGGATCAGGTTATTTGAGAGGCTGCTTTGCCTCTTACCTATTGGGTATCAGTAGGTTACTCCATTCTGCAGCAAAGTCTGTCTTTGAAGTCTTTAAACTATCAGAAGCCTGCTCCATAGCAACTCAGAACGGGGCTTTCAGTGTGTCTTGATACCGGCAAGACTGACTCTTTTCTTGTGAATGCACAGGGTCAAGGGTTCTTGCTTTCTCCTTTCATCTATCTCTACCCAGAGATCTTGTATGGAACATTAGTTCACCTAAGATCACTGGTTATCAACAGCAATCATCAGAAGGTAGGTGGATAATAGAGGACACCCCACTCGAGGATTCTTGAATCTTGGGATGTACCAGAAATTTTCAATTTAGGAGTCCGACTTCAGCTAGCAAAATAATCTTTATAGTATATGCTATTTATTTATATCTTGCACACTACAACTAATAAAATGCATTCTATGTGGCCTTAGCCAACACTGGAGAAACAGAAAAGAGGAATACATCCCAGCATGAAAGAAGTTGCTGGATATCCATTTAACATCATCGTGTAATACTTTGAAGGCATATCTTAGTTAAAACAGGTTACAACAGATGAAATACTGAGTTAAACTCTGTCATATTACAGAGCGAAAGTTACTAAGTACACGTACATGTTATAATACAACTCCCATCAGATGTCATGGATGGAATAAATGGAATGGTTCTCCTGCATTCTCTTTGACTCTCACTCTAGCCAGAGTGGAAGGTAATGAGTGCTGTAAAAGCTTAGCTTTTATACACATTCTTATTAAAGAAAAGGGGGTATCTTTCCATGGTCCTATCAGCTACTGTCTGTCTGTTGCGCTTCCCCATGCATTTTCTATGACTAATATCAACAACTAGTTTACCTCACTGTCTGCAGGTATCAGCCACGCCACATAAGGAGTTTTCTTGTTGATATAGCCAGAGTGTTGTCTGACTGCCTAGACTTCCTTATCTCTTTGTACTTTGCCTCATAATAAAACATTGCTTTATTCAGTATGTAACACAAGGGTTTTAAAAAAGCAAAAAGAGCAAGTGTACACAAATGTACTTTATTATGAGACTTGCTATGTGGTTTTCCCCACCTTCACAATGAATTTGCAACTTTTTTTTAAAGGTGTTTTTAAAGCTTTTTTAAAAAAATGTTTTTAAAGGTGTTTTGTTTTAATATATTTAAAAGTTTGTTTTTATGATGTTTCAACGTGTTTTTAGTGCTTTTGTTTGCCGCTCTGGGCTCCTACTGAGAGGAAGGGTGAGATATAAATCTAATAAATAAATAAATGTTTTGGATACAGTTCCCATCCTTGACCATTGTCTGTGCTGCCTCAGACGATGTGAGTTGTAGTCCAAAACATCTGGAGGAGGGGTGGAGAAATCTGTCCATTTCAGTTTATCTCAGTTTCTCATTTTTCCATTCTTACGTTCAGTTTTCCACATTTCCACATCAGTTTGTGATTTTTTTAAAAAAAGGTTCTAATAAAATTCTCCAGCATTTTAATGCTAATTTCTCTTGATTACATATTTTTGCCTAATATACACATTTTTGCAAAGCAATGTTCCCTAGTATAATGTATTTTTGCATGTTATTTTCACTAACTTATGGGTTTCAGTGCACATTTTACCGGAGCATATGCACCTTCACAATGAATTCGACAGACATATTTACCAACAAATCAAACACTGATTCAGTCTTCCAACTCCCCCACATTTAGGAAAGTTTATTTTTTAAAAAAGTTTTAAAATATTGCTTGTAAATTTATTGAATTGAAAGTTTTCCATTGCCTTAAAAAAAACTTTAAAAGTTGTAAAATGGGGGGGGTTGAGTCTTTGTAGGCATCAGCCAATCATGTGCATAGTTAGCTTCTGCGGCAAAAATGCAGAATCAGTCTTTCCTAACCTTGATCCTAGAGAGAAGATGGTTTGTTGCCACAAAATATAGTGAGTTGCTTCCACAGCAGTCAAATTGTGTATGTTTCTATACATTCAGCAATGTTGTAAATCAGGGACTTGTGGCCCTTCAGATGCTATTGGACTATAATTCCACATCTGACCATTGCTTTTGTGGCTGATGGGTTTCCTGACCCTGTTCTAAATGACAGAACAAAACAGGAGCCTTATAGAATCAACATTCTGAATGCTACATTTCAAGATTTACAGCAACCAGCTCTTCCATCCTGGGACAGGATTTGTTGTATACGGGCCCTCTTCACAGATGCTTATAGGGATCCTTCTTCCTTACATAGATCCTTCTTTAAAAGGGAGCTTCCATGACTTCCACAAACCAGTGGTTTTAACAGGAGCCATATATTTAGCAAGCTGCTTGCTTCTAGTCCACAGGAAAAGACCTAGCCCAACTGCTCCTAGGTTAGAAGTTCTATCCTGTTCTTCCTCCAGCAGCAAATAGAACTGAAAGAATGCACTATCGTGCAAATCTTGGAACTCAAATATTTTATTTTACAGTGATTTTCGTAACATTTTTAAAGAAAACACTGACTATGTCGGCAAAGTGTTAAAAACAGAAGGGAGTAGAAAAAGAGGAAGCCCATACAAGAGATGGATTGATTCTATAAAGGAAGCCACAGACCTGAACTTACAAGATCTGAACAGGGTGGTTTACAACAAATGCTATTGGAGGTCGCTGATTCATAGGGTCGCCATAAATCATAATCGATCGAAGGCGTATAACAACAACAAATTATGGGCAATACTTTCCAAGTAAGAATAATTAAGTTTTCGCAGTGGAGGAAGAGAAGGATGTGTGTGGCAGAAACGAGTTGTCTGTTAACTCAAAGGGAGGTTGTTTGAGGTGCCAAGAGTCAAAGACCGAACCTGGGACTGGATTCCTGCAAACACCTGTGCTCTCTGCCCTCCCTCTTCCTGCCACTCAGCCAGGGGATATGAACCCATGCAATCCAGGTCCTAGTCTGACACTTTAATCACTACACCACACTGCCTCTGTCTCACATGCTGGCGACAAACAAGAGTGGAGGGCTGAAAGATGACTGGCTCAGGATCACCACTGAAACCTTGAAAGAAGCAGACTGGGGATTGGGTTTGGACAAAGCAGTTTTAGGCTATGTGTGCACCGCACATTTAACGCATATCCCCCACCCTCAAAAAAAGAATTCTGGGAAATGTAGTTTACCTCTCACAGAGTAGTAATTCCCAGCACCCTTCACAAACTACCGTTCCCAGGACTCTTTTACGGGTGTGTGTGTTTTAAATGTATGACACGTAGGTACTACGCTGGCTCTTTTGAAAGCGTAGGATAGGGGCTATACAACAGTAAGGCCCGTGGCCGGGGGGGGTTCTGGGGGGCGCCCCCTAAACAAAAATTCTCCCCCTATTACTTTTTTAATAATTCAATTTACTAGTGTTTTTTTTCTAGGCTCCCTATTTTTTTTTGCCCCCTGCCTCTGCCATTGGCTGCCTCGCTCGTATATTCTTGTCTTTTTTTCTTCTTCGCGTTCTTTTCTTTTCTTTTCTTTTCTTTTCCCCTTTCGCCCGCCCACAAAACTCACCAGGCTCCGACGGCGCCCTTTGATTGGCGGCTGCGCTAGTCGGGGGCGTAGTTAGCATGGAATGCTGAGGCTGAGCTTTCCAGAACCGGACGGTCCTGCTTCGAGAGGCGGCCTGCTGATTGGCTCGCCGATAGACAGGAGGGGGGGAGAATGGAATGTTGGGGAGTTTGAGCGTTCTGGAGATTTTGTTTTGTTTCTAAATCAGTGCCCTTACGCAGGCGCGGATGCAAAGACTACGCCGGGAGTGATTTACCGGCGCGAGCCTATGCATGCCTACTCAGAAGTAAACCCCCTGAGGTCAATGGGACTTGTTTCCAACGTAGGGTTGCAGTCTCAGCGTAGAGACTACCTGGATTAAAAGGGGTAGGGAAATCTCTGGAAGTGGACGAACTGCTGCAGATCCCTTGAAAGCTGGAGGCGGATTTCCAGGTATCGGCTGGCGAGGTCGAAGGAGCCGGTAACTCGGTTGGGACAGGAACCAGGACAGTCACGAGGAGGTACATTCATACTTCTGCGATTTGCCTCCTCCGCGCTCTCCGCCCTGCGCGATTTTAGGGCGAGAGAAACGCACGTGGGTGTCTCTTCGAGGGTCTGCTTGGCGGTGGCTTTTACGGAGCTTGGAATTCGCGGTTCCTTTAAAGTTTCAGTACTTTACCAAACGGCTGCGGCTTGAGAACGAGCAAACGCGCTACTTTCACGTGAAAGGGTCTTGGTTTTTTTAAATGCCGTTTCCGGCCCTGGGCGCGTCTTTCAAACTTAACCATGGACTCTCTGGATCTGTTTACGATCGAAATATAGTTAAACGGATGCGTTTTCAAGAACCCCGCTCACTTTTTTTAAAGCGTGATGGTGAGGCGGCACCAGATTAGAGAATCCGGGATTTTATTTTATTTTGGGGGAGAGGTGCCCAGCAGATATTTGTTTTAAATTGTTGTGGCCAGGAGGAATAACAAATGTTGCTTGCTTCAAATGAATAAAATCCATGGTGCCCTGAACGGGAATGGTGATGAGATTCTCTTGCACGTGGGAGGAGGACCATCTGTGGCCTTCCAGATGTTGTTGGGCTGCATCCTGGCCAATGGGATAATTGGAGTGGTAGTCCAGCAACATCTGGAGGGCCACCAGTGCCCCATTCTGGCTCTTAAGGTGTGTCTGATTTCACACTGTGTGCATACTGCATGTTTAGGCCTCATGCCCTGAATCGCCTCCAAAGCCCTTTGATAACGCATTAAGAAACAGTGAAACTAAGAAATGCACCTGTCATTGGGAGTGTTGAAACAGCCAGGTGACTAAAAAGTCAAGTATGAATCAGCTGGAGACACTGACAAGTAGATGACACAGGTGTGAAGAGGTTGAAGATCTTGGTGCAACTCTAAATTCATATTAATCCCTCTCGCTGTAGGATGATGATAAAGCACTGATAGTCCTCTCTGTTTGTGCCTCTAGCCTGTGAGAAGTATCAGCCTCAGTCAGTCTTGGTTTACAAGACACCGCCTACAACAGCAACAGAGTTCTGTTTATTCTGCACCTTCCTTCCTTTTCTTCACCCCCTCCTCCGGCTTTTATCCTGGGGAAGGATCAAAGCTCAGTGGTAGAACATCTGCATTGGAAACTGCTGCTCATGTGTTGCTGTATTGTCCTTTTTATCGAGACTCCCGATTTGATCTTATTAACCCAATTCTTAAAAAAATCCCAAGGAAGTCTGATGCATTTTATTTAGAATATTTACTCTCAGATAGGAACCCGCGGGTCGCAATTAATGTGGCAAGATTCTATGCTTCAGCTGTTACCTGTAGGACAGTGATGATGGCAAATAATAATAGATAATTTTGGGGGGGCTATTGCACATTGAAATATTTATTCAACACTATTAGTGCCATGAGAGCCAGTGTGGTGTAGTGGTTAAGGTGTTGGACGTTGACCTGGGAGACCAGGGTTCAAATCCCCACATAACCATGGAGCTCACTGGGTGACTTTGGGCCAGTCACTGCCTCTCAGCCTCATGAAAACCCTATTCATAGGGTCGCCATAAGTCGGAATCGACTTGAAGGCAGTACAATACAATACATTAGTGCCATATTATCTCATGCGGCTGCTGTTTGTTTCCTTCTGTGTACAATATTGATTGTTTTATCATTTTATTGTTTTAATATTTTATAGTGCTGGTCTTTGACCGTAATAATGATTGATTGATTATGATGAACATCTGCATTGGATGCAGAAGCTCCCAGGTTCCAACGGATGTTTCTATCCAACTTTGAGGGGCAGGGAAGTTGGGCAGCTATGGTGGGTGCACCGGGGGAGCAGGAGACCTGGCCTCCTCTCTGGGATATTGGGCTGCCCTGCAGATTTATCAAGATGCAAACACCATTTGGGTTGGTCTTTCACAGTCCAGTCTGCTTGCTGTGTAGCTTGGAAGAGTTTGGTGGCATGTGCCTCTGAGGATATGGTGAGTGGTGGCAACACCTGTGATCTCCAAAGATGGAGAATTATATTTTTGTATGTTTGTTGGTGTTCTTAGTTTGCTTCTTTTCTGTGTTACTTACACGGTGTGGGCCCGCAATACCTGATGGAACGCCTCTCCCGCTGTGAACCTACCCGTACACTTCGTTCGACATCTAAGGCCCTCCTCCGAGTACCGAGTCATCGAGAAGCTCGGAGGGTAATGACAAGATCCAGGGCCTTTTCTGTGGTGGCCCCCGAATTGTGGAACAGTCTCCCCAAGGAGGTACGCCTGGCGCCTATGTTGTTATCCTTTTGGCGCCAGGCTAAAACCTTCCTATTCTCCCAGGCATTTTAATGCTTTTTAATACATTTTAATATACTCTTATGTATTTTAATGCTCTAATGCTTTAGTTATCTTAAATATTATTTAGTGTTATTATGCATTTGTATTTTATATCTAGTGATTTTTGTTGACTTATTGTATTATTGTATGTTGTACACCGCCCAGGGAGCCATTGGTTATGGGCGGTTTATAAATGAAATTAAATAAATAAATAAATAAATAAATAAGTAGGGCTGGGAGTGACCCCCACTTGAAAACCTGGAGAGCCACTGCCAGTCAGTGTGAACAGTACTGATGTAGATGGATTAATAGCCTGACTCTGTGTAAGGTAGCTTCCGTGTTCCTTTGTGTCACACAACCGATGAGGGGACTTTTCTGTGCAGGGCCCGCTTGAAATCCTTCCCATTCTACAGGATTGCTGGGTTGTAACCCAGAGACAGCACCTTTACCTTCAACAGTGCACAGGGCGAGAGGTTGCTGACGCTGCCCCTTGCTTCCTAGATTCACTCCAGCACCCCTTTCCCCCTGTGGGACTTGGTTATCGCCTCACCATGCATCCTGCAAATGGGACTGGAGGATATGCAATGGGAACCTGAAAGAATGAAGATGGCTATGCAGTGGAGACTGCACCGCCTGCTGCCTCTGCATCCTTAAAGGTGGAACTGCCGCCTCCAGGTTGCAACTTAGGAGCCATGCCGTTATGGATGCCTCCATGCCACAAGCAGATTGTCTGCAGTGACTCAGGATATTCTCCACTCCCTTGCCCTGGTGTGGAGGAAATTGACCAACTAATTGCACCATACAGGCGGTTTGAGGGGTGGAGGCAGCCACCGGGGGAGTGATTTTTAGCTGCCACCAGTTTTAATGTGGACCTACTCCTGTGGTCGTAACAGCAGCCTGGCTCAGACAAATATAATCTAGAGTAGCTTTTTCTCTACTTTAGCATCATGCCCAGAAAATGTCAGGTTGCTGTTTCAAAGACACAGAGATATGGGAAGCTGTCTTATATTGAGTCAGACCATTGGTCTGTCTAGCTCAGTACTGTTTACACTAGGTCTGGGGAACCTGTAGCCCTCCGGATGTTGTTGGACACCAACTCCCATAAGCCTCAGCCAGCATGGTGAGTGGTCAGGAACGGTGAGAGTGCAAGCCCAGCTATATCTGGAGGGCCACAGGTTCTCTGTCCCTGGTCTGCACTGGCTGACAACAGACCTTCAGGGTTTCAGATGGGGGTCTCTCACAGCTCTGCCTGGAGATTCAACCTGGGACCTTCTGTGCGCAAAGCCGATGCTCTACCACTGAGCTACAGACTTTCTCCATGAGCAAAGCCTGGGGGGTGGAGAGGAGGAAGGAAGGGTCATAACACTGTGTTGCTCTTGAAGGTGGCTTCTTGAAAAGAAAGATTTATTGTGGCAGATGTTTCTCATGGATTCAAGAGCCTGCTATGTCAGATGTGTTTTGCCTCCATTGGGCATAGAATGGAGCAGGGAAATGATACCCAATAGTGGCCAAATTGGTCAGGAAACAATAATAACAATACTGACTATTATTAATTAATTAATTAATTAATATTCTACTATTCCTCCCAGTAGGAGCTCAAGGTTGCAAACAAAAAACACTAAAACGTCTTAAAACAAAAATAATTAAAATATATTAAAACAAAACCTCCTTAAAAACTTATTTTTAAAAAAGCTTTAAAACCTTAAAAAGCAATTCAAACAGACGCATACGGCTTGTTGAAAGGGGAAGGTTTTTCGTGAAGATTCGTCTGTAAAGATCCAACATATGCAAGATAAGCATGGTGATAATTTGTAGCAGCAACGCTTGCTGTTGAGAGTGGCAGGTGGGGAGTTAAAGGTCTCTGTGTCTCAACTAATATGGGGATGAATCAATGGGTGGAGCCAGGTGCCTTGCTAGCCCTCCGGCCCTTTGCTGAAATCAAACTGCGACACCCCCTTTTGTTTTGTTTTTAAAAAGCTGCCAGTCTGGGTTTTTGGAATAACTACAGCTGTGTTTGGCACACGTAGATCTCAGCAGGCCTGGACCACACACAGAGAAGGGTCTGGGTCACTGTCCCACCCTTTCACACCGTGAATGGTCATGGACTGGGCGCAGAGGATGAAGTCCTGGAACCAAGTTACTCCCAACTGCTCACAGCAGAAGGGCACCAGAGAAGTAACTGACTCAGTGTTACTCCCATGCGGGTCCCAAGGAGTTTCTTCTGAAACTGGTTGACTTGCACGCAGTAATTTACTCGCCCAGAAGGTGGCTTCTTGATGCTGTTAGTCATAGTCCCAAAGTGTCATATAAGGGATATTGAAGTCAGGGTTCCACCTCTGAGTCATGATATCTCCAAACTCATGCTAGACCTTCCTTTTTTTGGAATTAGTTTCTACATTAGTTTCTACAAGTAAGACCTGCAACAAAATGTTGCAGCATGGAGTGTGCTCTGTTCAGCTTACTTTCTATTCCGTCTTCCCACCCTGACAGTTAGACAACATTTCATGGCCACTGAGTATGTTCAGTTCCAGTTGGGTTGGGTTTTTTGGGGGGGGCACCCTAGGTTTTTTCTAAATAATGTTTGTACATCTGGACATATTGGGGTTCCCCCACCCATGTTAATACCTCTCTCTTATATGTGGGTGGTGCCATTTTGGCTACATAACAATCAGAAACTGAGAGAATTACTTTCTTTTGTTTCTTACACAGTTTGTGGTTCTTACACAGTGCACACCACAAGCAAGGTTTCCTGATTTATTTCCTGAGTTCTCAACATCACCAGTTTTTCTTCTCTGAAATGGGCATTTTGTGGTGATCCTGACAGTTTCTTAGATTTCCCAGTGTGCCCCAGGCCCCAAAAGGTTGGCGATTCCTTGTAGCAGAGCACTCATCTTGAGCAGCCTTTTGGTGGTGAAATTCACACAGTGGCACAGGCAGTTTCAGTATCTTAGGCAAGGTGAACCAAAGTTCAATCAGCACATACTTTTGCCAGACAGGGAGGTAGATTGGGGTCTGGGTGAAACACAGACAGTGCATCCCAACTCTCCCACCTCAGGCAGGATGAAATGGAAAGGGACTGCCTTCAAGTCGATTCTGACTTAGGGTCTATGAATAGGGTTTTCATGGTAAGCGGTATTCAGAGGGGGTTTACCATTGCTTTCCTCTGGGGCTGAAAGGCAGTGACTGGCCCAAGGTCACCCAGTGAGCTTCATGGCTGTGTGGGGATTTGAACCCTGGTCTCCCAGGTCCTAGTCCAACACCTTAACCACTACACCACACAAGGTGTCGCAAAAGAGAGGTGTTCATGTTTTTCCAGAGGCTGCTTTCCCTCATCCTGGTTCTATGTTACTATATTCCTTAATGGTAGTTATGGGTGAAGCTGTGGCCCTCGAGATGTTGCTGAACTACAGTTTCCATCATCCTGGCCCTTGGCCATGCTTGCGTCTCTGCAACAACCATGAGGGCCACAGATCCCCAACCTTTGCTATATGGAATGAATTCTGAAAACTAGGGGGCCGTGCATCTTCCCATTTCCTGAGATCAAAGGCCCTCCTCCTGGTGCCTACTCCAAGGAAAGCTCGGAGGGTGGCAACAAGGGCCTTCTCAGTGGTGGCCCCCCAATTCTGGAATGATCCTTTTGACGAGGTGCGCCTGGCGCCAACACTGTTATCTTTTCGGCGCCAGGTCAGGACTTTCCTCTTCTCCCAGGCATTTTAGCATGTGTTTTAAATTGTTTTTATATTGTTTTAAATTTTAAAATTGTGTTTTAAATTGTTTTTAAAATATGTATTTTAAATTGTATGTTTGTTTTAATGTTTTTGATTGCTGTAAACCGCCCAGAGAGCTTCGGCTATGGGGCGGTAGACAAGTGCAATAAATAAATAAACAAATAAATAAATAAATGATGGGAAGACAGCTCCCAAGTTCGCTTAAATTAACGGTTCTTTTAACTATGCAGCAAAGACCTGTCTCCTTCGCATCTTGCAACAACCAGTTGGTTCTAGCATTGCCTTCTGTCTCTGAGGACTTTTGTGTTTAGTTGTTGCAGCAGAAACATGCACTTTGCTCCAATTGCATTTCAGAAGAGGTTATTCTCTGCGGCACAATACTGGCCCACAGTAGCAAAGTTGTTCGAATTTTTCCCATTGAAATCCACTGCAGTCTTACACACACTTTCTTTGGAGTATGTCCATTGCGCTCAGTAGGAGTGCCTCTAAATAAACATGCAAGGGATTGTACTGTTAAAGTGTTTCACTTTGGCTGCACATCATGCTGAAGGGTTCAAGATGTTTTCTGCCGTCGTTAAGACCAAAGTTTTTTTTTTCTTTTAACTTTTCATACAATCATTTTAAAAAGCCAAGACCCTTGGGGCTTTAAATCACGGCTGCAGTCTTTGCAAAAATGCATTTGGAAGGAAGAGGACCATCTGTCCGTAACCTAAACTTTGCAAATGATTGCTAAAGGCCATTTAAAATTGCTGTGTCTGCTCTGAAAATTATGGAGTCACAAGGTTGTTTTGCTTCAGACTTTCTTCCTTCTGATCTTGCTTAGCCTTTCTCTCTTGTCCCTGTTTCATTTCTGTATCTGAATTTTGCAATGTGTCCCTTGTGCTAAAATTTCTCTTTATTTTATTTTTTCTCTGAAACGGATTGTTTTGTGGAAGCCAGTGACCTCTCCACGTTTTGCTGTTATCTGCAAACTGAACTGGGTGGATCACTTCAGTTGTATCTTTCACCCAGTTCTTTACCCTAATTACATGAAATTGCACAATGTTTTTGTAGGGCAATCATGAATTTATTCACTGCCTCCAAACCTCCCATTGGCAAACTTAATCAGGATCCCTTCATCAACATTGGGGGTTGCCACAGACTCCATAGTCAAGTAAATTCTGAGGAACCCAACTGTAGTTTCATTTTCATTGTGAACTTCTAGGTCAGTGGTTGCCAACCTGGGGGCCATGAACAGTAAAGAAATGAATTACTTATTATTATTTTTTAAACAGTCTTCACTCTCTGGATGCTGCCTGCTCCCCACTGCCGCTGCAGATGACACCTCCCTCTTGCTCCAAACGAGAGGGGAGGCCTTTTGCTGAAGCGCCAGAGCATCTTTCAGGCGCACTAAGGGCAGGCATCTGCCTATAAAACAACTGGCAGATGCTGAAGGAGGCTGAGGGTGGAGCTACCGGGAAGAAGAGGGGATTACTATAGCTGACTCCTATCTCCTCACACTGCTGCTGCTAATGGCACTCTTACTTAGAACAAGTACTGCAGCTGAAATGTATTTATTTATTTATTTATTATTGCATTTATATCTCACATTTCCTCCAAGTGGTGCACATAGTTCCCTCCCCTTTCCATTTTATCCTTACACCAACCCTGTGAGATAGGTCAGGCTGAGAGACTGTGTTGGGTCCAAGGTCACGCAGTGGGCTTCATGGCTGGGTAGGGATTTGAACCTGGATCTTAGTCCAACACTGTAACCCACTGTACATCTTCAGACAGTGGGGGGGGGAGGCGGATACCAGTTTCATTGGACCTTTGCACCCTGTCTGCAGGGAGCTTTTTATGGAAAGGGATATTTAGAGATAGGATTTTGCCACGCACCATTTTTTTTTCAATTAACAGAGGCTAACATTACAATTAGCATGGTGGGGTCACAACATTTTTTGAGATTATAAAGGGGGTCCTGTACTCATATAGGTTGGGAACTACTGTTTTAGGCTATTGTGTTACATTACACCTGTATTACTGATGGAACTTGTTCTAAAGAACCTTGGGAGACGCAGATTTGTGAGACTACTGTAAATTTTTGGCTTCCTAGTCTCTTTCCAAAACTCCAGAGGTTCCTTATTTGGGAGGGGCAACAGATGTGCCTGCATGTATGTGTGGATTCATGCATGCAAAAAAAGGTCTCCAGTTATGTCCTTAACATTTTCAAGTAGGGCTGGGAAAGACTCTGGGATAGCCATTGCCAGTGAGTGTCAGACCATACTGCGGGGTGGGGAACTTTTTTTAGCCCGAGGGCCACATTCCCTTCTGGGCAACCTTCCAAGGGCCACAAAAGTCAAAAGTGGGCAGGGCAACAAATGGAAAATTTAGCTTTGTACATTTCTGCGTGCACCCTTCCCCCCCCCATCCTCCATCGAAGCAAGCAAGAAGCATGATCACAGTGCAAGGATGCTTTCCAGCCAGGCGAAAATACTTGGGATGCAAATCAGGGCCATTGGGAAGTGGGAGGGGGTGGCTTTGGGAGACTCCCAAGGGCCAGACAGAGAGGTCTGGAGGGCTGCATTCCCCCCCCCAGGGCCTGAGGTTCTCCAAGCTTGCTAGGTAGACCATTGGTTTAACTAACTCAGTATGAGGCAGCTTCCTGTGTTCCGAAACAGGTTGGAAGCAGCGTTGAGGCTGTAATGCAGACATGTCCTGAGACGCATTGTCTGTGCTTTGCTCTCTCTGAAGATAATGTCTTTTTGTGTCTTGCCAGTGTGGCATGAGCCATTATCATTGCAGAGCTGCCCGTGCATATGCCCACATTGACTGTTCTGATCTCCCAGTCTTATTTTTGAAGCCTAGCCATGTTTTTGGAGGAAGATCTTAAATCCTTCCCAGGGGCTCCTGCTTTCTGAAGTGAGGCAAGTGACAACCAAAGAAAGGGTCCCCTTGGTGGTGGTGCCTCATCTACGGAATAATCTCCCCAGAGTAATCTGCCTGGCAACTTCATTGCTAAATTGTAGGCTTGTTTGTTTACTTGAGCTTTTTAAAATTTACATCGAGTTCAATTTTTGTACCTGTGGCTGCCAGCTTATTTGATATCTTTATTTCTTGTTTTAGGCTGCAATTGTATATTTATATTATTCTATTTACTGAATTTATTACACACCCGGTAGCTATTGATTTCTGGGTGTCATAAACACAAAGAAAAATTAAAACGATAAAATCACAAAAACCACAACAAACAAGATGTGTACAACTTAAAAACATAATACTACATCAATAAGAACTGGGAGGTTAAAAAAATTCACATTCCGAAAACCTGTTTGAACAATACAGTCTGTAAAAGATGTCTAAAAGAAAGTAGGGATGTCTTGTATTGGCAGGGAGTTCCACAGGGCAAGGCTTGCCACGCTATAGGCTCAATCCCTGGTAAAGGCTGACCAAACATCTGGGGCTTGGGGGGGCTCCCCAAATTGCCCCATCAGAAGATCTTAGCAATCGAGGTGGAGCATAAGGAAACAAGCAGTCCTTTAGGCAAGTGCAAACTCCTAAGGCTGATGGCCTGAAAAGGTTGTGGGACACTATGGGGAATGGTCACATTTGGGTATATAATGTATGCACCTTTCGCTTTGCTGGCAAACTTCTAATTACTTAACAAATCCAGGATTAAATAGTGGCATTGAGACATAGGCTGCAGTCTACAAGCTTATTCCGGAGTTCATTTGTGGAAACCAGTGGGACTATTTTGGAATCAACTTAGTTTATAAAATGCCATCTCCAAATGGCACTTTTACAACGTGTAAAAAAGATGACAGCAAGCAGAGAGAAAAAGGCAGATACAAGTGTAATAGGGTGGATAGGCTAAGGCAAGGACTTTACAGAAATGACTGAATGGAGCCTCCATGTTCAGGCAGTGTATTTCCATATGTGTGTGTGTATGGTGTACTGGTTAAGGTGCTGCACTACTACCTGGGAGACCAGGGTTCGAATCCCCACATAGCCATGAAGCTCACTGGGGGACCTTGGGCCAGTCACTGCCTCTCAGCCTGATGAAAACCCTATTCATAGGGTTGCCATAAGTCGGAATTGACTTGAAGGCAGTACATACATACACATGTGTATATATATCTATATCCCACATTTCCTTCCAAGGAGCTTAAGGTAGCATACATGCTTCACCTCTTCTCAATTTTATCCTCACAACAACCCTGCGAGGTAGGCTAGGCTGGGAGAGATGATAAATTGACATATATGATGAATTAATAATTATTTAATAAATTAATCAAAATAAGTGTGTGGCTGGAGGTCATTCCGTGGGGCTTCATGCCGGTGGAGATTTGAACCCTGGTCTCCCAGGTCCTAGTCCAGCACTCTAACCACTACAACCTGCTGGCTGTCTATCACAGGGCGGTGACAAACTAGACAGCTGTTGCTTGTAAGCTTTCCAAAAATATTTGGCTGGAAATATGATGCTGGAGTAGGTGGCCCCGTGGTCCAATCCATCAGGGCTATTCTTTTTGTTTGCCCAGTAAGGTGGGTTTTGATGGGACAGAGAGGGAGAACAGGTGGCGTCACATTGCTATACTGGGATGGATTTGCAAATGGCTTGGAACTTTCCTGTTAAGGGCCACAGCCCTTTTTTTTTCCCCCATCCTTGGCCTGCATCAAGAGATGCAATTAATCCCATCATGTGTAAAGCTTGGGCATTTACATTATAAGGGAGAAGTCCAAAGAAAAGTGCTGTGCAACTAATCAGCCCAGTGAATTCTGCAATAAAAGGTTACTGCAAGCCTCCTGCCAAGAGTCCTCATGAAAACAACCTCTCATCACTATGAAAGGTTGGCTCCACCAGCTCTTTTTGTGCATATAATTGGAGTCTGCTGTTTTCTGCTGTGTGTTCCTACTTCAAATGGGCACCGAGATCAGAGGTACTGTAGTTTTCGTTTTCTTCCAAATAGCTTTTTCATGCTTCTCCTTCCTCTTGCTTTAGAGTGTGCAAAAGTCATTATATTCATAATAGCATAAGTAAAACGGCTGCATGGTGGTTTTAGTTTTGTCTTTTAGACATCAAATTATCATGCTGACTGAAGGTGGGGAAATCAGTTGGTGACTGCAACAAACTGATCCTCAAGGCCGGCAGGTAGCAGTACATTTGACAGCAAATTTGGGTATTTTTTTTAATGCACTGATGGGAGTTCCTGTAGTCCTTAATCTGCATGGCTGTTCCACATGCTTATAAATTGCCACTTTTTCTACTCGCCTCTAGTAAACACAAAAGCCCTATTCAGCTTGATACCTGAAATATAGTCTTACCTCTTATACACCCAGTCAGTCACTGAGCTCTGCAGGGGAGGGCCTCCTGTAGATACCATCGTATCAGGAGGCCCATTCTGCACAATTTAGGAAGTGGACTGTAAATGCTGACACTTTGGGATTCCCTTTCCTGAAATATTGGGCAGGCCCCATCTCTATTATCTTCCTCTTTCAACAAGCCTTTTAAGTAGAGACCTTATCCCAGTCTGCGTCTGTGTTGGAATTGCTTTTTAAAGATGCTTTTTAAAAGTTATTTTAAAGAGGTTTTAAGGTGCTTTTAGTATTTTTGTTTGCCACCCTTCTGGGAGGAAGGTTGGCAAATTAAATAAATAAATAAGTATCCTCCAGGTGATTAGGCAAAGAAATGTTTGAAACATGAGGCATTTCAAGAGGGCACTTACCTTCTCTCTACCAATAGCAGGGAAGGGACCCTCCAGATGTTGTTGGACTACAACACCCATCATCCTTGACCATTGGCCATGCTGGCTGGGGCTGATGGGAGTTGAAGTCCAACAATATCTAGGAGGCCAGATCTCCATCCCTGGCCTGGAGCATCCTGTGGTCCACATAGACTGACTTTATGGAAAGCTTGTGAGCTGGATTATGTGATCTGGACTTGCAGTTCTGTAACACTGAGTTGTTGTTGTTGTTACTGGAAGTTCACTTTAATAATATAATGACCATCTATACATCTATCTCAGTTTAAACATTTCAATCAGTATATGCCATCCTAATGTCCCAATAGATATCCAAACAAAATTGGTACTTATAAGAAATACAATCAAATGTAGCAGGACCTTGGACCATTGCAGAATTGATGGTGGGTGTTTGTCCTTCTTGGCTTGAAGTGTAAGTGGGATCTTGAATAGGCATGAAACTTTTGCAAAATGTCATGTGAGCTCCTAGCGAATTCCTAGGAATGTTGCTATAAATGTATTTTCACTGAGTGTTGTTGTCCCTCCTTGAGAGGAATTGTCAGGAAATCTCTTCCCAGCAGTAGCGGTTGGTACATTTTTGAGTCAGATCTAACGAAGTGCATTACCATTCCAACATGATTGCTCTGGCATCTTTTTCTTTTTTTTTAATTGTTGTTGCTAGCACCTACTGCTGCTGCTCTTGTTTCCTTTCTTTAAAACTTTTGTGTGGTATAACTGTTGCACATAAGTCATTGTAGAAAAGGAACTTGGCCACGGTGTGACCTTCTGAGCTTTGGAGCTCTGTGTTTTTTGGTGAATGATTGGTTAGGTTCACCATTGTTTGTACACGCAAGAAAGAAGTATATGCTCTCAGTGGACTTTGGTTTACCCTTATATATGGGAAATGACTCAGTTTCTCCATATTCGTCAGTGTTTTGCCTGTGACTGCTGTCGAGAAGCCGTGTTTTATGAAACACAGGAACACAGTGGGTGTGTCATGTGCCTTGCACTGCCTGGGATTATTTGCTGAGACGTTGGAGACCAAACAATTCATTCACAAAAACACATGGCTATCATCCTTCCTTGACTGTACCACTTCAGCCTGCTGTTAGGGCAGCCATTCCTAACCAGTGTGCCTCCAGATGTTGTTGGACCACAACTCCCATCAGCCTCAGCCAGCATTGCCAATGGTCAGGAAATATGGGAGTTGTGGTCCAACAACATCTGGAGGCACACTGGTTGGGAAAGGCTGTGTTAGGGGGATTGCATTTGAATCCTTCCTCCTTTTTAAAAGCATAAACTTCTCACACCTGGTTAGAGGTAAAGTTAGATCGCTCTTCTCTGGCATGCTAAGTTTCTGTGTGCATGATATTCTTGACATAGTGGAGCCTCCAAACATGTAATCCCCCTTCTGTGGTCTGAAATAATATAGTTGGGAAGGACAGTACCCGCTGATACTGATGACCATGTAGTTTGGCTCTATATAGTGTTTGTTTCGGCATCAGATGTTAGTGCGTATGTGATAATATATGCATAGAATTGTGAAAGGGGATAATGCAGGCAAGTAACTGTAGCGCCTCTGACTGTATGAGCTGGGTGCTTTTCAAGATTCTGACCTGAAACTGTCTTAATTTCCTTTTATTTTTGCCATATTACCAAGAGGTGTAATGTGGCCTGCTAAAGAATGTAATGTTATATTTATAGTATTGAAAAGGGTTTTGTGTTTGCTGTGACATTGTTTTATTACTGCTGTTGTATTATTTTATTATGAAATTGTTTTTGTAACTGTTGTTTGCTTTTGTTGTACGCCATTTTGAGCAAAAACATTTTTTTTGGAAGTTGCTTTGAGTTCCATTTTGGGGAAAAAGCAACTTCTCCTCCTCCTCCTCCTCCTCCTCTTCCTCCTTCTCCTTCTTAATGATAATGACAATGACAATGATAATAGTGAATTTAGCCACTGAGATGTGAGAAGGTGTTTTTTGTTGTTATTGGGAGAAGGTCACGGCACTAAGGACAGAAGGGTCATAAGAACATAAGACAAGCCTGTTGGATCAGGACGGTGGTGCATCCAGTCAAGCTTTTGAGGAAGGACCATAGTTCAGTGGTAGAGCATCAGCTTTGCATGCAGAAGGTCTTCGGTTGAATCCCTGGCATCTCCAGGTAGGGCTGAGGGAGAACCCTGTCTGAAAACCTGGAGAGCTGCTGCCAGTCAGTGCAGACTGCACTGAGCTAGATGGACTGATGCTCTCACTCGGCATCAGGCTGCTTCCTGTAATCCTATCCTGTTCTCACAGTGGCCAACCAAATGCCTGGGGGAAGCCTCAAGTAAGACACACTCCTCACATGTGATTCCCAGCAACTGGCGTTCAGAGGCACCCCACCTCCGACAGTGGAGGCAGAGCAAAGCCATTGTGGCTAGGAGCCGTTGATAGCCTCATCCTCCATGAACTTGTCTAACACTCTTTTAAAGCCATCCAAGTTGGTGGCCATCACTATATCTTGTGGGAGTGAATTCCGTGGTTTAACTGAGCTGTATGAAGTATCATCTTTTGTCTGTCCTGAATCTTCCAACATTCAGCTTCATTGGATGGTCCCGAGTTCTGTTGTTATGAGAGAGGGAGCAAAACTTCTCAATGCTCACTTTCTCCACGCTATGCTGCCTATCCTGTCTCCTCTTATTTGCCTTTTCTCTCAACTAAAAAGCCCCAAATGTTGCAACCTTTCCACATAGGTGAATCGCTCCATTCCCTTGATCATTTTGGTAATCTGACTTATCGCTTACAACTTCTGTTTTGTTTTGTTTTTCTTCCTTCCTTCCAGGTGACTTATCGAGATGGTAGACTACCTGGCTAATACTGAGATCAACAGCCAACGGATTGCTGCCGTAGAGAACTCCTTTGGGGCATCTGGCCAACCGTTAGCAGTGCCGGGAAGGGTCCTCTTGGGTGAAGGGATTTTGACCAAAGAATGCCGGAAAAAAGCCAAGCCACGAATTTTCTTCCTTTTCAATGACATCCTTGTGTACGGAAGTATTGTGATCAACAAAAGGAAGTACAGCTGCCAGCACATCATACCCCTTGACGAAGTCACTTTGGAAACGTTGCCAGATACCTTGCAAATGAAGAACCGGTGGATGATCAAAACGGCCAAGAAGTCCTTTGTTGTTTCTGCGGCCTCCCTGACCGAGAGGAAAGAATGGATTAGCCACCTGGAGGAATGCGTTCGCCACTTGTTATCCAAGACGGGCCAGGAGCCCCCCACAGAACACGCCGCTCCCTGGATCCCCGATAAGGCCACCGACATTTGCATGCGCTGCACACATACCAAGTTCTCCGCTCTCACACGAAGGCACCACTGTCGGAAATGTGGCTTTGTAGTGTGTGGAGAGTGTTCCCGGCAGAGATTTCTCATGCCCCGGCTGTCCCCGAAGCCTTTGAGGGTTTGCAATCTTTGCTACAAACAGCTGATGGCAGAAAAAAAGGAAAATGACGACCAGTCAAAGCCAGTTCATTCCCCTCTGGCTGGCTATGAACCTTCTAGCGGGGATGACAGTGACAGATCTGATGAGGACAAACTGGAACAATGGTCAGCAGCAGCAGAATTTTACACGTCTAGTGCGGCTTGGTCATCTTTCCATAGCTGACCATTGCACAGTCCTTGTTAATTTCAGGGGCCGTGTTCTTACTTCTGAGGAGTACAAGAGAACACACTTGCCTTAGTGCACTTTTCAGAGGAGTAGCTTTCATTGTGTTGTTCAATTCCATGTGTTTTCCTGTTCTGTGAATAAGGGAGAAGATACAACCTCAAGCGGGCAGAGCAATTCAAACTATAGGAAGCCAGCATAATTTACACCGATATGAATTATGCCAGGGTAACTTAACTCCTGTTCCAGACTGTGTTTAGGAGCAGGGCTACTGCTAGCTGAGCTGGCCCCCGAGCTTGGCAGAGAGGAAAGAAACCTTTAAATTAGACTTTGACTGACACAGCCCTTTTTGCCAGTGTAACTTCCATTGGGTTCCTCTGTTATGTGACGGAGCTGAAAGGTGTTTGGAATAGTGGCAAATTTCCCCTTGCTCCGTCTGCTCCCAATGCAAGCCCCATTTTTGGGACTTACGAAGACGCTGGCTGAGCCAGGATGGAGGACTTACACTGGCATATCTCTGGCTGAGCCAAGATGAGGGACTTCAGACTTGCCTATTCCAAACTCTGCTCCTCCTGAGGGATCTTTGGTTTGGATTGCTCCCTAAATATGCAGGAGTCTGCTTATCTCTTGAGTATTATTGAAGTTCAGGGCAGAGCTAAATTGGATCCAAAAGACGACAGATATTGAGTGTTCCTAAGAGTTTTGGTCCCTTATTTAGTTTTTTGGCTGAAGGCAGCCTTGTTCTTCACTCCTGAAATGCTGAGTTTCAGCTCTGCGTTTTGCAGGCTTGTTCATTAGAACTATTTCTGTTGGAGAGATCCATCTTTCTTACAACCAGAGATCAAATCCTGGATCCAGAAATCAGAAGTTATGCAACGCAGAGGAAGATGCACTTCAGGGTTTTAAACTGATAGCACTATGCAGAAGTTAATCAAGGGCTTATAATATTATATTTCAAGAATCTAGCCTTTTTATATTAGGCTTTTAACAGAAGGATAAACCTTTCGGATCAGCTTGATGCTGAAAGTGAGGCAGGAGGAAGCTAGAAGCTGGCATTGTTTTAATGTCTTAATTTTGAGTAGTGTTAGGGACTGATATTAACAAACATTTTAGGGACGAGTATTTGAAAATGGAAATGTGTAGATCAACTTTGTAATGTAAACAGTTTGCTTCTTAACTGTGGTATTGTATTATGTGCTCTGGCTTGTACATGCACAAAGTTTAACTTTGTTCCCTTGCCTTCGTTTCTTCTTCATCATCATAATTTAATATTCAAAATAACAAAAAACAAACAATACAGGCACTGACTCAGTGTCTTATTTGTGGCAAGCAGAGAATTTTGGCCCCAAATTGACACGTTTTCCAGATTGTCATGTTTTCTATAATAGACCATATAAAAATGTGTGCTTTGAAACGCTAAAAATAACAGGTAGACAATATACTGGTTTGTAAGTAGATAGCAGTAGCTTTTTCTGGGGATGGGAGAGAACCCAGTTATTTCCATCTGCCTGTTTAAAACTATGCACTCAACATTTGCTTCCTCCTAATAGAATAAAAGTCCTTGGAAACGGAGGTTTTTTTTTTAATTAAAAAGAAAACACACATTTGTTACATATCAACAAAACATGGACCTTCGTATTAATGAAGTATTTATGGATTTATTTTGTCGTTGTTGCTGAACATTTCTGAAAATCTTAACTGTTAAGGATTCTTTCAAGCAGCATTTTTAGCCTTCAGAATTGCAGAGAAATAGGCCAAAAGTTGGACAGAAGCAAAAATATATTTGGGAGCCAAGGCAAGGGCTGTAGCTCATTCACAACTGAAATTGTGTGCAGTTAGCAGGTTTGGTGTCTGTGGTTTTCAAACCATAGTTTAGTATTACAAGCATAAGCCGCAGCTTGCATGCTACCCTATCTTTCATTGGGACAGCCATGAGAAGGTTCCGCTTCTGTTTTAGATTCACCTCAGTTTAGCAGTATGTCACAGCTCTAAACCATGGTTAGTCTTAAATATGGTAAGTGAAAACCAACCAGCTTTGTAAACTATGGTGTGAAATTGGCTTGGTTCGATTAATCATAGGTAAGACTAATCACAGTTTGTCAGTGTCCGATCAAAATAGCAAATTGCCATTAGTCTGAAATGGAAGCAAATGCTTGCTAATTCCTCGTAGCCATGCCAAGACGGAGGGTAGCACACAAACCAGAGGCTCACTGCAGCTCATCTTTATAAAGATGTTATGTTGCATACAAACACAGCCACGCTGTCTGTCTCTCTTCACATTAAGAAACATGGTTTCTGGACATATTATACAGTTTTTAAGGCAGCCTTCTTGGTTTTAAATTGAGCATTCAGGGGTAGTCAATATGGCACCCTCCCAATGGTGTTGGACTACAACTCCCATCTGCCCTAGCCGACATAACCAGATGATGAACTATAGTCCAAGGCATTGGAAATAGACTGAAAAGCATCTTATTAGTTGTTTTCACCAGAGCAACAAAACTTGTCTCCTAATATATTTTTTTAAAAAAATTAGAATGTATGTTTACTGTTAGTGACCATTAGACAACAGCAACATTGTTGCTACACCTAATTTTATATCAGACCTTAATGTCAACCACAGTGTCCTTGGCTTGTATAGTTACTTGGGGATTTTTTATACTTTTTTGCTGCTTATTTGGGAGGGAAGGAGCAAAAATGTTAGTTATAGTTCCCTAATATATAGGTTTTCATGGACAGATAAAGTTCTGCTTAAATACTGCACTGTCTTAAATGCAATCCATATTTTGAGGACACTTATCGGAGATTGGTGCACCCTGATGGAAAGTAACACAAAACGTCAGATCCCAAGTCAGCTCTAGTGACATGCAACAGAGTACAAATAATGTGGCCCGGCCGTACTTGCCTTATACCAAAAGTTGGCCCATCTAAATCCATCTGTTGTCTGCAGCAGAAGTAAGCCAATGCAATGTCCTCCCGCTGCTTTTGGACTACAACTACAGTAATTCCTGATAATTGACTATGGTCGCTAAGGCTGATGGGAGTTGTAGTCCAGTGACATCGGCAGAGCAGTATGTTGGCTTACCCCTAGTCTACACTGAATGGCAGTTGCTCTCCAGGGTTCCAGGTGAGGGACGTTCTTATCCCTAGCTGAAGTTGTTGGGGATTGAATCCAGGATCTTCTGCATGCCAATTAGAAGTTACTGTATATCAGGATGGAGAACTGGATCTGACCAGTGGGGCAGATTGTTACCTCCCCCCCCCGTGGGCCAGGTTGACAGTGGGCGCAGCAGCCCACCTGACCTTGCAAGGACAACAGATGTCCTATTTTGCCTGCAGGGTTCTTTCATTTGCTGTTTTGTGCTTCTGCAGAGCCGACAATCAACTGATGGGGAACCGCCTTGCATGTAGAACGTCCCAAATTCAATCTCCAACATCTCCAGGTAGGACTGGGAGAGAAGCCTGTCTGAAACCCTGGAGAGCTGCTGCCAGTCAGTGTAGACAATACTGAGCTAGATGGGCCAGTAGATCAGACTTGGTATAGGCAGCTTCCTGTGTTCCTAAGACCCCTTCAGAGCTCTATCTTGCTCAGTGCTTTGCCCACAAATCACCTTTTGGTTGAGTCAGGCTTTTACCTGGTCTACACCCAACATATACGATGCAGGGCAGGTGGGCGTGGGCTGGCCGAACTGGACTTGCAGGCCAAGTGGAGAGGATTGGCGGGCTTATTTAGACCCCGAGTTACCCTGTACTGCAGGATCTCTTGTGGGCTCTCCAACACTGGAGGCATTCAAGAGGCAGCTGGACAAGGTACTTGTCGAGTGTGCTTTAATTTGGATTCCTGTGTTGAGCAGGGGGTTGGACTTGATGGCCTTATAGGCCCCTTCCAGCTCTATGATTCTAAGTTTGTGTGTGTGGGGTAACTTACAACTGTGCCTCTGTAGCTCAGTAGTGAAGCACAGGCTTTGCACGCAGAAGATCTTAAATTTCAGGTCATTTCTTGGCAGAGCAAAGGCCACTTACTGAGAGACTGGGGAAGTGCTGCCTGCCGCAATAAACAGCATCAGGCTGTATTGAGCTATGGTTTGACCTGGTATAAGACGGCTTCATGTTTTCCATCTGTGCCACGGGCCTAAAAAATGTCTGGATTGTGATGTGTATGTGTGTTTATTATCTCTGCACTTTGCCTCTATTAGGGGATAAACGTTATTCAACTGAGTATATAATAATCAAGATATGACTAATTTGGGGGGGGGGAGAAAAATATAACTTTGAAAACAAGTAGCTGACCATGTGATTTTTATTTAAACGCCATCCAGACTGCTGTGAATTGAACAGGCTCTCTCCAGGCCCTAGGTGAATGTTTCCAAGTGGTAAAGATAGAAATGGAGGGGGAAGATTAATGAGAAACAGCTCAGTCTGCCTTTTTTCCTCTCTTAATTCTTTTCCAAATGACTACATTTTCCCAAGTTGTCTGCCATTCTCTACAGCAGCCTGTGTCAGCTGAAACAATATATGTCTCCCCGCCCCCATGGACAAATGGTGTAGAAACTGGCCAGCAAAAGCCTCAACTGAAACAGATGTTTCTGGTTTGAAAGAGCATTTTTAAAATTAAAAAAATAAAATAAAACGTTTGTTTTCCTCCCTCATCTGGCTCAAATCAATAGCACTAACAATGGTGTATTTATGGAGGTTTGTTCCCATGATGCTGTGCAAGGGATTGCACTACTCTAAATTAGGATAATGAACAACTGGAAGCATGTTGCCTGAATCTAGTCCCCAGTCCAGCTCCTGTTTCCAAGAAAACTTTGCACACACAAGCTGAGACACAAAGGCCTCTTAACCCTCAGTGCTAAGGTGATAGCCACAGGGGGGCCACCCCATCTCAACATTTGTCCTGCATTTCCAACTTTTTTTAAAAAAAAGTTTCTAGTCCTCTTGAGTATGGAGATACAAGGAAAAGTGCACAGGCCGTGTTCTGTCTAACAGCTGAATGAGTATGCAGTAAACTTGCTTCCATCTTTCAATCTTCTAGTCAATAAGCGCAAAGGAAAAGGTACAGAAGGCCATCTCACACCGTACTCCTTAGTCCCGTCACAGAGCCAAAGTTCCTCCTAGAAGGAGGATCGATTGTTAAACAATGCTAGGAATTGTAGCTCAGTGAGTGGTTCCCAGAGAGATTTATCAATCCCTCTTCCCAGGGAACGATGAAAACTGTAGCTCTGTGAGGGCGCTGAAATGGAAAAGGAATGCCTTCAAGTCGATCCTGACTTATGGCAACCCTATGAATAGGGATTTCATGGTAAGCGGTGTTCAGAGGGGGTTTACCATTGCCTCTCTCTGAGGCTAGTCCTCCCCAGCTGGCTTGGGCCTGCTCAGCTTGCCACAGCCCCTTTCTTGTCCGCAACTGCCAACTGGGGGGCAACTGGGCTCCTTGGGACTATGCAGCTTGCCCACGGCTGCACAGGTGGCAGGGCATGTAACCCCTGAGCCACTCACTGTGGGGGTGATCTTTACCTGGCCCTTGACACCCAGGAGACACGAGCGGGGATTTGAACTCACAGACTCTGGACTCCCAGCCAGGCTCTCCTCCCCACTGTGCTATACCAGCTGTGCTGTGAGGGTGCTAGTGGTCTCCTAACAGCTGTCAGCAGCCTTTTCAAACTACACTTGCCAGGATTCTTTGGGGAAAGCCATGGCTGTTAAAGTGGTATAATAGTGCTTTAAATGAATAGTGTGGATGTGGCCCTAGATAGACCAATGGGCCTCACTCATTGTAAGGCACTTTCCTGTGTTCCTCTTTTAGTATTGCTATTTTATTAAGCTATTTATTTGCAATCTGCCTTGGAAGGATTTGTTTCCAGAAAGGCAGGATACAAGTAACTAATAAAAAACAGCAGCAATACTGGGTCCCCTGCTGGAGGCATTAAAGGGCATGATTGACAACATTTTATTCAATATTTTTAATTTACTCTTAGCGCATTGAAATCATTTTGACAGCACATGGAGCTGCCCGTATTTCGGTGCTGCTAGTTCTGCACTGATCTTTCATGTCCCCCCTTCTCTGCTGTTCTACCCCACAAAATTTGCGACAACAGGCACGTCTGGTGCGATGTGAAAGCAAAGGCATTTGGCAGAAATGTTCCTTTCCTGCTCATCTTACCTGCTTACACTCGCATGCAACGCAAGCCACAGGAAAATGGCTGGGGGGAGGAACGGAAGAAAGTCTGTGTTGTGGTGCAGTGGGGGGGGAGAGAGCATGAAAAGTTCCTTCCTTACGCTACGCCGCACAAGGTGAAGTGTAACTGGGTCAGTCGACAGGGCGGTTCCTGTCAAACAAACGCTGATTAACACTGATACTGTGATTAAAAACACAAAACACCCCCAAGTGAAAAGGGTTTATGAGACTTCCATTGGGGGCAACATTCTCTTCAGGGCTGCCTTCTGAAGGCTGCATGTTCCAGTGGTGGGGTGGGCCAGAGGCAAACGTAGACTGTGCAGTCAATGTGATCTTTTTCTTTTGTACGGTCGGCTAGTTCCACCCCTCCCTCATACACCACCACTCTCTCCTCCATCCAGACAGACCAGCAGTTGGCAGTTGAAGCCTGGCAAAAACTCTGGAGAAGGATACAAAGCAGGCCAGTAATGGGGAGTGGCCTGGGAAAGTCTCAAGGGCCTCGTAGAGAGGCTCAGAGGGCCACATTCGGGGCCCAGGCTTGATTCAAAGAAAGTTTGCGGTAACTGACTTCAGCGTTTAATATTTATTATTACTTTCCCCCACATGGCTTCATGTGCTGAAGGGGCCTGCGTATTAGAGGGCGGTTGCATCGTTTAGGTACCTTGCCTCGAGACAAACCCCGTTGAGCACATTGAGACTTCACTAAATTCCACATCCTTAGCACTTTGGACAAGCCAGCATCAGAACCTAGTGTGCTGGGGCATATGACCCACTTCTTCCTTTGTAAAATAAGACTAATAATTGATGATCCTGGTTGCTCTGACAACAAGCATAGTGCAAAGCAGCTGCAGCCACTGCCTTAACTTCCCCAGACTCACTCCGGGGTCCCACAAAGGAAGCTGCCTTACACCGTCTCACTCAGTGCTATCAACACACTGACTAAATAGCAGCTCTCTAGGATTTCAGACAGGAGTTTTTCCCAGCCCTACCTGGAAATTCTACAGGTGGGGTCTGGGACCTTCTGCATGCAGAGTAGTTGCCCTAACTCTGAAGCCACATTCACACCATATATTTATTCCATTATTATTCCACTTTAAATGGTCATGGCTTCCCCCAAAGAATCCTGGGAAGTGTAGTTTGTGAAAGGTGCTGGCAGTTCTTAGGAGAGCCCTATTCCCTTCACAGAACTACAATTCCCAGAGATTCTTGGGAAGGGGCATTGATTGTTAAACCACTCTGAGACTTGTAGCTCTCTGAGGAGAATAGGAGCCTCCTAACAGCTCTCAACACCCTTCACAAACTACACTTCCCAGGATTCTTTGGGAGAAGCCATGGCCGTTTGAAATGAAATGGCCTGCCTTCAAGTCGATTCCGACTTATGGTGACCCTATGAATAGGGTTGTCATGAGGCTGAGAGGCAGTGACTGGCCCAAAGTCACCCAGTGAGCTTCATGGCTGTGTGGGGATTCAAACCCTGCTCTCCCAGATCGTAGTCCAGCACCTTAACCACTATACCACACTGACTCTCATTGAAAAGTGGAGTAAATGTATGGTGTGAATGTGGCCTGAGCATAACTCAATTAGAAATTCTGTCCTTCCTAGATAAAGTAATATTTCTGCATTTAGGAATATTTAATTCAGATGACGCTTTGTTAGCACGGAAACATCTAAGAATTAGTTCCCTCACTGGCTTTTCACAAGTCATGTCTCTTGGACATTAAGGCACTAATGTAGCCAGCCTCTACTCAGTCCTGAAGACTCATCTATATAGGGGAAGGGCTTGTGTGGCATATCTCTCAGTCTCTTCCATGGATACTACATGCATAAAAGCCACACAGTTTTGGCTAGCATCAAACCATGGGGCCAGCCACCATTGTGGGACTGAAAAGTGGAGGACATGAGGAGCTTCTGAATCTTTAGATCTCTTAACTTCACCTAAAAACAGATAGTGAACAAAGGAATCCATGGTTCCTTGTTTGGTTATGCTTTTGCTACATTTAATGAATAGTTTTGCTCAAAGGGTCATGAAGTTTGCATTCACCTTTGACACAAGCAAGGCATTTCCAGACAACCTGTTTATTGAGCATTCATACTGATTGCTTTGCAGGGAGATTAGACAACTGTGTGTCAAAACAAGTGTGATCCCACATTTTCCCATAACATTCCATATTGCAAGAAGTCCAATCTTTTGGGGAAGCGGGTTTGTTGTGCAAGACCTTCCAGCCAACTGTAACTGCTCAACCTGAATTTGCCAGTATGCAATTGAATCCCACTCTAAAATAGCAATAGTCTGGAAGCACCTGCAGTTGCCTAGATTAGTTTGGTTCCATGTGATCCCAGAAAGATTGGCCAGTGTTAACCTTATAACAACCTTCCCCAACTTGGTACCCTCCAAATATTTTGGACTGTAACTCCCAGCAGCCCCAGCAGGTACATCTTTACGCTGATGGGAGTTGAAGTCCAAAACATCTGAAGGCCACCAAGTTGACAAAGGCTGTTTTATTGACACATATGGGCTAACCAAGGTAGAGAGATTTGCTTGAGGCCACCCATGGGCTCAAGGCTGCTAAGAGTTGAACGAGGGCCTTTCAAATCATAGCTTATGTTCATTCACTATGCTCCATCAGAAAGGGCATGAAATTTAGGCAGAAAGGGGTGTTTTCCTCACGTAAAGATAAAAAATGGGGGAAGATATCCTTTGGGGACAGGGAATCTGTGGCCTTGCAGATGTTGTTGGACTCGCATTGTCCCCGACTATTGGCTCTACATCCAACAACATCTGGAGGACCACTGATTCCACATACCTGGTATCCATGATACTGAAAAAAAGGAGTAGAGATGACTCCAAGCAGGAAGCCACTTTGTAAACACAGAACTGCCTGACATTGGAAACTCACCCTTGAAAGACATTTACTTATCAACCCTACGCAAACGGACTGGAATCATCTGTGGGTTTTTTTTCTGAAGTGGTGAGAAACTGTTCTTAACATCTAGAGAATTAACAAAGGATGGTTTTGTTTCTGTGTGCGTGGTGAGCACAGTTTTAAGAACTATCCTGTGCAGTATCCCTCCTAATGAAAGCATTAGAGGGGCTCCAGCCAAAAATGACAGGAAAATACTGCTTTCTTGCCTCCGAGCAATGAAACGGAAAGCTTCAGCCTTCCAAAATCATCACAGAAAGAGGACAAAAACAACCACTGTAAGCAGAGCCCTGGAAAAGCAACAGAAGCAAAAGCTCCTGCAAGAGATAAGATGCTTTGACAAGCAATGACCCAGGGTGCTTTGTAAAATTGATTTTTTAAAAAATTAAAAAGAGAGGAGAGGGCGAGAAAGAGAACTTACATAACCATTCTTACCCAGATATTTTTCCACATGTATGTTCACACATGCTGACAATTCTCTCACACATGCAAATAATTTTTTAAAAAAAAATAAGTTGCATTAATCGGACCACTATTTCCATCCAAGTCATGGGAAGTAATAGTTTATTCTGCACTGGTCAGATTTTATCTACTGCACCGTGTCCAGTTATGGGCCCTTATCTTTAGGTAGGAGAGAGACAAACTGGAACAAGTTCAGGGTAAGGCATCAGAGTTGTTCAGGAATATGGAAAACAAGCCCTAGGAGAAAAGGTTGAAAGAACTGAGTAGGTTTAGCCTGGAGAAAAGAAGACTGAGTGGGGACATTGAGGCACTCTTCAAATACCTGAAGAGCTTTCACATAAGAAAGGACAAAGACTTTACTTTTATTGCCCCAGAGGACAGAAAGAATTGCACTGACTGCAAAAGTTCACTTTGCTGTACAAAGTCCTATACAGTTTGGGACCAGGATACCTGAAAGATCATCTTATCCCTCATATACCTAGTTGATCATTGCACTCTACAGGTGTGGGCCTGCTATAGATAAGACCATCTTATCAGGAGGTCTGTTCTGCAGAACATAGGAAATGGACCTTTAATGTAGTGGCACCAACCCTTTGGAATTCTCCCCTTAAATATTAGGCAGACACCATCTCTGTTGTCTTTACTGAAGACCTTCCTCTTTCAACAAGCCTTTTAAGTAGAGACCTTATCCCAGTCTGCATCTGTGCTGGAATTGCTTTTTAAGATGCTTTTAAAGATTTTTTAAAAAGATGTTTAGAGTGTTTTTAGTGGGTTGTTTGCCACCCTGGACTCCTTCTGGGAGGAAGGGCTGGATATAATCATTATCATCATCACCATCTTTACAGAAGGGTAGATTTTAGTTAAACGTTAGCAGATATTTCTTAAGCAATGGAACCAGTTATATCAGAGCCACATCAGAGGAATGGCCTTAGTTCAGTAGTAAAGCCTCTACTTTTGTTTTGTTTTTTTACAATAATTTTTATTCAAATTTTCATAAAACAAACAAAACAAAATCATAAAACATTCAAAGACAAAAAACAAAACAAAACAAAAATGATTAAACAAAAAAATAAAATGTTGACTTCCCATTTGTCGCAGATCAGTTATAGGTCTACAATATATAACAATCCTGTCTCTTAAATTATATTATAAAATCACTTTCCTCCAGTAGTTATCTTAATTAATCATCAAATCTTATAAACATTACTTTATTCTTTCCACAAAAAGTCAAAGAGAGGTTTCAATTCTTTAAGAAATATATCTATCAATTTTTCTCCAAATAAACATGTCGATTAATCCATCTCGTTAATAATAATAATAATCTTATTGTCATAACCATAGTCCAAATAAACATATCGATTAATCCATCTCATCAAAATCTGTTAGGTCCAATAATTTCAATAGCCATTATTCCATTATCCATATTAATTCCATCTTCCATCTTCAATAGTCCTGTTAAGTCCAGTAATTTCAGTGTCCAATCTTCCATTATCAGTATTCCATAATAATCTTGCTGTCGTAGCCATAGTCATATAATAAGAGTCTGATGGGAATTTCCTCTATCCCAAATATTTTCTTGCCATCGATTCTGAATAAGTTGCTGAAATATTGTTGTAAAGTCATATCTCTGTTCTTCTTTTTTACAAAATGCACTGGCTCATCTCTTGAGAGTTTTTCCATTGTCACATGGCTGCAGTTAATTCCATAGATTTTCTCTATATCAAGCTCCATCACGTCATTCCAGTCCAGAAAATTATCCAAGCCATTGATAACTTTATCTCTAATATCTTCATTAATTTCTTCAGAGATAACATTAAATTCCAAACAGTAGATTTTATTTCTAATATCCATAAACTCCAGATCTTTTTCCAATTCCACATTTGTTCCAATCTCCAGGGCTTGTATCTTCCCTTTATTTTTTCTTTTCTCATCTCTGATCTCATTCTCCTCTCTCACAGGATCCCCTATTTCTTTAAGCTCCTGCGTCATTTTGCTCAGTTCAATTTTCAGCTCCTTACTGCCCTGTCGCAGGGTTTGTTTCGTTATCTCAATCTCATCCATTATTTTCTGAAACATAATTACTTCCAGATTCTCAGCCACTTTCTTGATTGCCATTTTTAAAACCACCAAAACAAAACAAAAATAAAGAAGAACGACTTCTTATTTCAGCAACAATTGGGTTAATATTCCAGGCTTGATGACATCACAGTATAAACAGAGCAGCCTGCCTTATCTCTCTATGTTCAAGAATACAAAACAAATTTAGTTCCCAGCATCAAAACAGTTAGTGGCGTCGTGAAGAAGCAGATTCGTCAAAATAAAATAGACCAAAAAGAGAATAGTCCCAGACAATATAATGTTCCAAAGTTCATATTTTTTATTTTTTTCTCCTCGGAATAGAAATCCCTCTTCTGTTTATATCTTTAGAATGCACTTCCAGGACAGCTTTTTGCAATAGAAGCAGAGATAAGCTGTTAATTTCGTGAATAACAGAGAAGAGTTATAGCTCACCCAGAAGTTCTTTAAAGCTGATTCATTTGACAAATCTCTTTTTGCTGCAACAATTTAAACCAAGTAAAAAAAAAAGATAGAAAGAAGGGTGCTTGCCTGTTAGTCCGTTTTCTCTTTGAAGAAAAGATAAACGTGTCGCATTAATCAGATAGAGCTTGTTCGGAAGTCCGTCCGGCATTGCTGGCTGGACCTTTTCTCATAAATTAATGAAATCCAGACCTCCCAACAAAAACAGGCTTTTGAGGTTGATCTCTACGTTTCTCCCTGCCCGGGAGAAATTTCATCAGTCAAAAAAAAAATGTTCTGACTGATTTATATCTGAAAAAGCTTCTTCTGAGGCGGGAGCCCATCTCAAAAGCAGGCACAAGCGAAGTCACCCTTCCCGGAAGTCGTAAAGCCTCTACTTTTGGAACTTTCTGCCTATAGATTTCAGGCAGCCGCCTTCACTGTATTCGTTTTGGCGTCTGCTGAAAACATTTTTGTTCAGGCAATGTATCTAGACTTGTAGATATTGACATGTGTTTTAGGCAGCGTTTAGTTATCGTTGATTTTAATTATATTTTGTAAGTATAAACTATTTTGAGATCTCTTTCATTGACAATTTTAATAGGTTTTTTTTTTTTGTAAACCACTTAGAGGTTTTATGTACAATAAAGATGTGTATAGATAGATAGATATAAGCAGTATATTTCTATATCTATATCTATACCCCTGGCATCTCCAGGTAGGTGTCCTCTGTTTGAAACCCTGGAGAGCTGCTGCCAGTCAGTGTAGACAATACTGAGCTAGATGAGCCAATGGTCTGACTCTGTATAAAGCAGCTTCCTCTGTTCTACAACAGTCACAACATGGCTCAATACACTGAAGGCTGGGAGCCTTTCAGTCAATAACCTTTTCATGAGCTGCGGGAAATGGAGCAGAAACAAAGGGGTCAACGCTTGCAGAGGGTCAGTGCAGTGGTCATTTCCTGTTCCCATCTGGCAGGGCCGACCATTAGACAGAGTGAGGGAACCATTTTTAAATGCCATGAAAGGGCAGCACATTTTTCCTAATTTAATTTATTATTGTTGTATCTCTACTGCCAGAGAGAGGGAGGAGTGCTTGGGGAGTTTTCTGCCTCAGGTGCCCAAAATCACTTGACAGGCTTTGACTTGATGGGGGCGGGAAGCCTTTGCTGTTCCATCTCAGGCAGCAAAATGACTTGGGCCAACTCCTGACAACTGAAGGCAACCCTTTGTGTGGGGAATGAATGCCAGGAAAACGGCACTGCACCATAAAAATATGTGGGAAAGAGCAGCTGCCCCCCCTCCATTGCCCATCTCCAGTTCATATCCTCCTTTGGCTATGAAGGTTTCGCCATTGACAGTGGACGAGTCATTCTCTTTCAGCCTAATCTACCTCACAGGGTCAACGTGAAGATAAAATGAGAGGGGAGAGAGCAGAACCATGTGTACTTCTTTGAGCTCCTAGGGGCGATAGCATGTTATAAAGTGCAATGAATAAATGAGGGGGCTTCTAGACTGATTTGTTGGTGGAGAGATTAGATGATGTTGCCTTAAAGCAAGTGTTGTCCCACTTTTCAGTGCATTTCCCCCCTTACTTTCCTTATCGTAAAAAGCCCAGTCTTTGGGGGAAGGGGGTTTGTTGTGCAAGAGGTCCAAATCCAGTGGAGGCTAATGCATTAGGGGAAGTGGGGCACTGTCCCTCCAAGCTCAGTCTGCCTTCAGCCAGCCTCCACCGGCCTGCTTCCTTACTTGCAACCACTGTAGTGGGTGGCACTGGCTGTCAGCCTCCTCACCAGACTCCGTGTTGCCTTTTTAGAACTCAGTAAAGAGAATCATGTGTGGGAGGGGACAGAAATAGTTGGCTCTGCATTGGCTGTAGCTCTACCTGTCATTTGCTCCTATTACTGTTGGGCTCCATGCCTTTTGCCTAGGGATGAGCAAGAAATTTGATTCAGTTCACATTTCAAGCCGAAGGTACCAAAATTTGCACTTTCCGAAACAAGATGAGAACCTAAACACAGCCATCCTTCAAAGTTCACATTTATTTGAATTTAGTGATGCAGTTCGCCAGCCTAGGAATGTTTACAAAAATGCATATGTTGGAAGAAAGTGTATACGGTAATGAATATAGGAGTGAAAATAAAATACAGAAATGCATTCTATGATGAGAAAATGCTTGCAAAAATGTACACATTAGTCAAAACTGCATACCAAAATTTGTTTCTTAGGAGAAATTTGCATTAAAATGTGGGAGAATTTTCATGAGGTTTTTTTTAAAAAAATTGCTGCAGAAATGTGGAGAATTGGATTTAAGACCAGAAAAATGAGAAACGTTGAGAACTGTTCAAATTGACTATAATTGTGCAACTTGCATTTACCAGGAAGTGATTAAATCCCACCCAGAAATAGTGGCAGCTTTCAAATGGAAACCAGAAGTAAGGGCTGCATTTCACTTTTGGCCTTCCCCTCACCTCCATCTCTCTCTCTCTCTCTCTCTCTCTCTCTCTCTCAGCAGGACCATTTCTTCCAACCACAATGAAACTGAGATAAAAGTGTTTTTCAGCATGCAGCCTGGCTGTGGTGAAATTATTTCGAGCCACCAAATAGCATTGGAATCCCACAGTTCTCTCTTGCAAAGTTTAGGATGAATTTAAATTCTATTTTTCCTGCCTTTTCAGGCACCTCTCATAAATCACACTTAATGGGAGGTATTAGTAGAGAGTCAATGGCAATTAAGTGATGAAATGTGTGTATTGTGGCTCAGAAGTGTGAAGAAACGCATTGATTTTTATGATCTCTTGAAATGCAAAGATGAAAGCTTGCGTCCTAATTAGAGACAAAATAGATTTAGATTCCCAAAGCAAATCACTCCTCTTCTCCCCCCCCCCTTTTTGGATTCTCACATTTGCAGTAGCAGAAGCTTGATGAAGGCAAGAGTGTTCAGTAAGATTAGCAGGCTGCAAACCCATGACAAATTAACGGAACTGCCATAGATAGAGGCACTCTACCTCAGAATCCCACATGATGTGGATAAAAAGGGAATACCCATAGGTTTTGTGTCCAGCTTGTGAGCTTCCAGATAACATTTGGCTAGTCCAATAGCAAGGCATTTCTGTGTGAATAAGAATTAAAAGGATAAGCAGTTTCCTAAACAGAACCCTCATATTAGCTTAACCCTCCTAGGCTAGCTGTTACAAGATCTTCTCCTAATCAGTTTGATTTTGCTTCTGTGTCAAAATCAGACCATGTCACCATTAAACAGCATGTTTGGCATTATTAATTCCTCTGTTAATTAGTTGGGGCAAGCTTTTTCAGTGTTGCTCATTGTTCAAGTTTCTAGTCCCTAAGCAAGTGGGATGGTGGGTTGGTGACAGCACTCCGGTTAGGCACTATTTAACATGTGAATAACTGTATGAGTATACTGTTCAACTCTTTGTATACACACGTACACAGATTGTATACTTGTTGAACATAATGTGTGAACAGCCCAGTTTACTGGATCTGGGACTGAACAGAAACCTTATTTTCAAACCCAATCTGCTCTAACCATTTAAAGCAGTATCATACCACTTTAAATAGTCATGGTCCCTTCTCCCCCCCCCCCACAAAATCCTGGAGAATGTAGTTTGTGAAGGATGCTGAGAGTTGTTAGGAGACCCCTGATCCCCTCACAGAGCTACAATTCCCAGCATGGTTTAACAGTCAATCCCTCTTCCCAGGAAGCTCAAGGAATTGTAGCTCTGTAAAGGGAATAGGGGTCTCCTAACAATTCTCCACATCCTTCACAAACTACACTTCCCAGGATTCTTTGGGGGAAGTCATGAACGTTTAAAGCACATTGAATGATGCCCAAAGGTGGACCAGAAGGCTCCGTTGCCTTGCTTCAAAGTGACAAAGCGGCTTTATGAGGCCTGACAGCCAGGGCTCTAGTGAAGCTGATGTGATGAGTCAGCAACAGGAATCCAGGCTCCATAGAAGGCTAGGCTGCAGAAGAGCCACCTGGGAGACAAGCCAACCCCTTCTTCTCCTTTGTCTCTGCTGCTCTAGAAGGCAGGACTAGTACTAGAACGAATGGGTGGAAACTGCAGGGCAGCCAATGTCAGCAGAACAGTAGGGAGCACTTCCTGAGGGCAAGAGCGACTCGACAGTGGGGCAGGCTGCCTCCAGAGGTGGTGGGCCCTCCTTTGTGGAAGGGATTTAAAACAAGCACTGAGCAGCCATTGGCAAGGAATGCTTTGCTTGCATCCTGTGTTGCAGATTCTGCGTGGAGGAGGGAGTTGTTTAGATGACTGCAAAGGCCCCTTCAAACTCCATGACTTGCCACAACCAACATGCTGCGTCTGCCTGTAGGCTAGTGCACTCTAGGGATGGAAGGATCTCTCAGTTCCCCATTTTTCCAATCTTAAATTTGGTTCTCCACATTTCTGCAACAATTTATATTTTTGTACACATTACCTGTGAACTGCATTGTAAACATTTGGATAAGTGCGGGATGTGAAGGACAGCTTATGGTTCGGCTCTCATTGTTTCGGAAAGTGCAAATTTGATCAATTCGGCTTTAAATGCAAACTGCACCAAATTTCCCTACTCCTGCGTAAGCTTTGTGCAAGCAAGCGCAATAAACAGGCTGCCTGCGGGAGCCTTCAAAGTTGAATGCTCCTTTTATAGTATAGGTCACTGGGTGGTGCTTTCCCAGCGGAAATCCTGCACCCTGAGAATGGAAGAGTTTAAAGAAATAAATTCTTCCCTGTTTCATTTGTTCTATAACTATCCTTCAAAAGGCTTTCTTGCCACTGGTTTATAAGCCAGAGAGCCAAGAGAGAGGAGCAGAAAGAAGGGATTTCTGCTCAAACAAGCAGCAACAGCAACAACAACTCTCGCCATCTGCCTGTTAAAAGTTCAGCTTGACTTTGTCACACTCCAAGCACTAGCAGGTTAATAACCATTGCTGGAACAGATGGTTTGTTGGTACAAATATGTGCCTCTCCCGACATGCTCACTCTTCCTCAGCTATTTGCTAGAACTGCTGGCACAGCATTTTGTGGGTTTCCAAGGCAACACCTGTGTTTTTGGCACTTGGCACTGACATTATGCAGCTGACGAGAGTTACACGAGAGTCACCATCTTAGGAGCCTTCAGGCAGGCTGCTGTGGTGGCAGGTGGCTACCTCTCTCCTCTACCTTCTCCCTCTCCCCCCTTCAAATCCCAACAAATGTTGCTGCCAGGATTATGGGAAAGGGGTCAGAAATAAACAGCTTGTTTAGCAATGTGGCTACAGGGCTGAGATAGCAACAACATGGTTTAAAATGGCACTGCTTCTGAAGACAAAAGGTTTGTCCATGTTTGAGCTGGCTCTCCCTTGGAATCCGCATTGTCTTCATTGGAATTGGACCTCGTTGGTCCATATGCACCGTCCCTTTTGTCTTTGTGCCCGCCTTCTGACTTGTTGATTCAGATGTGTTCATTTTGTACAAACAGGACATGCATGCAGGAATCAGTTGAGCAAATGTGTCAGGGGCTGTTGTTTGCACTCAACATACAGATTGTTTTTAAAAAGAATGCAAATTATAATGATGTCTAGTTTGGCTCACAGACAGACTCTGGTTGGGAGGTTTTCCCCAGACCTTTTTAACTGGAGATGAGAGACTCAATGTTAGACTTACAGTCTGTCCCCAAATCTAGAGCCTGGCCTGTGCTATGACTCAACAGATCTACATCAACTCGAGGCTGTCAGACATGACTTGCCTGGCAAATCACTCAGCAGCAGGGACAAATGTCTTCAGTTTTGGTTGCTTTCCATTTCTCATTTTTATTTATTAAATTTATTATCCTGTTCTTCCTCCCAGAAGGATCCCTGGGAGCCCAGGGCAATTTTCCAGTCTTAAATTCAATTCTCCACTTTCCACATTTTTTTTAAATCCAAATGAAAATCTGACAGCATTTTAGTTTGAGTTGCTCCGAATAAACATATTCTCTTTGCAGCTTTGACTAAGGCTCCATCTGCACTGTACATTTAAAGCAGTATCATACCACTTTAAATAGTCATGGCTCCTCCAAAGAATCCTGGGGACTGTCATTTGTGAAGGGTTCTGAGAGATGTTAGGAGACCCCCATTCCCCTCGCAGAGCTACACTTCTCTGAGTGGTTTATCACTCAATCCCTCTTCCCAGGGAACTCTGGGAATTGTAGCTCTGTGAGGGGAATCCGGGTCTCCTAGGCACTCTCAGCACCCTTAAAAAAACAGTTTCCAGGATGCTTTAAGGGAAGCCGTGACTGTTAAAGTGGTATAATACAGCTTTAAATGTATCGAGCACAAGAGGCCTAATGTACAAATTTGTGCAAGCAATTTTCCCTAAAATAATGCATTACTGTATGTTATTTTCACTAATATGTGCATTTTATATACACTTTCCCCTAATTATATGTATTTTTCTACACGTTACTTGTCTGGAGAACTGCATCACAAAATTGGTTTAAGGATACGAATTAGGCAGTTTCTCATTAAAATACAAACTAGAATGTCTCCCCCGACCCTCCTTAGCAGCCATGCAAACAGTTTTTAAAACCCAATCACACCATAACTCAGGAGGGGCAGATTTATTTGATTTCATCTAGTAAGTGGAGGTAGAAATAGCACATCTGCTTTTTATATGTTCTTTGCACTCCACTTCCTTGCCACTCTGAAGAAGGAAAAGAGAACGAACATAGGGTATACCATCCATTTAAAGGATATTACTCCTCACAGAGCTAGAATTCCCAGCACCCTCAGCAAACTACAGTTCCCTGTGTTTGTTGGAAGAAGTCATGTGCTTTAAATGTATGGTGTGTACACCGCCTAGGACTTGCAGCACACCTCCACCGTGCAGTTGGAGAGATCTTCATACAGCTTTGACTCATTTCTGGAGGTGCGCACCATGCTGTGCTTATGGTTTCTTATTTTTCATACTGGATTTCAGCTCTGAACTGAGTGGTGAGGTAATTCGTCACCACCGTGAGCAGTTGCTCTTGAATGCCTGCATTTCCCATGACTAGAGCTGTGAGCTGTGCCGCGTCAGTCCAGTCCAGGTTCCTAATAATGGCATGGGCATCTTCATAAAGCCGTTGCTGCTCAACTGGGGTCAATTCCAGAATAATCTGAGGGACAGGCTTAAATTGTCCAGCGGTCATCTTGGCGGCAACCAAGCCACCAACTGCGCCCCCTAGAAAAGCCACAGACAGAAGAATTATTTTAAGCCACCCTGCTCTCAAAACTTTGCACCTCAATCCAGAACATCTTTTTCAGTTTCAGGATTTCTGATGTGTGCGCACACGCACATATACACACCCTTGTCTTCTGGTGTGGGTAAAGATAAAAGCCCATAGAATTCTGCTTTGGGATATTTTGTTTCATACCAAAGGTCCATGAGGGTCTACACCAGGGATGAGGAATTCAGTAGTGATGGGGAAAGAATCTGGCTTTGAGTATATAGACCGGCAGTGTGGCCCTCTAGATGTTGTTGGAGTGCAGTTCCCATCTGGTCTAGCCAGACTGGCCACTGGTCAGGGATGATCAGAGTTGCAGTCTAGCAACATCAGGAGGGCCACACTGCCAGTCTACATACTCAAAGCCAGATTCTTTCCCTATTGCTACTGAATCCGAGCCTTTAAATTTTTTTTAAAAAAATGTAACCAGATGTATATGCTGCAACTTTAAAAACAAAGCAAAAAGCCTGCCTTTCCCAACCTTTGGCTCTCCAGATGTTGCTGAACTACAGCTCCCATCAGCCCCAGCCAGAATGGCCAATGGTCGGGAATGATGGGAGCTGTAGTCCAGCATCAACTGAAGACCCAACGGTTGGGAAAGGCTGCTGTAAGCAGCTTACATGGCTAGGAATGTGTGTCACTTGACACCAGCCATTCCATTAGATGTTGCTGAACTACAGCTTCCACCATCCCTGGCCATTGGCTAGACTTCCTGGGGCTGATGGAAGTTGTAGTTCAGCCACATCTGGAGGGCGAAAGGTTCCCCACACCTGCTGTAGTAGAATGAGGGAGCCCTACCTAGAGATGCCAAGAACTGGAGTGGCTGTTAATTCAGCCAGATAGGCGACTCATAAATAAAATTTTATTATTATTATTATTATTATTATTATTATTATTATTATTATTATTATTATTATTATTATTATTATTATTATTATTATTATGAACCTGAGACCTTTAAAAAAAAATTGGCAGGGAAAGTCGTGTGCTCTGGCAGTGAGCGACAGCCCTCCCTGTCATTCTCTCTCCCAGAGCAGGCACATTCATGCACTCCCAGCAAACCATAGTTTAGGTATACCCTGATGAGTGCATGAACCAAGCCTCTGATGCTTATTAATCCTGGGTAATTGCTCAGGGAAACCCATGCACCTAAAGGGTTTGAACTCCTACCAGGGTAGGAACATAGGAAGCTGCTTTATCCCGAGTCAGAGCACTGGTCCATCTAGCTCAGTGTAGTTGACACATTGTGCTTCAAGCTGGGGTCCCCAGATGTTGTCGGACTACAACACCCATCAACCTTGGCCATTGGCTAAGCTGGCTGGGGTTGATGGGAACTGTAGTCCAACAACACCTGGGCACCCCAGGTGGAAGAACACTGTTCTACACTGAATGGCAGCAGCTCTCCTGGATTTCAGACAGGAGTCTCTCTCACTCCTAACTGGAGGTGCTTGGGATTGAACAAGGGACTCTCTGCATGCAAGGCAGATGCTCTGCCATGGAGCCATGACCCTTCCCCCTCCCTTCAACAACATCAACTGTGGCATGTATGGGTGCGTTCACACTGCACTTTATTCCATTATTCTGATGATTTCTTACGTGGTAATTTGCACATTATATTGCGATCTTTCACACAACATACAAGCCAGTTCTGGAATTCTAGCAGAATATAGTGCAAGTTTAGCACTAAATTTGGTGATAAATAATAACAGAAATAACCCGTTTGCAAGCTTGGGAACGCGGAAAATAGCAGGAGTTTTTTGCTAGCTGTAGCTGCTCATGTGACAGGCATCCCAGCATGCAGTGCATTCCCGCCCTTTAGGGGCACATTTTTGTTGTTGTTTTGCGTAGCGAAACTTGTACCAGTATTCTGGCGTAGGTGCAGGTAGCATCAGCATTTCCCACACACCCCTGTGTCTATACTTACAACTAAATATATATATGTGTGTCAGATGCAAAAGGGAGAGGGGTTGCATAGCGATGGGATGAGACCTTAGACCTCCTGCACTGTGTGCATGTGTAAGGGACGAAAGCAAGTCATTCATTGCAGCCGTGTGAAAGACAGTTGCATGAAATGCTGGCATATCGGCTGCAAAAGCTACTGTTCCTTAACACAACAGGTACTGCAGTGTGAAAGGAATTTTAGAAATCAGAACAGAAGCGCTACCATTTTAATGCTTTAAACTAACACAAGCCCCATGTCTGAAAGCAGCCTATGTTTCCATATTTGTTAGTTAAATAAGTAAAATCATTTGGAACAGAGTTTCCCATTTTATAAGGAAGCGTGTACTTACCTACTGCAATGCCAAATGGCCCTCCCACCAAGCCTCCGAGAAAAGCACCACAACCCGCCATAAGTGCTCCTTGCCCCGAATGCTTCAAGGCAGCCGTCATTCCCTGCACTTTAGACACTCGGCACAGAAGACGCATCACATCATTCACATCAATCGGCATCGTGCCTAGTTTATACCTTGAAAGAGTTTGAAAGGTAATATACAATGCCCACACAATAGACACCTCATTTTCAGTTATGAAGACAGAAAAATGTACTGCCTTCAAGTCGATTCCGACTTATGGCAACCCTATGAATGGGGTTTTCATGAGGCTGAGAGGCAGTGACTGGCCCAAGGTCACCCAGTGCGCTTCATGGCTATGTGGCGATTTGAACCCTGGTCTCCCAGGTTGTAGTCCAACACCTTAACCACTACACCACACTGGCTCTCCATGAAGACAGAAAGGCTCCTGTAAATTACATCTGTACCTATTATTTGCATGTGTCTTACATTTAGGAAAAACATGGCTTCCCATTCCTCGATACGTCAGAGCCCCAAAGTAGAAGCCAATACACCAGGAGTAACCTGACGCTGCAAAAATAGGAGTCAGCCCTTCTGAACTCGTTTATTTTGTACACTTTTATATGTCTTCAGTGGTTCCCAAACCTTTCCCTCCATGGCCCGCTTGAAAATTGCTGAGGATCTTGGCGGACCACTGAAAGATTTTTCTGCCTGTTGTAGCAGTTGTAATGCACTGTGCTAGACGCTGTATGATTCTGAATTGCACTTTATGGCTTCTTTTATTTCTATTATTGTGTTATGATTTGCATTCCACAGAATTCAAGCTGGAATACAATAAAATGCAATATAAGAAACAAAAGAAGCAGTAAAAATGCAGCTTAAAAGAAATGTGAACATGCTATGCGGGCATGTCGCAGACCACCTGGATGAAGCTCACAGACCACATTTTGGCAACCCGTGACTAACTAGGCCAAGGTTGATGATTTGGGGGCAGTCGTGCACATTCTTGTTCCAAGAATCTAGCTCCTTTAACTGCAGAGTCTTATAAAGCACAAGAACAAGAGTGTGCATGACTGTGAGACGTCACCAGTACTCTACACTGGCTTTTCACCATCACGAATGTCATTTGGGGTATACAATCATCGTATTGCCCATACAAATGGCAGTACAAAGAAAATTCCCCTTCCTGATGTCTGTACACAAGGCTCAAGAACATAGGACACTGCCATATACTGAGTCAGACTCTTGCTCTACCTAGCTCAATATTGTCTACACTGACCGGCAGCAGCTCTCCAGGATTTCAGGCAAGGAGTCTCTCCCAGCCCTTCCTGGAGTTGCCACAGAAGAACCTGGGGCCTTCTGCATGCAAAGCATGTGCTCTGTCACAGAGTTATGGCCCCTTCCTTTCTTGGCTTCCCACAATATCTCCTACTCGGCAAGCCCCGTAACTCTTCCACTAGTTTTGAGCCACATTGCTAGGACAAACATTGTTGGTCTTATTTGATGTACTTTTCTCATATACAGCCAGAGACCTAGAAATCTGTTCCTTGTTTTGCCTGGGATGCAAGACAAAACATTGCAACTCATAATCTTTTTCCACTGCTGGAAAAAAAAAAGTTGAGCCTAGTCTTATGTTCCCCATATTTTAAGTATTCCTGCACCCCCCATTTAATTTATTGCTGCATGCTTATTAAGCCAAATTGAGTTCACTGGGGCTTACACTGATGATTTAGTAATAGAAAAGTTGTCTGGTGTTTTTTTTCTTTGTTATAATCATAAACACTCAAAAAGACATATAATCTGAAAAGTGAAATGCTGTATCGCACTTAAACCAAATACACACACACCCTTTTTATATCTCAAAAATAACAACTCCTACCTTGTTTTATTTAATAGAAAGCTCAATAAAGAGTTAAAGCAGATAACTAGGACCGCAGTGCACATTTACATGGCAGTGAGTCTCCCTACTACTGAGTAAACATGTTTAAGATTGCAGATGTTTAGAATCAGCTGACAAAGAAAACTCTACTTGTGTGGGAGGCGCATGAAGCGGCTCCCTCCAGTGGCAGGAATAACCTCAGATCAAATACCAGTGTGGGTTAGAAACAGGCCACAATTTTATCTGATTACAGCAGATAACCGGGGTGGGCAAAGGCTCTGCTCTTCCTTCCCACAGCCTGTGCTGTTGGAATGCTTGTCCCAGGTTGGGGAAAAGTGCCCTTGGGAGTTGGCCGGCATTAGACCCCAGCGTAGTGGCGGCTGGTGACCTTTAAGACTGGTGGGGCAGAAGGCAGGGAGAGCCATAGCCAATGACAGGCAGAGCCAGATCTCGTTTTGTCTCCATCTTCCTCCCTGTGAGTTCCACAAGGGCGAAGCAGATTAAAGAGGAGGAGCAGGAGGAGGAAGAGACTTGACAGCCAGGGCCACCGTCTGGACTGGTTGCAGGTAAGGAGGCGGGCAGGTGGGGACTGGCTAAGGGCAGGCTGAGGTTGGGGTGTGTGTGCCCCACTAGCCCCTATGGACCAGCCTGCACTTCCCTAGTGTGATGTAGGCAATGCATCTGGGATCCCACTGGGCAACAAGGGAGGGGAACTGTTGTAAAGCCTGGCCCCTCCCAAGCTTGGGGCGCAGCCTGCCCTTCTCCCCACTAGTGTAAAGGGTAAAGCACCAAACAGAAGAGGATGCGTTCACAGGGGGTGAAGCAAAACCTTTCAAGTAAGAATAGTTTAAGAGGTTTACAGTATCACTTACCCGACAGCTTCTGTCCTAGAGGGACCTCTTTGGTTAGGGTATGATATCAAAAGGGACCACTTTGGCAGTTTGTTCTTCAAAGTCAGGAGACAAATGAAAAATATGAAACTAACCAGCTTTGCATAAAACCTTCACTTTCAGTTTTACAAAAACTGTTGCTCATAGCCAGCCCAATCAAGTTTCAGTCATGCCTCCTTAAATCGACCTCTACTGGCTGCTCGCCAGCCTTACCTTCAAGGCCCTGTGCAGCCATGCCTGTTATCTCTTTCCTAATATCTTCATATCTCTGTCAGCTTTGTTCCTTTAGCTTCACCACACCCCGCAGTTCAAATGTTTCCTCCCTCCCCAAACAATTCCACCATTCCTGCTTTACTGATCCTGGATTTCTCTCCCAGAAAACCTCTGTGATGCCCCCTCTCCGCCTCTCGTGTTATCAAATTCCTCTTCAAACCCACTTGGTCTATGTGAAGCCCTTTGCCTAGCTTCCTAATCACCATTCCTTTGTGTGTCTTATTCGATCCAAATTTTTCTTTCTGAAAATCAAAACTGTGTAACATTGAGCCTGAGCACATTTTTTTCCTTTCTATTCCCTTTCCCACCATCTTGATACATTCCCTCTACTTGTTGAATGTTTGACTGTAAGCAGTTTGGGGCAGGGAACAGTCTTGTTATTTGTTACCCTGTAAAGTGTCATGGTACATGAGTGGTGCTATATGAACAATTAATACTGAAGGTACATAGGAATCACATGCCACTGTAAAGGGGTTGACCTGGATGACCTCAATGTCTCTTCCAACCCTATGATTCTATGACTCTAAGGTCATAGCTACACCATGCATTTTAAAGCACTCTTATACCACTTGAACAGTCATGATGTTCCCCAAAGAACCCTGGGAACTGTAGTTTCTTAAGAGCGCTGACCTCACACACCTAGTTCCCAGCACCCTTATTTATTTATTTATTTATTGTATTCATATACTGCCCCATAGCCGAAGCTCTCTGGACGGCTTACAATTGTTGACAAACTATTGTTCCCACGATTCTCCATGACTGCTAAAGCAGTATTAGAGTTCTTTAAATGTATAGTCTGGATGTGACCTAAGTTAGAGGTCTAGACAACAGGGTTATTTAAGTGGCCAAACCTAGAATCAGAGAATAGTAGAACTGGAAGGGGCCTATAGGTCCATCGAGTCCAACCCCCTGCTCAATGCAGGAACCTTACTTAAAGCACACCTATCCAGGGATTGGGCCTGCTTCACACATGCACATTCATTTCATTACTTCAGTGTAAGAATGGTGGCTCTCCCTGGGTGGAAGAGCCACCATGCAAACAGGAGATGGATGGGTAACAATGGACTCAGTTCAACAGGCATATTTCTTTATTTATAAAAATATTTGTATACCGCTATTTCATTAAAAACATCAACACAGTTTACAACATGTTTTAAACAACCACCTCCATAGAATTAAAAATATTAAAAATACAACAAAAACAAAGGTCAACTGTTGCGAAAACAGCATGTTCTTAATTGCCTGCATAGCCTGGTGGAACAGAAAGGTTTCTAGCAGGCGCTTAAAATTAAAAACAGAAGGTGTCTGCTCAATGTCTGTGGGCAGGGCATCCAGAGAACTGGGCCGATGACACTGAAGGCTCGATTTTGTGTCGATGATAATATGAGCCCCGCCAACTTGGGGGATGACCAAAGCTGCTCCTACAGATCATCTCAGCAATATCCCAGTGTCTCTAATGTAATGGTTAAAGACTTGCTCTGTAAGATATCCCTTCAAAACACAATACTTTTCTAGCAAGGACCATTCAGCTCCAAGTCATTATGTGATGAGCAATCAGAGCATGTGGGACGTGGCCAAAGGCATCTTGTGGCACCTAAAAAGCTAACATGTTGCCTATGAAGAGGCAAGCTTATGTTGCAAGAACCCATCTTCCACAATCTCTGACCGTTATCTGTGCTGTCTGGGGCTGATGGGTCTTGGAGTCCAACAATATCTGGAGGCCACCACTTTGGCTATCCCTGACTTATTTCCTAAGATGAAGCTATTGAAGCAGGCTGTATCTTACCAAGCAGCGACAGAGTGTGGGGCAACATGTAGCCAAAATTAAGCACAGTGAAGTTCCGTATATTTCAGCAGGTGTTAAGCACATAATGAACTCGGGTGCTGATGTCAATGGGAATGGAAGTGCTGAACACGCCCTTGGCCTTCAAGATGCTACTGGGCTCTCTGTCCTCTTCAGGATGGGGCACAAAACATCAGGGGTGGAAAAAGTGTGGTTCTTCAGATGATGTTGGACTCCAACTCACATCAGCCCCAGCCAGCATGGCCAATGGTCAGGGATGATGGCAGCTGTAGTCTGGTAATATCTGGAGGGCACCACATTGGCTAGCCCTGCAATACAAGAGGCTCTGTCTTTCTGCTCTTTTTGGCTCCAACTTCTAATTCACGTGAAGCTGCTTTATACCCACTGGTGTATCTGGCCCAAGTTTGTCTCAGGTCTTTCCCAGCCCTGTTAACAGAGATGCTTTAACTCAGAGTTCGGAAGCCTCTTGCCCTCCGGAGGTAGCTGTACTACAGCTCCCATCATCCCTGAGCATGAGCCATCCCTGCTAAGGGAAGGACTGTAGCTCAGTGGTACAGCCTCTGCTTTGCATGCAGAAGGTTCGATCCCTGGCATTGCTAGGGAGGGCTGCAAAAGAGTCCCTGCCTGAACCCCTGGAGAGCCTCTGCCAGTCAGTGTAGACAACACTGAGCTAGATGGACCAATGGTCTGACTCGGTATAAGGCAGCTTCCTCTGCAAGTGGAGACTGACACTTAGGCTGTCTGCATTCTACAGCTCCTATCCAAATTTAGAGGCAGGGCACGCACAACAGACCGATATCACTGCTGACTTCTCACTGTGCTTTTGTCTCCAAGGGAAGACAAATCCACTATCATGCAAACACATACCATGTATAATTTAAAAAAAGAAGCTCCCGCTGACATTGTGTGATAATTTATTTGATTTCGGCATGGGGAGAGAACACAGGGACACACAAAACACAGATCTGCTATGTTATTGGCTCTGCACCTTTAAGAAAGTACCTGGTGGCTTCTAACTGTCCTCCCCCCCCCCACAGCAAAAGGAAACGAGATAATTTAAAAAACAGCAAAATCGCCAAGCGTCCAAATGCTACGATCTCTGGGTGACAACACCAGGAGCTATGCGATATCAAAGACTTCCACAATGGAGAAAGCGGGCAGAGAAAAATATTACTCTCACGTCCAATGCTAGAACCAGGGGTCATCCAATGAAGCCGAATGTTGGAAGAATGGAGAAGGGCCTTAGTTCAGTTGCAGAGCATCTGCTTTGCGTGCAGAAGGTCTCAGGCTCAATCCCTGGCATCGCCATCTCATGTGGGCGAGACCCCTGCCTGAAAACCCAGAGAGCCACTGCCAGCCGGTGTAGACAACACTGAGCTAGAGGGACCAATGGTCTGATTCAGTATAAGGCAGTTTCCCATGTTCCTAAGATTCAGGCCCAGGCACGAGGAAGTTGTTCTTCCCACAGTGCAAAGTGAAACGACAGACTTCTCTTCCATGAGATGCAGTGATGGCCACCACAGCTTTAAAAGTGGATTAGACAAATCATGTGCTACTAAGCCATGGTAGCTGTGTACTACCTGGGAACACGGGTGGAGAGAGTGCTGTTGTACTCATGTCCTGCTTGTAGGCGTCTCATACCAGAGTTCCCAGCTTGGTGCCTGCAAGGAGCCACGGTGCGCCCCAGACACCCCCTTTGGCACCTGCCCCTCCCAATTTAGTACACTTAAATATTAATTTTTTAAAAGTTTATTTCCCTTATCTTTTACCTTGGGCTTTGCAGGGCTACCTGGAGAATTCCAGCCCCTTCCCTTCCCCAGAATGTTCCTGGGCCCCCTCTTAGCAAAGGAAAGGAAGAGCGCAGGGAAGCTGGAGGTCTGTGCCTAGCATTCCAGCTGCCTGCTTGAAAAAGATGCATATGAAAGAAAAGGGACCCTGTTACTGCTTGGTAAGCTTGGGAGATGGGATGTGGGAGAGGTATTTTGCCTGTTTGGGGGGAGTTGCCTCCTTATTTTTTGAGTTTGTTGACTTTTTTTTTTTAGGTGGGACTGCTTTTTCCAGGGGTGTGTATAGATTTTGGCTTTTGGAGTGCGCTTCTGACATACCAAGACCACACAGCTAAATATTTCAAACATACTGCAATTACCTATCCCTAATATTTGAGATCTGGGCAAGCTAGTATAATAATGCTGCCTGCCCAGTGTAATTCAATTACCTTCTCCTAATACTACAGAGATTCATGCAAGCCCATAGAGTCCTGTTGTCACCCCCATAGAGTGTTACTCAGAGAACACCAGATGGATTAGCCCAGGTGTGGGGAGCCTTTGGCCCTCCAGATGTTGCTGAACTGTAACTCTCATCATCCCTGGCCGTTGGTCATGCTAGGTAGGGCTGATGGGAGTTGTAGTTTAGCAACATCTGGATGGCCAGAAGTTCCCTACACTGGGGTTAGTTCCACCAACTGACCAGCTACAATAGGACAGGGCCATAACATGCACTTGCTGGTCCTAGCAGCCACGAGTGTGTGGGATCCAGTGAACATATTTCTCTATGTGTGCATATATGCGCCATCGTAAGTAAACATGGGGGCTGAAACTGAGGCAGCAGGAGCTGCAGCAGCAAAGACAGACATTGGAGCAAAGGTAATAATAATCCAGAAAGTGGAAGCCCAAGGTGGAGACTCATCAAGCAGCTGAAGACACTATCCCGAGATGATATGGGCCTCCTATTGAGGAATGCAGGATGAGAGTGAAATTTATACTTTGCCACAATCTCCAGTTGCTACTGTAAAATCAATTATCCTAACAGATCTAAAATATTCTTCATGTTATAAAAAAAAAAAGTCCACTCAAATCCCACATTGCAATCTAGTTTTCATACTTGATTTCAGCTCTAAGCTCACTGGTGATGTAGTTCGTTAGCACACCTAGCAACTGCTCTTGAATGCCAGTATTTCCCATGACCAGGGCTATGAGCTGTGCTGTATCAGTCCAGTCTAAATTCCTAATGATGGCATATGCATTGTCATATAGCCGCTGCTGCTCCACGGGAGGTAATTCCAGAATGATCTGAGGGATCGGCTTAAACTGTCCAGAGGTCATCCAGGCACCAACCAAGCCACCAACAGCGCCCCCTAGAAAAGCAATGCAGAGATGCATCTGAAGTTACCTCGCTCACAAATGCTGTACACTCCAATTCAGCAAACATTTGCAGATGCAAAGATTCCAGTGTGCACACCTTCTGATGTGTATAAGGATCAGAGTACATGGAACTTGGCTCTAGGATGTTTTGTTTCATATACCAGTTACTGTTTCAACTGGTTGCATTTTTGTAGTTTTTAAAATGGTATATTTTAAGGCTGCAACCCTAAACCCTCTTTTTTGGGGTATGCTCCACTGAATTTAATAGGACATTTCTGAATAGACATGGTCAGGACTGCACTGTAAATGTATTGTTGCTAGCCACCTTAGAGTCTTTTTGAGGAAAGTCAAGATAAATGCATTTTAACTAAATAATATAAAAAGTAAATTCTCCAGAAGCATGTAGGGATGAAGGAGACATTGGACTCAGTGCACATTTAAAGGCAAACTTTCCTAATTTGTAATTTCTGAAAAAAAGAAAAAAAGAAAGTCATCCTTACTCCTCACTTCTCTGAATTTTGCAAGGCAGTTCGCCAACTAAGCAATGGGTATAAATTCTAGGATATAAAGTGTACATATAAGTGCACATATTGGTGAAAATAATGTACAAAAATGCATATTAGAGAAAATTACACTGCAAAAATGTGTGTCAGAATTGCATACAAAAATGTGTGTATAAGGAGAAATTGATGCAAATATGCCAATGAATTTTCATGAGTTTCTTTAAAATTGTAAATTGATGTGGAAATGTGGAAAACTGAACTTAAAGACTGGAAAAATGACAAGCTGAAATTGACATATTTGCTCATCCCTTGCAGCACATAACTTTTACAGTTTGGGATTTATACACCCAGGGGCAGATTCTCTGCTATGAAATCATGCCAATTACATTGTACTTATTATAAGTACAACAGGAACACTTGACCATCCAAACAAACAAACAAAATATATGCCAACAAATCAATGACCGAGAAACATAATTGAAAGCAGTGCTGAATTTCTCTTCATGGGCATATGTTAAGTTTCCTCAATTGCAGCACACATACGCAGGGCTCCCTGTGAAAAAGACTGAATTGACATTATGTTAAAAAGTGAAATGACAATGTAATTTTTAAATTTGATATAGTTGTAATCTGATTTGTTTTTCAATGTTTATAAAAACAATAAAAATCATTTATATTAAAAAAAAGTGTGTAGGGTTCCCCACCATCATATTTCACTTCATCACAAGGCATTTCCACTTTAGAGCACTTGTTTGTACATTGCTGTGCACGAGATGGCCAATACAGTGTTCCCAGTCTGAGGCAAACTTAAAGCATGCATGACAAAACCTTGCCACGTGTATTTTGGGATCATTCCCCATACCCAGAGGCATCTTCCAAGACCAAGCAAAAGCACCCTCTTGAACGTACCACCCCATCTCACATTTATGCTATCAGGGCATGACGAGGAACATTGCTTGTGGAACACCATGACGATAAGACTTTTGCAATTGGAAATTCCCTAAAGCAGGGTGGGGAACCTTTTTCAGGCCAAGGGCTTCCAGGAGCCACATGCCAGCAGTGGGCAGGGCCAAAGGCAAAAGTGGACGGAAAAATGAATGTAAATTTTATTTCTGTAAAACTAAGCTAGTTTCTACAAACACCCCTCACTATCTTCCATCTGGGCAAGGAAGAAGCATGATCAGAGTTCAGGCCAGACAAAAATACTCAAGGAGGCTGCAGAGAAGGGGTGTGGAGGTGTGGCCTGGGGAGAGGGGGTGTGGCCTGGGGAGAGGGGGTGTGGCCTGGGGAGAGTACCGAGGGCCAGACTGAGCAGCCTGGAGGGTCCCATTTGGCCTCTGGGGCTGAACATCCCTGCTCCAGAGGCACACTGAGGAATGGGCATAAATTTACAACATTTGTGATGACAAACTATGGGTTATAGCCGATGTTAGTTCTACCCAGAGTAAACCATTGAAATTAATGGCTATAACAGGTCCTTTAATTCCAATGGGTTTACTTTGAGTAGAACTAACAGTGGCTCCAACCCCATGTCCTTGTTGCCATGCATCAGGTCAATGAAGCTTAAGCTAAAACTAAAAAAAAAGGTAAGATAGCTTTAACAGACCCTCTGCTAGAAGGAACTGCTCACTTACCTACGGCAATGCCGGGTGGGCCCCCCACCAAGCCTCCGATGAAAGCAGTTGTCCCCGCCACAAGCGCCCCTCGCCCCGAATGCTTGAAGGCAGCCTTCATTTTCCGCTCTTCCGATACACGGCACAGGAGCTGCATCAAGTCATGCACACTGATGGGCATCTTCTGGAGCTCCCACCTTCAAGAGTTTTGAAAGAAGCAATACTTTAATACAGGAGTGGGGAGCCTCTCTCTGCTTGAGGGACGCATTCTCGCACCGGCAAATTTCTGGGGGCCGCAGGCCAATGGTGACTCGTGCCTTTGTATAGCAGGCTACATTCAAGCATGCAAGAAACAGAGGGATTTTTTTTTTTGCACCCACACCTCAAACCAGGCAAGCAAGAGGCCTTGTCACAGTTCGAGGACACATCCCAAATAAGCAGATTCCTTTGCGGAGGGCACAGAGCAGTCCCAGTGACATGTGTGGCCTGGGAGACTCCTGAGGGCTAAATCGAGAGGCCTAGTGGGCCACATTTGAAGGTCTGAGGTTTCCTGTCTTTAGATAACCTTTAATGCATTCATTTATTGATTGATTGATTGCATTTATATGCCGCCTCATAGCCGAAGCAATTAAGAACATTAAAGACAAGTAGTTCATGGACTATAGCTCTTTCTCAGGCTGCTTGCAGACATGGAGCTTATTGCGTAAGTTTAAGGTATTAAAATGGTGTAGCTTCTGTCCCAATTTCTAAAATTCCTTTCGTACTGCAGTGCCTGTTGCATTAAGGAACAGTAGCTTTTTCAGCCCATATACTGGCATTTCGCACAAATGTCTTTCACACGGCTGTAAGGAACGTCTGGGTTTTGTTCCTCACCCTTAATACACATGCACACCGTAGTTTCCCTCTGGGTAGAGGTCTAAGATCTCATCCTGTCGCCATGCAACCCCTCGCCATTCAACCCCTCTCCCTCTGGCATCTGACATTAGTTGTATAGACACAGGGGAGTGTGTGGGAAATGCTGCTGCTACCTGCACCTACGCCGGAACATCGGTACAATTTTTGTCAGGCAAAAAAAAAAAAAAGCACGCCTAAAGAGCGGGAACACACTGCATGCTGGGATGCCTGTCACAAGTGGCTGCAGCTAGTGAAAAAGTCCTGTGATTTTATGGGTTCCCAACCTTGCAAATGGATTATTTCTGGTATCATTTATCATGAAACTTTGTGCTAAACTTGCACTATATTCCACTAGAATCCCAGAACTAGCTTGTACATCATGTGAAAGATTAATTATAATAATTATTATTTATTAGATTTGTTAGACGCCTATCTGGCAGAGATTAATCTGCCACTCTGGGCGACGTACAACAAAACACAAATACAGTCCATATAAAAACATAAACAGAGAACATTAAAAAATTAACCCCCCCTGCGCAAATTACCAGGTAAGAAATCATGAGAATAATGGAATAAAGTGCAGTGTGGAAGCAGCCTCACACACAGGCCACATTTATACCATTTATCTATTCCACTTTAAATAGTCATTGCTTCCTCCAAAAAATAATGGGAAGTATAGTTTGTGAAGGGTGCTGAGAGTTGCTACGAGACCCCCTATTCCTTTCCCCGAGCTATATTCTTCAAAGTGGTTGAACAGTCTGTCCTCCTTCCCAGGAAACTCTGGGAATTGCAGCTCTGTAAGAGGAATAGGGGTTTCCTAACAACTCAGCACCCTCAACAAGCTACAGTTCCCAGGATTATTGTGGGGAAGACATCACTGTTTAAAGGGGAATAAATGTATGGTATGAATGTGGTCGGACACACACACACCACATATAGCTGCTTCCTGTCTGTCAGTTTCTAGACACAACACACCTTCTAATCATGCCTCACCGATTACTTATACTTACTGATTTCATTTATGTCCCACCTTTCCTCCATGCAGCTGAAGGGAACATACGTAGTTCTTTCCCACCCTCTGTTTCAAAACAATCCTGTGAGGTAGATTGGGATGTGAGTTGTTGAGTGGCCAAGGTTACCTAGTGAGCTTCATGCCCAGTGGCAATTTGAACCAAGGTCTCCTGAGTCCAAATCCGATGTATTCAGAGCTTGGAAGTAACTAGTTACAAGTAGTAATTCATTACTTTTTTGAGTAATGAGTGGGTAATTCCTTTACATTTTGATTGTAATAGAACTAGGAGTAATTTTACTACTTTTGTGGAGTAATTGTAACGTTTCCAGAATTACTTTTGGGCATTACTGGGGGGGAGCAGGGGAAGTCTTCTGCTCCTCTGATTTGTGGATGAAAATCATGTGCCTCAAACTGGGCTTCTGTGCAGTGTCATTCTTCCCTCATGCTCTGTGGATGGGTAGGAGGCGACGAGGGAGGAAGCGGAGAGTGAGATGGGGTGGAGTGGAGAAAACAATTATTTAAAAAAATGGATAGTGGTGGTGAAGAATGGAGTGGAGGCAAAAAGGATCTGGAGGTCAAGAACATGGATAAAGAAGGAGGAGGCAGCAGCAGAATGGAGATAAAGAACTGTGGAGGTGAAAGATGACAACGTGTGTGTGTGTGTGTGAGAGAGAGAGAGACACACACAGAGAGAGAGAGACAGAGAGAGAGACAGACAGAGAGACAGAGACAGAGACAGACACACACACAGAGAGAGACAGAGAGAGATAGAGAGACAGAGACAGAGAGAGAGAGAGAGAGAGAGAGAGAGAGAGAGAGAGAGAGAGAGAGAGAGAGAGAGAGAATGAGAATACTGTGTTTGTACTTGGCACACAAAGTGGCCTCCACCACCCTCTCTGGCTACTGTGTTGCATTTGCAGTATTTTAACTTTTTTGCATCTCAGGGGAAAATGTTTGCTTGAGTGAGTGTCCCTTAGTTGGTGGCAGGGCAGGGCCCGGGAGGTGGTTAAGTGAGAGAGATTATGCTGGCTGGCTGAGTGGGGGGGGGGCCTGCACTTGGTTTGGCGTGCAAAGATCTGAGTAGTGGCCTCAGCCTCCCTCCCCACCACCCTTACCAGCGGAGAGACCACCATTGCTATCTTATGAATAAAAATAATTATTCTACTACCTCTGTATGTGTTTGTTTATTTTTAATGTTGTTTTAGGCTACTTAGATGTGCAGCAGCCAAGGCCAGCACCTTGCAGCCTTTTTTTAAAGTAACTGAAATGTCATTGTAGTGATTACTCTGGAGGAAAAGTAAAGTAATCAGTTACTTTCAGAGCAATTGTAATTGTAACGGTAATTACTACTTTTCTGGGCCATGTAACTGTAATTTATTACTTTTTAAAAGTAATCTTCCAAGCTCTGGATGCACTAACCACTACAACACACTGGCTCCCTTCTACATATGATAAGGCTCTCCTGATATTGCTGGACTTCAGCCTTCATTGCCTGCTGTGATTTTGTCCTGCTTGTGCACCTCCCCCAGCCTCTGGCTGGCCACTACGAGAACTGAATCCTGACCTAGCTAAGCCTTTGGTATGAATCCAGCAGGGGTCTTCTTATGCTCACAACTCAGAGGCACGGGACATTTTGTATGTACAGTAGAAGATCCCAAGCTCAATCCACAGCACCACCAATTAAAGAAAATCTCAGGTACCTAAACTGGGCAATATCCCTGCCTGAGACCTCAGAGAGATGCTGTATGTCAGAAGAGGATTGGTTTGCCCAAAATGCTTAGCCATGACTTGTTTAACAAACCACGAGTTACCCATGAGCTGTCCCACATACAAACAAACCATGGCTTATTTCTCCAAATTTGGCTTGTTTTTCAAGCTAAAAAACAACTCTTACTCTTGCCTTGTGCTTTTCTTGTTTGGTGAGAGTCTAGGGGTGGTCAAACAAACCATGGTTAAGCAAGGGTGCTAGGTTTACATGCAATACTGAACCATAGTTAAGACAAACCAAGGTTCATAAGCCAACAACAAACCATGGCTTCAGATAATAGTTTGTTAACAGTAAACAAACCATCATTAAGCCACTGGGCAGGGTTCACACATGATGCTAAGCCATGGCTGAGATTGAAGATGAAGACAAATGCTGTGATGCCAAGATCAGCGCATATTCAGGCAGCGATAAAAATGCTCCTATGAGAGCTTCCAATTTAAAAATACATTTACAGCCCTTTCCAGACATTTACAGCCCTTTCCAGGGCTGTGGAGTTGGAAGCAATTTTGGGTGGAGTCGGAGTCGGACAGTAGAAAAACAGAGGAGTCAGAGTCAAAGGTTTGGCGTACCGACTCCACAGCCCTGATAGATACCATTACCCAGAAAGATTGCTTTATAGGCTATTGTTCTTTCTCAAGACTCTTAGACAGCCATAAGCCACAGTGATCTCACCACAAACCACAGGACATGATTCAGGACCACAGCCCTTGAAGAGCTTATTTGACCATTGGCAAGGAAACACCTGCAGCCCTTTATGGCTTGTTCCCATTTTTGCAATGATTAAGAGTCCACCAGTTGGCTTTTCACTTAACAAAAACTGCTCTCACTTCTTAAGGGCCCAGGCCACAAAAAGGGCCCAAGTCACGGTGCCTGTCCAAGTCCCACACCTCTGGCTTCTCTTCAAGAACCATGCTCTATCTTAGCATTAAAACAGACCACACGCTACCAAGCTTTAACAAGTCCCTCCCTGTATCTTAATTCACAGCCTCCAGTGGTGTACATACAATTAGCCACATTTTTCTTACTATGTTCTTTCTGCTGTCAACAACAGAGTCAGAGGGTTATACCGGTGCAAGAGGTCTGTGACATTTCCTATGCAAAGCTCAAACTAAGCACACACACAAATACAGGAAGCAGTACTGGTCATGCGTTGTGTGTGTGTGTGGAATCCACAGTAAGGCAATGTTGTCTAATAGTGTTTTTAGGATAAGCAGACTTCATGCAACGCGCGCCCTAGTCTAGGAAAGCTTCTAGTCCACAAGGCTGCAACCCGCTACCCTTTAAATCAATGAGCCTTGTCAGTACAACCTGCACAGATTGCACTGTCACCATCGGTTAGTCGTGAACGCGTTTTCCGGACCACAATTCCCATTAGTCCTGGCAGGCCTGGCCATTAGCTGGAATGATGGGAATCGTAGTCCAGAAACATTCTAGAGAGCCACAGGTTTCCCTTTCCCAACAGACTGTTTTAATCTGTAACAGACGAATACAGCTACCCTCTCCCCAAAAGTCAGCGCCTCCTCTGCTGCCACCAACCTTCTTTTCGGCCTCTGGTTTTCACCCTCGGAGACAGACAAGGCCCTTTCCCCAATCTTAAACTCCCGATCTCCGCGCCGGGGCTGTACAATTCTCTGCAGATCCGGCAGCTGACTGTTTTCCTACCTTGGGGCGGGGCTGCGCACGCAAGTCCCAGCGGGGCCCAGCCGGGTCTCTCAGGACGGAGGATAGAGGACGTCTCCGATCACGACAAGTAGACGCTGCAGGACTCACGTGCGATCGATGGGCTGGCTGGCTGGGGAGAGGAAGGGGAGACACGTCAGCGCCGGCAGCCGAGAGGGACGGATCTCTGTCTCTTTTAAAAAAAACCCTCCCCGTGGGCGTCTAAACTCCGGGGCTGGAAGAGGCGCGCACGGTTGCAACAGCGCCTGAAGCTCAGATTTTAGGCACTAGATGATCAGAGGCACAATCCTAGTTCGGAAAAAATGGCTTCCATGTATTTCCCATGCCAGAGCCCTTACAAGCAGACATTCTGCAGGTAAAATCCTGAGGCCTCACCTCTCGACTTTCGCTGCTGTGGTGTTAAAAGGCGCAGGCGCTCTGCCATAAGTAGTTGACAATTTTTACCGTAAAGCGTGACTCTCCGCCTCCCCCCTCCGGGAAATGCTTCGGGTTGCCAGTTTCTTTTCTATAAAGGTTCTTGTGTGCCTAGTAAAAATGAAAGAAGCTTCACCGTGAGAACGGAAGGAAATGCTTGCTGGATCAGACCAAATGGCCACCTAGCTCAGCCAGCATCCCACTTCCATACACTTGTGGATTTAATGGTCTTTACACCCTGTCCTCTTTTCAGTGGTAATGTGTGTATGTATTATGTCACCTCAAAATGTGGAAAGCCCTTTGGGGACCCTTTGCCTAGTGGGATGGTAGACAACGGACATCAGCCTAAAATGCCACCCTGGGCTCCTGCTGGAAGGGCGGAATATCAGTCAAATAATAAATAAAATAAAAGCCCTAAATAAAATAAATAAAAACCCTATCCTGACAGCACCATGGTTAGCCTGCTAGGATTTTTCCTGTTGTACATCTCCTAAAATATGTAAGAGCCCTGAGGGTTTTTTGGGGGAGGAAGGTGTCAGCTTACCACATTTAGAGATAAGCAAAACACTACTTAAGACCAAAGGAAGCTCCCTTATTCTGAGTCACACTTTTGGTCCATCCAGCTCAGTACTGTCTATACTGTCTGGCAGTGGCTCTCGAGTTTCAGAATGAGGTGTCTCCGAGCCCTACCTGGAAATGCCGAGGACTGAAACTTTTGTACGCACAACAGATGCTCTAACACTGAGGCTGCGTACACACCATACACTTAGAGCACATAACGTCCCTTAAAGAATTCAGGGAGTTGTAGCTTGTTCAGCGTGCTGAAAAGGGGAGATGTGTGAGGGTACCCAGAATGTATGGTGTGCAGCCAGCTTGAACTATTGAAAGCAGATACTCTGTCACTGAGCTACAGCCGCATTGTTTTTTAAAGAGGTATGGTGTGTGAGAAGACCATTAGGTCCAGAGCCTACAACAGGTGTGAAGAAGCTTTTAACCCTCTGGATGTCGATGAACTACAACTCCCATCATTGCTGGCCATTGGCCATGCTTTCTGGGCTGGTGGGGCTCAGCAACATCTGGAGGAACAAAGGCTCCCCACACCTGGCCTACAAGTACCTTTTGTTGTTGTTATGTGCCTTCAAGTCAACTACGACTTATGGCGACCCTATGAATCAGCAACCCCCAAGAGCATCTGTCATGAACCACCCTTTGTTCTTCCCCAGTAGCTCGGTGAGTGCCTTCTGACGTGGGGGTCCCATCTTCCAGCACTATCTTGTGTTGCATTTTGGATACTCTGTTCATAGGGTTTTCGTGGTAAGAGGTATGCAGAGGTGGTTTACCATTGCCTTCCTCTGAGTTTGGATGCATCTTAGTCTGGAGTCTCAGCTTTGACCATTCCGCCTTGGGTGCCCCTGCTAGCAGTCTAGCCTCTTGATCTAGACCCCTGATGGCATTGCTCTCAGCTTCTTCAACACTCTCAAACCCCCTCACCATGTTTAGGTGTGCATCCTAGAGGAGGACAAGTACCTTACTGCACCACAAATCCCAGCACTTCCTTTTTGAACTCTGGTTCCAGGGACCAGAATAATTGCTATACCGCGTCAATCGCTGCAGGGGGTTGCAAATGTAGCAAGCATGTTCTGATCTAATGGGACATGGCACCCCTGCATCCTACATGGTTCCAGACAGAACACCATGTGTTCTGTCACCAGAGGAGATTATACAAAAAAAGTTACTGGCTGCTATTTAAAATCATTTCCCAGCCCCAAAATGATTACTTGGTACATGGGAAGGGATATGTATTGAGGCTGATGCTGCTGAAGCTCTTCTTTTGCAGTTCCGCAAAACTTAGAAGGGCAGCGGCTCAGTAGCAGAGCATCTGCCTGGCATGCAGAAGGTCCCATGCTGAATCCCCGGCTGGAGGAGACTCCTGCTTGAACCCGTGGAGCATCGCTGACACTCAGTGTAGACCAGCGTTCTTCAACCTTGGGTCCCCAGATGTTGTCAGACTACAATTCCCATCAACCCCAGCCAGCGTAGCCAATGGCCAAGAACCCACCCGACGTCTGGGAACCCAAGGCTGAAGAACAGTGGTGTAGACAATAGTGAGCTAGAGGGACCAACGGTCATACTCTGTATAAGGCAGCTTCCTATGTTCCTGACTTGTATGACCTGCCAAGCTAAATGCAGCTAAATGCCAGTCATGTATGGTTGCCCACAAAGAGTGGGATAAAGTTCGTGTTCTTGCTGTCTTTTTGGGGCTGTAAAGGTCCCACCTGACCATCATACACAAATTAACTAGTGGATTGTTTGGCTTGATGGAGCAAAGGTTGTGCAGGCCTGTCCTTTTTGTAACGTTGTTGGAACCCGGAGATGGGAAGCCTGTGGTCCGCCGGATGTTGTTGGACTCCAGTTCCCATCAGCCCTAGCCAGTGTGGCCAGTGGTCAGGGATGATGGGATTTATAGTCCAGGAACAGCTGGAGGACCACAGGCTTCCCATTCCTGCTGGAACCAAAGACACATCAGAGAAACTTCCACAGTTCACTCTGGCATGATAAATACCAGCTCCCTTCACATGGGGGCTGCAGTCAAGCAATATCCACCATGTGGAATTATTAACCTTGGTGTGACGTTTGCACTTGAAAAACTGTGTGAATCGGACCCCTCCTTTGAAACTAACCTGGTAACCATATCACCATATAGCCTCCCTTCTGCCTTGAGTGCTGGGAATCCAGTGGAACTGACTTGTCTGAAGGGGTCTGTACCTACATACAATGTCCAACAAGTGGAAGTTTTTGCATCTACACTAAAGCACAAAGCATAGAAAGCTGCCTTATCAGGCCTTGGTCCGCCGAGCTTGTATTGTCCATACCAGGGATAGGGAACCTTTGATCCTCCAGGTGTTGCTGAACTACAACTCCCACAAGCCCCAGCAAGCATGGCTAATGGTCAGGGATGACAGGAGTTATAGTTCAGCAACATCTGGAGGCCTGGAGCAGGCTAGGGAAGGCTGCTAGTTGCATCCTGCATAGCAGAACCTGCATTAAGCAGCAGGGGTTAGACTGAATGACCTCCAAGATCCCTTCCAACAACTGTATGATTCTTTGAAACCATTCTCTCCCAGCCTCAGTCTCCCCCCCCCCCGTCCTTGTGATATAATGACAGTAATAGAGATAAATCTTGCAGGGCCGTTGTAAGGATCAATGAAACCATGCATGTGGAACATTCTGAGGACTCGCTATATAAATGCTAAATATTTTATATAAGCAAAAAGGGAGAGTTCAGCATGAAACTCAAGGAGGCAGTTGCTTGTGAAAGCAGAAGAAAAGACAGCTTTAAAGGAAGAAAAATGCAGTAGACTGGAAGCGTGCCTCAATTACAAAGTCGCTTATTCAAAATATTGGTATTCTTTTATGCTCCCAGCTTCCCTGAGCAGTGGGAAGCTTCAGGGGGAGCCTTTTACAGGGTCAATTTCCTGCTGAGGACAGACTTGTGCCTTTTATGGTCTTTTTGCAATATTTCTTTGTTGACAAATATTGTGGAACATTGTGGAGAATCTTAATGCATCAACACTTCTCCGAAAGCAACCAACATGTCCTTGGAACCTCCCTATCCATCCAGTTCCAAAAAAATGGGGTTTCTTTTGTTGGCTGTGTTCCAAGTCCAACTTTTCAAATGTGTTTTTCCCCCTGCAGCTTCAACCTGAGCTTGTGGGCTGTGTGCAAAGCACCTATTAGCCAGCAGCCTGGACAGCTGCGTCAGTCAGTGTAGACCAGGTGTGGGGAACCTTGGGTCCTCCAGATGTTGCTGAACTACAATGAACAACCATCGGTCATGTTTGCTGGGGCTGATGGGAGTTGTAGTTCAGCAACATTTGGAGGGCCAAAGGTTCCCCGCACCTGATGCGTGGAAGAGCTTTAGCCCATGGTTCTCAAACTTTTCCCTCCATAGACCACTTGCTGGACCACTTAATTATTCTTCTGCCTGTTTTGGCAACTGTAATGCGTTGTGTTATACACTGTTTGATTTTGGATTGCATTTTTATTGCTTCTTTTATTTCTTATACTGTATTTTACGGTATTCCAATTTGGATCCTATAAGAAGTAAAAGAAGCATAAAATCAATGTGAAATTTAATACGGACATGCCACAGACCACCTGAATGAAGCTTATGGCCATTGGTGTTCCATAGATCACAGTTTGGGAACCTCTGCTTTATGCTGCAATCCAAAATGCCTTCAGCAGGTTCCACTGGACGCCTATTTCCAAGTAACAGGCATATTACTATGATGTAAAACAGCACAGTCCTATACATATCCTAATGAATTCAATAGGACTTACTCCCAGGTAAAAGTGTGTCACACACTTAGTAAGCAGTAGGTTCCACACACTGAACTCAGTGGGGTTTACTTTGAAGTAAACATGCTTAGGATTGTACAGTTAGACACTGCTTGGCTATTGCAGTGGATGATGCCAGGAATGGCATCTGTGGCCCTCCAGATGTTGGATAACTCCTATCATCCCTCCCATTGGCCATGTTGGCTGGAGCTGAACAGCATCTGAAGGGCCACAGGTTCCCCATCCTGGCACTGCGGGTCCGCAGTCTTGGGGTCATTCTTGACTCCCAGCCGTCCATGGAGGCTCAGATTACAGCAGTGAGCTGGGCAGCTTGGTATCAATTACATCTGATACGGAGACTGCGACCCTACCTTCCTGTTCATCTGCTCCCCCGAGTGATACATGCCCTGGTCTCCTCTCGCTTAGACTACTGCAATGCGCTCTACGTGGGGTTACCCTTGAAAACGGTCCGGAAATTACAGCTGGTACAGAATGCGGCGGCACGCTTGATTAAGCAGAGCCATCGCTGGGATCATATCACCCCAGTGTTATTAGATCTCCACTGGCTACCGGGCCCAATTCAAGGTGTTGGTGTTGACCTTTAAAACCCTATACGGTTTCAGCCCAGTATATCTGAAGGAACGCCTCCAGAATCACCAAGTATGCCGCCTGACGAGATCAGCCTCACAGGACCTTCTCTCGGTCCCACCGGTGAGAACAGCTAGGCTGGTGTGGACAAGAGAGAGGGCATTTTCTGTTGTGGCCCCCACCCTCTGGAACTCCCTCCCTTTTGATCTCAGACATGCTCCCTCCTTGTCAAGCTTTCGCCGAGCCTTAAAGACCTGGCTATTCAGGCAGGCCTACAAGATTGGGACAGATTAATTCCATGCTATATGAACTGAAGGATGGTTTTAGCTTAAATTTGGTTGTGTTGAGATATATATGTATTGTTTTATTTCTGTTGTACGTCGCCTAGAGTGTCCCTAACCCAGACAGATAGGCGACTGAAAAATACAATTTTATTATTATTATTATTATAGTCCACAGTCTTGCTTCTGCCATGAACACCGGAAGTGTTTTTCTCTCCAAAACTTCCTCTTTGCAAGAGGTATTTAAGCAGAAATTGGACCTGTCAAGGATGCTGTAGTCCAGGCTTCCCTAGCCTGGTTAGGATATGAGTTGGTGACCAAGTTCACCTAGTGAGATTCATGGCCCAATAGGAATTTGAACCCAGGTCTCTCCTAATCCAACACTCCAACCACTATACCACACTGGCTCCCTTGTATACATAGTACAAAGATGGAGAACCTATGGCCCTTCCAGTGTTGCAGGACTTAAATGCCATGAGCCCCAGCTAGCATAACCAATGCTTTGGGATGGTGGGAGGTGTGGTCCAGGCATAGGGAACTTTTGGCTCTCCCTTTATTTGGTGTACTTCAACTCCCATCATCCTAGGTTATTGGCCATGCTTGCTGGAGCTGATGAGAGTAGTAATTCAGCAATAAAGGGAAAGCCAAATGTTTCCCACAGCTGCTGTAAGGCAATTATTATCTGTGTAGGACAGTGGGTTGGAGTGTGCAAAGTTTTAATAATCATAAGGCTACACTCATTCCCTTATTTCCCCTTTTGTTTGAAAGAAATGGAAAAGTATTCAGGAATACTATATGTGATTAAGAGCCTCCATGGCGCAGAGTGGTAAGCGGCGGTAACGTAGCCGAAGCTCTGCTCATGGTGGCAGTTCGATTCCAACGGAAGGAGGAAGTCGAATCTCTGGTAAAAGGGGTCGAGGTCCACTCAGCCTTCCATCCATCCGTGGTTGGTAAAATGAGTACCCGGCATATGCTGGGGGGTAAAGAAAGGCCGCAGAAGGAACTGGCAATCCCACCCCATATATACAGCCTGCCTAGTAAACGTCACAAGACGTCACCCTAAGAGTCGGAAACTACTCGCTCTATAAGTGCAGTGACACCTTTACCTTTTATATGTGATTAACAGCTGGTATAGCACAGTGGGGAGGAGAGTCTGGCTGGGCGTCCAGAGTCTGTGAGTTCAAATCCCCGCTCATGTCTCCTGGGTGTCAAGGGCCAGCTAAAGATCACCCCACAGTGAGTGGCTCGGGTTATATGCCCTGCCACCTGTGCAGCCGTGGGCAAGCTGCATAGTCCCAAGGAGCCCAGTTGCCCTCAGCTGGCTGATGTGGACAAGGAAGGGGCTGAGCAGGCCCTAGCCAGCTGGGGAGGACTAGCCTCAGAGGGAGGAAATGGTAAACCCCCTCTGAATACTGCTTACCATGAAAACCCTATTCATAGGGTCGCCATAAGTCAGGATCAACTTGAAGGCATTCCATTTCCATTCATATGTGATTAGAAGCATTTGGGGGTTAAGGGTTATCACTGTTGTCTCTGGAATGGACGTAATTTGTTCAGTAAGTGTTTATGGAGAATTCAGACATTACTTCCAAATATTCTCATGTTTTCTGTGCTGTCCTCCCCTTTTTATAACCTGATTTGTGGCGACTTTTTAAAATATAAAGCACAATTGCATCACCAGCCTGTCTAGTGTAGACTGGCAAAGTATTATGCAGACTTCTCACAGCTACTGTCTGTTTTAGTCATTTACTCCCAGATTCTGCCCCTTGCCTACTGGACTTAGAATTAGCAGTTTCTACTCTATTGCAGCCAGGGTATAAATCAGGAGTGAGGAACCTGTGGTCCGCAGGCCTCATTATGCCAACCAGGCATCTGCATTTGGCCTACATTTTCGCCCATCCCCACCCACCTGTCCTACATATATGATATCAGGTGTGGGGCAGGTAAGAACACGGCTGGGTTTGCAGGTACCACTAACCAACTGTACACTGTAAATTCTGAATCCCCCTTTTAATTAGTCCCTTTTCTGTGCTAACAGGCCTTTTATGGCTTGTTTCTTCTTTTTAACCAAAGCAATTGCTCATTCTTTTTTTTTAATTGCAAAAGAAGAAACGTAGAAATACTAGGGCTGAGAGTGAACAGGAAGTAATTTGTTAAAGGGACAAGAGTTAGAAAAGGCTCTTTTAAAATGGGGGGGGGTGCTAGGAGGAAGTTAGTAATTAAAGTGCTGGTTGCTGGGGAAAATGGGACTTATGCAGACTGGGACTTATTTCTGAATGTATTCCAATTTTGCATGTGCAAACAGGCTTTAGTTGGGGGGTACAGTATAGTACTGTGTTGAACCACTGTTTTAATACTGATTTCAGTTTATTACAGAAGATGTATATCTTAGCAGCATGGGAAAAGGCATAGAAGCAACCAAGGAAAGAAGAGGAAGAATTTGACAAATCCAAATGATTGACCTTAATTGGAACAGCAAAGGATGCAAACAAGGTGAGAGAATGCCTCTGATGTTGCTTTTATTACACAAATAGCCCCATCTGGTGGCTTTACTAAGATGTAGCCCTATACTACATCCCTTACAGTTTGGGTAGAGAAACTCTGTATGCACGCTTAAGACCAAACTACATGCGATGGTGACAGACCCTGTATCTGTCTGCCCCAGTAACAATGGGGATGTGATTTAAAGCACCAAATGGGGGCACGGGCAAGGGACTGCAGTCCTTACCCCTCTTGGAGCTCTTCCAGCTCACTGTTCCTGAGCCAGGTTCACTTTTGGTATTGGAGCATTGCTAGGATAGTGAAAGAGCTATGAGGGAAAGATGGCAGGCGAGAAAAGCAAGAACAGAGACCTGTGAACCTCTTTTGTGATTTAGATTTGTCCCCCCCCCTCAGCTTACACATGACTGGGCATTTGAAGGCCTAGGTCTCCCATCTTATAAAGTTAGGACTTAATCAGCAGTGATTGATGCCCATAGGACAGGTAGAGCAACAGTAGGTGAAGCCAGAGCCAATGGCAGGCAGCCCTAACTGATTCTAGCTTTGTTCCCATCCTTCTCTTGCCTGCTGAGTTCTGCAAGGACTACACTGAGACTAAAGAAGAGGAAGCTGCCACAGGCAGTGCCACCCACTGGACTGGTTATAAGTAAGAAGGCAGGCAGGTGGTGGTGGTGGCTGAGGGCAGGCTGAGATTGGTGGGGCAGTGTCTTATTTGCTGTAAAGGACCAGCCTCCAGTGTGATTGGGTGGGCTCTTCAAACATCAGCCCCCACTGGACTAAAGAGCAAGCATCACTGAACTCAGTAGGACTTGCTTCTGAGTAAACATGCATAGGGCCAGGCTGCCCTCAGCTATTACCTGAATCCTGGAACTTGAAACATGTCAGCTTTGTTTTTTTACCTCTTAGCTTTGGAGATTGTTGAGCCCAGGAGTGACGGACCCTGCCTCCTTCCCGAGGAAGGAGGGGAAGGCATGAGTTTCAGAAGCCTCAGCCGTTAGGGAGCATGGATGATCCAGCTGTTGTTGAGTCTAACCCCGACCTTGGGGAAGAGAGTGAGTTGCCCGCCCCGCCAGTTCCCATGGCTGGTCCTGCCCCTCAATGGGACAGCACTCAGCCCCCCAGCACTCCCACGGGACTGTTGGGGGATGCTCCTGAGAGAGCAGACACTCCTCCTTCACCTCCGCTCTCCCACCTGCTGATCAGGAACCTGTGTGCGACGGAGTGAGAGGTTACGCCCCAAGACCTCTCCTATTTGAGGCTACAGCGCCCAGAAGTGGGCGCTGGGATTGTAGTGAGTTAGCATAGGGGTTTCTATGAGGCGCACAGCCTTTGATATATCCATTCCTTTAATAAAACAAGAACTGATTGCACCCTCATCTCTGACTGGTGGTTCTCGCTCTGAACCTGACAGAGATGAAACCACGTCAGATGCCTTCATACCATTATCAGCTTTAAATGAATACTGGATGTTGCCAATTTTAAGTAGAAAGATCCAGCCCTAGCTTGAATGTTGATGAACTTGACTGATAACTGTGAGGAGCAGAATGCTGGACTGCATGCTCTGATCTAGCAGGGGTCTTCTGTTCATAGTACCAACCATGAATGGTGCTGCCCCAGTCTGGTTGGAAGCGTGGCAAGAGCAACTCCAATTTGGTTCTCTTTGCATGCCAGACAGAAGATAGACAGTCCTCCAGGATGGCTAGGCTGTCACTGACCTGCACTCATCTGTCTTCCTTCCATGTGAACTCTTAGAGAGCTGATCTCACTTCTAACACTCCTTCCTGTTACCTCTTCTTCTCTGACCACTGATAGGGAGACACCTTGCCTTTGTCTCTCTCCTCTAGCATCTGGCCAATGACCATGCCTCCAACTTAGGCTACAATCCAATACATGTCTACTTAGAAGGACATTCCATTGGGTTCAGTGGGATTTACTCCCAAGTAAGTGTGCACTGGATTGCAATTTTAAGTTAGCTAGAACTAGTGGCTTTCCTATCAAGTACGTATTTCTACTTATAAAGTAGACTTTTCTTATTTTAAAACTTAAGTCTGAAGTCACAGTGATTCAAAGCAAGGCAAAAGCTTTCTTCCAAGTAAACTACACACTCATGTTGTACAGACAGCTGAGCAAGGTACACTAAGCTAACCTCTGCTAATTTACGAATACTCTTAACAGTTCCCTGGTATGATTACTGGACAACTGGAACACCATATGTTTTTATCATTAGTTTGCTACTTGAAGAACAATATAGAATGCTAGAACCATAGTGTGCCTCCAGACTGTCAATATTTCATGGGACGGATTGAAGTGCATACTGGAACATTAGTTTTGTGCCTTTAAAGTGGATTAAGAGGTGCTGTTGCCCTGGAGCAACAAAGCCTCTTTAAAAAAAGAATCAGACTTTTTGCAGTTTGGAAAGTGGTGGGGAAATGGATTGAAAAGTGTGGGATGAATGAATGAATGATTAATGATAAGATGTATAAATTCCTTGCAAGCAAATCAGGATGAATGCTCAGGAAAGACTGCATATAAACTAAGCTCTGCGTAAGTGTTGTGCAAGCAAATCAGGATGGATATTTAATAAAGAGGCCACCTGGAAGGGCCCATAGAGTGAGATCTGCATGTGCTGCAGCAGACCTAGCCCTACCACTAGGCAGATACCTCAGGCAGCAGATGCTGAAGAGCAACAGGCAGACAGTTGTATGAGCCATGTGGCTCGAGCACAGCACTCCCTGAGCTGCCCTCCAGTGCAGTGGAAGTTGCTGTCCCATCTCCTGTGTTGAAGTAAGATTCAGATCCCACTTTTGTATGTGGAATAGGCAGCAAATTGTCTTGGGCCATTCCTGTGCAGTAGAATCGTGAGATACAGCCAGTGGAGGCTGTTTCATAGGGCAAATTGGACACTGTCTCACCAACCTCTTTCTGCCCTCAGCCAACCCCTCATCTGCCTATTTTCCTACATAACACTAGTTCAGGAGGTGGCACTGCCTGTCACCTTCCTCCTCCCCAGTCTCAGGGCTCATCCATACATGCATGTAATCTGTAATGGAGTGCCTCCATTAATTCACTCTCATCCATATGATGTTCGCCTCCAATCACTGCCCTCCCACACTTTCCCCTCCCTTGATCCAGTTTCCAATACCAACTTAACACCAAAAAGGAAAGAAACTGCCATTGCAAACAGTTGCAGAAGAAGAGGCTGGTTGCTTTGAATAGCAGTTTCTTATGTGCGTGGTTCTAACTGCACCTCCTTCCACGCCTCCTGCTTCTGTTGGGTGCCCTTTGGCTCCTTCAGCCCTCGCCCTCCTGATTTGAGCCAATCAGCAACACCACAAGATGACAAGGAAGGAGGGGGAGTTTGTAAACAAAAAAGGGCACACCTACAAAGCAATCAGGTTTGGACAATTCCAATAAGGAAAATGTGGGTATTTAGTATGGTCTGGATGAGCCTTCGGTGTTGCCCTTGTAGAACTCAGCAGGGAGGATGGGGACAAAACTAGCATTAGCTGTCTCTACCTATCACTGGCTGTGGCTCCACCTCCTGTTTGCCTCCCTGCCTTCTACCCTAGCAGCCTCAGTGGGTACCAGCCAGCACTGAACACAGCATTCCAACTGTAGGTGGGATGTCACATTTCCCCAGGTGAAACTCCCTGCACATAGAAGGGGAGCACTTCAGGGACAAAACTAGTCTTAATTCCTTTGCTATGGTCATTCCCCCTCAGTTCCTTCAGCTTTTTCCTCATAGAATTTACCTTCCCAAATTTTTTCATCTCTGCAAACTTTCACACTTTTTAGACCAACTCCACCTTACAGCAAAGTTTCCAGTGTAGTTTTTGGTGCTGGACAAACTGCGCAACAAGCTGGCTAAAAGGCTGTGGTGCTGTAATGATATGAGTAAGTAAATAACCTTCTCTACTAGCTATCAAACGGTAGATGTCTCCCTTTGCTTCTGGCTGTGTGATGAGGCTTGTATGAGCGCTAGGCAAACATCGACAGGCAGTATTAATTTCTCTTTCTCAAGCTAACATTCCCATCATGCTTTGTAGAAAACTCCACAGGGGAGAGAAGATAACGTTGAGTACAAGCACTGAGAACAGAGCACCATGAAAGCAACAAATTATAAACTCCACCAAAGAGAGATTTCCCCCCTCCCTGTCAGTAGGATCACAGGCCTGGCACTTTAGTCAAAGCCTCCTTCTTTGCCAGCAGGTTCAAGAGAGTCATCTGTGCGAGCGCTAAGTGATTCCTTTCAAGTGAAGACCCTCAGCATGAGATGACAGCAACCGAACGGATTACAGGGCACAAATGGGAGAGAAAAGCCGCTTCAAAATAATGCAGCGGAAGACAATGGGGTTACCGTTCTGGTAGCAAAGCAAAGTACAGGAGGGGATTGGCGTGAAAATGGAGCCCCATATTTGCGCACCTTGGAGGGCTCTCGTGTGCTGTGAAATTTGGCAGGACTCCTGTTTCTCTCACTTGTTGCTGTATCCCTCAAACAATGAGGCTAAACCCCACATGTCTAAGAGCTGGCAGCATGCTGGGAAATTTTTTTTAAAAAAAATTAAAACCTGCTACCTCATCTCGCTGCATGCAAAAATCAGGAGAACAAAAGGACTCTCTGACACTTACCATTGGGGAAATAATTAAGGATAAATGAAATATTGTTCTGTGGATTTGAATTGAATGTGGAACCGTCTTAAGAACAATTCAGTTTTATTCATTTGGGCTGGAAGTTTCCCTTCCCTGTTAGGGTTGTGTGTGTGTGTGTGTGTGTGGTAGGGAATTGCATGGCATTTAAATAAATGCTGTTCATGATGGCAAACTTGGCTTGATTTGCATAAACACACAAAGCTGGTCCATTATTATTGAGATAAACTGGTATCAATAATAATACAAAGATACCTTTTTATTATGCTAGGAAAGCTTTTGGCTATCCCAGTTCAAAATATAGCAACATATTATGGGAAGGAAGAACTTATTAAGAGTATCTTATGCTATAAGGCCTAGTAAGGAAGTATTTTCTCCTTTTTGGTCCATTGTATACTTACACATCACCAAAAAAGAGGGCAGATTTGCATAAATGTAGAGATTCAAACATAGAAAGAAATGGGTTATAGCCAATTCCTACTCAAAGTAGACCCACAGAAATTAATAAATATAACTAACTTGGACCCATTAGTTTCATTTGGTTTACTCTGAGTTGCTTAGTTGGATCCAGCCCTGTATCTGTGGGCTCCTTTGGGAAGAATAATGGGATATAAATTTAATAATAAAAAATTCAACAGGTTCACTTTGAAACTAGCACTGGAATACTATCCAATTACTATAATATAAATACAATCTCTCTCTCACAATAGTAGGGAAGACCTGCTGACTAGAGTACCAACTGTCCTGGTGCTGTTGTCGATGAACCACGTCAACGCCCCTGCAGGTCTCCCTTGTGGTTCGGGAGCTTTAAACCAGATGTGGATTGGACAGCCCTTCTACGAGAGGACTCCTTCCAATGAGTTTTGTACTGTGTACACGTGGCAACCCTATCGTACCAGGGATAGGGAACCTGTGGATTTCATTTAATTGAATCAAAAAAGATTTTCATAGACCAACTGAGCTGCCCTAAGATATTTGCTACCTGTGGGAAAGACTGAGATGGCACCCTGCCCTATTCCATGAACAAAACCTGACCACACTGGCAACTGAATCTTATTTCCAACACTAGTGTAGGGGCAGTGTCTTCCACTGTTTCTTAGGGCAGTAGGCTGGCTTAGAAGGTGCAGGACAAGCAATATGGCACACACCGCTCTGTCCTCCAACATCTTTCTGCTGCTCTCCATCCCTAGCATTTCCTGCCTGAGGCACCTGCCTCACCCTGCCTAATGGTAGGGCAAGCACAATAGACTAAAAAGGTGTCCCTTCATTAATCGGTCATTAGATCTTAGCTTTTGTGTGAAGGAAAGGGGAATGCCTCTTCTCATTTGATGCCTACTGTAAGACATGTATGTATCATCTAAAAACAAAGTATGATTTTCTTCTTCCATTTATGCAGATTTAATAAATGGATTTATCAACTAAACCCAATCAACTAAGGCATGGATGGGGAAGCTGGGCCCTCCAGATGGATTACAACTCCCATCATAAGAATTTAAGAAGAGTCCTGTTTGATCAGGCCAGTGGCCCATCTGGTCCAACATCCTCTTCACACAGTGGCCAACCAGATGCCTGTGGGAAGCCTGCAAGCAAGACCTGAGGGCAAAAAGCACTCTCCCCTCCTACAGTTTTCAGCAACTGGTATTCAGAAGCATATTGCCTCCGACTATGGAGGCAGAGCATAGCCATCATGGCTAGTAGCCATGGATAGCCTTATCTTCCATGAATTTGTTTAATCCTCTTTTAAAGCCATCAAAGTTGGTGGCCATCAGCCGCAGTCAGCATTTCCAACAGTTAGGGATGATGAGAATTGGAGTCCAACAACATCTAGAGGCCCACATGTTTCTCAGCCCTCCTGTATACACTTCTGCTAGTGCAATACCAAAGAATCTCACAAGTAGGCCTCATTTTGGCCTAACAAGCGATCATTACAGGGTAAATTGATGGCAAGAATTTACATTATCTGAGCAGTGAGATGCTTGCTTCCTTGTGAACTCTTGAAGTTCCCTTATACTGAGTGAGACTGTAGATCCTTCTAGCCTAGTATTGTCCCAAGGCTTCAGGCACAAATCTTTTGCTAGATCAGAGACCCGCTAACTATATATGCCAAGATCCGGGGATTCCGTCAATGTTGTTGTTACTAATGTTGCTGCTGCTGCTGCTGCTGCTGCTGCTACTGCTACCGCTACCACCATCACCCACCCACCCTTCACCATAAAGTCATAGGGCAGGTCACAATTTAAAATGCAACATTAAAAACAGTTTAAAACAAATTAAAATCACAAGAATAGAGTGGATCCCAATATATCTATATCTAGATAGATATCTAGATAAGTGTCAAAGGTCAGGATAAAGAGGTGCGTCCAGCATACAACAAAAACTATAATGAAGGTTCCAGATGCACCTCTGTGGAAAGGGGCTGCCACAGAGAATGCCCTGAGGATGGTGGATCTATTAAGAGAGCCCTCTCTGCTTATCTTAACACCCAAGAGAGTCTGTGGGGAAGGAGGCCGTCTTTTAGATATTTGGGGCTTAAGTCATTTAGGACTTTAAACATTAATGTGAACACCTTAAATTGGGCCTGGAAATGAACCGGCAACCAATGCAGCTGTTTTAAAACAGGGGTTATATGAATTCTAAATGGAACCCCAACCAGTAATCTGGCCGCTGCATTACCCACTAGGCTGTGGGTACTCAAAAAAGACACAGCAATCTTCAAAGAAGCACAGAAAAGGGCAACCAAAATGTTTGGGGTTGGAACAACATTCTTAAGGAGAAAAGGCTAAAGTGTTTGGGACTTTTTAGTTCAGAGTGTGGACAAAGTGGTTAGAAGTATTTATCTTCCTCTCATAATACTTGATCTCAGAAATCGCCCAATGAAATCGATTAGCATTCGATTCAGATGTGCAAAAGCAGTGGTGTCTGGTCCGTTAGGTAAGTGGGGCACTGCTCCACCAAGCCCCCACCTGTCATTCTAGGAGATGACCCTGGCTGTCTGCCTCCTCCTCATTCTCAATGTTGCCTCCCACAAAGGGTGGGATATAAATGTAATAATAAATAAATAAAACTCAGCAGGGAGGAGGATGGGTACAAAAGCGAAATAAGTTGACTCTGTGTGTGACTGGCTTTGCCTGCCATGGTATCTGGCTCTGCCTACTGTTGGACTCCTTGCTTTCTGTTCCACCAGCACTAATGGGCACTAGCATCCACCGGTCAAAAGAAAATCCTTCTTCACACAATGCATGATTTATGGAATTTGCTGCTGTAAGATGTGGTGAAGGCAACTAGATGGCTTTTGAAAGGGGGAAATGCACAGAGAAGAAGCATATGAGTAGCTATTTGAAAGTTCCACGTTCAGAGTCAGTATGCCTGTCAATTCTTCTTGCAAAGGGGCTGGGGAAGGCTAATGTCTTCATACTCTGTATTCAGGCTTCAAAGTAGCATCTGGTTGCCCACCATAGGAAACAGGATGCTAGACTAGATAAACCTATGGTTTGAGCCATTGAGATTCTAATCTTATGGCAATGTTTATAGAAAGCAGTCACATGAATCAGGCATGGTGAAGTTGCCCGGCTTCTGGAATACAGAATATTCCAGATGGAAGGAAATTGAAGACTGGAACATTAGAGACAGGGATGTAGGGAAGACACCACTGCCACATAGGCAAGAATGTATGACAGCAAGATTAGAACACAGAGAATAAAGAGAATCTTCCTGTTGAGCAGGCATCCTCTGTGAGGGATGGGAAACCTGGTACCTTCCAGATGTTGGACTTCACTTCCATCAACCCCAGCCATGTATGTCCAACAGCCAGGGATGATGAGAGTTGTAGTCCCAGAGGGCTACAGGTTTCCCAACCCTGCTCTAAGTGACACTACTAATCATATAGTGTTTATCTCTTTAACCTGACTGATGCTGACTTTTTCATATTGGTGTCAGCTGAAAAGTCCCCGCCACTCCACTCAGGCATTTTTGGGGTGTTAGCTATCAGTTCAGGTTGGCTGTATGGATTTATTATTTTTATGTGCTCTCTCAGTCATTATACTGGAATTGTGTTTTAAATGGAATTTGATTGTTGTAACCTGCCCTGAAATCATTATGATGAAGGATGAATTCTAAATATTTTTACCAACATGGTCAACACAATTCTAGGCAGGATCACTGCAAGCCAATCAGGCTGAAGATTATTTGTGCCTATCTATATATACCGCAAACTTAAGCCAATAAAACTTGCAACTTTGGAGGAAGCCATGATAGTTTTATTGATTTAAGTTTCTAGCATATATGTGTGTGTAACTTATTTTCAGTATTGTTTTTATTGAGATTTTTAATGATGGTTTTAGACTATTTATTGTAAACTGCTTAAAGGTCTTTTGTTCTAGCAAGCGGAATATGAATTTTGATGAATGAATGAGTGTATCTATGCTATAGGCTTATAATGGTTTAATAACAATTTTCTCTTCCCAGAGATTCTTGGGACTTGTAGTTCTTTATCTCTAAGTTCCATGGCAGCAATATAGTCCAAATTTTTTTCCAATTCCACATTTGTAATATCTATTCTATTCTCTAAGGTTTGCACCTTATCTTTAACATTTTTTACATCCTGTGTTAGTTGCCCAATGTTATTTTTAATCTCACCCACTTCTGTTTTGATATGATCTTGTAAATCTTTAAAATCCTTTTTCATATTGCGAAATTCATCTTTAAATTGTTGTCTGTCGTGTTTCATCTCTTGTTTCATCTCTTGTTTAAAATCATTAAACCCTTCCATAATTTTCTGGAACATGTCTATCCCTTCCTGTGTATCAGTTGAACTTCTTCGCTCTAATACTTTGGCTGCTTTCCTGGTTATCATTCTTGAGAAAAAAACCTTTTCTATTATTAGCCAATGTTCCCAAACTTAGAGGCAAACTGTTTCTTTTTTCCCCCAGCAACAAAAGAGTTAATATTCCAGGCCTGTTAATATGATTTAACCAGCACGGTTCTTATCTCCAGCACATTCAGGAATGTAAAACAAATCCAGTTCTCAGCATCCAGCAGTAAGTAACATACACGAACAGCAGATTTGTTCAAAAAAAAAATAATCCAAAATAAAAAGGAATAAAAAATAGTCTCAGATATATTTCCTTCAAATAATCAAATCATCTTATCTAATAGGTTGCTTCTTATCCATTTTAATCTTTGTAATTCCAAATTTAAGCCAGCTTTTTGTCATAAAAAAATAAAACAAGTTCTTTGAATTGCTCCCTTCTTCCTTAACTTTATAGTAAAAGAAAAAAAGTGTGACTCACCCAAGTTTCTGAGTTGCTGATTCGTAAACAAGTCTCTTTTACGGTAGTAATTTAAGTCAAATGATAAGATTTAGACAGAAGGAGGCTAGCTCGTTAAAAACGTTTTTTGAAAGAGAAAAAAAACACGTCTCGCTTATTTTCAGCACAGCTTGTTGGAAATCCAGACTCCGCCTTCCGCTGTTAGATAAGCCTTCTTATCTCAGGGGATTCCTGATCAAATCCAGCCATCTACAGCTCAACGAAGTTTTGTGGATAATCTTCGGTTCCCCTTTATCTTAGAGAACATTTACGCCAGTCAAAGATTCCTCTTGACTGACTTTTAACTGAAAAAAGCTTCCTCTGAGACAGAGCTCCCTCAGAGACAACCACCAGCCAGCACTCCTTCCGGGAAGAACCGGGACTTGTAGTTCTGAAGGGAAGAGGCAGGAGAGTATTGGAGATCTCTAAGAGAATTATTAGTGCTTTGCTTTACATAGGGGGAAAATTAAAATAAAATCAGTAATTATGCTGATTAACACTTACTAAAACTACAAGAAATATGTTGAGTTTTTCATCACCATGGCTTGAAAAGGGCTCATCTCTTAATCATCCATCTCCCTAAATCAGGCCTACAAAATATGTGAGTCACAATGTGTATCTGGGCTGGATTTTGTTTTGGTGAGTCACATATTTTGTAGGCCTGATTTAGGGAGATGGATGACTGTAAGCTCAGTGGTTAGAGTTTCAGGCAGGGGTCTCTCTTAGCCCTACCTGGAGATGCCGGGGATTGAACCTGGGACCTTCTCCATACTCTAACACTGAGTTATGGCCTTCCCCCGGCAACAGTGATGCAATTCTGGCACATGCTGAAAACATTCCTGTTTACCATGGCTTTTGCTAGCTACTAAGGCCAGCCATTATTGGATTCTTAAGGATATTTTTACTGTCTGCCTGACGGTATTTTAATGATTTTGATTGTATTATATTTTATACGATATTGGTGAACACCCACTTTGAGATGTCCCCATAATAGGTAGTTTATAAATATTTTAATAAACAACAATAAAAAAAAACTATTATGTGAACTCTGAAGTCTGTTTTGCAATCCTGTTCATGTTTGTAAAGGAGTGGACACCCTCATGGCCCATAAACTGACATTTTGGATCCCGCTCTCCTTGCAGTTTCTGATTAGATGCAACTATGTTGCTGCAGTTTTACAGCTCTTACTGTGCCTATTTTTTTAAAATAGAAATCAAATATATTTCCTCCAGATACTCAAAGGAATTTTGCCAGCTGATAACAACTCTTTAACGTATCAGTTTGTGCAAGACACCTGAAACACCTGGTTCTATTTTATTAATTTCTTGATATCACTAGGGTGTGCTGTAGCTCATGAAATCTCACAGAGGGATGGAGTTCTTAATGAGCCATCTTTGCCAAGCCATGCTACTCCACATTTTAAATTAGGTGAAATCAAATTCAGTTGAACAAATATCTACATCTGAAGAAATGTATGTTATCTGGAAAATATAAACAGGATTAAAAAGCAATATATAGCATATTTAAATGTTCAAAGCACTTTACATAGAGTGTCTCCAACAGATTGTCTCAATTATACTTACAATGTAAAAGGACAGTGTTTGTAAAGAGCTTCAGTCATTTTTGTAGTAATCCTTACAAAAGTCCTATAAAGGTACGTCAGTAATAGTTCCATTTTTAGCTACGAAGGATGTAACGAAATCAGTATTTATAGGTTAAAACTGTTCTGAAATTGTGTTCAGGTAATAAAGTGTTCTACCATTGTACTATTTATTTTTCTATTTTAAATCCTGCCCTTCTTATAAATCCCACGGTAGGAAACAACAGTATTACAATAATCGACACCACAATAAAATAAACACACATTTAATAAATCCAACAGAACAATCAACAGCAAGAACAGAGAGTCAGAAATAGATCCAATTACAACCAGTGACTAAACTTTTAACCATGCTCAAGTAAACAGATGGGTTGTAGCCTGCCACTGGAATGTCAGTAAAATTGATGCCAGGCACATCTTTTAGAAGAGGGTATTCCAAAGTTGGGGTGCCATCACATAGAAGACCCTGTCTCATGTCGCCACTTGATGTACTTCCCCTGGTGGTGATGAGCTTCTCCCCCAGATCTAAGGTCATGGACAGGCTGATACAGGGAGAGGCATCCCATAGTCATCCAGGGGGATACATCATATGCAGACTGAAACACGGGGGGGATTGTCCCTCTTCACCCTGCCTAAATAGCACCCTTGACCTGAGTAAATGCGTTAAGAGTAGAGCCTATGATGAAAGAAATTGGGAGTTCAATTCAACATTGGCTGCTCCAGTATAGCACTCCAGTACTGAGCAGGTTAGAAGTATAAACGTAGGTTATTAAAATGCACATGGTCACCTATAGATGGCTAGGGGAGTTGAAGAACTGTCTACTCCCACATCAGCCTGTCTGTGCAATGGCAACTTCTTCAAAGGCCCTCCATCCAGGTTTATTTACTTATATTTATTTATTGAAATATTTATAAACCAAACATTCACTGAAAATAAACAAGGCAGTTTACAACACAAAAACACCATACTACACTACCCAATTCACAGAATTCTTCCAGGCTCCTTATATGCATACATTAATTTCTTTTCAGCACTAAGTAAAGACATTTTTATTTCTCCAGGCCTTTTGACCTGGCAAGATAATTGTATGCTGTTTTATATGTATTTATTGATTTATACCTTTTTTAAAAAAAAATCTGAACTGCCTTGGAAATATTTATTGAAGGGTGGTATATAAATTAAATACATTAAATCAATTTCTAGAATAACTATTCCAGAATAAAGACTATCTTGCTTCAGTTTTCACCCATGACTATCTCAGGTTAGAATTCCCAGTACTATACTGGTCTACTCAACAGTAAGTTTACAGCAAAGCTTTAAAAGAAATGAGGGTGTCACAGCATCTGATTGTTCTGATGCGCATCCTATACTCTGGACAAGAGGCTAATGTAAGGACAGAACATGGAGAAACTGATTGGTTCCTCATTGGAAAGGATGTGAAACAGGGGTGTATTTTATCACCCTGTTTGTTTAATCTATATGCAGAACATATCATACGGAAAGCAAGATTGGACCAAGATGAAGGAGGTGTGAAAATTGGAGAGAGAAATATCAATAATTTAAGATACGCAGACAATACCATACTACCAGCAGAAACCAGTAATGATTTGAAAGGAATGCTGATGAAAGTTAAAGAGGAAAGCACAAAAGCAGGACTACAGCTGAACGTCAAGAAGACTAAAGTAATGACAATAGAAGATTTATGTAACTTTACAGTTGACAGTGAGGACATTGAACTTGTCAAGGATTATCAATACCTTGGCACAGTCATTAACCAAAATGGAGACAATAGTCAAGAAATCAGAAGAAGGCTAGGACTGGGGAGGGCAGCTGTGAGAGAACTAGAAAAGGTCCTCAGATGCAAAGATGTATCACTGAACACTAAAGTCAGGATCATTCAGACCATGGTATTCCCAATCTCTATGTATGGATGTGAAAGTTGGGCAGTGAAAAAAGCGGATAAGAGAAAAATCAACTCATTTGAAATGTGGGGTTGGAGGAGAGCTTTGCGCATACCATGGACTGTGAAAAAGACAAATAATTGTGTGTTAGAACAAACAAAACTAGAACTATCACTAGAAGCTAAAATGATGAAACTGAGGTTATCATACTTTGGACGCATAATGAGAAGACATGATTCACTAGAAAAAACAATAATGCTGAGAAAAACAGAAGGGAGTAGAAAAAAGAGGAAGGCCAAACAAGAGATGGACTGATTTCATAAAGGAAGCCACAGACCTGAATTTACAAGATCTGAACAGGGTGGTTTACAACAAATGCTATTGGAGGTCGCTGATTCATAGGGTCACCATAAGTTGAAATCAGCTTGAAGGCACATAACACACACACATATTATTTTGTATAACGGACCAATACAGATACTGTTCTGGAAAGCAAATGAAAGTAATTCCTTTCTGACTTTAGTGTGACACACACGCACATATCTACTATCTATCTACAGAGATAGCTAGACAGACAGGAATTTGTTTTCAGACACCTTTATAGAAATTTCTTTTCCCTAAGCCATATAAGCACATTAAACAAACAAAACAAATTATTTTTATCAAATGAAATACTACCCCGTTCAATTGTTATGAGACTACAGGAGGGAAAAATATGTTTCAAAGCTGGGGAAAATAAGGAAGAAACAGGAAGGAAGAAGGAAGAAATTTGATGGAGGAATGGGACAGGTTCAGGAAGTATTGGGAGGGTGCATTAAATGAGGTTGGGACTACATGTGATCTCTGGGCCATAGGTTACTCACCTGTGCATTAAATCAATAAATAGGCTAGGCTAGTAAGCATTTAAAAAGGTGACGCCTATCAAACTGGCAGATGATTTATTAAAAAAAATATATACACAGAAAAATTGAAGTTAGTAGGCACCATCTTAGTATTGTCTCCTTGTGAGATTGGAGAATGCTTCTTCTAAGGCAATGTGTGCTGCAACACATACATGCAGTCTTTAAAAGCAAAGTGGGTTTTTTCTATTTAAACTATTGTTTATGCCCATTTAATTGATCAAAGCTGATTAATATTTATTTAACTGGGTGAAACCTCTAATATACAGATACTTGAACACACCCATCTTCTCTCCGTTGCTCTTTTCTTGTAAAGAACAAGTTTCCAGACGTAAAGTTTGTGGGAGAAAGCTTGGAAGCTTGTGGACGGTAATGCTAAAACCAAGAATAAACATGTCAAGGGATCACGGAAAAGCAGCATCCGAAAGTGACGAGGGCTCCCCAATGCCCCCTGCAGCAGAATATTTTTAGCTTACTGCTTGATTGCTCTGGTATTGTTCACCCTTTTCTGTTTTATTAAGACACTGCCTTTCGATCTTAATTTATTGGAAAGCTAAAGATGTTTTCTAAAAATAACCTTGGAGCTGCTAAAAAATTCAGCCTTTCACTTGCAAGTTTCCGCCAGCTGGGCCTGTCTGCTTTAGAACTGACACCCTTGAGAGTTACAAATAGGATTTGGGGGAGGGGGGATGGTTTATCTGAGGATGACAAAGATATTCTTTAAAAAAAACCTTTCATTTTAGAAAAATATTGTGCAGAACCCTCTCTGTGAAAGACATTTATTTTAATTGTTGCATTGCTGGTTATAGTTCCCTAACATCTTCTTTGATTGGGGGATGGGGGAGGTGTGCCACATAATTATAGTTGATTTCAGGCCACGCCTATATTAGGCTTTGTATTTGTACCATTTAAGTAGTTCAGGAGGTTTTTTCTTTGCTCCATTAGACAAATGAAAAAGCAAGGCTTAATTTGAGCCCAGGATTAATTCTACAGGCATAGGAATGGAGAAAGCTACCTTAAACCAGATCAGATCATGAGTCTATCTAGCTCAGTATTGTTTACACCAGTTTAGCTAACCATCCAGATATTGCTGGACTACATTTCCTATCATCCCTGACCATTGGGTGTGCTGGCTGGGGCTGATGGGAATTTGAGTTTGATATAATCTGGAGGACTGCAGATTCCTCATCCCAGATCTACACAGACTAACAGCTGTTCTCCAACGTTTCAAATGGAGTCTCTGTATGCCTTATGTGGATATATGAGAGACTGAACCCGGGGCATTTTGAATTTAAAACACTTGCTCTAGCAAGCAGCTTCAGTTCTTCTCCTTAGTCTGTATCAGTGGTTCCCAAACCTTTTCCCCCATGGACTGCTTGAAAATTGCTGACAATATTGGCAGACCACTTAAGGATTTTTTTGCTGTATGATTTGTAATTGCACTTTTATTGCTTCTTTTATTTCTTATATTGTATTTTATTGTATTACAGCATACATTCCATAGAATTCGAATGGTAATCCAATAAAATAGAAGAAGTTAAAGAAGCAATAAAAAGAGAATTAAAAATCAATAGGAGTATTTGACACAGACATGCTGCGGACCGAACCTCACGGACCATTGATGGTCCATGGATTACAGTTTTGGGAACCTCTGACCTGTATGATCTATTCCAGAACCAGTTTTTAAATGCAACAAGTTCTAATATGTGAAGCAGAAATGAGCAAATTACCTCTGAATATGATTTTTCCTGCCCTCTAAGATGTGCGAAATATGTTTCAGACACTTTGGAAGTCATTGTGAAGCTGTTATGGCCTGTGGCACGCATATTTTTCTTTCTTTCCAGGTCTTATCAAATTGTTTCCAAGTAGGGCTGCCACCTGATTAAATTTAGTTCAGGAGTGGGGAGCCTGTGGCCCTCCAAATGTTCCTGGATTCCAGTCCCCTTTATCCTTGACCATTAGTCATTTTCGCCCAGGCTGAAAGGAGCTAGAGTCCAACAATAACTGAAAGGCCACAGGTTTCCCACCCCTGGTCTGTGCTAGGAATGTTCTAGAATTCCATGCAATTCAGATTTGGTACCTAATAATAATAATAATATTATTTCTGAGTCGCCTATCTGGCCAAAAAATGGCCACTCTAGGCGACGTACAATCCATTAATAAAATACAATATAACAATAATTAAACACAATAATTAATAGGTTAAAACCAAGAACTATAATTAACAGCAGCAGCAAAACTAACTCGCCACAGAAATCCCATAGGCCTGCCTGAAGAGCCAGGTCTTCAAGGCCCAGCGGAAAACATTCAGGGAAGGGGCATGACGAAGATCGAATGGGAGGGAGTTCCAGAGAGTGGGGGCTGCCACCGAAAATGCCCTCTCTCTAGTCCTCACCACCCGAGCTGATTTAGCTGATGGAACTGAGAGAAGGCCCTGTGTGGCTGATCTTGTTTGGCGGCATAATTGGTGATACTGGAGGTGCTCCTTCAGATAAGCTGGGCCGAGACCGTATAGGGATTTAAAGGTCATCACCAACACCTTGAATTGGGCCCGGTAAGCAACTGGCAGCCAGTGTAGATCTACCAACACTGGGGTGATGTGATCATAGCGATGGCTGTTCTTAATTAAACGTGCCGCCGCATTCTGTATTAGTTGCAGTTTCTGGACCGTTTTCAAGGGTAACCCCACGTAGAGCGCATTACAGTAATCCAAGCGAGAGGAGACCAAGGCATGTACCACCGGTGGGAGCAGATGAACAGGAAGGTAAGGTCGCAGTCTTTGTATAAGATGTAATTGATACCTAATTTTCCATTAATTCGCTTATTTGCTATCATTGTGAAAAAGATGTTTATGTAGTGATTTTCTGCAGCTATTTTTGGAAAGAGATGTGATTAAAAAAAAAAAACACCTGTGTCTAAAATATTTCTATCTCTATTGATATTTCCTTTATCAACACTTCCTTTCAAAATAGATATTAATATGAGAATTTTTTCTGGGTGGAAACCGGTAAAGCAGCAGCTTGCACACAAATAACAAGCTTGAATTGATTCCAGCATGTTCGGTCGATGGAATGCTTTTGAACTGGAACCGGCCAATAGATCCCATTCCTAGTCTACACTGACTGGCAACAGCTCTCCTAGGTTTTAGCCAGAGGTCTTTCCCAGCCCTACCTGGAGATCAAAATGGCTGTACTGATGTTGTGCTGATGGGACAGCCATTTTCTTGTATGTGCAATGGCCTTTTGTGCATAGAACACCAGAGGAAGCAACATGCAGTTGTTTCCTAGCATCATTTAAAAAAGCATTTTAACTGTACAGAGTGGAGGTGGAACATAGGAAGCTGCCTTACATCGAGTCAGGCCATTAGTCCATCTAACTCAGTATTGTCTACACTGCCTGGCAGCAGCTTTCCGGGATTTCAGACAGGAGTCTCTCTCAGCCCTACCTGGAGATGTTGGGGGTTGAACCGGACAACATCTCCTTGGAAAGCAAATGTTCTACCACTGAGCTATACCCCTTCCAAAGGAGCCACACTTTGAAGCTGCTACAAGCAACCTTACTCTGTTCAAACAAGAAAAGGGAGAGAGCAAATCCTTGGTTCACCTCCTAAGCACAACAGATGAACCAGCCTGCAGAAAGGTTCATAGATCTGTGGACTAAACCACAGATGTACAATTCACTCTGAGGAAAATTCGGCCTGGATTGAAATCTGATGTCCCTACTCTCTCATCCCACACAGTGGCTATAATTTTCCCTCTGCTCTCTGCCACCAATCAGCAAACTCCCAAACAGTTGGCCCTGGGGCAGCCTGTCACACTGCTGCAGCCTGCCTTTTAAGTTGTTTCAGTCCAAGGGAACTCACACCAAGTCAGCCACCACTTCTGCTGTCCAGCTGGGGCTTGATGCTGCAGGTAGATGTTCAGTGTGAGCTACTGAGGGCTAATAAGGGCTGTGAGGGCAGGTGTAGAAAATAAAGACATTTCCTTCTCCTGATCTCACATACAGCACCTTGTTATTAATACAAACAAACAAAGGTAGCAGTTGCTATTAGAAAATGAGAGAACAGACCAAAGCGGTTCCGTCAGAAAGGCTTCCTCCTGCTCTTGTTCTGTGTTAGGTTTGCAGTTATCAGCCTACTGATACCAGTTGAAGATAGATGTCATGGCAATGCTAAGGAAGAAGGTACCCTGCAGAAGGAATTAGCAGCTGGAGTCTCATGCCTAAAGCCGGGGCCCTGGGAGGTACTTCCTGCCCCATTGCCCAACTGGAAACACTCACAGGGAGGAAGAACTTTTGATGAACTTTTTAATTTTTTAAACTGTTGTAAGCCAACTTGAGTGCTGTTATCTACTATGTATTTTGGAAAGTTGTTTGTTGTTTTTGCTATACATTTGGACACCGCTTATGATATTGTCACCAAATGTCGCATGATGGTTCCTGAGATCAAGAAGCATGTTTTCATCTATGTTTGGATATAACTGGACACTATTTTGAATCAAGCTGGCAGACTGAATCTTTCAAAACTGCACTGATTTTAACCAAAGTTTGCATGATGGTTCCTGAGATCAAGGAGCACGTTCTTGCCCATGTTTGGATACAATTGGATGCCATTTTGAATCAAGATAGTGGAAGGAAGCTTTTGAGACTACACTGATTTCAACCACCGATTTCAAAACTGCACATATTTTGGTTGCTTAGAATTCCCAAGCAATGCTGGATATGAGTTTGCTAGTAGGTAGGATAGAAATCCTAATAGTAATAATAATGCTGTCCTCCATCAAATCCAGTAGCGGTACAGCAACAACAACTGGTTCTCAATCTTGACCTACTTTTGATTAAAGGGCAATGCTTAAAGTTTGCCCTATGTGAGCACAGCCTCATGCTTATATTTTCGTCAGTTTTCCTTGCTGCGCTTGTTAAACTACTTAATTTCGTAGGGATTTGCTGTGGAGACAATAAAGGTCCCCTGAACACCAGTTAAGTATAGGCTAGTAATGAGAATAAATCATAACCACATACCAATTTCCACCAGTCTTAGATGGAGTTAGACCTTCCTACATAAATATCCTTTGCAGAAATAAATCAGAGGCATTAGCAAGAGCCCCGCCATATGAAACAGCAGAAGTCTTTACTGTTATCAGGCCAGTTAACAGAATAAACCTATTAAATAAATAAATTTGCTCTCTTCCAATTATGTCACCAATGTACTTAAAAATGAAACCTTTTAAATGAACAGATTTACTGTGTGTGGAGATCTCCACTAGGCCTGGGTAATTACACAAAGGCAAGGCGTTACTTTTTAAAGTAGATGAATGGGTTGATACTTTTTTGATTTACTGCTAGAAACAGAAAAATGGTAATGGCATGAAATAAGCTTCTGCAAAACCCTTTTGGCAGACAGAAACTGTTTGATTTACCTAGGGCATCCATCACATTCTGTATTTTAGATCAAAGCAGATAGATGGCAAGGCAAATGGATATTATTTTGTGTGTGTACCCGTGTGGTGTGAAGGGCTGTAGTTTTTCTGTTAGCATTGCAAGTTAAATTAAAGGCTGGGAAGGTGAAAAAGGGGGGAACGCCATTGTGCCAATAGAAGATAGTCAATCATAATTTACTGGGTCATCTAACAAATGGATTTTCTATACTGTTGGGATTGGGAAAGTCATGTAAATGTAGTTCCGTCTCCTTCCTCTCTCCCCCCCCCCCATTTCTTTGAATCTGCTTCTAAATATTTTTCCAAGGAGAAGGGGTTGTGTGCACTGCACACCCATCTAGAGCCATTGGCCTCTTCTACTCCATCTGTCTTCATAGCAGACATAAACATCCCAGTCTGTACAAAAGTCAACTCACACAAAGGTTTGATGTTGCCAAGGGAATGAGGGTAGGGGGAGAGGGGAGGAAGAGGAAAGTTTCACAGAAGTTTCACTTAAAAAAAAAAAAGTTTCATATTTGAATGGGCCTTCTACCTGGACAAGTAGCCTGCCAGTGAAAGAGGTTTGCCTAGACTTTCTCCTGACAAGAAAGTTCATATGTGAAGGAAGCTATAGTGCTGGTAAGTATTAAAACAAGCAATCCTGAAGTGGTAGTTTTCAAAGGACTGTACATTCTGCATGCATTTTCTAAACATTTCAGTTAGCTCATGAGACCAACGTCTCAAAGTATATTCAATACCAACCTTCCTGATGTACAGTTTATTGGGCCCAATCCTTATATTGATTTTTGATGTGGTTAAGCCAAGCAAAGGGAAATTGTAAGCACTTTGCCACCTGCACACTCACAGTAAGCTAAACTCAGGCTTACATTGACATGTGAACCAGGACTGTACCTGGTTGAAAATTCTAGTTTTCAGTGTAAGTATCAGCTACCAACAGGGAGGCTCATGTATTCAAAATATTAACTGGACAAAATTGTGTGTGCCAAAGATCACCTGATGATAGTAATATAGTAGCAAATTCAGAAGTGCAGGGTCCCTTCATGTTAGTCACAGCCATGCCCCTCCCCTATTTTGCTGCTGGGTAGAGAATGAGATCCTTGTTAACACCTTCTCCCACAACAGATATCCTGAGGAGCCAATAAGAATGAAAGGGGGGTGTTAGCTGCTGAGAAGAGTCTTCTCAATAGCTGACTCACCTCATTTCACTCTGATTGGCTCCAATCAGCAGGAAAGTACAAGGAAGCATGTTAGAAAACTCTTCTCAGTGGCTAACACACTCCTCTCTCATGCTGATTGTCTCATAGGATGCTGAAGACATAGGGACCTTGCTGGGACCCTGCTCCTAAAAAAAAAAGGGTCTAGGACCCCCCAAGACCCTGGATGACTACACCCCTGCCTGATGATGACTTTATTATGACAAAGTCATATGTGAATCAGTGCTCAATGGAGGAGGAAAAATTGTTTAGAGATCTACACACTTTCTATTTGTCTTTGGTGATTTTCAAAAAAGTTGATTTAATAACAAACATCAATAACAATAATAATAAAACAAAGCTCATGCATGATTCAATAGATCCCTCAGACAAGCAAAAATAAATAATTGTAACAATCCATTTGGGTAAGCATAGCCCAATATGTCTCTACTTCCTCTGCTCCACTCCAAGTCACAGCCCCCAGGTCTTTGTTTGGCAATATTTTTGTATTTTTACAGATCTAAAAGCAAAGCCCCTTGAGATATGGAGGCATGAGAATTTCTGTACTGTATCTGACAGATTTATATAATCTAACATACTAATGTCCTTTGACCTGCTTAAAAATAAATATGACCCACCAAATTGTCATTTTTATGGGTATTTACAGCCAAGGCACTTTGTAAACTTAAGAACTAATTTTCCCCAAAGGAAATCTATACTCTCAAACCTCGATAAACTGTTGAAAATGCTAAGTGCTACACATTCTGCAGTTTCTCTTTTCAGTCGTCCCAATTTCCAATGACGTTAACATTTTACAGATTAAAGATCTGTGAAGTTAGGTCTTACTAGAAAAAGTATCTGTTGCTTCCAATTAAAAAAAATAACCATCTTATACTGGCACACCACTGAATTTTGCAGTTGGAAATCCTAAGGAGCGATATGCAACTTAAAAGACAAATGGAGGCACCCCCTTCTATCTGACATTTTATTGTTCCTCAGAAGCCTGCAATCCTGACATTTCCCCCCCTTAAGTTTCTAGTGCTCATGATTAATGTGGTGATGAGGTTAAAAAATTGAGAACAATATGCTTGAAAGGGCCAAGATAACCAAACAGTAAATATGAAGAATCCCACATCTCAATGCTATTGTTTTAGCCTAGGGGAGCAGGGATCATTTTGAAGACAAGGATCCAGCCTCTTCTTCATGCAAAGGATGAAGTATCACCTCCACAATCCCTTACCTAAGTCCCCCAGATTCAGCTCCCACTAGCTGTGTTGTTATAGATCCTGTGCAGCTCAACAGACAAGTAATTTCAAGACAAAAGGGTTAAAACAGAATAATGCAATTATTTTAGGAGTATAAGGAAGTTCCAATACATGGAGCACTGTCCTGTTTAGAGTGGGATTCACAAGGCTGAGACGAGGGTGCAATCAATTCTTGTTTTATTAAAGTAATTGATACATCAAAGGCAGCGTGCCTCATAGGAAACCCTATGCTAACTCACTACAATTTCCTAACTACACTCTAGACATGCTCTGCAACGTGCCCAATTCTGAACATGGCAGACTTAAATAGGGAAGGTCTTCAAGTGTAACCTCTCACTCCTGCGCGCACACGCCCTCTGCCCCATCTGCTTCTCCAGACATCGTGTGCGCAGTGAAGGGGGGGCGAACATCCAAAGCCTCATCAGACAGAACAGGTGCCTTATCGGCAGGTTGGGGAGCAGTGGGCGGGAAAGCATCGGGCGTCTCTGGGACCCTGCTTGTTGAAGGAGGAGTTACTGCTTTCTCAGGAGCATCCCTTAATGGTCCTGGGGGTGTGCTTGGAGGCTGAGGGCTGTCTCCTCGGAGGGCAGGGCTATCCGTGGGAACTGACGGGGCGGCAAGCTCGCTCTCCTCCTCAAGGTCGGGACTAGCTTCAACAACAACTGGAACGTCCATGCTTTCTAACTGCTGTGGCACCTGAAGCTCATGCCTTCCCCCTCCCCGCTCCTCATGAGAGGGCCTGGGCTCAACAAGCACATAGTTCAGAAAATTTCTAAATTTGGACCATCAACAGTTGAGACTAGAATTATTATTACTATTAGCAGCAGCTGCTTCAGATGCAAATATGCCTAAGGCTGCAATCCTGTACATACTTACTTGGGCACAAACCCCATTAAGCTCAATGGAACTTAACATGTACAGGACTGAGCTGTAAGGTCTGCATTGCAACACAGAAGGAGATCTGTAAAAATCTGCTGTAATAGCTTTTTTTGTCGTATATTTCACTTGTAAGGGACAGTGTCCTACTACCAATCTTTCCAAGAAAGGGTAATGAAATGTAGTCTGGCCACAGAAGCCTCACCCTGACTAAACAAAACAAAACAACAAAAAACCCAAATAGATTTCAGACCCTGGATACCACACAATCAGGTTTAGAGATTTCCCAAAATGTTTAGCAACAGGTGCACCCGCTCATTCAAGGCCCCACAGACAGCAAAACCCATAGCCACGACCCTTCTCGGTGGAGATTTAAACCTTACCATCTGAAACCTCCTTTACCTGGTGTTTCTCCTAACACCCTAGGCCCTTGTTGCATTTGACAGAAATTGCAATAACTACGCAAGACTGAAATACGTGCATAAGAACAGATCCTACCAGAAAAGAGGCAGCTATCTGACATTTTTAAAAGGGCAAATCGAAAGCAATCAACACCCAACAAAATGGTGTTGCGTAGGTTGGAGTGATAGCTTAGGATACTATAACGAACCTGGCAAGTGCTGTAGTGTTTTAATGTAAATTAACACAAGATAATCTCTTTGCATATTTAAGTGATGCACTTCAAATTAATTAATACATATTTAAGAGATGTCTCCTTGAACAGCTGTTATTTACTTCCAGAGTTTCTCCACATTAACATGGCTTGCTTTGTTCTCCTTTGAAGTTATTCATGCTTCTTATGGTTACTTTAAGAACTCGCATAGTGTAAAATTGAGCATTCTTTTCTCCCAAAGAGATGAGCCTCTCTGATAACTTAATATTTTAACATTAAACATTCAAGCAATTTTCCAAAACAGAAAGGTCAAATCCTACTTATAGCATCTGCTCGCAACAGACAAGCAGATGCTTAACGCTACTACACAAATACTTGCAGCAATGAACATGATAAAGGGGAGGCAATCAATCTTCCCCTGTGGATTTTAAAATCAGATTTACTTTGATGCTAGCCCACTAAATCCCACAGTTACTTTTTTGTGTGTGCCTCATAACTTAAGGCCAAATTATGGGCCTTTCTGCAGCTTCTAAAGTGCTTGGACCTGGTACATGGAGCTGCTGTAATTGAACAGGGAAGCCATGAACATTTGATGCATGTTCTAAATATTGTGCACATTTAGGAAATGGATGTTTTTTCCAGGTGTATTACATTCTTCCTGCTTTGCAGCTCATTGACATATTGTTGCAGCGTGCAAATACTTTCTGCTTTTCTACAGATCTATCTAAACCACAGTATTAAACTGGCTTCTTAGACATGCCCTCTCCCTAGGAATCTAGGCACAAGTTGCAGCAGCCACCAAGCAGAGTTGTGCCTCAGTGAAGGCTGCTAGGAAATACATATATGCTGTGTTGAGCTCCATGGAAGAAAGGCAGTATATAAATGTAATAAATAAATATACAAAACAGACAAAACTATTACATAAATAGATCTGGATCAGGTTGTTACATATCCCTCATTTTGAACCACCATCTCTAATCCTAGAACAGGTAGATCCCCAAGGAACATACCAGAATGGCCCCCTCCTCAAAACACCCAGAGCGAGTGAGCTTATACATGCATGCATTTATTACACAATGGCTGCTGTACAAAGTAATGAGTTGCACATGTGAAAGATATCATGAAAGGGGAGAGGGAATGCTGTGAGACATTTCAAGCACTCACACATTTAGCGGAGAGTCATCAAGTGATAGTTAACTGAGGTATACTTCAGAAGTTCCAACGGCAATATGTACACAATGCTGGAACCCAGACACAGTTGGTAGTAATCAATGCATACAAACATAATTAAGATGCTGGCTTCTACACAAGCCATTTTATCTAGACCCAACTCCAGTGGCACTAGCAATGATTACACTTTGAGTTAAATGAGTATAAAGGAGGGAATCCAGTAATCTCATTTTTTCCTTGTTAACTTGCAACACTGCAGTAACACATTAAAGTTTCACCTTCCCAGTAATGAATGAATGACTTCTAGCAAGTCAGTATCTGTAAAAAACCCCACAACTTTCACCATTCCTGAACAGTCATTATTAGAGTCTGTAATGCAATTTCTAAATGCCTTCCTAGAATTGTGTTTATAACACTTGATAAGTATTAAGTTGCTTTATTTAGTTGACATCTTGGGTTGTAATGGCAGGGAAATCTAAAAATGTTGTTTCCAAGCTAGTGATGATTTCATTAGAAAAAAATGTAGCATGACACGAAAACTTCTGGACTGCTTTGTGGGGTGTGTGGAGGAGGGGGACTTCAGACTGAGAACAGTGAAAACGGCTTCCTAGTCTTAGAAAAATGGTTGTTAGACTCTCTCATCAACCTAGTCAATGTTAAGGGATGATCGGATTTGGACGAACAAGTTCTGGAGGGCCACAAGTCCTCACCCGTCTTAGAACATGAGAACTGGCATTTTAAAAAATACTCAACACTGTCACCTTGTAAGCATTCTGTATATTATGCTTTCTAAAACTTTGACCATCCTCCCCTGTATATTCCTCACTAAGTGCTAGAGCTGGCTATCCTGCTAATTTTATACTGCTGTTTTTGTTTTATTTGTCTATTCTCTGTAATTGTAGTTTTGATATAGTTGTGATTTTGTCACTTTAAGCTGCTCTGGGTTGTTGTTTTGAAGGAACTGGGTAAAAATATCTTACAATAAAACAATTGCAGCAAACAATACAACAGCTATGCTGTTGACACTGGGCTAGAATTCCTCTATATTTGTCATACTGAGTATCTGAATGATCCCAGAGTGTCAACAGCTTCTGCTGGATGAAAAAGCCATAGCTCAGTGTATAGCAAAAGGTCCTAGGTTCAATCCCCACCATCTCTAGGTAGGGCTGGGAGAGAACCCAATCTGAAATTCTGGAGAGCTGCTGCCAGTCAGTGTAGACATTACTGAGCAAGATGGACCAATGGTCTGACTTGATATAAGGCAGCTGCCTATGTTCCTAAAAAAAGGTCCCCAGTGGAATTGAGTGGGGACTTATATCTGAATAAGGATGCTTAGAATCAGACTGTAAATGTCCTATGCAATTGTTCTTAATGATAGTAAAGTAACTTGGCATACAGCAAAATGCATATGTTCACCAGATTTCCTGACTGAGTTCTGTGTATATCTTACCTCCCCTATCGCTGCAAACACTGTTAAGTATCATTTACATTTTCTAGACTTTTGATCATCAGCTAAGGCAGAAATTCCAAAAGCATGTTCCACAGCACACTAATGTGTTGCAAGAGAGACTTAAGAGTGCCTTGAAACAATAAGCCAGAGTTGGAAGCATCTACCACCACCACCCTTCAGGGAGCACGGATCACATTCATATGCTATGTAAAACCATAGTTTAGCACAGAATTTCCCAAAGTAGTCAATACTGGCCGCCTGAGGCCAATGGGACTATGCAGCGGGTAATAAAGACCCAGGGGTTGAAAGGGGGCTGAAAACGGCCCAGGGGCAGAAAAGAAGTTTACGAGGTATAATGTGAAAAAGGTAATTAAGAACTATGAGCCTCAGAAATAAAGGGCTTGGTCATGTACAGAATGCACCTCCTTTGCCCTTTGAGGAACCTCTGTGTTTAATACGATTTTTATTTTTTACATTTTAATAGTGATTGATGATTAGTAAATGTTGATTATATAGTGATATTTCTTGAGTATCAAACATTTGAGAAATACCAAGTTAAGGCATTTGGTAAAGGTGAGGCTATAGGATACAACCCAAATGGCATACGGATTGTGTATGACTGCAGCAGGTTCTAACAATTTAACTCTCTCAGTTTACTGGTATAATCCATAAACGTTTTCACACGATCCGGATCAATGCTATTTGCCCAATAGCCTTCTTTCTTGAAATATGAACCAATGATCAAGGCATTTGCACCCAAGTAATCCTTCAAATTTTCCAGAGTCACTCCAGATCCAACCAGTACTGGAATCTTCACAGCATGTCCAACGTCTAGAGAAAATTAAATAGGAAAACTCATAATAAGCCCTGTAGATGCAGGCAAGTAGCAGCCATAGCCACATACCATCCATAGCCACTAGTGTAACATTTATTTTAAGTATGTTAAAACATATTTATTTCAATTTATAGCTTCACATATCTTGAAGATTCAAAATATATAGACAGAATTCAGATGCATATACTGTATCATACATCTTAATAAGATGAGATATGCATGAGCCTTGTGCCTACATGCTACATCCTCATGCCACTCCATCTCCTCTTGGAGTTCCAGATTAATTAATCACAGTTGCCATTATTTCCAGACCTCAAAACTATAGTTACCAGGATCAAAGCAAGCCAGAATCTTAAATTAACTTCAAACAGCAGTGTAAGCTTTTGGCATGTTCTGAGACTGGCAACCATAGTTCCCTCCTCAGCATGCTATGCCTAACCCAGGAAATCCTCAACTGACCACACTTTCCTGAAGTCCAAACTGGGGAACGGTCAGCACAAGGACATGGTATACAGGCACAGTTTATGAAGCCAAGATATATATATCCAAACTAAGCCACAGAATAGCAGTCTTCTGAAGAAGGGAATTATTTTTCAGCTCAGAACGTAAGACAGAGGGACACGATAAAGCACTAAGGGAAACTTTTTGATGAACATTATCCACCCACCATCCAACACTCACAGTGCCCTCACTTTGGGCCCAGCTTCTTTGATAGCAAGCAATATAATACCTTTGGGTTGTCTAAGCTAGATATAAATACCAGGAGATGCTGGAGCTTTTGCCCTCGCTTTATCAGCAGCAAAGACCTCTGGAATTGGTCTTAAGTTCCTAGCTTGAGACTATAGCACAAGAGTGGAGAACTGGATGCAGTTGGAAGGCCAGATTCACAAGTGGCCAACTCTCCATAGGCCACTTTTGACAGACAGGCAGGGCCACCCACCTGTCTATTACCTGACGTCATATGACATCAAGTGATTGAAAGTTCAAGCCAGGGCTGCAAGGAAAGAATTGACAGCACACTCTAAGCATGCACCAGATGCTTCCTTTGCAGCTGGCTTTTTTTTTTAATTTGGCACCTTTTTCTAACGCTGTGCAGGATGACAAAAAATTCACCTTTTTTTTTAAAAAAAAATGTCAAAGTTTGGACACCAAGGAGGAATTGTACTCTATGCATGCTCCCGATTCTTCCTTTGCAGACTCAGCTTGAATGTGCCCACACCTGATTTATTATTATTATTATTTATTAGCCGCCTTTCACCCAAATTATTATTGTTGTTGTTGTTGTTGTTATATCCCACCCTTCCTCCCAGTAGGAACCCAGGGTGGCAAACAAAAGCACTAAAAACACTTCATCCAAGAGTACTTCCAATTGCTGTGCCACAACCCTCTCAATCACCTTCCCTAAGAAGGGGGTATTTCAATCAATCGATCAAGTTTTATTGTGCGGTCATAGACCCAATACAATTGATTATACAGATAATAAAAACCATAGTTATAAAATATGTATATATCAAATGGAGCTTAGGAATAATAGACAAAAAGTTAGTTAACTAGGAGGGAGAAGGGTCTTCATACGTATCAGTTGGGCAGCGGAAATGAACTTCGCAACGTTGGTTTATCTAGGCCGGCCAGGAGATGTTGCAATAGTGCAGTTTTGGCCCTGCCAGGAAGATTTTTTAGGATTGGATTTAAGTATCTGATGCGTTCAGCGCAATAGTATGGGCAGACAAGGAAGACATGGGACAAAGACTCAACATCTGCTTTCTTGCAGGGACATAAACGTAGATCTATCGGTGTGCCCTGGTAGCAGGCTGCTAGGAGTGAGGAAGAAATACAATTAAATCGGGCCCTGGAGAAAGCATGACAGTTTGGGTGTAGTCAGATATTCCAGATAAGGGGCGGGGTGAGGACAGGAGAAGTTTAGTCCAGAGGAAATAGGGAAGCAAGTTTTGGCAGCATTGGACAGCGAACTCTGTCGACATCTGTCCTTAATTCCGGGTCTCAATGGTCCATCTGGCTGTCTCAGGATCCAGTGAGGATAGATAGTCTACTGAGAAGCCCAACGTGGCTAGTTTGGCAAGGAGAGCTTTGGACCATGAGCTGGAAAAAGCGTCGATCCAGAGAAAGTGCAAAAATCCAGAAGGAGGGTTCATGTATGCTAGTTTAACCCAATATCTGAATGTTAAGGCCCAAACGTGGGATTCAAGTGAAGACAGACCAACCTCTAGCCTGAGGCCAGCAGTTGGGACACACCGGGGGACTCCGAAAATTTGTCTTAAGAAGGTTGATAAGATAGATTCAATTTTGGAGTTAAAACTCGGAGCCCAGAGGGGGGCACCGAATAAAAGTTGGGGAAATATTTTTGACTTAAAAACTTGGGAGGCAGCTGGTATATACTGCCCGCCCCTAGTGAAGAAAAAACAGGAAATGGCTTTAGAAGTATTCCAGGCAGTTTGGATCACAGAGCATATATGAGAGGACCAAGAAAGGGAGGAATGGAACATAACCCCCAAATACCTATACTGTCTGACCGGGGCAATTTTCCGACCATTAATTGTCCACTCGGATACCGGGAGGCGCCGAGAGAAAACTAAGATTTTAGTCTTATCAAAGTTTATAGATAATGAGTTTGCAATAGCCTTTTTAGGCCTATTCGGGACAATGAGAGAAGGGCGGCATCATCTGCGTAGAGCAGCAGGGGGCAGTTTTGGTTGGCCACCTTAGGGAGATGAAAACCAGGCGAATGGCAACAAGTGCTGAGATCATTTAGGAAAAGGTTAAAGGTTAAAATATAGCCCTGTTTGACCCCGTTGGAGACCGGAATGGGATTTGTTAAAGTCCCATCAGCACCGCAGCAGACACGAATAGTTGTAGTTTAATGGAGACTATAAATAAGAAAGAGGAGTCTGCTGTCGATGTTAGTATGGTGAAGTTTAGCCCAAAGTTTGTCTCGTGGGATGGCGTCAAAAGCCTATTTGAGATCAACAAAGGCGACAAACAAGCCATTACCCCGAGAACCCATGTATTTTTCTGCCATATGATTTAATAGGACACAGTGATCAAGGGTAGATCTCCCTTTCCTAAAACGTGCCAGTTCCCAGCCTATAACATTCTCTTCCTCAAGCCAGCAGGTCAGCTTTAAATTTAAATAACTGGCATAGAGCTTGCCCACGACCGACCGAGAGGAGGCTGATGGGCCTATAGTTCGATGGATCGTCTCTGGCTCCTTTCTTATAAATAGGGATGACAATGGCCTCGAGGCAGGTCGCTGGGATGTGGCCCGAATTGTTAATCAAGGTAAATAGACTAGCCAGCAGGGGGGCCCACCAGGTTTGATGAGATTTCAATAGTTCTGGGGGGATGGCGTCTTGGCTGGGGGCCTTGCCAGGTTTCAGGGCATTGATCAGAGCCTTAATCTCGCTCTGAGCAACTGGAGGCCAGGGGGGTAAAGCGGCGCGGTCCGCACAAGGTAGATAGGTCGACTGGTTTTTTTGGCCCTCAAACAGGTCAGCAAAATACTGTTCCCAAATGTTAGCAGGGAGGTTACATGGAGTAGGATTGGAAGAAATTAGGGCATCAGTAACAAGGGACCAGAAAATTTTGGAGCTTTTGATATGGGAAGCGTTTATTAAGGCCTTCCAGTGCTCAAAAGTTGCCTGTCTCTTTTTAATAAATATCAGGTGTTTGTATTGTTTTTTGATGGTATAATATTCTGGGGGAAACTAATTAAAATTTCTCTCCTATACTGAAGGTATATCTTTCTGAGGTTTAGCTTAGCATCTAGGCAGGCTTTGTCAAACCACCTGGAAAGGCCTAGCGCACATTGTGGCTTTGAGGCCAGGGGTTTAGATTTTAATATTGTGCTCAGAGCAGTAGTCAGTAAAGAGTAAGCAGACAGAGCAGAGCAAGAGTCAAAAGCGTCTGTTATGCGCTTTTTAAGACTCAACCTCGAAGGGGAGTCAAGATAAAGGGAGGTCTTGCATAACATTCCTACTGACCATTTCGTTCTCCAATGTTTAAGGGATGGAATTTTATCCTCGGGGTTGCATTTGGCTATCAGAAGGTCTTTCTCAGGAAGCGAAAGCGAGAATTTTAAGGGAAGGTGGTTGCTGTCTTGTCTATTTCCCACCATAAAATTGGAGATCAAATACATCAAGGAAGGGGGAATTAGGTCATAGTCGACCACGCTATTACCTCGGCCCGAGACGAAGGTGAACTCTGCGCTGCCATCAACCTGCGTATGGCCATTCAGGATTGCCAAACCGAAGCAGCCAACCAGGCGGGTTAGACAAATTCTAAGGGGGTATTTGCAACTGGGCGATAATTTTCACAGACCAATGGGTCCAGGGTGGGCTTTTGATGTCAGGCACAAGAAAGATGGTTGTGGTTCACTCAAAACAGCCTGGTGGACCAACCTCCAGGGCCTGGTGACCTTAATTAGGCCTGCAGGCAGGGCAGAGATTTCCCACCAATGCTATAGCCTCTCCTTAACAAAGCTATGAGCCCCTCTGCACTCTGCCTCTTGCTGGTTTGTTCCACTACCCATTCCTACTCCAAAAAATAACTCCTGTATTTTCCTATTCCTAGGCTAACTTCTTAAGCATTAGCATTCCTCTTTAGAACAAGACATATTCAATAACCACTACACCATACACAATACTGTCTTTAAATTGCAGTGTAGCACATTGTATTTTTTAATTGCTCCATTAATTTGAAAGAGAGCCAGCAAACACAACAAGGGCATACAGCTTCTCAACTCCCACTTTTTTGTGACCAACGCAAAAAAAAAAAGGGGGACAAAAAAACATAACAATGCTTTTCAGTTCAGCTTTCAAGGAGACAAGTGATCAGATCAAAACACAAATTGGCTTAAGCTGGCAATGGGTTTATTTTGTTATATGATGAAAGGAATCCAATTGTATGTACGCTTAAGCAGCAGCAGGGTTCCAATGGCACAGACAGTCTCCACTTGCTGTCATAGATCTCTCTCTCTCTCTCTCTCTCTCTCTCTCTCTCTCTCTCTCACACACACACACACACACACACACACACACACACACACACACTTTTGCTTCATTTTCACGATTAAGAAATATAGCACTAGGACGCAGCTCTGCTGGTTACCTTTGAGATCACACATATTACTGAGACAACACTCAGGAACAATTACAGCATAGATTCCCCAGCCCCACCCCATACAGGTGTGCAACAGCAACATTTGGTGGATTGTTTTCTTCATCTTTCTATTATCCCACTTCTCAGTATTTCCTAAGAAAAATGAAAACTGTCAAGGTTGATTACACTTTGTGCTTGAAACACCCAAATTCGATGGCAAGGAAATCAACAACAAAACATAGTCAGAAGAAGCCATGTCAGTTAGGCATAATACAGGTTATGTATCTTGATTGCTGCACTGGAGATTTCATAGCATTTGCAACACTTTGCTAATAACTTGGATGATAAAAGGCAAAAAATAAGGGAAAGATGGAAGAAAGCAGACAGGAAGTTGGCCAATGGCATAATCCAAACCAAAGATCCACCAGGATAAGAGAGCTTGGATTGGGTGGATCTTTACCTTCTCAGCCAAGACTACACCAGCATAAGTCCCTGACCCTGACTTGAGCCAAAGAGAGGTATAAGCCCCTCATCCCAGCTCATCTGGGGTCGGCCAATGTAACTGAAGCCAGTGGAACTTATGCCAGTGTAAGTCTCCAAAAAGGGCATTCCTCTGTGTGTGTGTGTGTGTGTGTGTGTGTGTGAGAGAGAGAGAGAGAGAGAGAGAGAGAGAGAGAGAGGGAGGAGAGGGAGCACGTAGCAGGGGCATGGTGGGGGGGGGACAGGGCAAGGAGAGACTTACAGCAAACCCCTTTCAGTTTGGGTCACGTGACCTACCAACCCTGGCAAAAAGGGTGGTGTAAATCAAATTCCTCCTGAACAGAATTTGGAATAAGGATAACTTAAACCAATGTAAATTATGTCAGTGCAATTTACACCACCCTTCTATATTTAGGATTACTCTGTAAAACTACATTTCTGTAGCCACTGGGAGTCTTCCTCGAGGCTCATTTTGGTTTTGGGGGCATCAGGCCATTTTCTTTTTTACCCTGGAGAGACAGAAACTTCAAACTATTTAGAATATAACTTATTACAGTGACAAGTGTTCAGCTACACATAAGGAAGAACTTATTAACTGTCAAAGCACTAGGATACATTGCCTAAAGTGTGGTAGGGTATTTTTAATATTTTTTTTAAGTCAGTGGAGGTCTTGAAGAGCATACTAGATCAATACTTAAATGAGTTTAGTTGGATCTAGTCCTTGGTGGCAGAGCTGACTAGATGGTCTCTTAAAGGAACAGGCATCCATTGCAGAAGACCAAGATGTCCAGCTGTTTGACAAAGAGAATGTTAGGTATGATTTTTACTTCTTCAAGGGGTCGTGCTTGATGACTCATGAATCAATGAACTGTAAGCAGGGATCAAATCAGGCTATTAATGTCTATCCCAAGAAAGGGCCCCAGGGATAGCATCTTGCATCAAAACTCATCAGGCATTTATTGCCCCAACTACTTTGTCCTAGGACAATCCTAATGCATTTGGAACTAATGCAAAATGCATTTGGAACTAATGCAAAATCAATTTGGAAGTTGCAAAACCAAACTCCCACTGGTGTCCAGTCTCTATTATTTGCACTTCACTCCTGCAGATGTTGTTCTTCCTGCTAGAATGTCAGTTCCCAAGCTAAATCTCCTATTTCTTCTCATGTTAAGAGTTATGTTCTTAATTTACCTTCATTAGAAATAACCTTTTAAAAAAGGTTATGAAGAATGTCATCATTCATGAGCTACAGCTATCAGAAATGAAGCCTTTCCATCTTCTTCTTTTTTTTAATTAAGAGAAATGAGAAATATATACATTCATTTCCATAGTTATCTGCTTTCTACGACAGCTACTTATACCTGACAAGAATTGAAACATTTGCCACAGCTGGTTATAGAAAGTATACTACTGGTAACATATCCTTTATATGGAATAAAATGAGGCAAAACTGAATTATACAATATTCACTAATAGGCAAAAAAAAACAACCTTGCAGTTTAAGAATGTACGTACAACCAACAGATATTTCTATCAAACTTTTAAAAGCAGGGAAATTGGGCAGCTATAGTGAACGCATCAGGGGAGCAGGGGACCTGACCTCCTCTCTGAGATATTGTACTGGCCTACACATTTGTAAAAATGCAAACACAATTTGGGTTGGTCTTTCACAGTCCAATCCACTTCCTGTGTAGCTTGGAAGAATTTGGTAACATGTGCCTCTGAGCATATGGTGAGGGTGGCAACACCTGCAATCAGCACAAATAACAGAAATAAGACATGTGCTGTGCTGATCTTGTTTTAGCAGGGAAGAAGCAACAATATTAAGACAGTTGATATAGTTCAGATAGTCACTTTAAATATGTTTGATTTACTTTGCAATTTTAGTGACTTTTCCCATGTTAATTTTTTTCTTTTGCTTCTGTTTCTGTGAATATCTGAAGTACAACAACACTTTGCATAATTTACACTAAAAACCTCCAAAACCAATTGTGGAATAATGGCACTGTCTATTCTGCAGAACAGTCTGCAATGGACTTGAGGAGTGTCTCAGTCTGCACAAGATAAAACAGTGGGAGGCGAAATATATTCTAGCCAATTTCTAGGTGTGCTCTATGTTTTTAATTGACCATATCCATCCATCCTTAAGTGGAGTGGTTTAAGCATAGCAGGCTGAACAAATGCATCTTGGGCAGACCAAGTTTGTTTTTTCCAACAGCTAGATTCATTGCTTAAGTAGCGATATATTGCAATCAGTCTAATTTTACATCAAAGCTGCAATTTCAGATTTAACTGTTAAATGCACCCAAAAAAGAATATAACCTCCAGTTTGAAACACAAAAGGCTGTCTTCACCATCATATGACATTGGCCAATAAAAAGGCTTTGAAATCAATGGAAATAAATTTGGCACAGATATCTAGGATGAATAATGAGAGAAATATAATTTTCTACATTAGATTCTCTGTAGAAGCAGTAGTAACACAGGAAAGAAGCAAAGAACAGCAGCAACAAACATACAAAAAATGTAATTCTCCCCCTGATAAATAGCTGTTAGTCTGGCTTTTAGGACACTGACAGTTGGTTCTTACTGAGCATGCCTGCGCTATCATAGACTCCAATGTTAATTTTCTGAAATTAATTAAAAATCAGCCATGCAATTTTTTAAACTTTTAAACTGCAGAAGATGAAGATCAGAGTATGGGGCAAAGTACAGTAATAGTATTACAGGTACTCTGTGAACATGGCTGATTTTTAATTAATTTCAACAAAATATAAGACAACTGACAGAAAAAAGTAAAATAGTTCCACACTTTCTGGATTCTCTCAAGTGTTTTGTGTATCACCATTAAAAATTAGAGGGTTGTTAAGCAAGCGTTTTTGAGTTCAGAACTATACATTTTATAAGATGCTGTTTTGAAGTTAGCTTATGGGAAGCAGCAGAATGGCATGGGGGGTATTTTCAATTTAGCATGGTGAAATGTGAAAAATCCATGCTTGTTATAGTATACAGCCCCTCTAGCTGAAACTGTAACTGATGTTGCATGTCATGTTTTATATACAGAAATTTGCAACCATTTTCTTTTTCACTCATTAATAAATAATAACAATACAATGTATGTAAACAAACAGTACCTCTATAGAATTTTGAGTCAAGGGTTTATCAGAGTTCATAATCTAGCAAGTGAATGCCTTCTCTCTAGTAATAGTGAGCTTATATGCCTCACAGTTCTTACCTTCCAGTTCTTTGGGATCCGCCTCCAAGCCAGTTGCAGTTCCAGTCAATATGACACCATCAGCCAGAAAGAATTCAGCAGCCCTAGCCGTCTCTACTACACTGACATCAGCTGTCAGAGCATGAGCACTGGCAACAGCAGAAACACAACCTGTTTACTTTTGGCAGTCATACCTGTAGTAGTTAAAACATCTTTTCCTACCATTCCCTTTTCAAAAGAACTGCAGGCCAGCTTTTCAGCCCCATCAGAATGTAATAAATCAAGGAAGTTAGCAAAGCACTAATCAAGTGAACCCCAATCCTCCATCAATGTACTTGTTGCAGGTGTCCAGATATTCAACTTGTCCAGTTGTAAATATGTGGTGATTTGACCACAAGGACTTTTTTGTTCACACATTCCCTGATTATATCCCAGAATGCACTGAGGGCATAAGAACAGCCTACTGTATCAGGCTAATGGCCCATTTAATCCAGCATCCTTTTCTTGCAGAGGCCAGATGCCTATGGGAAGCCGACAGCAGGACCTGAGTGTTGTGCATTCCTCTATTGCAAAATTTCCCAAGTTCTCATTACTTTAAAAGGCTAAGTTGGGAGTGAGAATATTTACAGCTTCAATGACAGAGCCCTTGATCTGTTGCTAGAAGACTCAGCTGGAAAGCATGGGATGTTTGTCAGTTGTGATAGCCATAAAAATTCAATGCAAGCAGAAGCTGACTCATTGACAGACCATTTGTTTGGCAAATATAAGTTTCAAACACATTTTTAGTATGATTGCTAATTACCTGTGTTTCTTTTTAATGTCAGCAAAAACCTGAATGTGTTCTGCTCCAATTTGCTTCCGGTATCTTAGTAAACTGCCAGCACAGCCATTTAGAATTCCCTCATCCGCCACGTGAGCAAAAACGAAGCCTTCAGCTCGAATAAAGTCAAGACCTGCAAATGGCAATAATACCGGGATAAAGCTGAATGAGGACTAGAAAGAAACAGTCAATCACAGTTAGTTACCACATTTATCCCAACACAAATGGGATACATTATGAAAGGTGAGTGGTACATTAGCATGTTGAGCGTGTATACAGGAGATCCAAAATTAAATTACTGCCCAGCTGTGATGTTTGCTAGGTGACCACTGGCAAGCCACTGTCTCTTGGAATAGGCATTAATAGCCTAATTTGATCCCCCATTACAAATCTTTGATTCAGAAGTCATCAAGCACAAACCCTTGAAAAAAGCAAGAACCCTACCCAAAGTTCTGTGAGTCAAAGAGTTGTGCATCTTGGTCTTCTGGAATAGACAGCTGTTCCCTTAAGACAGGGGTCGGGAACATTAGTTCTGGAGCCCAAATGTGTCTCTCCAGGCCTCTGCATTTGGCCCTTGAAATTCTCCCCAGGACACACCCCTCACTGGTTCTTGTTTTTCATCCAAAGTGTTTCTGGCTGGCTGGGATTTGTCCTTAAATTCTGAGAATGCCTCTTGCTTGTCTGGATGAAGGATAGATGGGTGTGTGAGGGTGTGTAGAAACTAGCCTACTGCACAAAGGTAAAAAGTACATTTGTTGCTCCATCAGCTTTTGCCTTTGGCCCCATCCACACTGGCATGTGCCCCCAGGTCGCCTAAAAGGAAATGTAGCCCTTGGACTGAAAAAGGTTCCCTGCCCTTGCTTTAAGAGGCCATCTAGTCAATTCTGCCTCCAAGGAACTAGATCCAACTAAATTAATCCAACCATTTTTCCAATACGCTCTTCGTAGGATTGTTTTAAGGATATTATATGTGCTAGTTCCACAGCTCTCTTTCTGCCTCTGGAAAAGACCACTCCAGCATCAATTGCTATGATGATAGGTTCTCCCTTAATATAACAGATTTTGCCCTGCAATCTGATATAAGGAATTAACTTTATGCAAGAGTCAGACCATTGGTTCACCTGTCCAGTATCATCTAATTTGACTGGTAGAGCCCCTTCAAGGTTTCAGACAAAGAACATCCCCAGACTTGGTACCTTTAACTGGACATTTCCTGGATGAAATTTAGGACTTTCTGTACACACACACAAAGTATATCCTCTATCATTAAACTATAGCCCCTTCCTGAAGTAAAACTTCCAGCTCATATGGGGATCAAATCCATGTTTTGGTGTTCTTTGTACGGGGTTCTAACCAAGTGAACTATCCAGCCATCTGTGCAGCACTGCAGTAGGAAGACTGACCAGATGCAGGGAGAACACAAAAGAATAGAATTTAACTTCCATGTAATGAATGTTAATTATTACATCAAGAAATCAGATACTAAAGAAACAACAAGGGGTTTTTTGAGGGGGGGGGAAACTAATCCAGACTTGGTGGGTGTGGATTGTGTATTCCCGAACATTATCAAAAAGATAGCAAAATGATAGCGACAGTGTAGAAAGCATCTATATTTGTATCTTTATCACCTCCATAAATGTTCCTGAGACTCAGTAATATGCATCATTCTGTGAAGCCTCAAACAGATGTAGTTAATTAAATCAGGATCTATGCACAGGAAATTATGCACTGCCGAAGAACACATGGTACACCTGTTAATAATGAAGCAGTTGTGAACAAAGCTTGGCAAACCATTTCAGACATGGGAGAACTCCGCCATTCCCACTCAGAAACAAGGAATAATCAAGATGGTATGCAGTTTTTGACAAGACAATGACATAAATTATTTTTTAGCATTAAAAAAGCAAGATGTTCTGCTATTATATAATCCCTCAAATCAAGAAACAGAAAATAATGCTTAACTGTGCAACAAAGTTGTGATATTAACTTTGCAAGGTCAATTCAGCTGGGATAAGAATCAGGGCCTTTTTTGTCCCATAGAATGTAGAAGTCCCTCGCTACAGGGGTGCATTTCACCCATGCTGCAAATGTGGGCCCGTTAAAATAAAATAAGAAAACTGGGCCACCTTCTCCTAAATAAGGTCTTTGTTGTTGGAGAGCTGTGTGAAGATGGATAGCTCTTCTATGTTTGCAGGAATTTTATATTGTTTTATTTGGTGTATGCTTTTAATAATTAATACCGCTATTTTTTTTAAAATTAAGCTGCCTTGAGTAACCCATGTCCAAAAAGACAGCCTTTAAATGATTGTATGTATGTATGTATGTATGTATGTATAAATAAATAAATAACCAAGCACGTAAGCAAGCAGTGGTTCCTCAAAGTGCTTGCTGGCTCTTTGATGTTATTTTTCTCGGGTGTGAAGTATCAATTGTTATTCCTATTCTTATTTCTTCACTGAATCCTTTATGCCCTTATTTTTCTCCCCTAGAGCCCTTCAAAACAGTTTTTGCACAGAAACTGTTTTTTTAAAAGAAGGAACTGGGGCAGGGGCAGAGGCAGGGGGGAACAATGTACTTCCATGCCTAGGGCAGCGATTAACAGCCCAAAGAATCCAACAGTCGAGAATTACAATGTGTGTGCAATGTGAGAGCAATTGAAGACCAGATGCAACCATGATGGAAATGCATTTGGAATCTGTTTTGCACAAAACCAAAGCAGATTAATCTGCAGGAATGGTCTGAGGTAACTTAGGTTCTTACAAATGAACAACATCAATTAAGGTTGATGTTATGTAAACACCTAAGAAATTCAAGTGGCACTACATTGAACTTATATCCCTACAAGAAAGCTGGATTTTGTGCAGAGATTTTATTTCCATAATAGTTTTACACTGAGCTTTAAGCAGAGCAATGAAAATGGGCTGTGCTTGCCACTTAGATAGCAGGATATCTATTAAATACTTAAAGTATTTAACATTTAACTTAAAGTGGCAGTTTTGCATATAGGAACAAAAATAAAATCACAGACCAGTAAAGATCTATTTATAAAAAATTATCTTCATGCGGTGATGAGTTATTCTCTCATAAGTCAGGTTTATAAACATTTCTTTTTTCAGACGTTTTATGTTTTGTAGATATCATTTTCAGAGCTATGAATAAAAGAGCATAACTAAAAAGTACACCTGATTAAACATTCAGACAATGAAAGCCAGGTATAGGGAACCTTGGGTGCTCCAAATGCATTATACCTGGCCATTGGCTATGCTTGCTGGGGGTGATGAGAGTTGTAGTTTAGCAATATCCGGAGGCTCAAAAGTTCCTCACACCTGGTACATGGCCTGGTACACCTGGTACACACCCACACACGCTAGCTGGATTAATACCAGAGGCATTACCTTTTTCTTTTTTTATAGTAAAGTATAAAAAAGGTAATAAAAAAACAGAGACAGGGATGAGAATGAAAGACAGGAGTATAAGAGAGAGAAAGAGAAATTGGCATACATGCTAAAGAATTAAAAGCAAGCCAAGTTTCCAGTGCTCATAGAGGCTAGGTTCTGGGGTTGGAAAGGTTTAAAGCTACTGGTGTTATACATCCACAAGAGTGGCTGTATACTATAGCCAGCATGGATTTTTCACATTGTACCGTGTTAAATGAAACTACCCCACCATCACCATTCTGGTGCTTTGTGTACCCAAGTATACAGACTGTACGCTCATTGACTATAACGTGTGAACAGGGCATATGTGTGTGAGGGTATGTTTTCAATTAGGTTTTAATTAGATAAAAAGTGAGTAAGAGGTGACATTATGCATCAAGTATGTATATGCATATACATAAAATATGTATAAAATGATGCATGGCTTGGAAAAAGTAGTCAGTGAATAGTTTTTCTCCCTCTCTCATAACACTACAACTCATAGGCTACATTCGCACATACATTTATTCCACTTTCAATAGCCATGGCTTCCTCCAAAGAATCCTGGAAAGTGTGGTTTGTTAAGCTGCTGAAAGTTGTTAGGAGACCCCTGTTACTCTCACACAGCAACAATTCCCAGAGTGGTTTAATAATCAATCCCTCTTCTCAAGTAACTCAAGAAATGCAACACAGTTCATCACTTATCTATTGCCTCTGCTCCCTCCTCTTGTCAACATGTGTCATTACTCTGGATTTTTTAGATCCTTCGTGGCCAACAAACTGTCTTCAGGCAGACTGCCTGGTATTCCACAGCTGCCATCATCCAACCAGCAATCACTGGAGTCCAGGAAGACTCCGGAGAAGGGAAATTTGGGCCTGTTGTTGCACCCCCGGCTTCGCATCCAGCTGCATCCCATGGGGGGGGAGGAGGAAGTCACACTAGGGTTCACCCCACGACATCACTCGGGCCCACCCCAAAAATTTCAGGGTTTGAGATGCTTCTGACCTGTCAACCCTTGGATGAAGAAGGTGAAGGAGGCAGCAGCGGATTGGAGACGAAGTACTGTGGAGGTAAGAGAAGACTCGTTTGTGTGTTTGTGCGTGTGTGTGTGAATACTGTTTTGCACTTGGTGCTTGAAGAGGCCTCTGCTGCCCTTCCTGGCTACTTTGCTGCACTTGCAGTGTTTTAACTTTTTTGCCATTGATCACACACACCATTCTCAGAAAACTTGCAAAGGAACCCCACTGAGGTAGGTGTCCTCTCCTAGCCAGACTCTTCCTTCTCACTTTCTGTTCTTTAGCTGTGCATAGAGGCCCACTTCTTCTTCCCATGTGATCTTTACCTTCTATTTCTCTCTGTTTACAGCCAGAAACTAGGGCAGCCTTCCCCAACAGAGTGCCCTCCACCTGTTTTAAATTACAACTCCCATCAGCCACAGCCAGCATACTCATGTTGGAGGTTATATTCTATTTCTATTTTGGGTGCAATAACAGGTGCACCCAAAGCTGCAGCTCTGATATAAAATCGGACTGATTACAATATGTTGCAACTTAAACAATGAATCTAGCTGTTGGGAAAAAAGAACCTGGCCTGGCAAAGACGCATGTGTTCAGCCTGCTATGCTTAAACCACTCCAGTTAACAAAGGATGGGCATGGTCCATTAAAAACAGAGCACACTTAAAATTTGCATATTTTTATTTAATTTACCTCCCAGTGTTACCTGCAGCCTGAGATACTCCTCATGCCCACTGGACACTATTCTGCACAATTGTCAGTGCCATTATTCCACAATTGTTTATGGACGTTTTTCATGCAAATTAAATAAAGTGTTGCTGTACTTCACATATTCACAGAAACAGAAGCAAAAGAAAAGCATTTACCATAGGAAATTTTACTAAATTGCAAAGTAAATCAAACATATTTACAAGTGAATATCTGAACTACATCAACTGTCTTTATATTGTTGTTTCCTTCCTACTAAAATGAGACCAGCACAGCAAAGCACAGCACGTCTTGTTTCTGTTACTTGGGCTGATTGCAGGTGTTGCCAACACTTACCATATACGCAGAGGCATATATTTCCAAATTCTTCCAAGCTACACAGGAAGTGGATTGGACTGTGAAAGACCAACCCAAATTGTGTTTGCATTTTGACAAATGTGTAGGCCAGTACAATATCTCAGAGAGGAGGTTAAGTCTCCTGCTCCCCTGGTGCATTCGCTATAGCTGCCCAATTTCCCTGCTTTTTGAAATTTGATAGAAAAAGCTGTGGCTATAGCTACATTCTTAAACCGCAAGGTTTTTTAACTATTCATGAGTAACGTTAATGAAGAGCAGGCCAGAATGGTTATTTCTGGAAATCTTTATTTGTGAACACTTATTGTGAGAGGGTCTAACTCAAATTACCCCAATCTAAGGACGGTCTTGTTTTTGAATTCACTGGAAACATTAAATCAGGCCTCCATAAATGTGTGTGTATGAGAGGGAGAGAGAGAGAGTCACACACTCATACCCCCCCACATGTATTTTTCCAAAGTGTTTATACATTGCCTTTCAGCCTAAAGACATAGGAAGGATCATATGAAGCCGCCTTATACCAAGTCAGACTATTGGTTATCTAGCTCAGTACTGTTTACACTGACTAGCAGCGGCTCTCCAGGATTTCAGACAGAGGTCTTTCCAAACCTTAACTGGAGATGCTGGGAATTGAATCTGGCACTTCTACATGCAAAGCAGATGCTCTGCTATTACACTACAGCCCTTTCCACCAACCCAAAGGAGACACCACAGTGGTATGTCTCCTGTAGGTTGGCAGGAAGGGCCATAGCTCAATGGTAGATGTATACCTTTTCCTGTATTATTCCACTATTTGGGTAAATCGTCTAAATCAGCATAACTGACTTTGATTTGTGTACATCTGACACAACTTCATCCGCTGCCAAGGCCTGGTGCAAACACAGTGTTGGGCTCCTGCAAAGAAGAAGCCATCTCTCAGAATGCATTCCCTCCTCTCGTTCAGTGAAAATTCCCCTTTCTTTCCTTGTCACCTTTAACCATGGTTTCATGTTACACCTGAACCGATGTAAGCCTTGGTTAGCACTACCCAGTTTGCTAAACTGATGCTTGCAAATCCTGCTTGAAACCCTGGTTAATATGGGTGCCTTGTTTAGCAATAAGCATGGTTAACATTGATGTACATATAATGCTAAATAATGATTAAAAATGACAAGGAATAAGGGAGGAATTTCTGCCTGAAGGCAAGTGCATGGTCCCAAAGCTGCCCTCATTTGCAAACTATGGTTTTCAGGGAACAGCATTACATTTGCATTGGGCCTAGTGACTGATAAATTGACTCTGTAACTAGCTGTGTGAATTGAAGGGATAATTTTGTCTGTTAGCTTTGACATGTATTTATTTTATTCAGCTTATATCCCGCCCGACTAGCAAACAGCTCTCTGGGTGGCAAACATAGAAGCATATACAATAATAAAATTACAAGATCAATATAACAAATATAAAAGTACACCATCTAAAATAAAAATTACAACATTTACATAAATAACTTAAATTAAAATGCCTCAGAGAAGAGAAAGGTTTTAACCTGGCGCCGAAAAGATAATAATGTCGGCGCCAGGCGTACCTCCTCGGGGGGACTATTCCACAATTCGGGGGCCACCACTGAGAAGGCCCTAGATCTTGTAACTACCCTCCGGGCCTCTCTATGGGTCGGGACCCGGAGGAGGGCCTTCGTAGTAGACCGTAGTGTACGAGCCGGTTCATAACGGGAGAGGCGTTCCTGCAGGTATCATGGTCCCGCGCCGTATAAGGCTTTATAGGTTAGTACCAACACTTTGAATCTGGCCCGGTAGCATATTGGAAGCCAGTGCAAGCGAGCCAGAACAGGTGTTATATGCTCAGACCGCTTAGTTCTTGTTAGCAGTCTGGCCGCTGTATTTTGCACTAGCTGTAGCTTCCGAACCGTCTTCAGAGGTAGCCCTACGTAGAGTGCGTTGCAGTAGTCCAAACGTGAGGTTACCAGAGCATGAACCACTGATGTAAGGTCCGCCTTACTCAGATAGGGACGTAGCTGGGCTACCAACCGAAGTTGGTAGAATGCATTCCGTGCCACCGAGGCTACATGGGCCTCAAGTGATAGGGAAGAGTCTAAAACGACTCCCAAACTACAAACCTGATCCTTTAGGGGGAGTGTAACCCCATCCAGGACAGGGTATGTATCCACCGTCTGACCAGAGAAACCATCCACCAGCAGCATCTCAGTCTTATCAGGATTGAGTCTCAGTTTGTTAGTTCTCATCCAGTCCATTGTCGCGTCCAGACAACGGTTCAGCACCTCGACCGCCTCACCTGAAGAAGATGAAAAGGAGAAGTAGAGCTGCGTGTCATGAGCGTACTGATGACAACGCACTCCAAAACTCCAGATGACCGCACCCAACAGCTTCATATAGATATTAAAAAGCATGGGAGACAAGACCGAACCCTGCGGGACCCCATATTGGAGAACCCACGGGGTCGAGCAATGTTCCCCAAGTATTATCTTCTGGAGACGGCCCGCCAAGTAGGAGCGGAACCACTGCCAAGCAGTGCCTCCAACACCCAACTCCGCAAGTCTCTCCAGAAGGATACCATGGTCGATGGTATCAAAAGCCGCTGAGAGATCAAGGAGAATCAACAGAGTTACACTCCCTCTGTCTCTCTCCCGACATAGGTCATCACACAGGGCGACCAAGGCCGTCTCAGTGCCAAAACCAGGTCTGAAACCCGACTGAAATGGATCTAGATAATCGGCTTCATCCAATAGCGCCTGGAGCTGGTCAGCAACCACTCGTTCCAAGACCTTGCCCAAGAATGGAACATTTGCTACTGGTCTATAGTTGTTAAGGTCCTCTGGGTCCAAGGAAGGTTTTTTCAGGAGTGGTCTCACCGCCGCTTCTTTCAGACAGCCAGGGACCACTCCCTCTCGTAAAGAGGCATTTATCACTTCCTTGGCCCAGCCACCTGTTCCATCCTTGCTGGTTTTTATAAGCCAAGAGGGGCAAGGATCAAGTACCGAAGTGGTAGCATGTACCTGTCCAAGCACCTTGTCCACGTCCTCGAACTGAAACGACTGAAACTCATCCAACAAAACATGACTAGACTGTGCTCCAGACACCTCATAAGGAGTCTTACAGCTGCCTGGACCTATGCACATTTACTCAAATGTGCACATTTGCCCTTCGGTTCAATTATATTGACTTCTAACTAAATATGCACAGAATCAGGACCCAAGGATGATGTGAAAAGCTATCCATATATGTGAAAATCCATATATAATTCTAAATTATAGGAAACTGTACTGAGGTTGAAAAGAAATTCAGAGATCAATTCAAATCAAAATAAATGAAGATCAGAGTGTTATCCCAAGGCAGAAAAAGGGCAAAATCATTCAAGTAGCATTTTCTAAAATCATAGGAAAAATGTTAAACAGAAATGAGGAAAATATAGTTAAAATTACAGTGCACCTTAATATGAAGATATATCTGCTGTCTAATCATTTCTGCTTAATGACTGAAGATCCTAGTAGTTTAAGTAAAGCAAAGCATTCATCTGCAACAGTGAAAGAGGAAAAAATGGCATTATCAATTTTGTAAAGTAAAATGAAATAAGTAAAAGTAGTGCCAATCTAGGAAACAGATGTTAGATGTAAAAGATGATTCATCAGTCACAGTTTGCATCAAGATACATTAAAAGGATTGCATGAAAGTAATGCATGGTTTTAGTATTAATCTCCTATCATTCTTGAATCAGACACAGCATAAATGAAGTGCTAAAACTTTTAAACCAGCATTCCAGCAGACAAAAACCACGGCTGTGTTAGTGCAATTTATATTATTAATGCTCATGCCATAAACAAAGTTGACTTTTTGTTTAAATATACAGTACTTTGCTTTTGTCTGACACATACTAATAAAGTATGTTTTACAGGGCCACAAAGAGTTCTTATTAGTACACAACACTTAATATCAGATGTACAACATTTGTAAAGTGCTTAACTGCATGTTTCCATTATCCTCACAACAGGCCTGTGAATGGAGTAGGCCACTATCATTCCCATTTTTTAGAAAGGGACCAAAAGTAAGATATAAGGACACCTAGTAACTGCATGGAAAATGGAAATGGACTGCCTTCAAGTCAATTCCAACTTATGGCGACCCTAAGAATAGGGTTTTTATGGTAAGCAGTATTCAGAGGTTTACCATTGCCTTTCTCTGAGGCTGAGAGGCAGTGACTGGCCCAAGGTCACCCAATGAGCTTCATGGCTATGTGGGGATTTGAACCCTGGTCTCCCAGGTCATAGTCCAACACCTTAAGATGAGCTAAAATTAGGATCTAAATGTAGGATGGACACTATCCGTTGGCCTATGGTGATTCTCGTTAAGTTCAGGTTAATTTAATTTATTCTTAAGTGAATTTCATTAATTCAACAGAGGTGTAATAGTTCATTAAGGCAGATTACTGTGATATCCTGAGGTATAACTGGAATTAGATGAGAAATGGTAATGATTTAAATTAATCCCTACCATTTTATGGAACTACATGGAAGAAAGCCATCAATGGATATTTAACATGAAAAGGTGTAAAGCAACTGTTAATATGGTTATGGGAAAGGAGTTCATTCCAAAACAGAATAAGAACTTATAATGTGCTTTGCTTCACAGTATGGAAAAAAGATCCATTGTTAAAATCAAGTAAGCAAAATTATTCCCTACTATTCCCTAACTATTTCTCCTTTTTCAGAGCTAACCGTGCTGCCAGATTACATTTGCTCTGGTGTTAACGCTAACCATGGTTAGGAAGCCAGTTTGCATACCTTGGTCAAAGCTAACCACGCTTAGCATTAACACTAGTGCAGGAGTAACATTGCACCATGGTTCATTCTGAAGAGGGCATAGAGAGGGCAATTCATGTTTGAGAAGGAAGGAGGATTGTGAGATCGAGAACATGATGCCTGCTTTGGGCTTGTGAGCCGGACACTCATAACTGAGAGCACAGAGCACAAACGTTCATCTCTTGGATTTTTAAGAGTTGGCAGCTAAGCCAAGATGGGGGAACACACACCACCAAAAGGTTGGCCTCAAGCTGGTGCTAGAATGCAATTTATTTTATGAAGAATATACAGTATGTTCCAACAACTGGTCTTCCTCAATGGAAAAGGGTAAAATTACCTGTATTACTGTAAGACACACCAAGTAAGCCTCTACTCAAAATATGTTAGAGCTCAATCCTTACTCTGTATACTCAGAAGTAAATACCGTTGAATTCAATGGGTCTTACTTCCAGGCAAGAGGGATTAGAATTGCAGCCTTAGATACTCTTTCTCAAATGAATCACTGTCTTCTACCATCAGCTTGAAGCCTGCCTTTCCCTTCACTCTGCAGGTATGACAGTGTGAACTTTCTTCCCTCTGAAGGCTAACTGTGAAAAAAATACACATTACATGGGAATATAAAATTCAAAGTGATTTAGCAGAAAAGTTTGGCGTGTTGGAGGAGGTTCAGATCTTGTCAGTGTCTTTACAGTATTTACTCTGAGGTCTTAGAGCGTCAAAACCAAAAGCAATCCCTAGTCGCTTCACTTACCTGCGGCAAGAGCAACTGCTACAGCCTGTTGATTTGCAGCACAAAGGATCTGAACACCCACTGGGAGAAGAGGGCATGTTTGTTTCACAGTTGCACAAATGACTGCCATGGCCGCAGTAACTTCTGGACCAACACCAACTGTGTATGGCCGATCATGCATATTTTCTACAATCAAGCCATCCTGTCAGAATATAGAGGAAGCCTATTAAAATCAGAAGAGCTGTTCAAAAATAAGCAGAGGGTTTTGCATATAGTGAACAGATTTGTAGATAATGCTTAGGAAATTTGCATTGTAACACCACATCACAGCATCTGTCTACCTAGCACTGAACCTGGAGCCTTATACAGGATCCTAAGACTTCTCTCTTTTAACTACTAGAAAAGAAAAAGTCCACTGGGATACACTGGATTGCTTAATTTGCCCACATTTATAGCTTGCAAGAACTCCCTACCCTTAAATATTAGACAGAAGCCATCTCTGTTATCTTTTCAGTGCCTATTGAGGACCTTCCTCTTTCAACAAGCCTTTTAAGTTGAGACCTTACCCCAGTTTGCTTCTGTGTTGGAATTGCTTTTTACTATGTTTTTAAAACTTTTTTAAACAATATGTTTTTAACCTTTTTTAAAAAGATGTCTTCAAAGCTTTTAAAAAATGTTTTTAAAGTTCTTGTTTTAATGTATTTTAAAGTCTGTTTTTATGATGTTTTAAAGTGTTTTTAGTGCTTTTGTTTGCCACCCTGGGCTCCTTCTGGGAGGAAGGGCGGGATATAAATCAAGTAATAAATAAATAAATAAATAAGAAAAAACCACTGGGTTTCTTTGCAAGACAACTCACAGGAGGATATGGAAGAGGCATATAGGGGGAGGGGGGAGGAAGAAGTGATGATTCTGTGTTCTCCAGCTACAACAATTTAAAACGAATATGCAATCCACTGTTACTTAAACTAACTGTAAATTCAGTCTTGCCACGCACACCTCAGACATCCATACTCACTGGATGCATTCAGACAATTGTTTCTAATTTTAATAAGCAAAGATATTAATTAATTTTGCCAGTACATGAAGTCCCATCCCTTCTTTCTTCTCGGCACCTCACAATTAATTCCAGAAGTCTTCAGTTAAATATATTTTTCCCACTACATCCGAACTGGAAAACTATGGTTACCAGCTTGTTCTGAACCTGAACAGAAAGCTATTAGTTTACTGAAAACTTTCTGGCTTATTGCAGCATGTTAAGAGGGCAAGGGCAGCTCAGAGACAAAACAGTTCATTAATATCTCAGGCTAAGATACGGTTATCCAAAGCTGGCTGGTCACTACATCCATTTCTGATCAGAATTAGGGAAACTCATGTTAACTGGGATAGGTTTCAACAGCAAATAAAGCATAGGTATTTAAGCCCTGTATGTTTGAAGAAGAAATACCAGCAAACAAGCTTAAGGTGAGGATGTAATATTAGAGGATTAAAAAACAAACACCTCAATACCAGTTTTCCTTCCACAGAAAAGATTATTAGTGAGAGTGACTCTGCCAATACAAACACCTGCTTGCAAAGTGCTGACCAACTGTGATTTTTGTAAAGCAATCATAAAGAATTAACTTTGAGCTCAATTATACGCCTTTTGAATGAAAAATATATATTAAATGTTTCATTTTCAAGTATGTGCCACCAAGTCAAGCCTGAATTATTCCAAGAAAATAGAGGGCATTAGCTCACTTGTAATAATTGAGGGATCTGATAACCAAAATGAATTAAGTCAGTAGAGAAGATGCTTATTCAGAACAGCTGGTGGTTCTTGTTTTTGAACTGCTTTTCCAATTCTTGAGATTAAAAAAAAGAAACATATCATTCTCTCAGCAAAACCTAACTCACAGGATTAGGTGAAGGTAGGGATGGAAACACCATGCAATCCACCCTGAGTTTCTTAGAGGTTCAGCAGATTAAAAATCTAACTAGCTCCTTTCTATCTATAGTACTGTAGTCTATTAATAGCAGTTACTTATTCAAGTCCTTTTTGTCATGCAGAGTGATTTACAATAATTAACTCAATTATCCTCACAACAGTCATGCAAGGCAGGATACTATACTCAGGAGAGTGAATGTGGCAGAGTGAATGTAACTTGCTCAAGATAACCAAAACTAGGAGATGCTCACAGTAGAAAGGGACAAGTGGGGCCCCCACAGAAAACGTTATGTGAAAATGTGCTGGGGGTCAGGGAGCTTTGAAAGCTCTCTCTTCTCAGGCAAAAGGCTAAGCACACCACATGAATAGGTGGGCCCTAGGGTTGCCAGGTTCAGGGCCTGAGACTGATCCTGTATCTTTTAAGAGAAGAGAAAGTCAGCCAAGTGCAGGTGTTCTTGCAACACTGTAATGGGAAAAAACCACAAGATGGAAATCTCCCTTCCCCCTGCACAACTTTTAAAGATACAGAAGACCTCTTGGAGGCTGGGCCTGGAAACCAAGAGGTCTTCTGTATCTTTAAAAGTTGTGCAGGGGGAAGGCAGAATTCCATCTTGTGGTTTTTCCTATTAGTGTTGCAAGAACCCCTGCACTTGGCTGACTTTCTCTTCTCCTAAAGATACAGGATCAGTCTCAGGCTTGAACCTGGCAACTCTAGTGGGCACCTATGTCTCTCTTCATCCTCTTCTGCCACTCCATTCCATTTTTTGTCCCACACAGTTTTCATGGGATTTTTTCTGTCAACAATCAGTCAGCATCCTGTGGGTAGTAGGCAAGCTCAGTGCTCAATGAGCTGTTGTTTTGTAGGGAGGGTTCCCTTTAGCACTATTTTATACCTTCCTGCAACCCTCAGGGTACCCCAATTCTGCTAATACATTCTTCTTGTGCAGGGCTGTTGCTGTTTTGGCTCCATAAAGAGACAACACTCACAAACTGAACGGCGTAAGAATACAAGATTTTATTCCTGGTATTTGGCATATCCAACACATTTTGACTTCTAGTGAAAATGATTATTCTAGTCAATGATATTCTAGTCAAAAGAACTCTTGCACTGTCGTTGCAGCTCTTCACTTGGACTATATTACGTTCAGTAGTGTAGTGGCAAATTCAGAAGTGCAGGGTCCCTTCATAATAGTCACAGCAATGCCCCTCACAGCCACACCTCCCTCATCGATTATACAGTCTTCTAAGATTGTAGAACAATCTGGCCAGGCTTGAATGCTGCTTTCTGGTTTTCTGTCACTGTCACCATTTGCCTGTCCTTTGTCAGTTAGAGATATTGCTTGAGTTACTGAATTCAGTCTACACATTTAACACTTGCTGCTACCAAATTGCTTGATGATGTAGATGGGATGCTATCATCAGGATTCACTGTCTCTTCTACAGTTACAGAATTCTCACTCTCCACAGTTTGGCTTTTTGAAGTAGGAACAAATAGGAACTCCTTTCACTCTGATTAGCTCCAATCAGCAAGAAAAGACAAGGAAGCAAGTTAGAAGTCTCTTCTCAATGGCTAACATACTCCCCTTTCATGCTGATTGGCTCGTAGGATGCTGGAGACATAGGGACCCTATGGGACCTGGCTCCCAAAAAAGCAAGACCTCCAGAGACCCTGGATGACTACACCCCTCGTTATATTTAAATGATGATGAGGCATTGCTTTGTGGCTTTGCCTCCCCTTTTTCATTTTTGGCGCTGCCCCTTTTTTTCTTGTTCATGCAATTCATGAACACATACTTCATCCTAAATGGATGAACACATACTTCATCCTAAATGGAATTCACTACTGTCCACTGGATCAAACTGTTGCTCCACTTCCACATAGCATTAGCTAACACAGGAAGAAAACATCACTCATATTTGGATTCAGAAATGCTAAATGGAGACTATTTTCCCTTTTATTGAATTCTATAAACCAGCACGGCATCCTTTATGATTCAGAGCACACAGCTCCACCTTTTACAGCTAAAATTCTAGACAACAAACCATTATTATTTTTAAATGTCTTAAAAGTCTTCTGACAGCACTTAGGTGAAAACGTAAGAATGCCTCTTATTAAAAAAAATTAAAATGAAAGCCTCTAACGTGACTCCTCTGAGTACAGCCAGTTGTGTATACTATTTATAGACCCATTAGAAAATCAATATGATTTTATATTTTATTGTAGTAGCTTCTTCATGGGGTGGTGGTGGCAGCAGCTAAAGAACACAGGCCTAATTAAAACAAGCCTATTTCCTTTTCTCAGATATTTAATTGTGTATTTTAGCACATACTACCACTCTACCCTACCCTACCATGGACCAGGCAGGATTGTTCAACTCAGTTCTGGCTCCTACATTGTTATTGTTTTTTAAACAAAATATCATTTTGGATGCCATCTAATAAGACAGTATTCATTTCAAATGCAGGATATTTTAGCTTACAGAATAAATACCATATATTCTGGAACTGAGCTAGCTGATGCACCAATTCCTATCTCAAGACTTTGTCTTTATATTTTTATAGCAAAAATATAGCACTTTCTACAAATGTGTTTTGCTAAATTTGCATGGATGTCCTATGTTACAACACAACATCTCTATACGATCAGGCCGTCAACTAAAGAAGCAGAAAGAAAACATTATTTGGAAGTTTAAGCCCCATAACACAGCACATTGCATAGCACAATTTAATGACATAATAGCAAAAAGCCCTTGGAACCCTTCCTTGTGGAATTTGAAGATGGCTTATGTTTAACTTTGTGCAAATAATTTTATTCTTACTTCCCTCAAGTGACTATATTTCTGCTGTTTATTTTCATTATTGTGCTGTGACAGACCCAAGGTCACCCATTGAGCTTCATGAGTGAGCAGGGATTTGAACCCTGATCTCCTAGCATTTTTTTTTAAATTTCCCTACACAAAAAGCCATGAGATTATCAGAACTCTGAATTAGAGTGCCAATCAGAAATGCAGTCAAGGATTACTGCCAGTCCACATGAACTAGCAGCACAGGAGACAGAACCACCATTGTGCCAAATCAATTACTATAAATCCATACAAAAAGAAATGGTTCTTTAATGAAATATTTATTTATTTATTGCATTTATATACCTCCCTATAGTCGAAGCTCTCTGGGCGGTTTACAACAATTAAAAACATTAAAAACAAATATACAAATTTAAAAACACATTTTTAAAAAGCTATTTAAAAACACATGCTAAAATGCCTGGGAGAAGAGGAAAGTCTTGACCTGATGCTGAAAAGATAACTGTGTTGGCACCAGGTGCACCTCGTCAAGAAGATCATTCCATAATTTGGGGGCCATCACTGAGAAAGCCCTCTCCCTTGTTGCCAGACTCCCAGCTTCCCTCAGAGTAGGCACCCAGAGGAGGGCCTTTGATGTTGAGCGTAGTGTATGGGTGGGTTCATCAGGAGAGGCGTTCCATCAGGTATTGTGGTCCTAAGCCGTATAAAGTTTAATAGGTTAAAACCAGCACCTTGAATCGAGCTCAGAAACATACAGGCAGCCGATGCAAGCGGGCCAGAATCGGTTTTATATGTTCGAACCGTCTTGTCCCTGTTACCAATCTGGCCACTGCATTTTGCACAAGCTGCAGTTTCCGAACCATCTTCAAAGGCAGCCCCATGTAGAGCGCATTGCAGTAATCTAACTTGGAGGTTACCAGAGCATGGACAACTGAAGCCAGGTTATCCCTGTCCAGATAGGGGCGTAGCTGGGCCACCAACTGAAGTTGGTAGAAGGCACTGTGCCACTAAGGCTACCTGTGACAGAGATGGTTTAATTTTTTTCTGTAAACCAAAAACTGTGACTTAGGCTATAATCCTAAGGTCATTTACCTGGGAGTAAATCCATGGAATTCAATGGAACTTGCTTTTTAGTAGACATGTATAACTTTGCAGTTAAATGGTGTGTGGGTTGGTTTTGACCAAAATTAAATAAAATCAAAATGATGAGAAGAACCATCTTCACTGAGTACATAGGACACAATTCTATCAAATACTTGTACTTGCATGAGAAAAAGTATTTTTTAATGTATGTCCTTGGTAACCACGTTCTACCCCTGTGTGCTACTGCAGGGCTCATTAAGTAATAGCTTTAAAATATATAAAGCGCCAAAAGCAACAAGGAACCAGAGTCACTGCCATCCTCCACCACTGTCTTGCTGTTTTAGAAAGCTTCACTTGTTTTTTTCTTTTAAAAAAATCCTTGTTTTCTATGCATTCTTCAACCATGTAAAATCAGCACTGGAACATTCATTCAATCCAATTTTAAAAAAAGAAAAAAGTGAGAATAGCAGCATGGCTATTCCCTTTCCATTATGCAAGGATAGGGTTTCATGCTACTGGATCTGGTCTAAGTGCTAGCAATAGAATAGGTTTTTAAAACTGTACAGCAACAGAATGTTCATACACAAGGTGTATTACTTAAAATACCTTATGCTGGGGACAGAGTACAATGGCAGGCCATTCATTGCCAACATGTCCTTCTTATCAGGTGCCAGAAGGTATCTTGCTGGCCCATGTGACTAGGATGATTTGCTGCCTCAGACCAAGGTCCATCTTGTCAGTCTAATCACAAAGCCTAGCAAGATACTTCTGTGTATGGAGGTTTAATTTAACTATCCTATATACCCAGGGTGGGGGGACAGGACCTCACATCCAGGGGGTGAATGCAGCCTTCTTTTTCAGTGCATGGGACTGTTCTCAGGCTACACCCATCAATGGCCTTGCTCTATGCCCTCTTTAAATGTTGCCTGGATGGAATGTGTTCCTGAACTGTGACTGTGCCTCTTGACTGCCTGGAAAGAACGGTGTATGTGTAGAAACCTCTCATTTTTGCATGGCTGAGATATAAATGTACAAAGCTAAGAGCTGGATCCCTTGCTCCACTTCTGGCCTCTACCATCATTGGCATGAAGCTCTCAGAAGGGAATGCAGCCCTTGGGGTGGAAGAGGTTCCCCAAGCCTGGTATATATCAATAGCAAATGCATTCCAAAGCCATCTGCTACCTCCTTCTTGTGTGTTACCCATGCATATGGAGGTGGCAGCAAGAGGTTTGGGGGGGGGAGATTCTTTAGGAAAAGCAGCCAAGGGGACAGTCCTCTCCGCAAAACAGTCCAAGGAAGACTGGGCATGCTCAGTGGCCATGGAAAACTGACCCCATGGCTGACTGTCTAGCTGGAACCCCAAAAAGAAGTACTCCACAATGTAGTATTTTGATGCAGGACTTGACATAGGTAAACACTAGATAAAAATTAGTTATCTTTTTTTAAGCTAAACCAAATTCCTCACCATCTAGGATACTAGCCATCATTGCATTGTCTTATGACCATTAGTTCCATTGAGTTGATTATGTGTCGTATGATGTAATAAGTTTTTTTTTTGTCAGTCCTGAACTCCTGCCTGTTAGTGTCATTGGTGGTGACCCAGAATTCTAGTATTGTGCGAGAAGGGAAAAGATTCCTTCTCTCTATACCATTCATAATATCTGCATGAAAAATTTAGAAGACACTGAAAAAGCTTAGGGGGCAAGCATCATAACAATCGGGGGGGGGGGCAGCCTCTCCAGTAACATTGGTGTTTTATGAAAGGCCATGTATGAGGCAAGATGTTCAGTGATCTGACAGAAGCGATAATGTTAGTATATTTTCTCTCCTTTTAAAAATGAAAGCAGAACATGGCAACATTGAGAAGGTTCTAAATTCCTCTAAATCTGTCACTGCATATAATCTTGTCATGGCAATTTTGATTGTGTTTGGCAATACAAGCATATAGCAGCTACAATTTTTCAGCACAGATGGCATCATGTCTGAGCATTCACTTGTTTTCATTAATATGCTCCAACGTTATAAATCTTCCATATTTATTATGTTCTTTTAAAAAAATCACTAATGCATCAAACAAGCCACCTTCTATTTAAAGAATGCACACAAAACCCTAAGGATCTGCTTTCATCAGTCATGTCTACATACCACTTTGCAACAGAAAGATGTACTTATAAGCCTTTCTATTCTATTTCACAGTTTCAGCAAAAAAATTAAAGGGGCTAGGAAAGTTATAGCTACAAAAAAAAAGAGGCGGCAAGTGATAAGCCAATCACATTAGTACAGATCCCTTCAAATCAGCGGTAACACACCAGCGTTAAATGGTGTATGAATCATCTGAAAGGATTCTGTAGTGACAGAATTAGGTGAAATCCAAAATTCATAGCAGGGTAAAATTTTCATTAGGACCAACTAAAATGTCATAAACTGGCAAGCAAGCTTTTGAGTTATCCAGAACTCTTCATCAGGCAGGATATGAAATGACATTTATTAAACATGAACACAGCAGATCAAAAATATAAGATGTTAAGTTATGTAAAAAAAACACATTCCAACTTCATGCAATATGCTTCAACTACCTATGTTAAACGAATCCTGGATGGGAAAGCATATCTGAATAAAAGCCTTATTGGATCAGACCAAAGGCCCATCTAGACTAGCATCCAACCAGTTCTATGGGAGGCCCTCAAGCAAGACCTCAGTGCAACAGCACTCTCCCCATTTGTGATTCCCAGTAACTGGTATTCAGAGTCATACTACCTCAGACACCAGACATAGTATACATCCATCATATCTAGTGTTGCGCTGTGTTGCTCTTGCCCCACTTCCAACATCTAGCAGCCACTGATAGCTGCCCAAAGTCTCTGGGAGAAAGATGGGGGCTGAATCCTAAGAATATATTTAGTGCCCCAGTCCTACCTCTTAACTCAGAGTAGGCTCGAAAGTCCTTTATTCCCAAGCCAAAGGAAGCTCATCACTGAGTATTCCTCTGTTATGTACACCTGGCTCCCCTTTGTATGCCTTTCCCAGTGGAACACCCCATACCTTCCTTCCTCTTCTCTTACAGTAAGGGTTCACTTTCCTGGCTTGCCAACTGAGTACAACCAACAAAGAATCCTGATTTTTCTGACCTTCTGCATTGCTGTTTGATCCTCTGTTGTCAGATATGCTACAGAAAAAGTACCGTAACACTAAATCTCCTACTCAGGTATGTTCTTCCTCTGTCTGCTGCCATCCTCCTGCTTTATGGCCCACAAGGGGAGGCAAGAGCTTCTTCAGTGGGCAGCCACAGCTATGTGACATCACTTCCAGCCTTGCTATATTTACTTCTGGCTGGGCCAGGACAGCATCAGCTGCTTCCAGCTCTCCACAATAGCCTTGACTTCCATTAATTTGTCTACATCTCTTTTAAAGTCAACCAAGTCATTAGCCATGATGACTACATCTTGTGGGAGCAAATTCCATTGTTTAACTATGCACTGCGTGAATGAGTAATTCCCTTTGTCTGTTCACTCTGGAATCTTCCAACATCCAACTTCACTAGAAGACCTCAGCTTCTAGTATTATGGGAAAGAAAGAAAATTTTCTCTGTCAACTTCTTCCATACTATGCATAATTTTATACACCTCTGTCATGTCACCCTTACTTGCATTTTGTTCTAAACTAAAAAGCCCCAAATGATGTTACTTGTCTTCAGAAGGGAGTTGTTTGGCCTCATGATCATTTTGATCACATTTTCCTGAACCTTTTCTAGCTCTACAATATTAGTTTTTAGGTGTAGCAACCAGAACTGTACACAATATTCAAAAATGCTTTCTATATAAGCTACTCTAAGCTCCTTACAGAGAAGAGTAGGATACAAACAAATAAGTAACCACATGTATTTTCAGAACTAAATACCTAAACATAACTCTTTCTTCATCTGTACTTCAAGGCCACGTGTAAACCTATTACATTTTCATCTTTGACCTTATCCCCTATTTTCCCACATATCTTCACCAATTCCTATCTTCATACACCCAGTGAACTTTCTTCCACGTTTTGCCCTTTTATCCATTTCCGTCTTTCAGATTAAATTTAGACCCGCTTGCTTAACTTTACTTGCTTGTAAAGTGGTGTGACTTTATGAAGCTATACAGAATGCCTAATGTCAAAAACAATCCGCGCCAATAAAAAAGCAGCTAAGAAATAACACCAGAAGCAGAAACTATAGTCCATTTAAGCTCTGCTTGAAGGCTACCAACAATTTATATGTTCACTGCAGGCAGGTTGAAGAGGATGTGTGAGACAGTGCAGGGATACAGGGTGCAATGGAATGTGTAAAGAATACCCTGACCTTTTAAAAGGACATACACCCCGTTAAAAATCTAGTGACCTATGGAAATTACTGCAACACCTGAGGACCAATGGAAATTCAAGTCACTGGTACCTGACTGTTGTTGCCTCTGGCTCTAAGTGACCTTTCAGGTCTTGCCTTCTAAATACACACAGCAAAAGTCTACTTTTTGTCGATAGATCTCTCACAGGGAAGTTGTGGTGGGGCAACAGTACCAACAAGTGCTGTACTGCTTTTTAATAAGTTAGGCTCCACTGCTCCACAAAATCTTAACGTCAACATCCAAGGAGTGACCACCAGCATGATAACAGAAAGATATCTTGAACAAACATTGTATTTTATTTATTTATTTATTATTTGATTTATATCCCACCCTTACTCCAGCAGGAGCAAGGGTGGCAAATAAAAGCACTAAAAACACTTTAAAACATCATAAAAACAGACTTTAAAATGCATTAAAACACAACATCTTTAAAAACTTTTTTTTAAAAAACCTTTCAAGACATCTTTAAAAAAAGCTTTAAAACATTGTTTTTTAAAAAAGGTTTAAAAACATATTAAAAAGCAATTCCAACAGACGCAGACTGGGATAAGGTCTCGAATTAAAAGGCTTGTTTGAAAGAGGAAGGTCTTAACAGGTGCTAAAAAGATAATAAATATGGCGCCTGTCTAATATTTAAGGGTAGGGAATTCCGCAGGGTAGGTGCCACCACACTAAAGGTCCGTTTCCTATATTGTACAGAATGGACATCCTCATAAGATGGTATCTGCAGGAGGTCCTCACCTGCAGAGCGCAATGATTGACTGGGTATATAAGGGATAAGATGATCTTTCAGGTATCCTGGTCCCAAGCTGTGTAGGGCTTTGTACACCAAAACTAGAACTTGGCTTGGTGGCAAATGGGCAGCCAGTGCAATTCTTTCAGCAGAGGGTTGACATGTTGGCAATACCCTGCCCCAGTGAGCAGTCTCGCTGCGGCATTTTGCACCAGCTGCAGCTTCCAGACCAACCTAAAGGGCAGCCCCAGATAGAACATATTACAGTAATCCAGCCTGGAGGTTACCAGTGCATGGACAACAGTGGTCAGGCTATCCCGGTCCAGAAACGGCCAGTTACCTGGGCCTCTAGCGACAAAGATAGATCCAGGAGCACTCCCAGACTATGAACCTGCTCTTTCAGAGGGAGTACGACCCCATCCAAAGCAGGCAACTGACCAATTATCTGAACTCCACCCTGAGCTCCTGCCGGGAGGAAGGACGGGATATATCAATCAATCAATCAATAACTCGGCAACCACCAACCAACAGCGTCTCTGTCTTGCTAGGATTCAGACTCAGTTTACTGGCCTTCATCCAGCCCACCACCGAATCAAGGCAGCGGTCCAGGGCTTGCATGGCCTCTCCCGATGTTACAGAGAAATAGAGCTGGGTATCATCAGCGTATTGCTGACACCTCGCCCCAGATCTCCTGATGACCACTCCCAAGGGCTTCATATAGATGTTAAGCAGCATGGGGGCAAGATGGCACCCTGCGGCACCCCACAGCACAATTGCCAGGGGGCTGAAAGACAATCACCCAATGCTATTCTCTGAAAACAACCTTGAAGATAGGATCGAAACCACTGTAAAACAGTGCCTCCAATACCCATCTCACCAAGTCGGCCCAGAAGGATACCATGGTCAATGGTATCAAAAGCCACTGAGAGATCAAGTAAGAATAACAGTGTCGCACTCCCTCTGTCCTTCTCCCGATAAAGGTCATCCATCAGGGTGACCAAGGCTGATTAATTCCCATAACCAGGACAAAACCCAGACTGGAATGGGTTGAGATAATCTGTTTCATCCAAGAGTACTTGCAATTGCAGCAAGTAAAAGTAAATTGTATGTGCTTAATAAACACATGAAGTGCTTTGGAGAGAGTCAGACCATTGGCCCATTTAGGTCAGTTTGTTGGCTCTTGACTGAGAGCAGATGTTGAGAAAACCCCCTCATAATGCTAAGAGCACACACAGTGCTTCTTTGAGGTAAGTTAGTGTTATTATTTATTAAATTTCTATCTTGTCCTTCTTCCCAAAAGGAGAAGTTCTTATCAGTGGGCTAGCTCAATCCTTTTGAGAAAAATTCATAAGCATTTAACTTGCTAGCATGTACTTTTTCATTTTCTCACAGACAGACACCTAATGTGATGCCCTCCAAATGGTATTGGACTACAACTCTCAGGCAGAGGTAACTCCCTCCCTTAGCACCCAAGATTCTTTAACTAGATGAACCTGGAGCATTAACATCTGCAAGGCATGAGAAATGGGCCCTTCTGTCATGCCTGCTTCACACTTTTGTGAACTCTTAAAAAAAAAAAAAGCACTCAACTGTACTGATATCATGAGAAAAAGGAATACCCCTACATGCTAGTTATCTGTGGGGGACAGAAGCAGAACTACCTCTCCCCATAAGATATAGCCTGGATCACTTGTTTGTGCAATGTGGGCTATGATTAAGCTATTCCATGAATGGCACGGATACCTTTGATACAGGGAGCTACAATCACATATGCTGGATTTGGCATGCTCTACTGAGATGGGTTAATGAATGAAAAAAAATCCTCTGAACTGGGTACATTGTTGAAATGTGAGGAAGAAAGCTACAGCAGGTGTTCATATATCTTCCAATCATCACATTGTGTTTGTCTATGTTTTAGGAGTGGAAACTCTCATGAAGGAACACTTCAACCTTTGCTAGAAAGTTTTGCTTCCTGGACAGCATGATGCATAATACACTTTGTAAAAGTACACATGTGAAAATCTGGTTTGCATTCAGATGGGCTGCATGATTGCCATAGGTCAGACCTTTACAGGGCCACCACTATGAGATTTCTTCTTACATGGTTGTCTAGAGTTCCATACTTGATAGATATACGACTTACGCATTTTCAGCTAATAATTATCATTTGATATTGTGTTTTAATGACTTGTATGTAATGAATTTAAAATAGTGCTATTGAAATAAATTGTTTATTGGGATTACATTTTATATTATATTTTGAAACGAATTAGTACTAGATTGTTGCAATGATATGTATTCTTCTGTTGCTGCTCTTGTGTTGTAAGCTGCTTTGGGCACATTTACGTGGAAAAGCAGCATACAAATTTAATGATGATGATGATAATAATGATAATAATATAAAAGCAGTGCTAAGGCTATCTCAGTAATCTGTTTTCTTGGACTTCTAGAAACCTGAGCCAAGAATTTAGAAATAAGAAACATGTTTTTAGTCCTGTGTACAACTCTGGCAGCCAGTTATCACTTGAAAATAGATTGCTAATGTATATTTGGTCTATTATCTTTTTTCAGTAAATATTTATTGTTACTTTATTTCATTGTTCTTCACTCTGGGATTGAAATATTAAATGAAGAATGGGTTATAAGTATATATAATAAATGATAATAAATAAATCCGGGGTCAAAAGAAATTGAAACCTAAGTAAAAAGAACCCTTATTACATCATATGATTGATAAGCCACTTCATGATTTTTAGAGAGTGATCTAAAATGTTTCACAATGAGGTGACAATTCTAGATGAAAATCATTGCAGAATTCATGCAATGACCCCATATGACTTTGCACACACACTGTTATTCCTGCAACAACATGCTTTGCATCAGAAGACAGGTAGGCAAATGAGCCACCCAGTACTCCAGGCCATGTCAACATCCCCTTCAGTACTTTTTAAAAAACATTATATTTGTTATTGTTTTATAAAGTCCTCAACAAGTTGACTGATTGCTATTTGAGATGAACTTTATATACATAAAAATGTAAGCCCCTAACCATCACAATGTAGTTCATTTGGCCACAAACAGATGGCGTTGCGAACTGCAGCCTGACCGAGCTGTGTTCACCTTAAGGCAAGGGGTGGGAGAAGGAAAGAAGAAAGGAAGGCGGAGGAGGGGGAGGGAAGCTGACCAAGCCACGCTGGTCTTAAGGCTGGGGGGGGGAAGGAAGGCGGAGGGGGAGGAAGGCAGCCTAGATGGTGGCATTGGTGTTGGTGCCCAGGTGTGTGGGAGGCAGGTAACCCACCTAGGTGCAGCAGTGGCTTAGATATGTTACACGGTGGTGCAGTTTCTTGGAGGGGCAGTGGTGGGGGCCTAGGTGCACTGTACAGTGGCAGGGCCTGCAGTGGTGGTGGCCTAGGCATGCTGCCTGGCACTGCTGTTTCTCAAAGGGGCGGTGGTGCAGGGCAGTAGTGGGGGCATGCAGCGGCACACAAACAAGAGAGGTAAGTAGGTCCAGAGCATGAGTGGGCACTTGCCAGCTAATGCCTGCAGGCATTGGGTATTAAGAGGAGGGTTGGCAGGGGCGCCTGGAGGGAGGTCTGGAGAAAGCAGAGCCTGGGGGGATTAGTGCTGCTGTGGGGTAGGGATGCCGGGGGGGGTCTGAGAAAGGAGTGCCTCTGTGTGTGTGCATGCGTGCATGCACCTGTGGGTGGGGTTGGCACATGAAGCGTGCACGGCAACACCCCTAGTTATTTACACAACATGGATTTATGTTTCTATTTCTAATGCACCATCACAAATCCAGTATTATGCACAAAGTTCAACCATTTAAAATATTAACAGCTGTCAAGTTTTAAAAATGTGTGTGTGTGAGAGAGAGACAGAGAGAAAGACAGAGAGAGAGCTCTTACAACTCCTGCAGCCCTATAGATTTCAGCTTCCTGACAGGCTTCTTCAGTGATCTGAGACAAGGGCAATATACTCCCTGGTGTTCCTGCAAAGACAAAGATGCTATTGTGGTATAGACAGATACATATATGCATATAAACACACATACACATACACACTGTAGCCTTTGGTGTCACCAGGGTTATGGACATTCTATAAAGTGTTCAAGTTAACCTCCCTTGTTATATGGCCAACCAAAGACAAAAACAAATGTCACATGTTGGTTATCACCCCTTCTGGAACGCCTACACACTGCCTCCTTACATATTAATACAATTTAGTCACCATAACTGAAAAAGTGAATAAGGCACATATATAAATGACAGTACTTCTTATGGACTAACTGTACTTACGCTAGCTAATAAAGCATGATATAGGATTAATTCAGATGCAATGCTAAACTATGGTTTATTATAACAGAAATGAGCAACAGTGAGTCTTAGGCTGGCCTGCTCCCCTCCTACACCTAGATGAGAAGTTTTAGCTTCCACTTCTGATTAATTGCAGCTTGTATTACATCTAAACCAAGACAAATTGTGGTTAATCTTAACTATGGGTCACTGAAACAAGGCAACTTCAAATGCTGGGTTAGGAAGCTGGCTTATTTCAACAAATCACAGTTAGGATGAAGCGCAGTTTACAGTTCAGTCACAATACTAAACTGTGGTTAATTAAAAAACTGGAAGGAAAAGCTTCTGATCTTCTTCTCATGGCCATACTATTGGCTGGACATTGTAACAGGACAGAATTTTGGAACCAAATCCTGCATAGGTTCATCCACTAAAATACAGGTTAAAAAGAACAATGTCAATACAATTAGCGCTTTGTAAAATCTCTTTAATATTTATGATTTTCTGAGAGCAACATGTTAGGCAGTATAGAATCCATGTAAGTATTTCATCTGGATAATTGGGTTATTAGAGGCATCAATTAACCTTGCATCCTTTTTAAATATTCCAGGGCAACTGATTGTTCCTGGCTTTTTTGAAGCACAGAACATCCTCACCATAATACTAGCACTTGTTAGTATTCTTCCCTCTCCTATTTCTTTAAATACTTTAAAAATGAGGCATTCACCTGGCAGTGCTTTCACATGGACCATCCCAATGATGACTGATCTCAATCGCCCAAAAAGCTGCAAAAACTTCATGATCTAGGACGGAAATATTTTCATAAGCTTATGACAAATCAACTTCTTTAATGAGGTAATAAGCCCCAAAACAAGCATCTTGCAAATGAGAATGGTCTAGGTTTGTTTCTTTGCTTTCTTTCGAGAGACCTTCAAAACCCTCTTAACTCTCATTTTATACTGAATTCCTATACTGCTACTTTTTCTGTAATTTGGTCAGTTTCTTGTTCTAAGTTCAGCAGCAAACATTCAATTTATATATATTTAAACTTAATAGGAAAAAGTAAACTGCAGCAATAGATTTCTTTTTTAAAAAATATGCCCAGGTTCCCTTGTATCCTCTGAAAAACTGTAGCCCTTAATCTCAGATACATTTTGTGTTTCAATCAATGCTTGCAGCAGAAGGTACTCTGCACATGCTCAGGTACATTTTTAATTGCTTTACATAGTACATGGCCTATTCTTATCAACTAAAGGAGAGTCCCAGACTGAGGTTTACCATAAATTAAGTCCCAGCTATATATTCACCACCCACCTGAATGAAAATCTCATGCCCATCAGCCAAAAAGACAAGAGCTGCCACCAACCATAATTTAACTGGCCTGAGTAGAATTTACCATAATATAAGGGCAGCCCCATTGGATCAGACCAAAGGCCTATTTTGTCCCACATCCTGTTTCCTATAGTGGCCCCAAGCACAGCATGAGCCCACAGATCTCTCTGGCTGTTCTTCCCCAGCAACTGGTATGTAGCACCACAATGCAACTTCATTAGCTAGAACAAGTATTATTTCTATACTTTTTATATAAATGCATCTATAAAAGATGGTACCTTTCAAAGATGGAAAGGACACTCTACATGTGCTCAGTAACATATATTGGAAGGCAAAGCCTGATAAGACAGAAGCTCTGTAACTAAGTGGTTTTCAGGCCTGATAATTGGGAATTGGGTAGACAGACTGTACTGGATAGGGAAGCACTCTCAATAAAACAACTGCATAGTCTGGGATACTTGTACATTCCAGTCAATCACTGGAGGAGCCCCTATGCCCAGATGCGGTTGGCCATTCTTGGTCAAGGATAGCCTAGCTACAGTATCCCATGCTCCAATAACTTCCTGGCTGGGCTACTACAATGTGCCACATGTGGCACTTCCCTTGAAGCTGGTCCAGAAAAATGTAAATGTACTGCCTTCAAGTCGATTCCAACTTATGGCGACCCTATGAATAAGGTTTTCATGAGGCTGAGAGGCACTGACTGGCCCAAGGTCACCCAGTGAGCTTCCTGGCTATGTGGGGATTCGAACCCTGGTCTCCCAGGTCATAGTCCAACACCTTAACCACTACACCACACTGCAAAATGCCACTCCCCATTTGTCTGTCTGTGGCAATGAGGTGGGGTCAACTGCACCAATCCTGAGGGCAATGCACTATGCTACCCAGCCCAATTTAAGGTGTTAGTACTGGCATACAAAGCCCTGAACAGCTTAGGACCCAAATACTTGAAGTATCACCTTCCCCAGTACCGGTCAACCCACATTTTGACATCTGCAGGGGAGGATCTGCTTGTGGCACCCCTAATATGATTCAATAGAGGGTACTATATGAAGCAGGGCCTTATCAATGGTGGCACCCCATCTTTGAATGTCCTTCCTAGTACAGATCCAATTGTCCCCCACATTATTTATATAGACTGCCATCTATTTTTGGAGGCCTTTGGAGCATAACAGGAATGGTCCATTAACTAATTTGTGTGAAACACTTTTTGTTTGTGTCTTGAATGCTGCTGATTGTTATATGCCATTGTTATTATGTATTATTATAAAATGGGATTTTGTTTATATGCTGCATTTTATGAATGTTGTCAGCCACCCTGGGTTCTGTATGATGAATGTAGGAATAAAATAATATTGAAAGGCATTATTTTAACTAAATAAATATAAACACCTTTCTCATATACATCATTTTTAAAGGTGCTTTTTGTACGAGCACATTCTGAGAAGCACTTTCCTGGGCTGTTATTTTTCAGATTGTACAAATATTTTTAAACAACCTCCCTTTTTTTTTAATGTGAGGTATTTTTTGGAGGGCTTCGCCTGAGAGACAATTCTGAAATAAACAAAGTACATTGGTGACTATATAGAAGGTATTTCCCTTCGCGCACATGCATGTGTGTGGACACAGCATGCGTTTGACCATGGACAGAGGAAGAAAATCCTAAGTAAAGTGCTATTTTTTGTTTTGTAATCTTTCTGTAAGTAGCAAACATTCTGTTCAAGGATGTGTGCGCCAGTAAGTATGTGTAAAGGGCCAGTTATTTAATTTTTTTATGTAACAAGAAGCAGTAATCCTGCAGGACACTTGCAGTCCCCATTCAATGAAAACCTGAGGGAGATGGGCTTGAATTTGTTTTGTGAAGCCAAAAAAGCTGTGGTCCTACAAGAGACTCTGCCATCTCCCATTCAGTATCATCAGTGTCACTCGGCAGAAGCACTGAGAGTCTGCAGGGCTTGAATATTTTTTGTTAAAACAAAAAAGTGGCAATTTCTCCATTCCCATTCAACTTCACTTGCACTCTGCGCATGCTTAGGAGGCACTCAGTACCTGGAGATGGAAAGTGTTTTTTTGTTAAAAACAACAACAAAAAATGATTCCTCTCCCAATTCCCATTCAATAGCAGTCACACTCTGTACATGGTCAGAGGCACTGAAAGCCTCAGGAAAGAAAGATATGGGTAGGGGAACCAAAAAAAGTGGCAATCCTATAAAAGTGCCCCTTCAGTATCAGTCACCTGATGACTCTCCCCCACCATATCTTTCTCCGCCCTAACACACCTCTGGTTTACTGAAGAGAATCTTCTTCACCCCTTCCCCACTTTCCCCTTCAATATGCTCTCTCAGTTCTCAATATCAGCCCTACTCTGCACATGCCCAGAGACATTGCGAGCCTGAGGAAGGAAAAGGAATCGGGGGGTGAGGAGAACTAAAAAGTGGAAATCCTATATAAGTGCCCTTTCCCATTCAATATCAGTCACCTCATGACTCTCTCTTTCCCACCGTTACCATATCCTTCTCTCTCCCCCTTTTTCAGGTTCCTGAAGAGACGCTTCTTCGCCCCTTCCTCCCACTTCCCCCTCAATATCCTCTTCCTGTTCAATGTCAGCCCTAATACTCTGCACATGCCCAGAAGCACTGCGAGTCTGAGGGATAAAATAATGGGGTCAAGGAGAACGGGGAGAAAAGTAGCAATCTTATAAAACTCTCCTTTTCGCCTTTCCCATTCAATATCAATCACCTAACGACACTCTCTCCCCCCCTTTTGGGTTCCTGAAGAGACTTTCCTCCGCCTCCTCTCCCCTCACTTTCCCCTCCCGAAAGGAGAGAAAACGGCCACTTCTTCCCGCTCAGCAGCGTCGCCGTCGTCGCCTCGCAAGCCACGCCCCCGCGAAGCCACGCCCTCATGCTGCTCCACTCCCCCCCCCCGAGCCAGCCTGGGCCGAGTCCCCGAGCTCACCTGGATGGGGGTCCCCGGGGCCCACGCCTGCCCTGGGTCCGGCCTGGGGGCAAGCGGGGGTCCGCCTGAGGGCTTTCACGCGCCGAGAGCGGCGCCGTTGCCCTGGCAAGGCTTAAATGCCCCCTTTCGGGGCCTGGGCCCGCCCTGTGCGCGAAAAGGCCGCGCTAGCCCGACACGGGAGCCTCTGCTCTGTCAGGAAGCGCCCAACCCAGGCCCAGCTAGGAGGAGGAGGACGACGACGACGAGCCCGCCTTCCTGCGTCCCGCCCGCCAACGCCACAGGGGCTCACAGACAGTCACACACACACGCACGCAAACGGTGGTCGCCCTCCGCCTCGGGTAAGGTCCTCAAAGCAGCAGCGGTAGCAACGAGGAGGAATAAGACTTTCCCCCCCTTTGGGAATCTGGATTAAAAGGGGTTTCCCAGGGATTTTTCCAGGGGCACTGGGGGGGGTGATTTACTCCTCCTCCCCTCATAGGTATTTCAAGTGGAGGATGTAATTTGCAAAAAAGAGAGGTAGTCTTCTCTTCCCCCCCTTTTTTTTTTCTCTGGGGTTTTTTTTGGGGGGGAGGAATCCTATTATAAATAGGGTGCAGTTAGCGTGGTGCATTGTGTATAGGTGGTGACTGGGTTTATATTACCATGGGTTTTGGGGAGAGGTTATTGGGAGATGGCTTGGTCAAGGTTTCTCTTCATTGCTTCCACATGGAATAGCACGGATGGGTACAGTTCATGGGGGGTGCAGGGTGACATCCTCTTTCCTGAGTAACTCTTTTAAGGTGTAAAAAAATGAAGTCTCAAAATCTGCATGCCATTTCTTAATTATATTTCCCACCTCCTAATGTACACTCACACATTCTTCTTTCATCGCCTTGCTGTTACAGCAGAAGGCTTATTTGGGCCTGCAGCCTTTATGGAAGTATTTTTATTCCCTTTTTGTGTTCTAGATGTGTATCAAGACTTTTCTCTCCTGCCTTTCTAAGCCTTTATCATTTGTATATTATCACCCTTTCTTCCTATGAATGTTTTTTTTTTTTTTAGACCAAGCCACCCTAACAACTGAGACATTTGTTTGAACTGGAAGCATTTGATTCATTGCTGCTGTTCTTGTTTTTTCAAGGTCCAAGTCAGCCGTGTGTTGATCTCTCCAGGCCACCATGCCCAAGGCCAGGTGAGTTGTATGTTCCTTCATACTCCAACCCTTTGCATGGCCTGTTTCAAAGGGAGCTTTGTAGACCTGGAACTCTCTTTAGCAAATAGAAGAAAAACTCTCTTAATGCCATATGTTCAGAAATGCATAAACAATTGGGTGAAAGGGTTTGTTTTCCACACATACATTTTATAAATGTTTCTTAAGTGCAAACAGGAATTTGACATGATATAGGACTGAATCTTCAACTCATTGCAGTGATCACAAGGACAAGAAGACACCCACTGACGATGAGGCGCTTGCTGACTTTACTATTCAAACCCGCAAGAGGAAAGCTGATGTTGCAACTGTAAGTGCATGCAGTTCTAGGGAAGGAAAGAGGTCCTCTCCAGTCATCAGAGGGCATTGCCTTAATGAAGTCATGTAATGGAAGAGTATCTCCATTTGAAAAAGCAGCCTTGTGATTTGCACCCACCCCAAGCCTATTCCATGAAATTAACTACTCCTAAAGATAGGGTTGCCTATGGTCATACTACCCTGAACTCGTCTGATCTCGGAAGCTAAGCAGGGTCAGGCCTGGTTAGCACTTGGATGGGAGACCGCCTGGGAATACTGGGTGCCATAGGCTTAGAGGGGAAGGCAATGGTAAACCACCTCTGAACACCTCTTACCACGAAAACCCGATGAATATATCCAAAAAAGATCCATAGGGTTGCCATAAGTTGTAATTGACTTGAAGGCATATAACAACAACAACAGATAGGGTTCGCATGCTGGTCAATTCATTGTCTTATTTCACTTTGATTCAATATTTTATAAAACAAAGAATGCCACTTTGTAGGTGGCAAGTCATGTGCAAGTTTAGGAGCAAAGGAAGCCATGTTATGCTGTAGGCTGGGTTGCTCAACACCATAAGCCAAAGTATTGCTTACTGAGCCTGTGTGAATGTGTATGCTCCCAGAGAGGAGCTCTGTGCCACCTCCAGCATTGCACTGAGCCAGGCCAAGGTTTGACTTAGCATGTTTTCCTAATCAGGAGCTCGTGGTTACACCTCTGCCTTCCTAACTATGAGCTGTAACCAAAGTTGGTTTCCTTTATCTAGTTTTGCGTATCTGTTGTGTGAACCAGGGCTGTGTTAGACTGTTGGTCCATTTAGCTCATTGGTTTTCCAGGGTTAGGGCACGTTCTCAGCAATACCCGGAGATAACAGGATTGAACCTGAATGCCAAGCATATACTCTTCCTCTGAGCTATGGACCTTCCCCAGAACAAAGTTTCACTTACTGTCCGCCTGCTTATAACTGCAGGCATCTCCAGTCAGGTACACAAACCATCATCTGGACTCTAGGATCATCTATGACTCTCATCTTGCTACAGAAACCAAGGAGTATGCTCTCTATGTGCTGGCTATCTGCTTTGAGAAAAATTGAACTCTCGTCTAGAAACTTAATAGCTTTTAAAATGTTAACTTCATTGTTTCATAATAGTGCATAACTAACTTGTTTTTGTATCTAGCAAAAGTATCAAACCTGTTGATAAAAGTATCTTATTTTTGTTCCTAATGCTTTAAACATTCTTGACCATCACTTGATTGATCTATTGACCAACTCTTGTCAGTTGCACCTAAAGAAATCTCTTGATGTAAACACTCCAATATTCAGTGAACAAACGAGTTATCACACACCCACACGACTAAAAAAGTTGCAGTAAGCACAATGGGAACTACAAAGTACAAACTCCTTAAGCTGTTCCATTTGCATTTAGCTTTAGCCCATCAACTTTAATCAAGATTAAACATAACTATGTATAAAAGTGCAAGCTAGTAGATTTTAATGGATTCTCCCTTCCCAGAATGGATGAAACCCATAGTAGTAATGGTTGGCCTGTTGTAGAAGTTGTGTTTTAACTTCTTTATTTTCATAACAAAGGTTTATAAACTGCCTTAAGAACATAAGAGCATAAGAAAAGTTCTGTTGGGTCAGGCATTCTGTTCTCACACTGGTATCCAGATGCGTACGGAAAGCATGCAACCAGCACCTATGTGCAACAACACTCTCTTCTCTTGCAGTTCCCAGCAACTGGTATTCAGAGGCTCACTGCCTCCAACTACTGAGAGACCATAGGTATTGTGATTAGTAGCCGTTTGTAGCGTTGAAAGCTTAAAACCAATGGAGGGAGATGTATAATCCCAGAGCCACTGTTTTGTGTGCCTTCACTGCAGATTTGTAACCTTCACTTCATTCTTTCCCATGTAGTTTTTACAGGATCCAGATGAAGAAATTTCCAATATAGAAATGACCAGGAAGAAACAGAATGAAAGTCAGGTAATCATTTGGTCAGTGCATTGGTACACAATGATACTGATTTATTTTAATCTATATAGTTATATTGGGTCTTAAAGCATTAAACCAGGGATAGAGAACCTGTGGCCCTTCAGCTATTGCTGGCCTAGAACTCTCATCAGACCTGACCATTGGCCATGATAGCTGAGGCTGGTGGAAGCTGGAGTCCAACAACTTCTGGAAGGCCACAGGTTCCCCATCCCTGCCTTAAACCAATTTGGTCTTGGAGGATACCATCTATTCCAAATGCCCCTGTTTCCCAGGGACAGATAGTTATTTGTTGCTGTTTGTCCCCTCTACATCATTTTAACAAGGTATCTCTGGTAGTATAAAATAGGGACAGTGATGTTAGTGCGCGTTCTTGAAGCTCACACTTTTCAGAGTTCAGCTTTCTGCCCAGAGCCTCTAGATTTTACATTTATCAGTGAAAGGAGGTGGAAGATGCTGCTTGTGTCTAGCACACTTTCATATAAGTGCATGCACGTGAACCCTAAGGCATCATGCACTGCATAGATGGCACTTCATATAGTGCACATGCTGAAGTATAGGTTGATCTATAATAACCTATTGTTAGATGATTATGTTTTTCCCAGAATATCTTTAACAAAAAAACCAAACACTGTCTTGGCTTTTCAGTTGGAGGAGAACAGACCATTTCAGAGTAAATACAACATAGCAGAGCCTTGAGCAGTGCAAACTGACCTTGGAATGAGAATAGGTTGGATACAATACAAGCATGCCCCTATCTGAAAGCTGTGAAATGTTGGAGGATATGATAGTATAATGCAGTGGTCAAGTGTCTTGAGATGTGATCTGGATGTCCATGATTCAAAAGCATAGTTCCCCTTAACTATGACTTTCCTAGATGATCTCAGTGAAGCCACAATCTTGACTAGGAAGTTCAAGTCAAATTTTAAACTTTAACAACATCACTTAGAAACCCAGGGCTTTGAGATCTGTCAGTGAAAATACTAAGGTCCCTTGAAAGAGAAACCAAAAATATTGGGCTTTGAATTTTTTAAAATAAAAGTTCTCTTTTTCATTTCCATATCTTTGCTATGCATAGTTCTGTATAGGACTATGCAGAACCCAGTTTTGATTGTTGAAATGAACCTGCACAATCTTTGTACAGAGATAAAATTTGGCTCAAGCTGAAAAGAATGTATCAGCTTCCTTTGTCTAATTTGACAGTTTTCAGGGTCGTAGTTAAAACTGGAAATAATGATCAGAAAATGGTGCTTCATTGTTTTTTAGTCCACAGGCTGTGGTGGACTAATGTGGTACATCTTACCAATTAAGGCTGCTAGAGGTCTGGAGACTAATGCTACCATAAGCAGATGGGCTTTGTTTGCTATAGATTCCTCTTTCCACAACTACCTGTTCAGTGTTCACTTTCTGGATGAGGAAGGAATTTCTTTTCCTTCTGTCATCATAGGCGAGATACAGAATGAATTACTCAGATTTGATCAGAGGGGGCTAACTAGTTTTCACCATAATATCTGGTCTTTTCCTCCACCTGGCCTGTTTTGCAAAGTTGTCAACCTGGTGAATTTCAAACCTTGGCCAACCTGGTGAAATTTCAATGGAAATAAACGACCAACTTGTTTCTTAAAGCCCCTTAAATACTATATTTTAAAGTGTATAAATAAAATTTTGGGTACTCACATAAAACATAAAGTGTGAGTGAGGAAGCATGTTTAAAAACATGTCTACTCTTCAGGCTGCTATTCAGTGGTAGAGCTTGGCTCCCACATGAGTACATTCATGATAGCAAATCCAAATATGCCACCCCATAATGTGTGCAATAGGCCTTTGATATGTCATACAACATGATGTTATCTTGTGTTAAGTGCAACTGCAATTGTCTGTCTACCCTCGCAGAATAGTTCAGGTAGTGTGGCAATTATAGGAATAATTTACATAACTGTTTCACCTACCCCTTTTCCTTTCAGCAGTGTGTAGATAAAAGCTCAACTAGCTACATGGTTACCGAGATTTCCAAAGCACAAGTTGCACAAAAGCCTACGTTTGCATGAAATGCATTAGCCCTGCACCTTTTGCTCAGTGATAAAGCTGATGCCACAGCATCTGTTGTTCTATAGATAAAGTGCTTTTCTGCAGTAATGCATTGTGCTGGTTATCTTCTAGGCTTATGAAACCAATGTTTGGTAGCTCAGTAGCAGCTCCGCAGACTATGGTGTGAGTTCCAATATGTTACTTTCTGGTATGAATTGGATTCAGCCACTAATGAGAATGGAACTTGTTTCAGCAGTACATGGCCAGCTATTAGAGAAGCATCCAAAAATCACCACAGAATTATAAACTGAAATACATGTATTCTTGAACGGAATATCTTACAATATTTTACTCTCTATTCGATGAGCAAAGAAGCATTATCCATTCCACTTACAGTGTGCACAGAGTTCATTGCTTGCTTCAGCCTAACATAAGGTCAGAGCTTTTAATTGCAAAGTTGCTACCTTTTGATATGATAACTAGGAGGACTCTGCCCCCTGCTTGCTTTGCTTGCCAACCTCTGACCCCAAACGCACACACACACATGCATGCACACACACATGCATGCACACACACAGAGGGACCCCCCCCATGCACACACCCCAGACAGTTGTAAACACACACACACATATACAGGAACTCCAAAACACACACACTTGCAAATGCACCCCCCAGGCACTGAACTCCTCTCGCCATGCCCCCTTGCAATTCCCCCCAGTGCCTCCAGGCGTTGGACAGGCACCAGATACTATGGGCCCGCTAACACTCCTTGCCTGTTACTGGGCTGTGTTGTTGCCCGAATCACTGCCCCCACTGCTAATTTCCCCTCAACAAATAGTGTCTCCAGCCAACACACCTAGGCTGCTTCCCCACCTAGGATGTTCACCTGCATCCTGCCCAGGCTCCTGCTACCGCTTGCCACCCAGCTGCTCACCCTCCCCCCCAGTCACTTGCCTGCTCCACACCCCCATGCTTGCCTGCCCCCCCCCGCCAGCCACCCTTGCTTCCCTCACACGCTTGCTGCCCTGCCACTGCGCCCTTCCCCGACATGATGCTACATGATGGGTTAGTAAAATATTACATAGTTAGATAAGAAAGGGTGGTTATATCACCCACCTTGCAGAAGCAGAATTTTCAGCAAGTGTCTGTCTAATTCTTGAGACAATTGTGTCATATCTAAAAATGTATGCCATTTCTCAAACTAGCTCTGTTTATTTATTTGACATATACCTTGCTGGTGAAGTTTAGACTTAAGGCTCCGATCCTCCCCTGCAGGGATGGTGGATGGATAAAGATGGTCCGCCACTGGAGACTAATGGAATCTACAGGATTCCTGAATGCCCATGGGGAGTTCCCAGTAGATAGAGCAGGTGACCCTGTTGCAGTCCTTGTCACACTGTGGAACAGTGAGGTGCATCGGGCTCTTCACATGGTTGCCCCAAGTGCCCTCCGGCACTGTGGAGCCCAGATGGCACTTTGGTACACCAGTGAGCTAAGAGCAATGAAACAGGCTGGACGACAACTAGAGCAGAAGTGGCAAAAGACATGCTTTAGGCTGCTTGGGCAAAAGGAAAACATAACCGTGCCTACTGTGTGGTGGTGAGGGTGGCAAAGAAGGCCCATTTCATCGCATCCTCAAGTAGCTGTCCAGTGGAGCTTTTCTTTATTGTCGGGTCTGTTGACATCAACTCTAGGAAATGGAGTTTTAGACCCTTCGGAGGCCCATTGTGAATTGTTTGCAAGGTACTTCGAGGAAAAGTTGCTTACCTCCATGGCAATCTTGATGTCCCATCCACATCTACTGTAGTCCCCAGTCAGGTGTCCAGTGCAACGTATGCTGCAACTTCTTGGGATTGGTTTCAGTGATGCGGCCTGATAATGTAGACAAGGTGCTTGTGACGATGTATCCTCTTGATCCTTGCCCTTCTTGGCTCATTAAAGTTTGCTGAGAGGGCTTGACCAAGTGGATCCAGGATGTGGTCAATGCTTCATTGTGAGAGGGAGTGGTTCCAGCTTCCCTAAAAGAGGCGGTGATCTGACTGCTCCTGAAAAAGCCCACCCTGGATCCATTGGTTTGTGACAGCTACCACCTGGTCACAAATACCACCTTCTTAGGGAAGGTGATTGAGAGGGCTGTGATGCAGCAATTGCAGGTACTCTTGGATAAAACAGATTATCTTCACCTGTTGCAGTCTGGGTTCAGGCCTGGTTATGGTACTGAATCGGCCTTGGTCAACTTGATGAATGACCTTTATTGGGAGAAGGATGGAGGAGAGCGACTCTGTTATTCTTACTTGATGTCTCGGCCGCTTTTGATACCATTGACCATGGTATCCTTCTGGACTTACTTGATTAGATGGGTACTGGATGCACTGTTTTACAGTGGTTATAATCCTATCTCCATGGTCGTTTTCAGAGAATAGCTTTGAGGATTGTCTTTTGGCCCTCTGACAATTGTGCTGTGGAGTGTTGCAGGGAACCATCTTGTTCCCCATGCTGTTTAACATCTATATGAAGCCCTTGGGAGCGGTCATAATGAAATTTGGGGCAAGGTGTCAGCAGTACACTGACAACACCCAGCTCTATTTCTCTGTAACATCTGAATCGGGAGAGGCTGTGGAAGCCCTGGACTGGTGCCTGGAGTTGGTGGTGGGCTGGATGAGGGCCAATAAACTGAGTCTAGATCCTAGCAAGATGGAGAATCTGTGGGTTGGTGGTTCCCGAGTTTAGATAATTGGTCAGTTGCCTGCTTTGGATGGGGTCGTACTCCCTCTGAAAGAGCAGGTCTGTAGTCTGGGGGTGCTCCTGGATCCATCTTTGTCGCTAGAGGCCCAGGTGACATCAGTGGCTAGGAGTGCCTTTTACCAGCTTCAGCTGGTAAGACAGCTGCAGCCATTTCTGGGCCAGGATAGCCTGACCACTGCTGGTCATGCACTGGTAACCTCTAGGCTGGATTACTGTAATGCTCTCTATGTGGGGCTGCCCTTGAGGTTGGTCCGGAAGCTGCAGCTGGTGCAAAATGTGGCAGTGAGACTGCTCACTGAGGCAGGGTATCGCCAACATGTCACCCACACTGCTTAAAGAATTGCACTGCTATTAGCTACTGGACTAAATTCAAGGTTATAGTTTTGGTGTACAAAGTCTTATACAGTTTGGGACCAGGATACCGGAAACACTATCGTATTCCTTATACACCCAGTCGATCACTGTGCTCTGCAGGTCAGGGTCTTCTGCAGAGACCATCTTATCTTGAGGTCTGTTCCGTACAACATAGGAAACAGACCTTTAGTGTAATGGCATCAATCCCTTGGAATTCCCTCTCCTTAAATATTAGACAGGCATCATTTCTGTCATCTTTTTAGTGCCTACTGAAGACCTTCCTCTTTCAACAGGCCTTTTAGTTAGAAACCTTATCCCAGTCTATGTCTGTGTTGGAATTGCTTTTCAATAGGTTTTTAAACCTTTTTTTAAAAAATTTTTTAAAGATGTTTTGTTTTAATGTTTTTAAGGATGTTTTGTTTTAATATATTGTAAAGTCTGTTTTTATGATGTTTTACAGTGTTTTGAGTGCTTTTGTTTGCCACCCTGGGCTCCTACTGGTAGGAAGGGCAGGATATAAATAGAATAAATCAATCAATAAATACAAACCTTATAATAAATTGTAACAGATTACTTGAAATCGGCAGTTTTTGTGAGACTCTGTAGATAAACTGAGCTAGATAAAGATTAGTAATTTTGTTGCATTCACCATGTTATCTGCCTGTTTGTAAAAATATGTGTCTCCTTCTCTGCCTAGCTGATCTAAAAGTTAGCCTAAAAGGTGAGCCTGATCTATTCAAATGATAAATATGCACACAATGAGTGAGTTTACCGTGAGAATTAATTCAGGATGGGTAACTTGTCCTGCACTAGGGACCATAAGTGAAAAGCATAAGTGGTTATATAATTGAATTAAACATATAAAATGTACTTGCTTCAGTCAGAAAGATGGTAACACCCACAGCTGGTGTTTAAAAATTTTCTCCACAACCATGAAACACAGAAGCTTGTTGTATAAATGCCAATGTTGTCCGATGTGGCTGAAACCTGAGGGGGGAATTCCAAGGCTTGTGATCCAGATGTTGCCCTCTGATTGTGTCCCCCAGCAGCATCTAACATGAGATTCACCCAACTCATCTTAACCTTGCTTATTCCTTTGGAGTGAGAACTTTGTTTGAACTTCTATTTTTGCTGAGAATCTGAGGTTATGGAGGAAGCATTTTAGAAGGGTTGGTTACTATTATAATGCATTGAAAGTAATTTTCTGCTTGGTGCCAGCTGTCTGGTTTTATCCCATGCACTTACCTGGTGATGGTGCCTGTAGTAGAAGTGATGCTTTGCTTTTCATGTTGCACCTCCATTTGAGTACAGAATGGTGGGAAGGCTGTACTTTGATCAAGAAACTCTTCTTGCTTTCTTCCAGCTTTCCAAAGCTGGAAAGACCAAAGAGCAGCACCTTGTGGGCTGTGAATGCTGCAGGGCTAACCCTTCTTCTTCTTCGGCACTGTCTGTGTTGTAAGGCCTAGTACTGTCAGAGTAGGAAAGGATGGATTATGTTGCCTAGCCCAGCTAGGACAAAGAATAATTTAGATCTGGCTCAAGAAAATGGACAATGCCTGATATTGCAGATGAAAGTAGGCCAACCCTGTAAGGAAATCTCACTCCTAATATATCTACAAGTGAAACTATCACACCTTACAAGCTGCAGGCATTATCCTGCCTTTCTGCCAAGGTTTTGAGACCGCTCATCTGCACCCACAAGGTATCGATGGAAAGCTTATGGTTTACTGACATAGCGGAGGAGGTTTGGGATGCTAATTCAGATTCTAAGGTGCTAAATGACTTCCTAAGCTTTTGGCATCTTGCCTTGTTCCAAGTAGCCTTCTGGCCAGCTAAAGAGGTTGTGGCTTCCTGCCAGCACAAGTCCACTGTAACTTCAAAGTAGATCATTTAGGGACATAAACATACAGAGAAGAAGAGGAGGAAGGGAGCAAAACTGTCTGGAGAAAATCTTGGCACAAATCAAAATACAGATAGGTCTTATTGCTGGATTTTTTAAAGTACCATTCTGCCTAATCTGACATCTTCCAAGTTTTTGCTAGAAAACAAACTCATGTACACAGAGTGCAGAAAAAGATGGTCTGGAAAATGTTTTGGTTTCATGTTGAATCACCATTTACTCATCCCACACCCTAATGGTAACTTTTAGTGGTGTAGTTTAACAGACATACACGATTTTGAGCTGTTTCCCATGTAAATCCTTGCACATACAATTTTCATTATGATTAAGCAGAGAGCTGCAGTTTTTAAAGGTGTTCTGGAAGAGGCCACTGTTTAGAAAAAGCTTTAAGGGCTGTGTGCATGTGTGTAAACGAACTCTGAAGCTTAGAAATAACTTTTCCCCCCTTTGGCTTAAGCATCCTGGTGCACTGCTTATGCTTCGTGTTATATCCAGTCTACAAAATAATCTACAATTATCAGTTTGAAGTTCCCATATACTTAAGTTAGTGCCTTGTACTTCTTTCCTTTCACATAGTGGCTAAGCTAATGTAGTCCACATCCCCCTTGATGTGCTAGCTTCACATTAGTATAATTTTGCAAAGCATACAATCATAAAATGCAAGTAATAGTTTAGGTGCCAATTTGCATTTAGCATCCATAGTTTTCTGTGTAGATTAAATCTACTGTAATTATGAGACAGCCAAATGCATACATTTTAAGGCTGTCTTCTGTGTGTATTGCAAGGTAACAGCCCTATTTTTTTTTAAAGCAGCCTGCATTCTTTCTTTTGTGTATTCATTACCAAAGGAACTCTGAGAAAACAGGATAACTGTTCTGGACTTCCATCTGTTTCCTTCCCACCTGAAGTCCTAATCCCTCTGTTCCTTGATTTCCACTATCAAGGATATTGCCATCAGGTGGAAAATAAACAGATGGGATTCTGAAACTGAAAGCCTGACTTTCATGCAGAATATCTTTTTGTTTGGCATAGCAAATGCAGTGTCATAAGTATTCTTTAAAAAGGCCACTTGCTGAGTTGCTGTGACCATTTGTCTCTTTTGAAGCAGCAATGGCTTTTCAGAGAGAAACATATGAAAGGTAATCTGCCATATCCTTGAGCGCAGTGGCTAAAAACAGTTAAGTTATAAGAAAATAATCCTTTTTACTCTTTCTGAAATTTGTTGTGTGGAGGATTAATCAACTGTTCAATAAACTTTATAACTGTGAAATTTAATGGCTCTTCCTCCTTTTGTCTTCAATAGCCATTTTCAAACTATGCTGTGTGCACACATCCCCATATGCTGATCCCCACACCAGACAAAGACGATGAGCTGGGGAGCCCAAAGTTCACTCCTTTCATGCACCAAAGCCTTGCTTCATCTAGAGAGTCACCACTGCCTGTTTTGGGGTATGTTTCCCCCTAATTTCCTGGTTTCCTGTTTTATTTTTGTCAGTTAAACTTAGTTTTTGACATTGTCTCTTTCTTCCTCCTCCTCCTGAAGCTGGGCAAATAGGGATGAAGTATGGAAAAACATGATAAAGAAAGAACATGCATATGCGAGGGATAAACTATATATGCAAAGGCACCCACTCTTGCAACCTAAAATGCGGGTGATTCTCCTAGACTGGCTAATGGAGGTGAGATTGTCTTCTTTTGCTAACATTTGGAACAAATAATGCATTTGTGCAGGGTTGTTATCAAATTGCCTGTCTTGAGTTCTTTCCTTAGGAACAAAGGATGAATCGGGAATTCGGTCCGTAGCAGTCAGCCACTCCTAGCTCTATTCCCATCATAGGATAGAGTGCTGTCCATTTGGTAGAGCTGATTCAGGATAGGCTAAATGCAGGCAAGGGGGCATCAGGAGCTCCTAGCAAGGTGGGAAGTGGGAGAGGGTACACAGATGAGCACCCAGACAGGGGCTTCAGGAGGAATTTTGTAAAGTGGCTGCCAGGAAAACTGTTATCAAAAGCATAGCATACACAGGAATTTGCAGGCATCCTTCTTTTTAGAAAATAAAAATACTAAGATCCTTCTTATATAAAAAAAATAAAGTCTCATGGAAAACAAAAGGGGCTAACCTTTGAAAAGGACGATGTAGATGCTTGATGGCTAAGCAAGTAACAGCTGGGTAATCGCAACAGTGCACAGGGCTCAGTATTATCTGTCAGCGAGTGGCAGGATTTTAACATGATTGGATTCGGTGTGGTAGACATTGGCTTATTATGCTTGGGAGCTCTATTTTCCTGGCTGTTAGAGTGCTAGGATACTCATCTCCATTTCAATAGAGGAAACTGGTCCCAACAGTCAGGCTCCAGTTCCTGGCACTTTTAGCTTTTGCTTATATGATAGCCATGACGACGATGATGGGCTGCCTTCAAGTCTATCCCAACTTGTGGCAACCCTATCAATAGGGTATTCATAGTAAGCGATAGTCGGAGGGGTTTTACCATTGCCTCCCTCTGAGGCTGAGAGGCAGTGACTGGCCCAAAGTCACCCAGTGAGCTTCATGGCTGTGAGGGGATTTGAACCCTGGTCTCCCAGGTCGTAGTCCAACACCTTAACCACTACATCACACTGGCTCTGGCAAGGCAAAATGGAGTCGACTTAACAAATCATTTTGTGATTGTCGTATTCTAGAAGCCATAGAGTTGTTCTCTAGAGGAAATAACATTCTTTCTGCACTGGGCAGTAACACTATAGGAAAGTGTATGTTTTTGAGCTGCTTGAGAAACATACATTGACTTAGTTTGGGTTTTTTTTGTTCACTTCAACTGTTTTTCTGTGAAGAGGGCTGTTAATATTAGAGGGGGGAATGATGAAAAATATTTGCAGTCTATGTTCCATCCTTTTATTATGATAAACATTGCTGTACACTTATTTCCTCTAGAAGGGGATGTTTTTCTTCATTCCAGTCCTTTTTGCACTTGCCAGCTTTTTTGGGTGAGAGGGGGCTTTTTAGCTTTATGTTGATACCATAGGATCTTTCCTTCTGTTCTCATGTCATAGGGATTGAACAGATAAGGTATTGTTTAGGTCAGACTACTGCTTCTAAAACAAAGGCAGAGGTACTATGGATCCTAGGAAAACTTCATGGTGATGAGCAAGCAAGTAAAGATTTTAATCTGAATTTGCAGCTGATCCTAAGAAGAGTAAGGGGGCAGATGATGAAAGGCGGGGAGTAGACAGAACTACATGTGTTATGCAGCCTGCCCTCTGCCCCTAAGCTAGCTGGCTGCCCTCAAGCGTAGTGCAGGATGTAGGATTCAACTTCCAGTCAGGTTGGCTTTTGTCCGTTGTGCGGGGAGGCATCTTGCCTTTTTCCTGAGGCACCCAAATGTCTTTGATGAGCCCTGCTTGTCAAGGAATAAACATTTTTAGGGAAGCAAAACATAGCTGTGTTTTATTTATTTATATACTGCCTAATCGTTTGCATTTCTAAGCAGTGTACATAAAAACAAGCCATACATAAACAGTCAAATTACCATAAAACCAAACAGTACCTTAAAATACCTGCTGGAACAAGAAAGTCTTAGTTGTGTGCCTGAAGTTCAACAAGGAAGGTGCCTGTCTAATCTCAGTTGGGAGGAAGTTCCTCAGGCTTGTGCCCACAAGACTGAAAGTGTGGCTTCTGGTCTTTACGAGCTGTGGTGCAAACTTAAATTATAAAATCTATTCTGTATGCATTCCTGTCAGATTCTAATCATTGTGTCATGGAGCAATGGACCTCAGAAGCAGAGTAACATCCTTCTATCTCTTACAGGTTTGTGAGGTCTACAAGCTTCATAGAGAGACATATTATTTGGCGCAAGATTTCTTTGATCGGTTCATGGCAACTCAACAGAACATCGTAAAGACACTTCTGCAACTTATTGGGATTTCATCTTTATTCATAGCTGCAAAGCTTGAGGTAAAAAGAATCTTGCCTTGCAATCCTAAAAATTTACTGTGGTGCAATCTCCACTTAATATGGTGGGACTTACTTTCCAGTAAATATGCATAAGATTGCACTCTTAAAGTGAAAGCAAAGCTGAAAAATTGTTTGTGGATATTGTTATGTGGGCCATGTTTTTTTAAACATGATGGGATACAGTATAGAATCATAAGAAAATCCTTTCTGTTACTCTGGGTGGTCTTCAATGCTACTTAGAGTAGACCCATTGAAGTTAATACATATAGCTAACTTAGGTTCATTAATTTCACTGGGTTTACTCTGAGTAGGACTTAGTTGAATTCAGTCTGTCATACTGCTCTTGCAGAATTTTTCATGTTAGCATTGCACAAATTGACTTCCCTAATTGCTCCTACGATATTCTTCATATCTAAAATAGACTTTTAAGCTTGGATGAATCATTAGTAGCCTCCATATGTTGTTGGAGCACAACTCCCATCATCCTTGACCACGCTGGCTAGGGCTGATAGGAGTTGAAGCCCAAAATATCTAGGTGGCACCTAGTTGGAAAAGGCTGCTTTAAGAGTGCAACACATTTTTGAAGGCATGGGTTCCTATGTTCCTTTTAGTAACAATCTGTGTTATCAAAAATATGTTCTGCCTCACGCCAGTGCAGTCCTAACCTCTTGTCTAAATTCTACAGTGAATATGCCACATTCAAATAGCTGAAACATTGTTACTTTTCCAAGAATTAATTATGCTTTATGGTACCTGCAGGTTGCCTCTCTACCTGAAAGCACCCAAGGCAGTATTTATATTTAGCATTAGCAACTAAAATTGTGGGGGTTTTCATCATTAAAGCCCAATAAAATAACATAAAAGTTGCTATTCTCCTTGCTTTATCCCAGAGAGCACACTATTATAAGATGAGCCAAACAGACACACACACACACCTCAGTGCTGTTGACATTCTGAAAGATGTATGATAAGTATAAGCACTTTTTTTGCATAATACATATTTGTAAATTTGATAAGAATATCTACTCTTGTGTACCAGGCCTGGTTGCTATAATATCCTCCTTTCTCTTGCCTTCCCCGCTGCAGCTGCTAATAACCTAGAAATGAATAGATAGGGGGCTGGAAACTGCAGAAAAAGAGCAAGGTTTTGTTTTCACACAGATTTTTAAGTGAAAGGCTCTGTCACCTGCCTTCTTGGGCATTTTGACATAAAAGGCTATGATCCATGACAAATAATGTGTTACTGACAATAACTATTGTGTGAAGTTGCTACCACGTGATATTTGCATTTACTGCTTGGCCTAATTGATCTTAGCTCAAGAAATCTCCCTGTAGATAAAAATAGTGCTGCTACTCAAAATGTAGGTATTGATAGCTGTCAGTGTCTGGAGCCATCTGGCTTTGCCATTTACCACAGCTGATTTTAAACACAGCAGTTGACAATGTATTGATGTCTCGTCTTCCATGTTTCAGGAAATCTATCCTCCAAAGCTGCATCAGTTTGCATATGTTACAGACGGGGCTTGTACTGAAGAAGAAATTCTTAGTATGGAACTCATCGTTATGAAGGTAGATGCGACTCAATGTGTGTGTTCTTTGTAAAGACCAAAAGGAACTGACTGTATGGGCTGCTTTTAAAAGTTTCCATCTTCAAGGCCTTAGGCAAAATATTCCCCAAGCCACTTTTATCTAGTAGCCATGATGTAAAGACACCACTTTTTGTTGCCAAAAGCATGCACGTTAGCCAGTGCCATATCTCTTTCAATATTTTATCTTCTGTTATCAGTAATTCTCTTATAGCTACGTAGATAGAAATCTCCTGTCCATTTTGAGAAGGCTCAAATGGTTTAGGTCAGCATGAAAGACACTGCATCTTGACAGCCAGTACAGTAGGGCCCCGCTTACCGGCGCTTCGGTTCCCGGCGTTCCGCTAATGCAGCAGCTTTCATTCCCCGTTTTAAAGCTGATTTTGCGGCATTTTCGCGCGATGCGCCCCATTATACTCAATGGGGTTCTGCTTTACGGCGATTTCTGCTTTATGGCGGGGGTCCTCAATGGAACCTGCTGTATAAGTGGGGCCCGCCTGTAGTACATTTCCTAAGTCCAGGGTTAAAATGATGCCAAGTCTGTCTGTATTGTAATTCTTTAAATTGCAGTAATGACATGTTAGTACTTAGGAGTGAGTAGGTATAAATGCAACCTCAGGGCAGTACATGAGATTCCTTTCCCCCCCTCCAAGTCCTCTTAATAATCATCACAACAACCCTGTGTGAGGTTAGGTAGAGAGTGACTGGCATAAAGTCACCTAGTACAGTTCATAGTTGGGTGGGGATTTTCACCCTGGTCTTCCTAGTGAAAAACTATCCACTACATCTCATTAGCTCTCAAATTTATATGTTCATAAATGGTATATGAGTGTGCAGTGTGGCAGCAGGATTGCATTTGCCACATAAGGAGAGCCCGCTGGACCAGGCCAATAGCTCCCTAGTCTGCAGTCCTGTTCTCACAGTGGCCAAGTAGATGCCTATGGGAAGCCCAGAAGCAGGACCTGAGCGCAACAGCACTTTCTTCACTTCTGATTCCTGCAACTGGCATTCAGGGGTGTACTGCCTCTGAACAGGTATATCCTCTGGAGGTAGAGCACAGCCATCATGGCTAGCAGCCACTGATAGCCTTATTCTCCATGAATTTATGTAATCCTCTTTTAAAGCCATCCAAGTTGGTTCCCCTCTACCACTTGGAGGAGTGAATTTCATAGTTTAACTATGTGCTGTGTGAAAAACTCCAGACATGCCTCTACACTCTGATGCAAATCCACATTGTGTTTTTTAAAGCAAATGTTACATGCATGCTAGAAGCATTGGTTTGGCATCACAGCATTGGAATGAATGCACATGAGTCTCCTGTACATACTTTCATCAATATGTGAAATCCAGACCTGATCTGCTCCCCACTACACTTTGGCATAGACTCTTACAGATGTGTAAACAGGGCCTTTAGGTACCCTGTAGGTTATTTGTTTAGTCTCCATGTCCGTGCCACTGAGACTGTAATGGGCTCCAATATGGTTTTGTATAAAAGTTGTTTGTTACAATAGATGCCAACTATGTTGTCAATCCTAAACCATATGACATTTGTGTTTGAAGAGAAGAGCAGGCAAGCGCAGTGTGTTTAATCTGAGTGCTAAAGAAACCTGCTCTGTCTCCTGATGCGCATGTTCTCTTCTAGGCACTCAATTGGAATCTGAGTCCTCTCACAGTTGTGTCCTGGCTAAACATATACATGCAGGTTGCTTATCTAAATGAGATCTATCAGGTGCTATTACCACAATATCCCCAAGATATATTTGTGCAAATAGCTGAGGTAAGGACATCTTCTACCCTCAAATGTTTCCCGTCACCTGTTTAGGATTTTTTTTTTAAGTTTTCTGTCTTCCTTCTGTAGCTTTTGGATCTCTGCGTGCTGGATGCTGGCTCTTTGGAATATACCTACGGCGTTTTAGCTGCTTCTGCTTTATATCACTTTTCCTCTTGTGAGTTGATGCAGAAGGTTTCAGGTAAGCTGCATTTAATAAAAGCAAATCAACTTTAACAGTTAAGGTCAAGTTAAAGGCATGACTTACAAAGGCAGGTTTCTTCTTAATTTTCTAGGTTATGAGTTGTGTGATATACGGGAGTGTGTGAAATGGATGGTTCCCTTTGCTGTGGCTATCAGGGAGGTGGGGAGCTCGCCACTCAAACACTTCAGAGGCATCCCTTCCGAAGATTTGCACAATATACAAACGCACATAAACACCTTTGATTTGCTGGTAAGTGTTCTCATGGAGTGATAGCTTGAGAACAAAAAGTTGGATGTAAGAGAGCAAATGTTAGAAATTCCTTAAAGCATACATCTGAAATGCAAAGAGGACAGTACAGGAATACCCCGCTATACGGACCTTCACTTTAAGGACACTCGCGAGTACGGACATACTTGCAGTAGCACCATTCCCCTGTTTATGTACGCTCGCGTCACAAGAACGGACACTTAACCTTTGGTTGTGGCCTGTTCTTTCAGTGGGGGGTGGAAAGAGACGTGACTGCGAATCAACTGGGAGGCGCGATCGCAATTAGCTGAGAGGCGCGGCAGTGCAGCAGCAGAGGCTTTAGTGCAGGGCTTTGAGGCTCCGTGTGAAGGAGAGGTGGCACAGTGGCGGTGCAAGTGAAAAAAGGTAGTGCTTCACTTTAAGTACATTTTCAGTTTATGTACTCGCTCTGGACCCATTGCGTACGTTAATGCGGGGTATTCCTGTAATGTGGTATGGCCGGTGACTTCCCAGCCTCTGGCCAAAGCCCAGGCAAATATAGTTGGACTAGGATAAATTGGGGCCTAGAAAGGCATCACTTGGGCCCCATCTGCACTATTTACTTAAAGCAGTATTATTCCACTTTAAGCAGTCATTGCTTCCCACCAAGAATCCTGGGAACTAGTTTATTAAGGGTGCTGAGAGATGTTAAGGAGACTCTGATTCCCCTCCCAGGCCTACAATTCCCAGAGGTCCCTGAGAAAGGGATTGATTAACCACTCTGGGAATTGTAGCTCTGTGGGCAATATGGGTATCTCAGGACCTTTAACAAGCTACAATTCCCAGAGTTTTTATGGGGGAACCTTCAATTCATGGATTGCTTCCTATGAATTGTCTTGAAGCAATTAATAATAATGTTAACTACAAAAGCAATTTCATATGAAAAAACCGTTCAAATCCAGTATAGCTACAGAAAGCTATGCAAACTTGTCCTGTTATCCTTTAAGTTAGAACTAGTGATTTGCCTTGCCTTTCAAGGTAAGGGGAAAAGATTGTAAAGCAGTTTGTTGGGTTTGCCACTTCTACAGCTGGCATAGACTTAAATCACATTTCCAGTGCTGCAACTGCTGGTGCTTTGTGATAATAATGTGTGAGCTGTAGCAATGGGGGAGTAGCATTTTAATCCTTAAGTCAGTTCACCTACATATTGACTTCTCAGGACTGATCTCACTGTTCTGTGCTGGGATGCCTGTACATATATCTGGCACTTGTCATTTTAAAATATGGTCAATCAGGGAAGGATTGGGGTCCCTCTCGTGTATTTTTTGGGATTCTGTGTGTGTAATGGAGTTGCTCCTAAAACCTAAACATGATGCAAACGTGCTAGACACATGAATAGGCAGTAGATCATTCACGTTCTTCTCTTCTAGGACAAAGTTCAAGTAAAACAAGCCGCACTGGCTGAGAAGAACAGGAGTTCTCCTTTACCCACAGGTGTCCTCACCCCACCTCAGAGCAGTAAGAAATTGTCCTTCACATCCAAACAGCTGTAACTTTGCAAGCTGCTCAACCTGAAGACCTCTTGGCTGAAGTGCCTTTTCAATTCTTGATTCTTCACTGTGAGATGCTGCCAATGACTGACTGACCTAACCGTCCTACGCATTCTAGAAAGGAAAGTCTTCACTTTTATTATGATGGAAGAAACTTGCATTATTTTTATTGGACACTTTTTAAAAAATTAACTGATCGAGTACACCAGCCACCCAAAACAACAAGCATTTGCTTGGATTGCTGCTAAGGAGGGTGATACTTGATATGCTGACTTGGAGAGGTGGTGGGAAGAGAAGGGGCTCTGCCTTCTGCACTTCTGGGGCTCTAAACATGCTCTAGTTGGAGCTAGCTGTAGAAGGCAAGCTTCTTAGACTTCCTAGTTTACAACTTGATCCTTTTAAAGAAAAACCCTTTGTATAAATGCTCTTATGTGTTTTAATTTTTAAATAAACTATTATCAGCTGCATCTTATGCAGTGTTGTGTTCATATGTAATCGGTCTTGAAGGTGGAGGACAGAATGGTAGCTAACTGTTTCGGAAGTAAAACATTTAAAAAGGAAAACACTTGGTGCTATCAGTATTACATGCTGCTTTACAGAATTCAAGGTTGTATGTTTCTCCCATTCACAGCTAATGGCAGCTCTGGGGGAGGTGAATTATTTGGATCAGAGCTGTAATGGGGAGGGTGGACTCTCCCCATCCATAAAGGGTAGGGCTCCAGACTCTCTCCACCTCCTCCAGTGAGGAATACGTTTTTTATCTCCAACATTAGAACTTGGCAATCAATGTTCTCAAGATGCCTTGTAAGGTTATAATGCAAAAACTGCATGTTTTCCCAATTTAGATAGTTCTTTAAAACTGGAATGTCTATGCCATTTGTGTCTTACAAATATCAGACTTTCAGAAGGTGACTGTAAATTGGACAGTAATAGAATGAGCATAAATGTCAAATTTGTAAGTGGAAAGCTGACAACTTGATTGTTTTATTACCAATTAGCAGGAGCTATGCAAAAGACAGGGGTTGTGTTATCTTCAAATTCACATAAAATCCTATTAGACTATAGTTCAGATGCTGCTGCCTTAATTGCCAATGGCCTGTTGTTTCCCTGAAGACGTTTGGGAAACACCATAGCTCTGGTTTTGTTGCTTAATTTTAAGCCTGTTCACATGGAGGGTCCAGTTCGCCAGCTCCTTGGCCTGGAAAGTCCCATTTAAATGATTACAAGTCATCCTAAAACACATGTGATTAATAGCATATATTGGTTCAATTTTAGTCCTTGGCATTGCAGCACCATTCACTACTGTAGGGAATCCTTGTGTGTGTGTGTGCATGCGTGTGCTCTTAAAGACCTGCAATATTTTTCTGCCTTTTGTGTAACCTAAATCGGCCCTGGCAATTGTTGTGGAAAGGATATATTTCTCGGCGCCTTTTCTGGATATGTGTCTTACCTGCAGGGAAGATGTATAAACTGATTGCTGAAACAGTAGCTTTGTGTATTACATGGCAGCCAATGCATGTCTGCCATCAACTCTGCATGTATTATGCAGGAGTTGCATCTGATCCCAACTCTGTTGCGATGGTGCCTGTATAACACTGTCCGCAAACGCATTTGCCCCATCAGCTTCTTCATTGCATGTATGTTCCAGCTATTGTCTGCAGAGATCACAATTGTATGTTTCCTAAGTGGTCTCCCATCCAGGTAGCTTACAGGGCCAGACTTTATTAGTCCAATCACATCATGGGTCTTTCAACCAGGAATGGGGAACCTTGGGCCTGGGGACTGAATGCAGTCCTCCAGGCATCTGTCTGGCCCCTGAGACTCACCCCAGGCTACACACCCTTCCCCAGCCACTCTCTTCACCAGCCCTGCTTTGACCCCTGAAGTGTGTTTACCTGTTTAGAATGCATCTTTGAACTCTGCTAATGCTTCTTCCTTTCCTGGATGGAGGATAGAGAACAATGTGTGAGTAAATTAACATTCGTTGCTCCAGTCACCTTTGTGCCTGGCCCTGCCTAGCACTGGAATGTGGCCCTCAGTAGGTAGCCTAGAAGGGAATGCATCCCTCAAGCTGAAAAAAGTTCCCCACCCCTGCTTTAAAACTATTTTCTTTGTGTTGATACAAGTCACATTTTTTAAGGATAAACTCTTTGATATGTGTTTTGCTCTGGCCCTTTTGTCCACGCAGTGATACACCCCTGTCCCTACATTTCTGAATCCCATACTGTGAGGGTTGTAGGCATAGGCTCTGTTCCTTTCTGAACTGCAGCAGCTGAAATCTCTTAAAGTGTGCGGGAGAAGACGAACTATGTATAGCCTTGGCTGGGAATTACATGCTGGCTGCTATGCTGGTGGCAGCCAAGCAGTTTTATGTCTTCAAAAACTGAGAGATAGCTACAGCTGCTCTCTGCAATGTTTACAGAATGATCCATAACCTAGTTAAACAAGTTTAGGTACTGCGGACATTTTCTGGCATGGGTTAAATAGAAAGTGAAGGTATTTTAAGCCTCTATGTGACATCACTGAACCAGTAAATAACTGTAGACATTTGGTTAAAAAAATAAAACATGTAAACTTTTGTATGTTGCTTATCGTTGATTTCCAGATACAACAAGAAAATATAAGGTTGGCATGTAGAAGTGGCCAAATCTCAGATGAGAATGCACCATGCAAATCAGGGCTGTGGAGTCGAAGTCAGAGTCGGGAGCAATTTTGGGTGGAGTTGGAGTCGGTAGAAATGTACCGACTCCAACTCCAGCTTTGATTGAGAAATTTTTTAAAATATAAATTCAAAATGTCAAAGAATATTCCCATGAATTCAGCTGTATTTGAGCATTTCACCATAACTCAAGATGGAAAACATTTTGTGTGTCAGTGCATGACACAGGACCCAGATGAAGACAAATGCTGTGATGCCAAGATCAGCGCATATTCAGGCAGCGATAAATATGCTCCTATGAGAGCTTCCAATTTAAAAAGACGTTTACAGCCCTTTCCAGGGCTGTGGAGTCAGAAGCAATTCTGGGTGGAGTCAGAGTCGGACAGAAGAAAAACAGAGGAGTCAGAGTCGAAGGTTTGGTGTACCAACTCCACAGCCCTGATGCAAATGAAACTTTGCCATAATTCGTGCTGGGAGGGAAGGGGTAATGTTCTAGATGGGGCATTATTAGAAAAATACACAAGCCCCACCTGTGTGTGGTTATGTAAAGATGTAAGCCTTGTATACTTGGAATTTAGAGAACTGGATGGCATCTTTGAGTGGGCTGACTTGGATGTAACACTGAAGCACAGCTTAGCATTACAAGAATGAGCCTAATCTCCCTGTGGACTCATGTGCTGCCCCACCTCTTTGGCATGGCCAGGAGGAGAAGCTTGGAAGCTTTTGGTTCTGTTTTTGTTTTTTTAATTTACTACAGTTTGCTGTGTCGAAACTAGGGTTAACTATGACTTGTGGAAACAATAGCATAAGAAGACCCCAGCTGGGTCAGACCAAAGGCGTATCTAGTTCAGCATGCTGCTCTCACAGTGGCCAACCAGATGCCCGTGGGAAGCATGCAAGCAGGATCTGAGAGCAAAAGCACTTTCTCAATTTGTGATTCCCAGCAACTGGTATTTGGAGGTATACTGCCTCCAACAATGGAGGTAGAACATAGCCATTGTGGCTAGTAGCCATTGATGGATAAATCTGTGGAGGATAAGGCTAATAATTGTAGAAAGGTTTTATCTGCCATGCCTGTTTACATTCTTATACTGTTGTTTTATATGCCATAACATTTATGGGATTGTTTTGCTTTTAATTGCTGTAAGCCACCCTGAGCAATGCAGATGCACTGGAAGGTCAGGGTGTGACTTCTAAATAAACAAATAGCCTAGTTTCCTGGTATTTTTCTATATGAATGGGGCAGGACAGTGAGAAGGAGAATGGATACATTTAGGCAGCACCTGCAGTATCGCATTTCTGATGATCAGAATTTGACCCAGGATGCTGATTGACTGATCTGCCAAGGTCTTGAATAATCATACTTTTAGGTCCATCCCTTACAAAGGCTTATTGTAAAACATAGCTTTACAATCTTATCGTCCTCTTGATCTTGGAAACAGCATGGTGTCCTTGTATTGATGTGTAGTCACAATATTATGTACCTGCTCCGAGTTTGAATCCCCCCCCCCTTTTTATGTACCACTGAAAAGAGGACCTGGGCAAAAGCAATGCAGCTGTTTTCACTTCCTCTTAAACTGGCATAGATATACATACTTGTGCTTTATGCTTGTGCCTATGTTTTTGTAAGCCGTCTTGAGGGCTTTTGGCCAAAAGGTGGGGTAGAAATAATAACAACAATAATAATATAATACATGGCTAGAGAGTCTCACAGTTAGATGCTAAGTAATTGTACTATGGCATTGCTTAAGAGTCTTAAGCAAGAGAGGAGGATGAGGAGAAAACAAAACCAAACTAATCCTGCCTCCGGTGACCCTTCCCTTGGCTGCCCCACTAAGTTCAGTGGTTACTAGCTGCCAGCGTACTTAGACTCATTAGATCTGGGTTCAAATCCCTGCTCAGCTACAAAGTGCACTAAGTTAACCCTAGCTTGGTTGCTGTCTCTCATCGCTTTTTATCTGCAAAATGAGTCCGTGAGGAGAGTTAACCCAATGCATACCTGAGCTCCTTGGAGAAGTCACAAATGTGATAAATAAACATTTCCTGCAGAGCAAATAGCACTGTATGTTTGTGGACTGACTTCTTAATGCTGACTATTGCTCCAACTCTCTTCTAGTCAACAGCTCAGCATGGAAACAATGTTGGGTCTCGTGTTGAGGCGAAAAGGAGAAGTCAGAGATCAGCTGCATAACTGCTGCAATATTGCATGTAAATATGGGATGGGGACGTATACAGACCTGGCCATCTCTTAAATAATGGCCTTTTGGTAATGCTGAGTTGCAGACAGAAGGAGACCAGTTCTTGTGTTAATATGCAAAGCCCTGGACAACTTGGGTCCAGGGTACCTTAAGGACCACCTGACCCCTTGTATCCCAGCTCAATCATTGCAGTCATCTAGAGGAGAGCTATTAGAGGCCCAACTGTGTTAGAGGTCCAGCTGCCCTCCTTTAAAAGTCGGGGATTTAGTGTTGCCAGTCCTGTGTTCTTTTTTTTTTTTTTTCAATAATTTTTATTCAGATTTTCATAGAACATACAAGGCGAAATCATAAAACATTCAAAGACAAAAAACAAAATCAAAAATAGTTAAACAAAAAAAAAATAAAAAATAAAAATAAAAAATAAAGAGTAAAATATTGACTTCCCATTTGTCAAAGATCAAATCAGTTATAAGTCTATAATATATAACAATCCTGTCTCTTAAGTCATATTATAAAATCACTTTCCTCCAGTAGTTATCTTACTTAATCATCAAATCTCATAAACATTACTTTATTCTTTCCACAAAAAGTCAAAGAGAGGTTTCAATTCTTTAAGAAATATATCTATCAATTTTTTTTTCCAGATAAGCATATCGATTAATCCATCTCATTACTAATTATGATAATCTTATTGTCATAACCATAGTCAAAATAAACATTTCAATTAATCCATCACATCAGAATCTGTTAGGTTCAGTAATTTCAGTAGCCATTGTTCTATTATCCCTATTAGTTCCATTTTCCATCTTCCATCTTCAGTAGTCTTGTTAAGTCCAGTAATTTCAGTATCCAATCTTCCATTATCAGTATTCCATAATAATCTTGCTGTCAAAGCCATAGTCATATAGTAAGAGTCTGATGGGAATTACCTCTATCCCAAATATTTTCTTGCCATCCATTCTAAATAGGTTGCTGAAATACTGCTGTAAAATCATATCTCTGTTCTTTTTTTCAAAATACACTGGGTCATCTCTTGAAAGTTTTTCCATTGTCACATGGCTGCAGTTAATTCCATAGATTTTCTCTATATTGGGCTCCATCACATCATTCCAGTCCAGAAGATTATCCATGCCATTGATAACTTTATCTCTAGAATCTTCATTAATTTCTTCAGAGATAAGATTGAGTTCCAAACAATAGATTTTATTTCTAAAGTCCATAGACTCCAAATCTTTTTCCTGTTCCACGTTTGTTCCAATCTCCGGGGTCTCCTCTCTCACAGGGACCCCTGTTCCAGTCTCCAGGGTCTCCTCTCTCACAGGGACCCCTGTTCCAGTCTCCAGGGTCTCCTCTCTCACAAGGACCCCTATATCTTTAATCTCCTGTGTCTCCAAACAATAGATTTTATTTCTAAAGTCCATAGACTCCAAATCTTTTTCCTGTTCCACGTTTGTTCCAATCTCCGGGGTCTCCTCTCTCACAGGGACCCCTTCCAGGGTCACCTCTCTCACAGGGACCCCTATATCTTTAATCTCCTGCGTCATTTTACTCAATTCAATTTTCAGCTCCTTACAACCCTGTCGCAGGTTTTGTTTCGTTATCTCAATCTCATCCATTATTTTCTGAAACATAGTTATTTCCAGATTCTCAGCCACTTTCTTAATTGCCATTTTAAAAGAAAAATATAGGAAAACCACTTCTTATTTCAGCAACAATTGGGTTAATACTCCAAACTTGGTGACATCACAGTATAAACAGAGCAGACAGCCTTATCTCTCCATGCTTAAGTAAACAAAATGCAGTTCCCAGGATCGAAACAATTAATGGCGTCGTTAGAAAACAGATTCGACAAAATAAAATAGACCAAAAAGAGAGTAGTCTCAGACAATATAATATTCTTCAAAATAAAAATCTGGAATAGAAATCCCTCTTCTGTGTATATCTTTAGAATGCAAATCCAGGACAGCTTTTTGCAACAAAAACAGAGATAAGCTATTAATTAGTGAGTAGCAGAGAGAAGTTATGGCTCCCCAGTGAGATGTCAAAAACCGATCAATCTGGCAAATCTCTTTTAAACAGCAACAATTTAAGTCAAGTAAAAGAAAAATATAGAAAGAAGGGTGCTTGCCTGTTAGTGCGTTCTCTCTTAGAAGGTAAGATGAACGTTCGCTTTATCAGATAGAGCTTGTTGTTGAAAATCCGTCCCACCTTCGTCGGCTGGACCTCGTCCCATAAATTAATGAGATCTGGTCGTCCCAACAAAAATAGGCTTTGAGGTTAATCTCTTCGTTTCTCCCTACCCGGGAGAAGTTTAATCAGTCAAAAAAAAAAAAAAAATCTGACTGATATATCTGAATAAGCTTCTTTTGAGGCAGGAGCCCGTCTCAAAAGCAGGCACAGGCTAAGTCACCCTTCCCGGAAGTCGCCAGTCCTGTGTTCTTAATGCTCCTCCAGCAGAGGTTTGGCAGGCTCCTTTGCTTTTTAGGCATCCCTTGAAGATTTTTCTCTGCCAACAGGCCTTTGCAGCTGTTTGATTTTTGATTAGCCAGTCACCTGATGATGATCGGGTTTTTTAAAAATGATGTTCTGTGTTTTAGTGGTGTATACCACCTTGATGTTTTATGATATGGCAGCACAGAGATATGTGAATCTGTTTTACATCATATGTGAGCAATGTTTTTGTTGTTTTTCTGATTTGTTGTGTGAATTATTCTCTGTTTCTTGGTTTGGTAGGTCATGTGCCACAGGCATCCCTTGACGAAGCCATCTTTGTGCAGGGATCATGGCAGGGTTAATTAAACTAGATTGGTCATTATGGATTAGTTAACATTAACACTGTTTCTGAGCTAATCTAATCCCCAAGTAAGCCATCCTTAACCTCAAATCAAAATAGCCACATGCAAATTCAACACAGATCAGCTCCTGTATAGCCCATTCAATGTCTTTACATAACGCGGAGTACATTTCTGATATAAGCTAAATTTTAACATAGTAAAGTGATTCCTGAGTAGTAGTGCTGGCAGAGAACATTAAGAGTAAGGAAAGTATCCTTGCTTCCTTCATGGTTTTACTTGCTTAAGAATTATTAAACCATTTTCCAACTAATGTTTCTCTAGAAGTGTACAATAAAAATAGCACAAAAATATATATAGTAGAAATACATACATACACAGCAGCTGAGAAGCAAGTCTGGGGCTGTGTGCATGCCATACATTTAAAGCACATTACTCCCCCCAAAGATTCCTGGGCACCGTAGTTTGCCCCTGTTGAGAAATTTGAAGTGGCGAAGAATGCCCACTGCTCACCTCAAAGCACCTGGGCAGGAGTGCGAGCTGAGATAGAATCTTAATTATTCGTTGACTAAGAGCCACCCAGATATCAAGTAAGACACAGACAACTTCTTGATCAAAAAGGGCTTTCACACTCACACGGGCACAACAGCCTGGCAAGGATGAGAGCAGCTCTTTATTGTTCAGCATGACAATATATAGTATTCTGAAACGTACTATCAATAAACAAAATGTAACTAAAACGAGAAAAGTAACAAGCCTAAGCTACATATCACTTGCTACATACCAAAGTCAGGAAGTTTCTCTTTGAAAATCAGAACCCATGTCCATCTCATCCTGAGATAAGGAATGGTATGTTGGGGTGAAGTAACACTTTGGGGCACCATAAACGAAAGACACATATACAAAGAGATACATATGGCCTTGAGAACTATCTTCAAGGAATATTCTATTACACACTTCTAAGGGGATATTGACACATTGCCTATTGGGGAACTCCTGCCGCTCCGTGGGGGGGGGGTGCACACACGTAGCATGTGCCATTTTTTGGTGCCGTAGCCGCTAAAAGGGAGAGAAAGACGTTGGCCTTCCAGCAATCTCCTTGATAGATCAGAGGGGGTGGCGAGGGCTGGTGAGCAAGAGTGAGTTCCTCCGGGGGAGACTGGTGTCTGGCCGTGAGGCCCCTCTCTCTTACCTCCCTCAAGGTGTTGTAACGTGGTATGTTCCAGCCCAATGCAATACTTTGGCTTGGGAGTTCCTTTCTCCCTATAGGTAAACATGGAATATTCTTGAACCACTGAGAAGGCATCCATGTTTGTAGGGCAAGGAGAGTATCTGGCTAGTCCCCTTGGCCGAACACAACCCAGAGCTATGTGTATCGCCCATGCCACTTCCGCCCGCACACATTGCGTAACTTCAGGGCCCAAGTACCTGTGCTGGAACACCACTGCTGCTTTCTGGCACCTGGTTTTCCATCCGGCAATATCAACAACAAAGGATTGATTGTGCGTCTGAAAGATGCGATACATGTATGGGTCAGGGCATTCTCCTGGGACCTTTGGGTCAGGAAGTCCCATTCGTGTCCCTGCTGGGGGCATATTGTAATCAGCTGCGGTACAAATTTTTATTCCATCTGGGCAACAGAGGGGTGTGACTGAAAACAGTCCTGTATACATGAGGAGAATCAAAATTACTGTTTTCGGAGCTAGGAGGTGGCTGCTGTCGATCATGGCTCTGCGTCGCGGAAAGGAACGGTGTTGGGTGCCCACAAATCAGTCACTGGATCTCGTCGTAAACGCAGCTTCGGCACTATCGGGGTTTCTGATGTGAGCAGTTCCGTCTCCTTTCCGGGACTGGAGTCCGACTCGACCAGAGGGCTGAAATCCGTCACGGCTGGCTTGACATGTGAATGGTGGATCCACGACTTTCGGCCCTCCAGGAATACTGCCGACTGGGTAGTTAGCAAAACTTGGTGTGGACCCGTGTATCTTGGCTGGAGCAGAGTTGACCGGGTAAACTTCTTGGCCCATATGAAGTCTCCGGGCTGGAATGGATAGACCTGCTCCTCCAGCGGGACGGTCTGTGAGTACCGGGCTGTGCGCCACAGCTCCTGCAACCTGCTATGTAAGGAAAGAAACTGAGAGGTTGTCATGTGGTCCCCCCCAGAAGGGAAACATCTGGATTCAGCAAGGCCCCACCCTTGGAGGGCAGATGCCCGAACACCAATTCATACGGTGATAACCCCAGAGCCCTGGTGGGCCAAGTACGCATGTGAAACAATACAAGAGGAAGCACCTGCGGCCACTTTAACCCTGTTTCCAGTGTATATTTAGACAAATACGTCTTAATTTCTTGATTCTGTCTCTCGGTCTTACCTGAGGACTGCAGGTGGTAAGGGGTGTGTAGGAGGGGAGAAATGCCTAATCCCTCTTCCACGTGGGTCAGTACTTGCCCTGTGAAGTGTGTTCCTCGGTCTGAGTCGATTGTTTCAGGCACTCCGAACCTGGGAATAACTTCCTTTAGGAGGAGCCTCGCAACGGTGAGGGCAGTAGCATTGGTTGTGGGGTAGACCTCCACCCATGAAGTGAGGGTGCAAACGATGACAAGGAGATGCTTCTTACCCATGGCCTTTGGTAGGTCTACAAAATCCATCTGTAGGTGTTGGAAAGGGGCAGCGGCTGTCGGGCGCCCCCCTTTCGGTGCCCTATTGGGCCAGGCGGGCCTGTTCGCTTGGCAGAGGTGTCATGCCTTCACAACTGCTGCGCAATATCGCTTGGATTCCAGGAGCGTACCAATATCTGGTGACTGTGTCTACTAAGGCATGAGTCCCGTAATGTCCCCCCTTTTGATGATGCCAAGCCGCTGCTACTGAGTAAGAGGAGCGAGGAAGACATGCTCTCCCGTCGGGCATGATCCATAAGCCATTGTGGTGGTTGGCTTCCAGCGTTTCCCATTTCTGCACCTCTTTGGTTGGACACGTAGGTGCTGTCTGCTGGGCAGAATTCATCAGTAACGAGGGCTAGCGTGGGGAGGGCGAGCGGCAGCAGGGCTGCTTCCTTAGCAACTCGGTCAGCTAGGGCATTGCCCAAAGTCACTGGATCTTGCTCCTTCGTGTGTGCCCTGCAATGTACGACCGCCACTTCGGTCGGCAGCTGCACTGCATCCAGGAGCTTCTGCACTAGGGGTAAGTGTTGTATGGGCTTCCCTCCCGCGGTCAGAAATCCCCTGTATTTCCAGAGGTGGATATGACAATGAATTACTCCAAACGCATACCTGCTGTCGGTGTGAATGGAAACGGTCTTACCCGCTGCTAACTGACAGGCCCTTGTCAGCACGTACAGCTCGGCGGCTTGCGCTCCCCATCGTCCTGGCAGGGAGGCCGCTTCCACCGGTTCCCACTGGTTGGTGATGGCGTATCTCGTATATCAGATCCCATCCTTGTAAAATGAGCTCCCGTCCGTGAAAAAGACAAGATCTGGGTTAAGCAAAGGCTCGTCAGACAGGTTTTGTCTTACTTGCAGGGTGGTGTTGATGACAGCCACGCAATCATGGTCATCTGGAGGTGCAGGCAAATCGGGAAGCAGGGTAGCAGAATTAAGGGGCCCGCATCTTTCGAACGTCAGTTTAGGGTCTTCGAGGAGCTCTGCCTCTAGCTGCTGCTGGCGTTGTGCTGAGAAAACCTGTGTGGTTCCTCTCCTGAGTAATGCGGACAGAGCATGTGAAGTCCAGATGACGGTATCGTGTCCTAAAGTGAGGCTCTTGCTCTTCCGAACCAGCAGTGCTGCAGCCATGAGCGTGCATGTGCAGGACGGGGTACCCTTCGCCACACTGTCTACTTGCTGTGAATAGAAGGCAACTGGGAAGTGGTTGGGACCCCATTTCTGTGTTAGGACTCTGCTGGCCACTCCCTCTCGCTCATGCACGAATAGTTGGAAAGGTTTGGAGTAATTGGGCGGTTTCAGAGAGATGGAGATGGCTATGCTCTCTTTTAACCGCTCAAATGCCGTAATAGAATCGGGGTCCCATGTGAGGGGATCTGTGGCTTTCTTTGCGGTGAGGGCATGTAGGGGCTTGCAGAGTTCCCCGCATGACGGTAGCCACTGCCTACAGAAGCCGATTATACCAAGGAACCCTCGTAACTGCTTCTTGGTGCAGGGCAACGGGCGTTGTTGGATTGCCGCCACTCTGCCGGGGTCCATATGTCTGCCCTCTGGGGTGAGGAGAAAACCTAGATACTTCCTGTTTGGCCCACTGTATCTTCTTGGGGTCTACTTTGTGTCCCCGGGAGAGTAGGTAGAGTAAAAACTCCTTACCGTCCTTCCGCAATCTGTCAGCCGCTGCATTGGTTAATAGAACATCATCCACATACAGCACCACACTGGATTCTTCTGATGGGCTGAAGTCCTCCAGGTCACCCTTTAGGCACTGGCTGAATATTCCTGGAGAATCGCGGTAGCCCTGTGGAATTCGGGTCCAGACGAAACTGCGGTGGTCCCAGGTGAACCTGAACAAGAACTGCTAGTCTGGGTGCAAAGGGATGCTAAAAAAAAGCGTTCTTTAAATCAATTACGGTGAACCACTGGGCGTCCCATGGTATTTGGCTCACAGTGGTGGCTGGGTCTGGCACTACTGTGTGGAGAGGGACTACATACTTGTTCACAGCGCGCAAGTCCTGGCAAAATCTCCACTTGACTGGGTCTCCTGGTTTCTTGGGGGGCTTCTTTATGGGCAGGATTGGGGTGTTGCAGGGCATGCGCTGCGGACGTATGATCCCTTCTTGTATGAATCCTTCTATGATGGGCCATATGCCTTCCCTCGCTTCTAAAGACAAGGGATACTGCTGGATGCAAGGCGGGGGAAGCGATGGCTTTACCTGTAATCGGACAGGGTGCACTGATTTCAACAGTCCCACGTCAGTGTCTTTGGTCCCCCACAATGACGGGCAGATCGCTCAAGTCCTCGGGCAAAGTTAGATCTCCTAAGGGGGCCGTTGATTCCCTTATCCCAAATACACTGAGGAGCAATCCCACCACCCGCCAGGAGTGCAGGTTAAAGTAGCCACAAGTTGACAAAGCATATCACGTCCCATCAGGGAGATGGGACAGGCACTGGAAAACAGAAACACATGATCAAACATTTTCCCTTTACACTTGACCCACAATAGCTTGGTTACATACAGTGCTTGTGGAACCCCACCCATCTCCATTGCTAGCTTGGAATCCTTTGTGAGCCAAGCGCGTGGTGCCTTATTCAAGAGGGAATAGGTCGCCCCGGTGTCTACGAGAAAGGAGAACTCAACGCCCTTGACCCACATTGTCAGGAGCGGCTCGGTCGTCGGAGAAGACAGGGAAAGAAAGGTGCCGGCCAGAGACAACAAGGCAAGCATTCCCCAATCCCCTCCAGCGCCGGGCGGCTGTTCGTTAGATAGTCATTGTTGAGGGGGACGGCATGGTGTTGCTCCCAGCTGGTTCCATGCGGCCGGTGTCTGTTGCCGCGGTTGTTGTTGCTGAGTTGGCGCGCTTGGTGGTGGCGGGGGAGGCAGTGCACTGGTGTCTGAAAAACTAAAAGAATTATCATACCCATCTTGGGTAAAGTCTCCTGCTGCCAGTGGGCAGTCCCATTTGTAATGCGCCAGGTCTCTGCATCGGAAGCACCCCCTTCCCCGGTCTCCTCCTCCCCATGTCTGCCTTGTCTGTGCTCTGCCTTGTCCCTGCTGGTTCCGACCCCTTCCTCCTCTGGGAAAACAAATCCCTAGACCACCGCGTATTGCCGTGGCCAGCAGTTGATACTGTTCTTTCTTTTCCTTTTTCTTCCCCTTCTCCTTCTCGTTTTCCCAAACCACATCCACCACCTCCAGAATTGCAGTGATCGGCTCCACTCCCCACCCTGGTCTGAAATGTTGGAAATAGTCTCTAATATAGGGCAGCGCCTGGTGTACGAAAGACGCGACCAGGGACGGCTGATCCTCTGGCTTTTCTGGATTCAAATTGGTATGGCTTCTGGCCCCCTCCAACAATCTTGTCCAAAATTTGCACGGGGGATCAGTGGTTTCTTGTTTAATAGCCATAAATTTGGTCTGATTAGGGGGTTTCTGAGACATTTGCTTCAGGTGGGAAAGGAGCCGCTCCCTGTCATCCCTAAGCTGGGTCCTTCTCTCTGCTGTCCAGTCATTACCTGTCCAAGTTGCGGCTTCGTCGGTGCGTCTGTCCCATGACCTCCGATTGGTCAGGTCCTCAACTGCCCAAGCCGTTTTGAGAGCCCAAAGTCTGCTGCGCTCCTCACCTGTTAGTACTCGGTCCAGGAGGTAGTTGACGTCGCTGTAAGTGGGGTTGTGGCTCACGAACAGCCTGTGCAAGAGGCTCTGGATTTTCCTGGGCTTTTCTTCAAACGTACCTTCCAGTAGGCTCCATTCCTTGAGATCCCATTCCAGCCATGCCTTGTGTTCCACCAGGGCAACATGGTGCAGTAGCCCATGGGCGTCTAGGTAAGGCTGGTCATGGACTACCAGGGGGAGCATCACACTTGCCCCATCTGCTCCTCCGGGCGTACTGAACGTGGACCCGTGGATCCGGGTCGTCCATCTGTCCCTGCGGGGATCCGCCACCCTGAGGAGATGGCGGTGGGGCAGACAGAATAACGGATCGGCAAATTACCTGCCGTCTAGGTGGGTCGTCGGCAAAATAGCCGGGGGGGTTGTTTCCAGAGACAGACCTTCCAATCATTACCTTTATGCCAGTCCATTTCTGCGCTCCTGCTTGCCACAGGAGCCAGAAATCAGAGTGACTGGGGTGGTCCGTATCTATCTGTTTTCTTACCCTGGATAAGCAAACAGCATCAAAGGATCTATCCTGAGGCCACTGATGTTCGGGGGCCCCGACCGCAGTCATCCATGTCCATTCCTTGACGCACAACTTTACCATGGCTTTCTTTTTCATACCTGTCTTGATTGGCAAACATCCTTCGTCCCAGAACCTGCACATAAGACTCAAAGGGGTTACAGCATCAGCATTGTCACACATTTTACTGTGCGTATGACCCATGATATCTGGTGGGATAAGTAATTCTCAGCTATGCCTTACCCTGTAAGATCGGCGGTTGACTCTGACACGGATGGGAGAGAAATCTCTCCTGGCGCCTGACCGTGTGTATACAGAGTTTCCCACAGAGCCCAGGGAGCGCACTTGATCCCGGATGAGCCCCCAATTTGTTGAGAAATTTGAAGTGGCGAAGAATGCCCACTGCTCACCTCAAAGCACCTGGGCAGGAGTGCGAGCTGAGATAGAATCTTAATTATTCATTGACTAAGAGCCACCCAGATATCAAGTAAGACACAGACAACTTCTTGATCAAAAAGGGCTTTCACACTCACACGGGCACAACAGCCTGGCAAGGATGAGAGCAGCTCTTTATTGTTCAGCATGACAATATATAGTATTCTGAAACGTACTATCAATAAACAAAATGTAACTAAAACAAGAGAAAAGTAACAGGCCTAAGCTACATATCACTTGCTACATATCAAAGTCAGGAAGTTTCTCTTTGAAAATCAGAACCCATGTCCATCTCATCCTGAGATAAGGAATGGTATGTTGGGGTGAAGTAACACTTTGGGGCACCATAAACGAAAGACACATATACAAAGCGATACATATGGCCCTGAGAACTATCTTCAAGGAATATTCTATTACACACTTCTAAGGGGATATTGACACATTGGGGGAGACTGTAATCATTTATTACAAAGGAAAACAGCATGGTAAGAAAGGAGTTTGAGAATACACAGAGTACAGGAAAATAAAACAGTCAAGGACAGCTGAATGATTATCTCGTCCGGAACATTGTTGCAGCCTGGCAGGCACCATCTCACGTACGTTCCCACAGTGAAGAAACGAAACTTGCCAGTTGGGCCCGTGATGCTTTGCAACTTTGGTTCTATTGTATAATTGTGATATTAGATACAGACTTAACTGAGGCCTTACCCTGATTTATCCCAACACCCCTCACAGAGCTACAATTTATTTATTTAATTTATACACCACCCTTCCTTTCAGTAGGAGCCCTGGGTGGCAAACAAAAGCATTAAAAACACTTTAAACCATCATAAAAACAGACTTCAAAATAAATTAAAACAAAAACATTCTTAAAAACATATTAAAACAAAGCATCTTTAAAAACATCTTATTAAAAGCTTTAAAAACATCTTAAAAAGCAATTCCAACAAAGAAGCAGACTGGGATAAGGTCTCTACTTAAAAGGCTTGCAGTAGGCCCCAAAAAGGTAACAGAGATGGTGCCTGTCTAATATTTAAGGGAAGGGGATTCCTGATAAGATGGTATCTGCAGGAGGCCCTCACCTGCAGAGAGTATTGATCTGCTGGGTATATAAGGGGTAAGACTGGTCCCAAGCTGCATAGTGCTTTGTACACCAAAACTAGAACCTTGAACTTAGCCCGGTTGCTAATAGGTAGCCAGTGCAATTCTTTCAGCAGAGGGGTGACATGTTGGCGATACCCTGCTCCAGTGAGCAGTCTTAAAGCCGCATTTTGCACCAGCGCCAGCTTCAGGACCAACCTCAAGGGCAGCCCCACATAGAGCACATTACAGTAATCCAGCCTGGAGATTACCAGTGCGTGGACAGCAGTAGTTAGGTTATCCCAGTCTAGAAATGGCCACAGCTGTCTAGCTGAAGCTGGTAAAAGGCACTCCTAGCCACTGAAGTCACCTGGGCCTCTAGCGACAAAAATGAATCCAGGAGCACCCCCAGACTATGGACCTGCTCTTTCAGAGGGTGTATGACCCCATCCAAAGCAGGCAACTGACCGATTGTGCGAACTCAGGAGCCACTAACCCACAGCGTGTCCATCTTGCTAGGATTCAGACTCAGTTTATTGGCCCTCAGCCAGACCATCACCAGTCCAGGTGAAATAGAGCTGGGTATCGCCAGCATACTGCTGACACCTTGCCCCAAATCTGATTACCATTCCCAAGGGCTTCATATAGATGTTAAGCAGCATGGGAAAGAAGATGGCACCCTGCGGCACCCCACAGCACAACTGCCAGAAGGCCAAAAGACAATCACCCAGTGCTATTCTCTTAAAACAGCCGTGAAGATAGGATTGGAACCACTGTAAAACAGTGCCTCCAATACCCATCTCACCAAGTTGGCCCAGAAGGATACCTTGGTCAATGGTATCAGAAGCCGCCAAGAGATCATGTAAAAATAACAGGGTCACACTCCCCCTGTCCTTCTCCCACTAAAGGTCATCCATCAGGGAAACCAAGGCCAATTCAGTCCCATAACCAGGGCTGAACCCAGACTGGAATGTATCAAGAATGAGTCAATTCCCAGCATCCTGAACCAGCTACAGTTCCCAGGATTTTTTCGGGGGAAATAAAGTGCTTTAGATGTGCCTTAAATATATGGTGTATACACAGCCATCAAATTACACAAAATCAATGTGCATTATTAACAGCCACCTAGAAAGCAAGAATGCTAGGCCCTTGTCTAATTTCAATGTCATAACCAAAGAGAGAAACGGCTCTCTGTTTGGGAGAGGGACATCAGTTTTTACCCACAATCAAATATGGTCTAAATATCCTTCATCCTTGATGAGTTGAACTGGCTTTTGGTTTCTTGTTACCTTTACTGAAATATTTCATACAGCACTCTCATTTCCCATTCTTTCATCTAAGTCACAGGTGGGGAACCTGTGGTCCTCCAGGTGATGTTAGGACTCCAACTCCCATCAGCCCCAGCCACCATAGCCAATGGTCAGGGATGATGTGAGTTGGAGTACAAAAACTTCCAGATGGACACAGGTTCCCTGTCATGCAACTGATTGGCCACTTTTCTTGACTGGCCATTCCATTATTACATCTTCAGGTAGCCCTTCTAGCATTTTACTCTCCAATGTATTAACTCTTGGAATGTCTCTGTTAGGTAATAATTGTTTTTGCTTTGTAGATGAGGGATTGAGGATGATAGGAGAATCATGAAGGCCACACAAAGGGTCTTTGTGTAGAGGTGATACTTTAGCTCTGGTCTTTCTCTTTCTAAAATCCAACTTCTTACCCATTGGACCAGGGATGCGGCCCTGTGGCCCTCCAGATGTCATTAGACTACAGTTCCCATCATCCCTGACCATTGCCTGTGCTGGCTGGGGTTGATGGGCACTGGAGCCCAACAACATATGGAAAACCACAGGTTCCCCTCTCATACAGGGGACCCAGGTATCAGCAACTTGGACAGCTCCTTGAAAGTTCGGTCTAAAATGCGGAGTAGATCCCACTGACATGGGAGCCACCAGCTGCCCCTGCTCCTACTTAATCCAAAGCTGCCACAAACTTTAGCTTCTTTTTCCATACATTTGAGAAGATTTCACTAAAATATTTCTTGTTTTCTCAAGTTTACATCTCCCCAGCTTTCACGGTTACTATGAGGCAGACTGCCTGAGAGATGAAAATAAATCTGTGTCATTTTTCCCCTCTTCTCTCCCTCCCCCCCATCCCTTTATGTGTGAAGTTCATTTCCGCTTATTTCCCCCACGCATACACACATATGCACGATTATGCAGGCTTAGTAAAATGCTTACACTCTTCTCCTTCTGATGCTTTCTCTGTGAAGGAATGCATATGCACTGAAGTCGCTGTTCTTGAAATACCATATGCTTGGGTCTGCCAGCTTAAAATACCCCAGTAAAGTGATGCTTTAATTCAACCAATAAACTTCCCCTCTACCACTACCAATCTGTCAGGGTTAATCAATCTCCCTTTAAAATACCTGTCAGCAAAGAAAGTGGTCCCTTTGGTTTCGGTCAACTGGAAGAACCAGTGGAAGATGATGAAAGAGGCAACGGAAGATTAAAGACTCTCTAGCTACCTGCACAACTTTTCATTCCTCCTCCCAATTTCTTGTTTGTTACATTTCTGCCCCAGCGTTAAGCAGTTCGAGGTAGATTATACAGTTTGCTCCTCCTGTTTTATCCTCGCAGGTTAGGCTGAGAGTGAGTGTAAGTGGCTGAAGGTCACTCTAGCTCCATGTGTTGAGATGGCTCTCCACAGCAGAAGGTAGGCTCAGCACGGTAGGGCAACAGTAGGAGTCAAAGGAACAACGTGATTTTGGAGGCAGGGCTAAACAGATAGCCCTGCATTCCCTCTCACCATATTTGCCCTCTACTCTGATGTCTCCCAAAGGGTTGCCCATCTTCAGGGGATCCCAGGGAAAGGAGGTAAGTCCAGAGCAGAGACCCAAGAGCGGTGGTGGCCGGTGACCATTGAGATTGGTTAGGTGGAGCCAAAGCCAATGATGAGCAGAGCCAACCTGTTCTAGTTTTGTCCCCATCCTCATCCCTGCTGAGTTCTACTGAGGCTGCGTACACACCATGCATTGAAAGCCCATGACTTTCCACAGAGCAGGTGTGGGGAACCTTTGGCCCACCAGATGTTGTTGAACTGCAACTCCTGTCATCTCTGGCCATTGGCCAAGTTTCCTGGGGTGGATGGGCATTGTAGCTCAGCAATATCTGGAGGGCCACAATTTCCTCCACTAGCCTCCAAAGAATGCTGGGAGCTGGTGTTTATTAAGGATGCTGGGATTGGCAGCTCTGTGAAGGTTAAACTACAGTTCTCAGGATTCTTTGGGGGAAGCCATGTGCTTGATTTGTATGGTGCACACATGGATTGAGACTAAGGAGGCAGTGGCACCTCTTGGACTGGTTGTAAGTAGGCAGGCAGGCAGGCAGAATAATCCTTTTATATCCTGCCTTTCCCCAGAACTGGGGCTCAAGGCAGCTTACCAACATTAAAACAAATACAGTTAAAAACATATATAAAACATGCAGGTTAAAATTCAAATGTAATTAACTATAAAAATGAAACCATTTAAAACATAGCGATTAAATCCTCCATACACAAAATGCAAATCAGTAAAAACAGCACCCTGTTAAATTGCCCTTGTTGCCCTCGTTCTACTTCATGAAGCAGTGAGTTAACTATAGTTAACCTATGGAATTCACTTCCACAGGAGGCAGTGATGGCTTTAAAAGAGAATTAGACAAACTGATGGAGGATAAGGCTATCAGTGGCTACTAGCCATGATGGATATGTTCTCCCTCCAAGGCTGCAGGCTGTTGGAATGAGACAACACCGCTTGTCGTTAGTTACCTGCACCAGTGGGGGGTGCTAGACAGAAAGAGTAATGTTTGTGTTCCCCTCACTGACCATCTTGTAACCTTGTTTGTTTGAACATCTCTTTCTGCTTCTTCCCAGGCCACACACTCTCCTTTGTTCTCCCTCCATGTTGTGAGGGTGTGCCTCTCTGAGCTGCCACTCAGAGAGATGGATATGAATCTTAGTAATGAATGCGCCTTAACTTTTATTTATCATCTTTACCTGTGGCCTTAACAGACTGATATGTTGCAACTACTGTGTAACTCTGCAGACTTCCAATAGAGGGAGTATGCTTCTGAATATCAGGGCCCATCCATACCTAAACGCAAAATCCATGTTTTCCATAATCGATTGGTGGCCTTGAGATCCATACATGTCCTGTTTGTGGTCGGATTATTGTGAAAACCCGATTATCAAGCATCCATCCATGTGGGCTTTTTTTGGTCTAAATTGCTTTAGCATTGGCCACTCCCCTAAGTCCACCCGTTTCCATAAAGGTTGTTTGCCTTTCGCATGCTTTTTCGAAGGAGTGCAGAAACGTATATCTTTTTTTTATAATCCCCATGCATGCACAGGTTTGTGGATGTGCTATTGCGTGGGAAGGAGACAGGGGGCTTGGCATATGATGGAGGAACACCCGTAGACCCCCTATTGCAGGAAAGTCCGCTGAATTGTGTCCGAGCACAAGGAGGTTAATGCGATTGATTATCCATACAGGAAAGCATGTCGGTTTTTTGGTGGTATTTTTAATGCAGATTTGTGAATGCGAAAATCCGTAGTAGCTTGCAACGTCATATAGACGATGCTGAATGAATGAGGACACAAAGCAATATCATTGCAGATTACACAGTTGTATGGATGGGCCCTCAGTTGCTAGAAACTGCAGGAGGGCAGAGTGCTCTTGGTTTCAGGTCCTGTTTGTGGGCTTCCTATAGGCATCAGGCTGGCCACTGTGAGAACAGGATGCTGGACTAAGGAGCCCCTTGGCCTGATCCAGCACCAGCAGGCTCTCCTTATGTTCTTACTGCCCCAGTGGCATCCTTCTCTTGTCTGCATGATTGGCTCATTTGGTCAGTCTAAAATGCAAAGGCACATCAGGCTGTTCACTGCTGGGGATGCCAATTAGAAAGAGGTACAGCCAGAAGCAACCAATCAGTCTATTTGTATGCTGCCTTTTCAGAGGACTGTGCCCAAGGCAACTCACAGCAAATGAGAATGCAACAGTAAGCAATTCAGCAGTAAAGATAATAGTTCCTAGCAAATAAATAACCTCTGAACCAGCCTGGCCAACAGCTCATTACCATTTCAGGACATAGGGAGATGAAGCACAACATTGCCAAACAATTCAGGAAGTTCAAAAGTATCTCAATCATAGCAGCAGTTCAGCTCAGTGGTGGCTGGTAGCTCCATGCCAGTGGGGCTGTGGAATCTACTCCGGGTTTCAGCACCTTGGACAGCTACTTCAAAGTTCGGACTAAAACCCAGAGTGGATTCCACTGCCTTACTGACATGGAGCTGCCAGACGCCACTGGTTGAGCTCAACTGGTTCAGTTCATATGGTTTCAGATGAGCATTTTATGCATTTTCTATGGTTCATTGTTTTACATTTTCCTGGCTTTCAATTGCTTTTATTTGTTGCATTTTCTCTTAAGTCGCTTTGAGACTTCCTTTTCTAAAAAGCAACTGACCAATGTAATAAATAAGAATAATTTCTTGTCGCATACAATTCAGGACTCCGTTTTTGTGACTGCTCATCCCTGCAGGGGATAAAAGTTTTGCCACAGAACTTTCAATGTGACAGGGCGCATCAATTCATCCCGCGTACATCCTCTCTTCCATCTGGATCGGAGAGACTTGCCTCAGCCAGAGAAGCATTAACATTTTCCATTAATAGGAACTAGCTGTACCGCGACGGAGTCTGAATCCAGCTTTGGTTACTTATTAATGAAGCTGCAAAGTGCCTACACTTTAGACTTCACTTAGCTGAGGGGAGCCTTCGAGCACCAATTTGACTTCTATTAAATGACTAATGGCTATTGAGATATAATGTCCTCACGCAGCAGATATCACATTCTATTTAGTATTTAATGTTTAAATATTTAATTAATTAGACACTGCCAAATATTTAATTAAATACCATCAAAGCCATCCCCAACTTTTCCACTGTGCATAATGCAAAAAAAGGGGGGGAGGGGACGGGAAAAGGGGGGCAAATGTTCGCTCTTCCCCACCCCCACTCCTTCAGCATTAACAACAGCTTTATTTTTTTTTGCCAGGTGGGTGACTTGAATTGTGGCAGCATTCCCACTGAGATTACAGGAATACCCCACTATACGGACCTTCATTATACGGACCTTCACTTTACGGTCACTCGCGAGTACGGACACATTTACAGTAGCGCCATTCCCGTTTACGTCCGCTCGCTTCGCAAGAACGGACACTTAACGGCATGACGCCACCGCCTGATCAGTTTCCAACTACAAACTCGTGTATAGTACGTACTGTTTTCGCTGCCATCAGTGATTTACATCAGTTATGCCCGTATATGATGATTGCAGTGCATTACATGCATCGATAAGTGAAAAAAGGTAGTGCTTCACTTTAAGTACATTTTTGGTTTACGTACTCGCTCTGGACCCATTGCCTACGTTAATGCGGGGTATTCCTGTATATTCCTTACCACACCTAGTGTGAGCCAGTGTGGTGTAATGGCTACAGCAGCCTTTCTCAACCTTTGTGTTCCTAGATGTTGCTGGATGACAGTTCCCATAATTCCTGACCATTGGCCATGCTGGCTGGGCTGATGGGAGTTGTAGTCCACCAACATCTAGGGACTCAAAGGTTGAAAAAAGCTAGGTTATAGTTGGACTAGGACCTGGAAAACCAGGGTTTGAATCCCCACTCAGCCATGAAGCTCAGTGGGTAATCTTGGGCCAGTCACTGGCTCTCAGCCTAACCTACCCCACAGGCTTGTTGTGGGGACTAAATGAGGAGGAGGAGAACCATGTACGCCACTTTGAGGTCCTTGGAGAAAAGATGGGATATAAATGCAATCAAGAAAGAAAGGTTCTGTGGGAAAAGGCAACCCATTCAGTCCTATGCCATACAGTGCATGTTGTTGTTGTTGTTGTTGTTATTTATGTTCAGTTTATATCCTGCCATTCCTCTTGTAGGAGCCCAGGTTTGCAAGCACATCAACACTAAAGGACCATTTTAAAACACATCCTAAAAACAGTATAAAACATTCAGCTAGTGATTTCAGGGTTTCCTGAATGAACAGGAATGTTTTTACATTCCTCCTGAAAGTCAATGATGAGGGAGACAGCTGTGCCTTACCTGGGAGTGTATTCCACAAATGGGGAACCACTGCTGGAAAGGCCCTGTCACAGGTCAATGCCAACTTGGCAGCACCCTGTGGCAGCGGCATCAAGAAGGCCCCATCTGCTGACTGTAGGGCCCAAGATAGTTGATACTGGGGAAGGCACCCTGTTCTCTCATCAGCCCCAGCCAGCATGCTGGTGAAGGTTGACTCAGGCCAACTTAGAAACCCTATTTCTAGAAAGAAATCCACCCTAAACATGTGATCAAGGGATTAGAGAAATGAGAAACCCATGTTAAGAGTGTACTGAGAGGCGCCTGCCATTTTTAAAATTAGATTTTTTTTATCCCACCCTTCCTTCAAAGAACTCAGGATGGTGTACACCACCACTAATAATTTTCTTAGTGCTGTAACTATCTGACATTTTGAATTCACAGTTTTAGTTTTATTTATTAATTTTTGGATGTATGATGTTTTGATGCTTTTACATGCTGTACTCAAGGGTGTAGTTGTCCAGGGTCTCAGGGGATCTTAGACCCCTTACTTTTTGGGGACACAGGTCCCAGCAAGGTCCCTATGACTCCAGCATCCTCTGAACCAATCAGCATGAAAGAAAAGAGTGTGTTAGCTACTGAGAGGGGTCTTCTAACTCGATTCTTTGTTGTTTCTGCTGATTGGAGCCAATCAAAGTGAAAGGAGTTCCTATTAGTTCCTAATTAAAAAATCCAAGCTGTGGAGGGTGAGAATTCTGTAACTGCAGATGAAGAAACTGTAAATCCTTAAGATAGCATCCCATCTACATCATCAAGAAGTTTGGGAGCAACAGCAGAGAAATGAGTGGACACTGAATTCAATAATTCAAGCCATGTCTCTGACAGTGAAAAAGGACAGTCAAATGGTGACAGTGATAGAGAAGCAGAAAAATATTCAAGTCTGGCCAGATTATTTTATCATTTTAGAAGGTTGCATAATCTTAAAAAGGGCCGTGGCTGTGGCTATTATGAAGGGACCCTGAATTTCCGCATTTCCCCCGATCTTACTGGATGTATTAATGTTCTTGTTTATGTTTTGATTTGTTGTGTTATGACCTATGGTTACAACATTAAACTTACTTACATCACCGCTGCTTAATCTTCACAATAACCTTGTGAGGTAGGTTGGGCTGAGAGAAAGAGTGGCTGTCCTCAAAGGCACCCAATGAGCTTCACGGCTGAGCAGGGAATGACCCCAGTCCTCTGCAGTCTACCCTGGCATATCATGGGGGAGTGGGTAGAACCCATAGGAGTCTTTGCAGCCATCTGTTCCATTGCATTCGGTCCCAGAACTGGTTTGTGTTGCCCGATTATCACTTACTGGATGCAATATTAAGGCTCCAATCCAGCAATACACACATGGATCAGCTGAGGCTGCATGTATGTATGTAGCCCATTTTTAAAAAGCTAATTCATCCAATCAGCAACTTGGCAGGGAAAGAGGATGTCTGCATCCAACCTCTTGTTTTGTCTTCCAAATAGCGGATGGATTGGTGGTATTTCAGCATTTTAAAAGGAGGTTAAATGCATGCAGCCCCAACAGTCATAGCAGATACATGTAGTTCCCACGTACACAGGCAATTTCCCATCCAAGTAGCCGTGCCGAAAGTTGCTTCTGTGAGCTTATAAACCTCTCGCTGGATTGGAGCATAAGTAATAACTTGCACATGTGAATGGGCATCACATTTTTTTTGACATTTTTATTGTTATGTTGTTAATTCCAGAAACACAAATATAATATAAACACAAAGAAACAAAACATCCTAGAATCAAAATCAGATTTATTCAAAACACCGAGGATCCATATTCAACACTTGGGGATAAATCATTTACTCGACAGTGATCCACAAATTTACTCCATTTTAACATAAAAAGGACTTGACCAAAATTTTGCTCTCTATCTCTGACATAATATGATAATTCTGACATAATCCCATATTTTACTATACCATTCTGTCAACTTCCGCCCAATTTCAAACTTACCATTCTTGGGCAAGGTCATTGAGAGAGTGGTGGCAAATCAGTTGCAGACACACTTGGATGAAACGGATTATCTAGATCCATACCAATCGGGTTTCAGGACTGGACATGGAACTGAAACAGCCTTGGTCGCTCTGGTAGATGATATGAGGAGGGCACTGGATAGGGGAGAATTCACCTTCCTTGTCCTCCTGGATCTCTCAGCGGCTTTTGATACCGTCGACCACGGTATCCTTTTAGATCGCCTGGAGAGTTTGGGATTGGGAGGCACGGTTTTACGGTGGTTCCAGTCCTTTCTCTCTGATAGGCACCAACAGGTAGCATTGGGTGATGAGGTTTCAGACCCTTGGCCTCTCAATTGTGGTGTGCCACAGGGTTCTATCCTCTCTCCCATGCTATTTAACATCTATGTAAAGCCGCTGGGAGAGATCATCAGGAGATTTGGGCTGCAGTGTCACCAATATGCGGATGACACTCAGCTCTATCTCTCATTTAAATCTTCACCAGAGAGGGCTGTGGAGACCATGTCCAAGTGCCTGGAATCCGTGAGTGGATGGATGGGCAGGAACAGGTTGAAGTTGAACCCTGATAAGACCGAGGTACTACTTGTGGGAGACAAGGGAGGGTTAGGAGATGTTGACCTGGTGTTTGGTGGGGTGAAGTTGCCCCTACAGGACCAGGTCCGCAGCCTCGGGGTTGTTCTTGATTCCAAGCTGTCCATGGAGGCTCAGATTTCGGCTGTGAGCCGGGCAGCTTGGTATCAATTACACCTTATACGTAGGCTGCAACCCTACCTCCCTGTTCAACAGCTCCCGCTCGTAGTGCATGCCCTGGTCACCTCTCGATTGGACTACTGTAATACGCTCTACGTGGGGTTACCCTTGAAAACGACCCGGAAATTACAGCTTATACAGAATGCGGCGGCGCGCTTACTTACCAACAGCCGCCGACGGGATCACATCACGCCAGTGTTGTTTGACCTACACTGGCTGCCGGTTGTTTTCCGGGCCCGATTCAAGGTGTTGGTTTTAACCTTTAAAACCCTGTACAGTTTCGGCCCAGCTTACCTGAAAGAGCGCCTCCACCGCCACCAATTATGCCGCCCAACTAGATCAGCCACTCAAGGCCTTCTCTCAATCCCTCCAACCAAAACAGTTAGGTTGGTGGGTACTAGGGAGAAGGCCTTTTCTGTGGTGGCCCCCACTCTCTGGAACTCCCTCCCATATGATCTTCGACATGCCCCTTCCCTAGATGTATTCCGCAAGGCCCTGAACACGTGGCTATTCCAGCAAGCCTTTGAGGTCATTGGGTAAATCACCATGATTCTGTCATTTATCGTATGTTGTTATTATAATTGCTTTTATATGTATTGATGACTGTCCAGTATTTTATCTATTGTTATTAATGTGATTACATCTGTTATTATTGTATTTTATCTCTTTTAATGTACGTCGCCTAGAGTGACTAATTGCCAGATAGGCGACAAACAAATTAAATATTATTATTATTATTATTATTATTATTGGAGTCATGGCCAATCTCCAATTCCTGGCATCACAGATACTATCATATTCATTGTACACCCCAACACACACACCCTTTGGAGTCAGTTCATACATTCCCAGCTAGCCATCGAAGGTCGATCAGATGAGAAAACGAGTCACACGTATGAATGCGTGCAAACCCATGTCTGGCAATGTCCCAGGAAACCCATCTCTTCCACTCCCGAGAATTGCCCCAAGGCCCCTAAACGTTGCAAACCAAACCATGCAAACATTATAAATAAATGCCTAATTGGTTCATAATGGCTTGGGAACCAAGTACCTAATAGTGGTGACTGGTGCTCACTGAGACTGGCAGGGCGGAAGGCAGGAGGCCAATAGGAGGTGGGGCCAAAACCCATAATAGGCAGAGCCAACTGATGCTAGTTTTGCCTCCAGCCTCCTCTCTGCTGAGTTTTATAAGGGCAACGCTGAGACTAAGGAGGAGGGACAGGCAGGGCCACCCCCTGGACTGAATGTAAGTGAGAAGGCAGACTGACACTGGTGGGGCAGCCCCCTATTTGCCCTGGTAGGGCAGCACCTCATTGGCCCTCATGGATCACTGCTCGGTGGTGGCTGGTATGCACTGGGGCTGTTGGGGCAGAAGGCAAAGAGGCCAACAGCAGGTGGAGCCAGAGCCAATGGTAGGTGGGGCCAACTAATTCTAGTTGTCTGATTGCCCCCATCCTTGTCCCTGCTCAGTTCTACAAGGGCAGCACTGAGGCTATGGAGGAGGATGTTGACAGCCAGGGACAAACCTTGGGCTACTTGTTAGTAGTCCAAAACACCTGGAGGGTGCCAGTTTGGCAAAAGCTAGCCTAAGTGTAGTGGAGGCTGATCCATGAGGGCACATGAGGCACCGCCCCACCAACCTCACTCTGCTCTCAGCCAGCCCCGACCTGCCGCCTGCCTTCTTATTTGCAACCAGTCTAGCCTGCTGGCTCCCTCCTCCTCCTTAATCGCAGTGTTGCCTTTGCAGACCTCTGCAGGGAGGAGGATGGCAGCCAGACTAGAATGAGTTGGCTCCACCAGTCATTTATCTCTGGCTCTACCTACTGTTGGCCTCCCTGCTTCCCACCCCACCAGTCCCAATGGGCACCAACCACCACCGAGTAAGTGACCATGAGCATAGGACTTGGGCTGGTTCTTCTGGAGCAATTCAGTCAGAGCGTCCCCAGTGGCTCCAAAAAGGGCTGGGCAAATTTACTTTCTGAAGCCCTGGGGATCTGTTGCCCCTCCGAGTTAACAACGCTGAGCTCGATGGAGCAGTACTGAGTCTGACGCAATGCAAGGCAGCTTCCCATGTTCCTTGGAATGCAAGACGACGATCTTATCTCTGTGACTGGCAAACCAGGATGAATGCTTTTGTCGGAAAACCAAGCTCCAAATGAACATGTCGACCAGCCTGAGGCGCTGCACTCTGCATGAAGACAAAGATGAGCTGCCAGCATATTGACTTTTCATTACTTAAAAGTAAATGAGTGCTACTTAGCGTGGCATACCTGCCAAGAGTTTACACTAGTTTTTACTTAAATATTTACTCTGCTATTTGATGTTTTTAAAAATGAATCTGCTGAAGGAGGAGGAAGAGGAGGAGGGGAGTGGAAAGAGGAGTGGGAGCTGAATGTTGCCTGTGGTGGAGAACTAAGAACGTAAGAAGGATCTTGCTGCTGTATTGGGACAGAGGCCCATCGAGTCCAGCATCCTGGACTCACAGTGGCCAAGCATATGCCCCAATGGGAAGTCTGCAAGCAGGACCTGAGCGCAAGAGCACTCTCCCCTCCTGCGGTTTCCAGCAACAGGCATTCAGAAGCACACTGCCTCCAACCGTGGAGGAAGTGCCTAGCCATCATACATTTCTCTGTTACGCATTTATGAGGTTTATATCCCTCCCTTCCTCCCAAAGGAGCGCAGGGCAGCAAACAACCAATGATAATGAAAACGTCTTTAAAACTACTTATGAACAATTCCAATGTAGGTGCACACTGGGATAAAGGTGTCTACTTTAAAAGCTTGTTGAAAGCAATCTATAGCATTTATTTATTCATTTATTTATTAGTAGAGTAGTAATACTATACACACACACACACATTTGTTGTTATGTGCCTTCAAGTCGATTATGACTTATGGCGACCTGATAAATCAGTGACTTCCAAGAACATCTGTCATGAGAATATATATGTGTGTGTGTGTGTGTATACACACACACATACACACACATATACACACAGAAAGAAAGACTGGCTACTTACGATCTATTCTCTATATCTATTCTAATCTCACACACACACACACACACACACACACACACACAGTCTCTTAAGTAGCCAGTCATTCTTTCTGTTGCTTTCAAAATGATTTTATGTTGCTGTACACCACCCTGATGTATTGCGAAAGGGGGGGGGTATTTATAAATACTTCTATAAATAAATAAGGCATTCATTCTAAGTATTCAAAGCACTTCCTGGTTTTCACATTCTAGCGTGGGGACGCAGCATCGTAGAAGTTAAAAACCGTGCTTAGTGAAGTCCTTTTTCATTCTGTGTTCCAGAGAATCCAGAGGTTTGTTGGAAACTCATCAAAGATGTTGGGAAAAGCAGAATCTGTGTGCAGCTGCCCCGTGTGGTGAACCGCTAAACTGCAGGTGACAACTTCTCAGGGAAGTACCTGACTGACTCTGCCTGCCGAGGCTGATCATTGGATCCTCCTGAACAGGAAGGATGATCAGGCAGCTTCCTGTTGCTGTTGACCATTGTGGTCTTCCTACGCTCTGATTATTCTGACTCCTTGATTGCTCCATGATCCTGCCTCCAATTGGAACTTACTATTTGATCCTGATTGCTGGCTCATCTCAGATTGCTGTCCCCAGCCCAATCCAGCCCAGATCAAAGGTTTCATTATTGCTGAGAAAGTCCAATGCAGTCACATTTGATTTCAAAAGAGGGAACGTCTTAAAAATAAGGGGACTGGTAAACAGGAAGTTGAAAGGCAAAGCCAAGAGGGTCAGATCTCTTCAGAATGCTATTATTACTCAAAACTACAGTAATAGACACTCAGCTAGAATGTATGCCATATATATCCGGAAGGGTACCGGCAAAGCTAAGAGGATGCCAGTGTGGTTGATGAGCAGAGTCAAGGAAGCTGTCAGAGGCAATATTAGAACTCGGGGCCATCCAATGAAGCTGAATGTTGGAAACAATGCATAATTAAGCGATGGAATTCACAACCACATGAGGCAGTAATGGCCACCAACTTGAATGGCTTTGAAAGGGGCTTTGACAAATTATTGGGGGAGAAAGCCACCAGTGGCCCAGTAGCAGAGGTGACATGTATCTGAATACCAGTGGTGGGGAGCACAAGTGGGAAGAGTGCTGTAGTCCTCGTGTCCTGCTTGTAGGCTTCCCAGAAGCATCTGGTTGGTCACTGGGAGAACAGGAAGCTGGACTAGATGGGCCTTTGGTCAAGCAGGGCTGTTCTTCCTTTGTGGGTGTGGAGATCAGTAATAACGGACAACCTTCCCTGAAAACTGCTTTACCACCAGTGCTGGCTTCAGCTTTTGGGGCTCTTTGGGCAAGATGCCCTCAGTGATGACTTGTCCTTTAAAATGTCATCTGTTGCTGCTGCCAAATGATAGATAAGGGCAGCCAAATTTGAATATCAGCAAATGGATATTTGGGGCTCTGAACTCAACCCACAGAAAGTCAAAGGGATTCAAGTCTCTCCTGTACTTAGATCCTAGATTCAGTGGGACATCACTTTGAAAGCTGGCAAATGAATTTCCGATACTGACATTGAACATGATTTCATTGCAGAGGATTGTTTCATTAGGCTTTTTAGAATCCAGAGACAAAATGTATTTGTCACATGTCATGTTCTCTTCACTGTAAATGTGGTATGCTTTTAACAGCTTGAGAAAGCTCCTTTCCTTTTTAAAAGGCATCAGGTACCTTATTGATTGCTCAAGCAGGATATTTCAAAGATTCTACTGCCATCTTGTGGACAAGCATATACCTATTTTAGTATGGGCCATGTGTTTAGAGTATGAGGGTCAAAACATACTACTTGTCCTTGTGATGAGTCTACTTGTTTTTAATTTGAGCTCAAAATATGACAGAATGGTTTTAAGAAAAGCACAGTATATGATTTTGCATGTTATCTAAACACTTGCTGAACTGTACAGAGCAGGAGCATGCAAAAACATAGTCTATGCTTAATAATGAGCGGTGTGGCTAGTAGGGTCTCCCTACCCATCCAGCTTTATCTCCAGATGCTGAAGTTGGTAAAAGGCACTCAATGCCACTTTTAAGCAAAGCTTTTAAACAGAGGCAGAGAATGCCCAGCTATGAGGGATGGGATCTGTTGGACGGTGCCGGTTTGAAAGCATTTCGTCCTAACAGGTCGGTATCGATTTGAGTTCATTCTTTGTCCACTGTCCACTGCATTTACCAATCCATTTTCCCCTCGCAAAATCTCTCTTTTGAAAGGAAATATTGATAAAACTATCCTTCTTAATATCCATATTTTAGAGACTGACTTTTTTAAAAAAAATCTGGTTTTGAAATAGCCACAGAAAATTACTACATAAAAATCCAATTTGCAATGATAGAGAATAAGCTAATTAATGGAAAATTTAGTACCAAATCTGGATTGGGTGGAATCCTGGCACCTCCCTACTAGCTGCTTGTGAGAATCCCTGTCTTTGTAGGAATTCCTAGCCTGGATGCAGGCGCTCTGCCTAGGGAGTTGAGAGTCTTCTTTTCACTTGATGCGCAGCTTCTCCCTGGGAGACAGTGCTGGACCCACCTCTGCCTCTGGATCCTCCCACTTTGCCACAGTAGACCACACCCCTGAGCCCTCCTCATCCTGTGGTGGAGACACAACCTCCACAGTCTCTAACAGTCCCTCCTCCTCTATGGGTATAAGGGAGAGGCAGCCTCTGGGACTCCCACCTTATCAGTGAATCTTAGCACATCTAGAGGCAGAGGGGAGGGTTTGCCGAAAGGGCTCTGCTCTGCTGTATCATCTCCCCCCCCCTCTTCTGAGTCCTCTTTCCTCAAGTGCTTCCCACTCGTGGTCAGAATCAGAGAACTTGGAGGGGATTGCGATACTAACAAATACATTTTAAAAGCTTCTATATGCAGCTCCCCAGCGGGGCTGTAGGTCTGCAGCAGACCGTGCAAGACGGTGACGAAGAGGAAGTGGGGTGCACAAGCCCAAGGCACAGCTGTCATTGGCCAAACCTTGGTTTGGCTGTAATGTCTAGATTCTACCAGAAAAGCTTCACCTCACTTCAACCATCATAACCATCACTTTACTTAGTCCTCATTCAGGGCAGTCCCAGACAGTTTTTTCTGAATGGTTTTTCAACACAATACATTTAGGACTGAGACATGGCAAACCTTTGTTTGTTTGTTTAAAACATTTATATACTGCTTAATCATTTGCATTTCTAAGTGGTGTACATAAAAACAAGCCATACCTAAAATAAACAACAAAACAAGAAAATCACCATAAAACCAAACACAACCTTAAAATGCGAGTTGGAACAAGAAAGTTTTAGTCATACACCTGGTGTTTGTTGGCTTATTGCCTATTCCTTGGCCCAGATTTCATCAAGTACTATAAATGCTTGCCATTTTGCTAAATTTTGAATTTCAGAAAAATTATCTCTTTCCAAAGGGCACACGAGTGCATGAATAAACCTTTTGTGCTTGCCTTCAGCATAGCGTTTTTATGTAGTTTTTTAAAATAGTTTTATCTGTGCATTTTCAATAATAAATACAAACAATCTTGCTCAAAAGAACTCCTAGCTCTTCCCCTCCCCCCAGACATTCCATGTATATATACTTCATTCACAAAGAGGTAAGATATTTAACAAGTTATGTGTAAGTACTGTGGTCAATTGCCTGCTTTAGTTAATGTCATGTTCATTGTCACAGCAGGTTACTCCAGAAATAGTAAGGAGTTGATGGAGGTGTCCTAGACATGTTGCCTCTAATATGTTGAATAAAAGTGTACCACGTTTCCTCAAAGTCATCTTTGTTTGATTTGTCTTTGAGAGACTGTAATGTAGACTGTAAGCCTGCTGAACTGGGAATGACCCATATCTCTTCTAGCACATTGCTAGTACTTAATGTGAATAGCAGTGGCGGTAGAGATGGAGGAGGCCATGATTTTAAAACACACACACAATAAAATAGTTCTCCCGACATATGTATGGAATGATCCCAAGACATAGCCTAAAAGCAACCTTCCCGAACTTGGCATGTTCCAGATGCCATTGGACTGTAACTCCCATGACCCCTAACCATTGCCAATGTTGCCTGGGCCTGAAGGGAGTTGGAGTCCAAAGCTTTTGGAGGGCAAGAGGCTGGAGAAGGCTGGCCTATGGGCACATGATGCAGCCATCTTGCTGAAGCTCAGCAGGCTTCGGTCTGGTCAGATTTGGATGGGAGGCTGCCTGCAAACGTTATGTATCCCACCTTCAGCTTCATCGTCATGCAAAAGAGGCAGATATAAATGTCACAAATAACTCCTATGTGTTTGTGATGGCGCAGAAACAGGTGGTGGTAGCTGTCCCAGATTAATTAACCCTGAATAAAAGGGCATGAGCCTTGTGTAATGCCTTTGACTAGGGCTGTTAGTGGGCAGCCGTCAGGCTGGATCCAAACCCAAATAAATGTCTTCTGACTCCTAGTGAGCCTACTATATTAAAAAAAGAAAGTTGTCCACAATTTTTCTGTTATCAAGGAGGTGGGTGGGAGTCAATGCACCTATGTGTGCATTTCATTACCAACCTGAATGGCATGCAGAAGGGCCAAGTTTCAGTGTCTGGCACCTCCGGGTAGAATTGGGGCAAGACTCTTCTGTGAAAACCTGGAGAGCCACTCCTGGACAATGTCAACAACAGCAAGATAGGTGAACCACAGGCCATCTTCCTATCCCCCCCAACCTGCAATTTGAAGGAATGTTTTAGGAAATATATTCATTCTTGAGCTCCTGCGGTACATGTATGACTGTTGCCAAAATGCACTACCCCCAGTGAAGTCCTTGCTACTAGAAGATGCCGGTGTCATTGGTAGAGCCTGATCAACAGGGGACTGGATTGTTCCTTCCCTCAAACCAGTGTCTATGAGAATATAGAAATCAGCCATCCAGAGCACTAAAGTTCTCTCCATCACTTGAGCTCATCTTATTGAGGTAGCTCCAATTTCTTGGTGATATGAATGGCCATCGCTTGATCCTTCACTATTTCGGCAGTGATAACCAGCTTTTGAACTGCAATAAATGAGGCCAATCGACATTACTTTTGTCTCATTACTTCAAGAGCTTGAACATGAATTTCCTCTCATCCCTTTCCCCTTTGGTCTGGAATTAGCCATAGCATTCGGGATATGCTATTAAATCCCGGGTCTTCTCAACTGGAGATCAAACTGTTTGATCTCTGCTGGGTTCACTGAACTGATTGGCAAACAGGTTCAGCTTGCTTTGGTGTAGGAAAAATCTAGTTTACTTATAAAGGTTTGAGTGGGTTGACACAGATGTAACACAGAAGAGGACAAAGTGGCAACAACTGCATTAAGCTATTAATATCTCCCACTTAGCTCTGCAGTGTTATTGCTTTGGGAGAGGCAGCATTCTACAGGGTACTGAAGATATTTTACCCTGTCCTCACGTTACATGAGCCACAGTCCTGTAGGCTACATAATAGGGTGTTTAGAAAGTTTACAGCTGCATTTAGACATCAGGACAAACCATGGTTTAATCTTATGGGAATGAGCCAATCGTACCCCTGGGCTCGCATGGTCTCCTTTCTCCCTTCTTCCTTGGGTGTGACCCTGATCAGAAGCTTCTGGCATCAGTTAACTATATGTTAGCATTAAGGGTAGTATTCAATGGTATTCATACTCAGATCAGACCCACTGAAGTTCCTGAACATGACTAAGGCTACAATCCAATATGTGTCTATTCAGAATTAAGCTCCATTGGGTTCAATAGGACTTACACCCAGGTAAGTGTGTATTGGATTGCAGCCTAACTTATGTTTATAAATTTCATTGAGTCTGCTCTGAGTAGGATTCAATTGAATACCACTCTGTTGGACTATAACCTGGGAGACTAGGGTTCAAATCCCCACACAACCATGAAACTCACTGGGTGACCTTGGGCCAGTCACTGCCTCTCAGCCTCAGAGGAAGGCTTAGTAAACCACCTCTGAATACCTCTTACCATGAAAACCCTATTCTTAGGGTCGCCACAAGTTGGAATCGACTTGAAGGCAGTACACATACATTGCTGAAACAAAGCGAGATTCATAAACCCTGGTTTGAAGTTGGTGTGTTTCAAATAAACCACAGTCAATATCTTTTCTTTATTTTTTTTAAAAAATATAGCCCACCTCATATTCAGCAGAAACTCAAGGCAGCTAACAAACACAAATATCACAGCAATAATAATAAAAAATAACAATCCCCATTGAGATCAAATTATTAACATCAAAAACCTAAACCATGATAACAAATTCCAAAAACAGCCATCAAAAACTAAAACATCAAAAATAAACCAGCAGAAGGAAAAACAACCACCCAACAGCCTTTTAAAACATCCAGGTTTTTAACTGCCTGCCTAAAATAATATAACAATGAGGGCTGCCACTGCTCACTAGGCAACATGCTCTGCAGGGTGGACACAGAAAAAGTCTGGCCCTGATTATTGTCAGCTGTGTTTCATAGGGGTCAAAGGATCTGGAGTAGGCCTCGAAGATTATTGGAGCACATAGGGAGTAGCAATGGGGGAGAAATTTGATCCAGCTCGCATTTCAGGCCGAACCTATCAAATTCATGCTTTTTGAAGCAATATGAGAACTGAAACACAGCCTTCTTTTGAAATTTGCATGTGTCCGAATTGTGCGATGCAGTTCCCCAATCAAATAATGTTTACAAGAATGCATATGTTAGGGGAAAGTGTGCATAACAGGGAATATATTCATGAAAATGACATACTAAAATGCATTACATTAGGAAAAATTGCTTGCAAAAATATGCACATTTTTAAAGAACAAATCCTCCACATTTCTGCAACAATCTGAGAACTGAAATTAAGATTGGAAAAATGAGAAACTGAAGAGAACCGAATGGAACAGATTCTTCCATGCCTAGTAGGAAGAAACATATGGCAGGAGGATGTCATTAAAGGCACCCAGTTTCCAGTCCCTTTGATGGCAGTCCAGATCTGGAAGCACCATGTTAATAGAAGAGATGCAGCTATGTAGAGCAGGGGTGGGGATCTTGTGGTTCTTCAGATGTTGTTGAACTCCAGCTCCCATCATCCACAGCCAGAATGGCCAATGGACAGGGATGACAGGAGGTGCAGTCCAACAACATCTAGAGGACTCCAGGTTCCCCACCCCTGTGTTAGGTCAACTAATGGCAGAACCATTACATGCATTCACTAGATCAGCAGCAGTTGCAACCTTGTGGTCCTCCAGAAGTTGTTGGACTACAACTCCCATCAGTCCTAGCCAGCATGGCCAATGGGCAGGGATGGTGGGAGAGGTAGGCCAATAGCATCTGAAGTGCTATAGCTTCCCCATGCTTGGTGTAGAGTTTATTAAGTGTCTTTGTAAGTAGAGGGGGTAGTGTCAATTACACTACTGATTATTGGAGGAACAAAGGATATGATGTTATATGACCTGCCTTTTTACCAGAGGCATTTAAGAAGCATCAGATGATCATATCTTGTAAGGAAATGGCACTGGGGGTATTCAAGGCGATTTCTGTGGCTGCTATCTCTAAGGGTTGCTGAGCAGCACAAGAGGGGGTCTATATTTTTGGAAGAAAAATACAGTTTGGGTGACCATGTAAAATATTCTCCCAAGAACTGTGAATACATTTCCATCTGATGCCGGCTCCTCTGAACAAATCACCCTGAGGTGAATGTTTGGGTCAACATTAAATACAGCTGCTTGGGGAGTTTGTGAGTATGAAAACAGACTAATTTGGGGCATATGTCATTTTTATGGCCCTAATTTCCTGTATTACGTGCAGAAATGGTGCATAAATGGCACAAAAGACTTTCGTAAACTAAACCCTGAAGAATCTTTTTTCTTTTCTTTTTTTGAATTTGCAAAAGTGGGTCTTTCTTTATGAATGTAGCAAAAGGAAAAGTCTTGAATGTCTCCGTTTGACTAGACCCTTTTCCTCCAAGTTATTTGTGAACTATTGTCTAGCAAATCCCAGTCCTAAGCATTCTTAGGGGTTCTGTTGTTAACACCAGGTTTTTATCTGCTCTGCTTTTTAAGAAGCTGTCAGTCTGCTGCTAGTGATGGTTTGGTGCCTTCATTTATTCTAATGTTTCTAAACTGGGGAAAAGGCATAGGCTGTTTATCATCAGACTGAAATATTTCTCCATGTCTAACCCTGTTTTATTTATTAATAAGACAGCATGCCCAACCTTTACCATAAGGCCCCATGGCGGGTTACAACAATAAAATACACAATTCTGAGAACAGATAAAACTATCACAACAATAAAGCACATAAAACCATTCCATATGGAACAGGACAATATAAATGCAGCTGAAAAGGCGGGTCCCGCAAAACAAAACACTGTAACTATTCAAGACAGTAAAGAGGTACATCTTCAGCATACAGCGAATGCTATACATGAAGATGCTAGATGCAGCTCTGCAAGGAGGGAGTTCCACACTTTAGGGGTTGCCACAGAGAAAGTCCCCTCCAGGGCCGCCATTCCCCACACTTCTGATGTATCAGAATTACCACAAGAACCCCCTCTGCAGATCTTGACAACCAAGAAAGTTGATGGGGATTGAGATGGTCTTTCAGATATACTAGAGATCCAAACCTGAAAAATGAAATAATGACTTTTGTCTGTTCATTCCTTTCCTTGGTTGCAGGAATGGTATTTAGTTCAAACCAAACTGCTCAGGAAAGTAAGCAACACTACTGTCAAGGGCCAGACCTGTAACCTGAAGTCTCCTCAGGGGAGGAGGGTAAGCAGTATCTCCCTCTAAGCAGATCTCTGCCCCATCAGTGACCCTGAGGAGCTGTTGGATCCAGTCAACACAGCCCCAGGAGTAGAGGTTTCCATACTAGTTGCCTGGGTTCCTGGCTGGCTGTTAGACTCCTCTCATCTCCCTCAGAGCCACAGGAGCAGACAAGGCAGAGACGCAGGCAGAAGTGTCAGGGCTACTGTTGAAGCACCTGGCTAGCTGCACATCAAGCTACTCAGACGGAGGAAGAAGTATGTGGAAACACTGTTTGGATCAGGGCCTCACAATGTGAGGCAGTTCTGTTGGCTTCCTCATACTCCAAGAACTCCATCCCAAGAGTTCTAGTGGAACGATGGGATCCCCCACATCATCAGACTCAACTGCACTTGAAACAAACTAGACCCCTTTATCTGAAAAAGATGCTCTCACCAGAGACTGAGGTCACCCAGATTGAGTTACAGCCTCATTTAAGGCTCAGTCTGAGCTATTTCACTGTGTGTGTGGGGGGGGGGACTGGCCCCTTACAGCTCCCTTCCTAAACCGTGGAAGCAGACAACCAGCAGCAAGGAAGTAAAAATATCTTGAGTAATCTCATGTTAACCACAAGTTGGAGAGCCCAGTAGTAGTGACTTGAAATTTCATCTTGTTGAGAGTGTGGTGCAAAATTGGGGCTTTCCAGCTCTGTGTGCCTGTACTGGCTGTTGAAACCAGCAATCAGTACAGGTGGCGAGAGGCTTTGGTTTATGTTGTGTGTCATGAAGATGCCAACTGTGACAGCTCTGGGGTCTGACTCCCCATCTTCAAGGGGCAAGGACATACCTTTGGAGAGAGAATTGGAACCTCCAGAGCAAGAGGAGTCTATTTTGCCAGCATGTCTTCACCTGAGGCAGTTGTGTTGACTTCCTCATACCCTAAGAACTCCAGCCCAAGAGTTCTAGTGGAACCACAGGATCCCCCACACTATCAGACTCAATGGCCTTGAAGAAAGCTAGGCCCCTTTATTTGAAAAAAGATGCTCTCACCAGAGGCTTAGGACATCCAGATAGAGTCTCAGCTTCATTTAAAGCTCAGTCTGGTACTGCCTGTTGCTGAAGCAACAGCTGAGCATCACTCCTAACCCAGCTTGAAGTTCCCATGGAGCTGTCCAGGGTGCTAGCTGCATCTCAATTTCTTTTTCTCTTTTTTTAGAGTTGCTAGGAGATCTCTATTCCCTTCACAGAGCTACAATTCTCAGAGTGGTTTAACAATCAGTCTCTCTTCCCAAGGAACCTTGGGAATATGTAGCTTTGTGAGGGGAAGAGGGATCTCCTAACAACACTTGGTACCCTTCAGCAACTACAGTTCCCAGGATTTTTTGGGAGAAACCATGACTGTTACTCTTTTAAATGTAGGGTGGAGGTGTGGCCTGATATTAGTTTTCTCCCCATCATCCTCCCTGTCCTACAAGGGGAATAATGAAATGAAGGAGGAGGATGCTGACAGCTTGGGGCGCTCCTTGGTCTAGTTGTAAGTAAGAAGGCAGGCCTGTGGGTGGTGGCTGGCTGAGGGCAGACTGAGGTTGCTGAGTAGTGCCCCATTTGCCTTAATGAACCAGCCTACACTGCTGGACTTGTCTCTCAGCCTCATAAGCACCCATTCAAGACCTTGTTCCATGCCTTGCCATGAAATTATCAATAAATCAGCAGAAGGACCATCATTCAGTGTCAGAGCACCTACTATGCATATAGAAGATGCCATTGCTCAATGCAGGGATCCAGCTTAAAGCAACTTAAAGTATGGTATATGGTTTTACTCTCCTTGGACTGAGACCTTCGACCCAGAGAGTATCCCCTGGAGCAGGACAGCTGGTGGGGGCTGACTGAGGTTGGTGGTTAGTACTCCATTATCCATAATGAGCCAGTTTCCACTGCTGGACCTCACCATCAGCCTCTTAAGCATTGATCCCAGACCTTGCCATGAAAACAGGCAAGGATCAGCAGAAGGACCAGCATCTAGTGCCAGAGCACTCGCTGTGCATGCAGAACAGGGATGGGAAGCCTTTTTGACTGTGGAGGACAGATCTTTATCTAGCCCTACCCCAATGGCCAACCTTGACAGGTGGGTGGGGCGATAGACCTGTCAATCACAAGGTGACATAATTATGGCATCACACAATTGACAGGTGGCTTGCCCCACCCTTGTGCTTGCAAAGCCCCAGAGCCCGAAAAGAAACAGAGGACAGGCTGGGAAAGCCTGCTCTGCCTGATCCCTTCAGCCTCTGAAAAGGATCAGCAAGCGGACCCAGTTTTTCTTTTCTCCATTGCTGCACAATGGAGCGTTCCCTGCCAGAGCTGATGCTGCTTCCAGACACTGGCTCTGGCAGGGACGGCTTTGTCACACAGCGATGAAGATGCAAGCGTTTGTTTTGTGGCACGATCTTTAAAGAGGGGAAGCCTGCTCCAAACAGCACTTGCTTGGATGGATTGCTCGCTCTTCTCGTTACAGCAAATCATGCTGCCTTGGCTATGAGATCTTGCACAGGCAAGGCAGGATTAAACCTGTCCTCCTGCGCATCTGCTGACATCGCTAGTGACATCAACTTTTGGATGGGTGGGCATGGTTTGGGGGAGGAAATTCTGTCAGGCGAAATTGGACCCTTTGGGACCTCCGATTCCCACTCCTGTTGTAGAAGGTCCCAGGTTCAATCCCTGAGATCTCCGGTCAAAAGGATCAAAGAACAGGTGATAGGGAAGAACTTTCTCTGCCTGAGCCACTGCCAGTCAGAGGAGACTGCCCTGAGCTCCTTCTAGGAGGAAGGGTGAGATATACATTAAATAACTAAATAATAGACAGTACTGGGCTAAGTGGACCAAAGTATCTGACCTTTTCTAAGGCAGCTTCCTAAGATTTTGCTTAACGTGAAGATTCCATTTCATCTGGCTGGTTTAGTATGGTCTTTATATACTCTGCGGTGGGTAAAAGCTTTATCTGGTACCAGGTGCTGTTCATGGCTTGAGGTCTGGATTTTATTCCATGAGAAATTACGTATCTTGCAAATTTGAAGCACTGAGGTAGGGCTGGTTATCTCCAAGCCAGATGGCTTGTCCCAAATGTTCCAGATTTATAAATCTCTCACCTATAAATTCAGTTGTCATGAAGAAAATGGCAAGTTTGCTATGCTTGTGGATGTCCGTTATCCTTTCAGTAGGCATTTCTGAAGATTAAAAATATATATTCTAGATCATATATGTTATCAGTATATATCCGTTCTTAGAGTGAAACATTCAAACTTCTTTTGTTCTAAAATCCTTTATGCCTTTATCTAGAATTTCCTGCCTTGTTTCCCCTCTTTTTTTGTTTATCATTTCCCCCCCACCAATTACTTTTCTGATCTCATTTTTCTAGGAATCTTGTTCATTTTGGTTGGGAACCATAGAGCTGCTTTAGACACTTTATGGTTTAGCTGCCAGAGTTCCTTGGGAAGAGGGATTGATTGTTAAACTCCTCTGGAAATGTTGCTCTGTGAGGGGAATAGTGGTCTCCTAACAACACTTGGTGTCCTTAACAACTACAGTTCCCAGGATTCTTTGGGGGGAGCCATGACTGATTAAAGTGGTATAATACTACTTTAAATGTATAGCGTGGATGTGGATGTATAGTCTGAGCAGGATGCTGAAAATAGATTAGTTTGTATCTAGTCATCCAACTATCACAAAACAAAGGTTTTAACAATATGAAAGTAACAGAAAGTAACATTGAAAGAAGTTGACTCAAACCCAAATACGAAAAACTAAGGGCACAAAACTTTCATGTGTGCTGCAGATGGGGCCTAGGTGACTGTGGGCCAAAGTAGATGTGAGGTGGAATTCCATGATATAGCTCTCCACATTTTCCCCCCATTCCAAAAGCTGCAGGGAGCAATTTAGATCAGGGCAATTATGTGGGTGAGGGCAGGGCCGGCCCTACCATGAGTCAGAGTGAGCCAACTGACCCAGGTGGCAAATGCTGGAGGTCATCATGAGCGCAGCCACCACAGCTGTTCCTCCTGAGCCCCTGGGCCATAACCAGTTGGAGAACAAAGCTCTCTGCGTTACACGACCTGTCCTGCACCCCCGTAACTAGCCTGCTGCTCTCGGGTACAGAGAAAGTCACTGTCCTGTTGCTAATATTGAAAATTCACTGCCAGCCCAGTTGGCTTCTGTATGTGGAATGGGTGTGGGTGTGCATGTGTGCGCACATGCGCTATCCAGCAGCAAAATATTTTGGACCAGCCCATGGTGAAGGGGTTTAATGCTTTGCTTTTGTATTGTGGCCTGATCTAAGCTGCTCCTCCAAGTTGCTTTTCCTCTCCATGGCCAATAGCAGCTTGGCAGGGGGAGGCCCAAAGGTTAGTCCCTCCCTCTCCCATCCCATGTCCCCAATCCAAATTGGGAGCATCCTGCTCAGCCTCTTTTCATTGGGCTTGCATGTAACATATAGTTTGACCTTACCTTTCAGGATCGCTGACCTCACAGGCTAATTGTGAGGATAAATGATGGTGGAAAACACCATATATGCTGGCCTTGGCTCCTTAGAGAAATCGTAGGGTAAAATGTAATGAATAATAATAATTCAGCCTGGGGCTGTGCGTGAGGGAGACTGCTGTTTGAGGAACACAAGCCCAAAGCTCCCTTGGGAAATAAGGAATTAGTTGCTTTACTCTTTGGATCCTGACCTTATCTTCTAAGTAAGTGGAGATTTTGTTCTTGCAGAAATATTTATTTATACAATTTTTAATCACATTCTGCAAAAAGATGAGTTGCTTCGTTTCCTTTCTCCGTCCCTTCACTCACTTTTTGGACAAAAAAAAAAGAGACAGTAGCAGTGATTCTTTGTTTTCTTCTTTGAAGCCTTGGCTGAATCCATGAACTGACTCCAGTGAAAACCACAGAGGTGATGTGAGGTTGAAAAGGTATGAAAAGTGAAAAGCATTGAGGTTGTATTTATTTAGGGGAAGGGCCATAGCTCAGTGGTAGAGCATCTGCTGTGCATGGAGAAGGCCCATCTTCTAGATGTTTCTGAACTACAACTCCTCTCAACCCTAGCAAGCATGGCCAATGGCCAGGGTGGTGTAAGTTGGGCTTCAGCAACATCTGGAGGTTGAAAGATTCCCCACTCCCGGTGAAGACAGTTCTGAACTAGATGGACCAGTGGTCTGACTTGGTGTAAGAGAGTTTCCTATGAGGCATCAGTGCTTCATTTCAAACAAAAGAGTGTCAGGGCTGGGCGTTGACTGCAGAGCTTGGAAAAGTTACTTTTTTGAACTACAACTCCCATCAGCCCCAGCCAGCATGGCCACTGGATTGGGCTGATGTGAGTTGTAGTTCAAAAAAGTAACTTTTCCAAGCTCTGGCGTTGAGGAGGTGCGGGAGCAGTCAGTAGTTGCAACTGAACAACAGACCAGTTTGGAGGAGCAAGACAGAAGTCAGGACCAAAGTGTTAAGAGGGTTTTTGTCTGTGTCTGTGTGTGTATGTATAAAGTTTATTGCGACAAAGAGGTAAAGCCATACATGCTGAAGCAGCCATGCAGCCTGCACTCAGGGAGGCATTACTAATTAACTGAGAACAAAGACAGGAAGAGAAAGAAGAGGAGCAAAGCTTGCAAAACCAGCAAACACTTTAGGGAAGGAATGAGGGGAGGGAAGAAGAGATTGCCTTTCTGTCTATTGCCCCCCTCCCCCACTGGTTCAGGTCACATGCTCTAGCGCTTTCCCAACAGCCAAGAGGACAGGAACAGGCTAGAGATCAGGAAGATCTTCTTGCTCAAGTAAGACTCAGTTGGAACAGAAAGCCCTTGTGTATTTCTTCCTGTCTATGAGTATCTAGTGGCCAGCCTGGATGGGTGGAATCAGCCCAGAGCCTGAAGGTACTTCACTGAGAAGTTGCCACCTGCAGGTCAATGGTTCACCACCTGAGAGAGCTTTACACAGATCCAGCAGCTCCTGTCCAGGGGTGTAGTCATCTGGGGTCTCGGGGGGGGGGTATAGACTCCTTACTTTATTGGGAGCAGGGTCTCAGCCAGGTCCCTATGTATGAGCCAATCTGCATGAAAGGGGAGCGTGTTAGCCGCCAAGAAGAGCTCTTGTCCTTTTGTGCCGATTGGAGCCAATCAGAGTGAAAAGAGGTGAGTCGGCTACTGAGAAGACTCTTCTCAGTGGCTAACACAAATTCACCTTTCATGCTGATTGGCTCCTAGGAACATCTGTTGTACTGGAGTGTGGACTCGGAGGTGACACAGAGAGCAAGGAAGATAAAGTAGAAAAGGGGTTGTGGCTGTGAGGGGGTGTGGTATGACTATCATGAAGATACCTTGTCCTTCTGAATTTGCCACTGCACTACTGCTCCTGATGGAGTTGGCAGCATTCCAATCTGTCCCCAAAACATCATCTCTCACCTGCCTTTTCATTTTGGATATGAAAGAGCAGATTATGGCTACCATGGGCCAGTTTTTGCAAGCGCCGGAACATCCCCAGTTAACTCATCTCTCTTGGACCCTCAGCCAAATGTGTGAAATGACTCTGCTCAAAAATACCAAGGACATAAGAAAGAAGCCCTGCTGGACCCATCTCATCCAGCATCCTGTTCTAGATGGACCACTGGGCTGACTTGCTATAAGGCAGCTTCCTAATTTCCATTGATTTTAGTGTGGACCATGTTCAGTCTGGATCCAACCCAGTGTGTGTGGGCTGACACATAGGGCGATACGGAAGTTCTGTCAAGGGGAAGGGCCACATCTCAGTGGTGGAGCATCTGCCTTGCATGCAGAAGGTCCCAGGCTCAATCCCTGGCATCTCCAGGTAAGGCTGGGGGAGCAGCGTGTCTGAAATCCTGGAGAGCCGCTGCTAGTCCACGTAAACCATACAGAGCTAGATGAACCAACTCAGTGTGAGGCAGATTCCCATGTTCCGTCCACGAGAGATGACTTACATATGCTTACAAGAGACACATGTAGCTATCACATCACTTGTTCCATGATGGGACCCTGGCGTTAATTAAAACAGGTTCTAGAGCTGAGCCCTGCCTCAAATTAAGCCTGCTAAGTTAAAGGACAATTTTGAAAAAATCAAGGCCTGAGTGGTTGGCTAATTAACATATACCCCCCCCCCAGTTTATGTAGTGAGTGCAGTTGGTCAAGCCATCTGGACCTGCTGCCTCAGCTTCACCCATCCGTATTCTTTCTAAAAGGCAATAAGTTTCAGGCATACAGGTATGTCATCTGCCATCTTTACAACGACTGCTTCGAACGTTCATTATGACCACTACTTGGAGCAGGAACAGGTAGCACAGTATTAACGTTACAGCAATATCATCGGTCCTTTTACAGTTGTAACTTCTAATGGTGCATTAGAAACGGTTCAAACAGAGCCAAGCTCAGCCATGTAAAGTTACAGCTGACCATGACATCTGGGCCTCGGACTCATTATGAAGAAGTCAACAGACCAAGTGAAAATCCAGCAGGGCTACGGAGAAGACACTACCTGATCCTAAGTATGTTTAGGATGAAGCAAGGATTTTTTGGAGAAGGGCCGGAGTTTAGTGGTAGGGCATAAGCTTTGCTTATGGAAGGCCCCAGCTTTAATCTCTGGCGTCTCCATTTAGGGGTGGGAAGGACTCCTGTCTGAAATCTGCTGCCAGCCAGTGTAGACAGTATTGGGCTAGATTGGCCAAAGATCTGATTGAGCATTAGGTAGCTTCTTCTGTTGTTTTGCTTCCTTTATTTTCTCAGTGGTGGCACCCAGTTAAGGAACGGTCTCCCCAAACAGGCTCACCTGGCACCTACATTCAGATCTTTTCGGTACCAGCTGAAGACTTTTTGATCCTCCCAGGCCTTTTCTTAACTATGGTTTAGTTATATGAGTTCTTAGCCATTATTTTACTCCCCCCCCCTTGCTGGGTTTCAGTGCTGTTTTTATTATCTGATTTGATCGTACACTGCATTGTGATGGTTTTATACTGCTTTGGCACTGATTATGCAGGTGCAAGGATTTGTTTTTGTTTTTACTGTATTTGTATCTTGTTGATTCATCAACCAATACTGACTGATTTAAAATCTTATTGATTTATAAATCTGTGAACACAGACTGGGCAGTATATCCATGCCAATAACACAAAAGTGATTAAGACATGTGGCTACAATGAATTCAATAAGTTTTTAAACTTCCTTTCGCTTTGCATCAGTGTCATATCTGGAGCTACTATTCAGTGCCAGTTCCAGGTTTTGGAGAACCCCTTGGGCTAGATACTGTCCCAGGGCTCCCCTCCATGAGTGCACCCATCTCCTCCTCCTCACAGTTGCTACTGCCGATTCCAAGGTAGGGGAGCCACAAGCCTGGGGGCTGAATCTGGCTCTCCTGGTCTCTCTGTCTGGCCCTCAGGACTCTCTTCAGACCATGCTCCACATGCCGTTGCACCATCCTTGAGTATTTTTTGCCAGGCTGGTAGTGACGGCTCGTGGCTCCATGTCAGTGGGACAGTGGAGTCTGTTCTGGGTTTTACCCTGAACTTCAAAGGAGCTGTCCAAGGTGCAGCACAATGGACAGCTCCTTCAAAGTGCAGACTAAAACACGAAGCAGATTCCAGTGCCCCACTGACATGGAGCCACCGTCACTGCTAGCTAGAATGTGTCCTTGATCTTCGCTAATGCCTTTTGCTTGCCTGGATAGAGGGTAGAGAGGAGGGTATAAGTAGGTGTACAGCAGAAGTGGGAAACCTTTGGCCCTCCAAATGTCACCAAGCTACAACTTCCATCATCCCTAACAAGCATAACCAATGGCCAAGGATGATGGGAGTTGTAGTTCAGCAGCATCTGGAGGGACATAGGTTCCCCACACCTGGTGTAGACACCAGCCTACTCCACAAAGATAGCACTTATATTCATTGGTCCATGCACTTTTGCTTTGGGGGGCACCCTGGACCCAAGCCATGTAGGGCTTTAAAGGTAATTGCCAATGCTTTGGATTGTGCTTGGAAACAAACTGGCCCCCAGTGCAGCTGTTGCAGACTTTCTTTTATTTCACAGAATTTGTATACTTCTTAATCATAAAAAACCTCTAAGCAGTTTACTCAAGGATGAGAGTGGTATGGCCAAGGGGTCAGTAACATCCTCACTGCCACATTCTAGACCAAGAGAAACTTCTGAAGGAACTTCAAAAGTGGCCTCATGTAGAGCACATTGCAACAATCTAATCTATTTAGGGATTTCGGGTCAGAAACTTCATCTTGGATTGTGTTTGGAAAGGGAGCCAGTGCAGTTCTTTGAAGACTGGTGACTTGCATTACTAATCTAGCTGCCGTGTTTTTGTAGCAACAACAGCTTTCAATTAGCCTTCAAGGGCAGACTGCAGACTATAATCTGCAGGCAGAGGCATTTTTGTCACAATCACCAACATATTTTCTTTTCCGCCCCCAAGCTCAACGTTTTTGTTTCTTCTTTAACCTCTAGTCCAAAGAAGAGCTCTGGTGACATTGAAATGTCTCACTGCTTTGTGACATTTCAGTTGGCCCTAATTAAGGTATTTTATGGTATTGTTGTAAAATGTACTGCCTTCAAGTTGATTCTGACTTATGGTGACCCTATGAATAGGGTTTTCATGAGGCTGAGAGGCAGTGACTGGCCCAGGGTCACCCAGTGAACTTCACGGCTATGTGGGGATTTGAACCCTGGTCTCCCAGGTCGTAGTCCAACACCTTAACCACTACATCACACTGGCTTTTTAAAAAAATTGATATTGAATTGAAACTTTATTTTTACCCCACCCTTTTTCCACACTGGAACTCAGGGTAGCTTACAAATAGAACTACATGTAGTTAAAAACATAGAAAACATACAATTAAAATACAATTAAACTATGCACAACCTTAAAACCGTAAAAGGCACTTAAAAATCTAAAAACAATTTAAAATAATACAAATAATAATATAAAACAATAAAACAAGCCTTGTAAAGCCCAATCCTAAACACCTTCTATCCCAAAAGCCTGTCGGAATAAAAAAGTCTTTACTTGCCGACGGAAGGATGGCAAGGAGGGGGCCATTCGTGCCTCCCTAGGAAGGGAGATCCAGAACCTAGGAGCAGCCACTGAGAAGGCCCTATCTCACGTCCCCACCAATCGCACTTGCGAGGGTGTTGGGACTGAGAGAAGGGCCTCTCCTGAAGATCTCAGGGCCCGGACAGGCTCGTATAGGGAGATACGGTCTGACAAATAGCCTGGACCTGGGCCGTATAGTTATGATATAGGAAAAGATGCAATACTAAATGAGAAATGTAACCATGTACTTAAAGTAGAGTGATAACCAGAATAAAAAAGTCATAACTTAAATGATAGCCATGATTTAGGAAGGACCATAGCTGAATGGCAGAGCATCTGAAAAAAACCTCACGTTTGGTCCCTGGTGTCTCCAGCTAGGGCTGGGAAAAGCTCCTGCTTGAAACCCTGGAGAGCTGCTATTAGTCAGAGTAGCCAATGCTGAACTGAATCTGGATGGACCTGACTGTATAAGACAGCTTCGTATGTTGTGTTGACCTTCCATACAGACATTCTCTTGAGGTCTTGTATTGTCAGTAGCAAATAAGTAGAACCCATCATTACAGTAGAGTTTCCTTGTTGTTCATGGTGGTGTTCCATGCTAGTCAGAGTAGACCCATTGAAGTTAATTTCATTAATTTCAGTGGGTCTACTCTGAGTAGGATACAATCCTTGGTGTTTTGCTCTTGGGTTTGTATAACAAGACGGTCACATTTTTACATTTCCAAATTGGGTTGATGATGTTGGTTCTGCTTCTTAGCTAATAAAATTCTTTCTGCAATCCTTATAATTAACAAATTGGTGACTATTGGTCTGTGTACTACCCCAGCTTGCGTATAATAGAACTTCTTGGATATATATATGACTACCTATAATTTTGGTCAATGCTGAGACGACAGCTTCTGACTCTTTGCTCTTAAGAGACAGGCCCTTAAGAAACCTGCCATTCTGGAATGATCTAGATTGTTTCCATATTGGTACAATGTACAACCATGGTTCCTGTGCATCAACTCTCCCTTTGCACCCCCATAGCTCTCTAAAACCTGGATGGGATAGAGATGGAAGGCAAACTTCATTCTCTGTAGAACTTGTGAAAACAATCATGTGCCCACCTCTCCATCTGCATGTTAATTCCTGTGTTTTTAGTGTCTCGCTTAAGTCTTCGACGTACACTTATATTCAGAGGCTCATGCTGTACTCTGGGTTTAATATACTATTTGCTTAATGGCCCATTGACATAATCATTTGATATAGATCCTAGTCATACCACATTACTAGGTTGTGATATATTAATATAGCTACATATTAATGTTGGATGGGAAACCTATTACATCATTATCCATGAGCAATTAGTTGCTATCCGTCGCAGGTATACACATCTAGAGCTAGTCATTAGGGGGCCTACATTTTCAAAGTGCTGGATACTCACGGTTAAGATTGAAATCAACTGGAAACCTTGCCAGATCTATTCCCAATGTGTGTGTGCAAAATAGTCTTTACTATAATTTCCTACAACTGTATACAAGAGGGCTATGCTATTTCTCTAGAATAAAGAGACAAGCATATAGTTTGAGGAACACAGAATCACAGACATAGGCTGGGGAGTGGTCATCTACTCTAGTGGGCCCTCCCCAGTTCAAGGCAGCCTTCCCCAATCTGGAACCCCCTTTGCCAGATGCTTTGGATTACAGACTCTGGGTTTGTCATCAGGGGATGGCTGTTTCCATCTGCTTTGCCCCACCCTCCAGCCCCAGGAGACTTCATAAGGGAGCTGCTTCCAGAACACTTTCTTGCCTTTCAGGTTGAAGCAGGAGAAGATGCGGGGGGATAGAAGAGACTCTTCTATCAAGCTTTGGGGGTTGCTTTTGGATATTTTACCTTGAGCTTTATTGTTGAGCTTTATGCTCATTTACACTTTTATGTATATTATATGATTTTTTCTTTTAGTGTTGTAGTGATTGTTCTTTTTATTACGTATTGCTGTTATGCTACAGCATTTGGACTGTTTGCTTATGTAAATCGCTTTGAGCACAGACTGTTTGTGGAAAATGCGGTATATAGACTATTGACTCCAGTTCCCATTAGCCCCAGTTAGCAGGACCGGCACCAGGCATGACTGGGCCCTTGGGCAGCAGTCTGCCCTGGGTCCACAGCGCCCGCCTGCATGTGCCACCTATCTCTCCCACTGCGGTGAATGCTGGGTGCACTATGCATGCATGCCTGCCATCAACCAAGATGGCAGTGGGAGTATCAGCCCCTTAGTGAAGCCTCAGCCTTCATCTTGGTCGATAGCAGGTATGCATGCACAGTGTGCACAGCATTCACAATGGGAGAGGTAGATGGGACATGCAGGCGGGCATTGTGGGCCTGTGCGGTTGTATGGGGGGAGGTGCCTGGGAGTTCCCTCTTTGTGATCCGCTGCAGGGTTGGCAGCCGACGCTGCTGTGGATCATAGAATGGGAGTCCTACCCTTCAGGGGCCCCTCTGGGTCATAGGGGCCCTCAACCAGGGCCCCACCTGGCTGCCCTCTGGTGCAGGTCATGCCTGTTAGTGTAGCCAATGGTCAGGGATGGCGGGAGCTATAGTCCAAAGCATCTGGAGGGCACCAGGTTGGGGAAGGCTGAAGAAAGGACATTTCTTGTAGACCACAAGAATGTATTAAAAGTAGAGTGTATTAGAACCCCTCCCTCCCCCGGCTGCCATGGCTGGAGCTACTGAACAAGCATCTTGTCCCAATGGAAGCAGAGAAGAAACAGAAATGGCTTGGCCAGTTGCCACCATCTAGCTCTCAGGCCTTCTACCCCCTTTTCTTTGTCTTGTTCTGTTTAGAGGTAAGGGCCATAGCATCAGTCTTAGAGCATCAGCTTTGCATGCAGAAGGTTCCAGGTTCAATCCCCAGCATCTCCAGACAAGGCTGGGAAAGTCTCCCTGCCTGAAACCCTGGACAGCCAGTCAGTATAGGCAATGCTGGGCTAGGTGGATCAATGGTCTGACTTAGTATAAGGCAGCTTCCGGAGTTCCTGTATTTTATTGTAGAATTTCTATTGACGCTTCTTGTTTGAATCTGATACAAACTGCTTTGTGATGTATGCCTGAAAAGCGGGTGATGATTTTTATCCCACTCTTCCTCCCAAAGTACCCAAGAGCGGCAATACCCAAACAAGAGGTCACTCTAAAAATGGCCTTGAGATCAATACACACCCATGTTATTTCTGAGAGGCAGAACTTCCTGAAGACTCAGCTCAGCCTGATAGCTATGCATGGGGTTCCGTGTATGAATTTGTTATGATGTGCATTGTGCACGTTTAAAAAGAAATGCTTGGAACCATTCAGACAAGACTGAAATAAAGCAAAAAACAAAATGAGGGGGAAACCTGGAGGGGAGAAACCCCTTTATACCAAGAATGGGAAAGCTCTGGTTCTCCAGATGTTTTGGGGCTGTCCATCAGCTGCAGCCAACATGGCCAATGGTCAAGGCTGATGGGAATTGCAGTCTGACATCTTGAGGGCCGCAGGTTGCCCATCCCTACCTCAAACAAACAAACTGTAGACAATGCACAACAGATGCACCTACGTTGTTTAGTTAAATTGTAATGCAGGACAACCTTCATCTCAGCCCTGTTGTTTGTTGTGGCTCCTGCCACTAATTCACATGGTCATGATAACTAGCTACCACATTCGCTTGATAATGGAATATAAGCTTAATGTGATAAGGAAACATCCTGAGCTACAAAGTAAGGTGTGGGAAGCACACACAGAGGCTTGAGGGTTATATGGAGCTATTTGGTAGCTCCGATATGATCCTTGGGCTGCACTTTGTTTAAGGATAGCTTTCTCCAAACCAGTGCCTTTCAGATGTTTTCGACTACAACTTCCATCATTTCTGAGCATTAGCCATGCTGACTGGGATGTTGGGAGCTGCAGTTAGGGATGAGTGAATCTATCAATTTTGGTTTCTCATTTTTACTATCTTAAATTCAGTTCTTCACATTTCCACATCAGTTTGCAATTTTAAAAAAAAGTCTTGGAAAATCATCAGCACTTTACTACAAATTTCTCCTAATATATTGCATTTTTGTCTGTCATTGTCACTATATATGCATTGTCTATGCACACCAGTATATGCATTTTTGTACACATTGCCTGGCTGGAGAACTGCTCTGCAAAATTCTGAGAAGTGGACATTTTGAAGGATGGCTGTGTTTTGATTCAAGTATTGTTTCAGAAAGTGTGCATTAGAGAGCTTCACCTTTAAATGAGAACTATTTCTAATTTCTCCCCTGTTCCCCTAGTACAAAACAACTGGAGGGTGACAAGTTGGGAATGGCTGATTTAGGGAAAGGAGTATATACATATCACCCAAAAAAACTGTAGAACAGAAATAAGCTAGTGAAGAATAGACAGTGTCAAAGCATTTTACTAATAAGGAAAACCGCAGATTAGAGTCCAGATAAGAATTTTTTATTGCTTCTATGACATGCATTGCAAGTTCTTCTGGTTTCATTTTTGCCCTTAGTGTTTACTCTTCGTTGCATATTATTCAACAGACATAAAAAGGGAAAGGAATTTGCCCAAGGTCAAAAATCCTGTTCCCATTTTGCGTCATACACCACGGGGCTATTTGCTTTGAGACCACAATTAATTATCACCAATATGAATGGCAAGATTCCTTTAAAAAAATAATCATGGGGCACAATCATAGGAACAAAGGAAGCTACTTCATATTGTCAAACCATGGTCCATCTAGTTCAGTATTGTCCACACCACCCTTTGCCAACATGGTGCTCTCTAGATTTGGAGGATTTCAGACAGGAGTCGCTTTCAGCTGTATCTGGATATGCCATGATTGAACCTGGAACGTTTTTCATGTAAAACATGTGTTCCCACTGAGCTTGTACAAACCCTGTGCATGATTTGTAAGTATAAATGCCCTAGAGTTCAATGTTTACCAGATTCAATACCTACTCAAGATCTGCACTGGCTACCAGTTGTGTACCGAGCCCAATTCAAGGTGTTGGTGTTGACCTTTAAAGCCCTATACGGTGTTGGTCCAGTTTATCTAAAGGAGCGCCTCCAGCATCACCAAATATGCCGCCTGATGAGATCTGCCTCACAAGACCTTCTCTTGGTCCCACCAGTTAAGACAGCTAGGCTGGTGCGGACCAGAGAGAGGGCATTCTCAGTTGTGGCCCCCACCCTCTGGAACTCTCTGCCATACAACCTTCGCCATGCCCCCTCCCTGGTAGGTTTCCGCCAAGGATTGAAAACTTGGTTGTTTCAGCGGGCACACAAGTCTCCTAGTTAATTTTAGTTTACAGTGTATAGATGTAGGTTGGTGGATTATAATTGTTTTATATGTTAAAACTGTATTATATGTTGTATTTTTAATTATGTACGCCGCCTAGAGTGGCCGTTCATTTGGCCAGATAGGCGGCCTAAAAATAAAATTTTATTATTATTATTATTATTATTACTCCCAAGCAGTGGCTGATGGCTCCATGCCAGTGGGGTAGTGGAAACTGCTCCATGTTTGTAATATGAACTTTCCAGAAGCTGTCCAAGGTGCTGAAACATATGGACTGCTCCTTGAAAGTTCAGACTAAAGCTCAGAGTGGATTCCATAGCCTCACTGGCATGGAGTCACCAGCCGCTACTGCTCTTAATCTAATCTAAATTAAGAAATGATTGAGCTGGGTCTCAAAGTTGAGTCTTGTCCCCCATGCTGTTTAACATCTATATGAAGCCCTTGGGAGCGGTCATCAGGAGATTTTGGGTGGGGTGTCAGCAGTATGCTGATGATACTCAGCTCCATTTCTTTATAACATCTGAACTGGGAGAGGCCGTGCAAGCCCTGGACCGGTGCCTGGACTCGGTGGTGGGCTGGATGAGGGCCAATAAACTGAGTCTGAATCCTAGCAAGATGGAGGCACTGTGGGTTGGTGGTTCCCGGGTTCGGATGGTCGGTTCCCTGCTTTGGATGGGGTCATACTCCCTCTGAAAGAACAGGTTCATAGTCTGGGGGTGCTCCTGGATCCATCTTTGTCACTAGAGGCCCAGGTGACCTCTGTGGCTAGGAGTGCCTTTTACCAGCTTCAGCTGATAAGACAGCTGCAGCTGTTTCTGGACCGGGATAGCCTGACTACTGTTGTCCACGCACTGGGAACCTCCAGGCTGGATTACTGCAATGCGCTCTATGTGGGGCTGCCCTTGAGGTTGGTCCAGAAGTTGCAGCTGGTGCAAACTGCAGCGACAAGACTGCTCACTGGGGCAGGGTATCACCAACATGTCACCCCGCTGCTGAAAGAATTGCACTGGCTGCCCATTTGCTACTGGGCCAAGTTCAAGGTTCTAGTTCTGGTTTACAAAGCCCTGTACAGCTTGGGACTAGGATACCTGAAAGACTGTCTTACCCCTTATATACCCAGTTGATCACTGCGCTCTGCAGGTGAGGGCTTCCTGCAGATACCATCTTATCAGGAGGTCCGTTCTGCACAACATAGGAAACAGACCTTTAGTGTAAATATTAGGCAGGCGCCATCTCTGTTATCTTTTCAGCGCCTATTGAAGACTTTCCTCTTTCAACAAGCCTTTTAAGTTAAGACCTATCCCAGCCTGTGTCTGTGTTGGAATTGCTTTTAATATGTTTTTTTTAAAAAACCTTTTTTCCCCTAAACAATTTTTAACCCTTTTTTTAAGTAAAAAGCTTTTAAAAAGCTTTTTAAAAGAATGTTTTAAAAGTTTTTTTGTTTTAATGTATTTTAAGGTCTGTTTTTGTGATGTTTCAGAGGGTTTTTACTGCTTTTGTTTGCCGCCATGGGCTCCTGCTGGGAGGAAGGGCGGGATATAAATTAAATAATAAATAAATTAAATAATAAATAAAAGTTGTGACACTTCTTGGTGACCAAAATTGGGTCAGCTTGGCTGAACACAAAGTCTGCTTTTGTAAGGTGACTGTTTATTCTTGAGTTATCAGCAGTTGAATAGAAAGGTTGGATAAAATGTCATTCCAGATTTTCTTCCAGAGTGTACACAAAGAATCAAGTTCAATGTCGCTATGGTATTACCAAACAGGAAATCAGCTCTAAATATATTTGGGTTGACCTGATCTAGGGACAGTTTGGGTGAGTCAAATGTTGAATAATATTAAATAAAAATCAGTTGGGTAGTATTTCATGGAAGTTGCAAAAACAGAAAACAACCAGATACACAAAAAATATTAGTGATTGCTCATAAAACACCTTTAAAAGAAATAAAAACATTTTGGAAAGTTGCATGATGAATTCAGTATGTGTGCATATAAATATACATGTTTGGCTGCATAAACATATTACACAGGGTACTTCAACTCTCAAATCACATTAAAAAGAAGTGCCCGTTATATCAGAGCTGCTATGCTCATCAGCCAAAATATTGGCACAAATTTTGGAAAGATCTTTCATTAAACATTGCATAGTTGCACATTGGCCAGATGTAGGCCCTGTTCTAAATATCTCTGCATTAGTAGGATGTATTTTGGGTGCTGCAGGGCTATGTAACTTTGGAAGCAGTATGTTTGCCAAAGCGACAAAATTCACTGTCACAGTTCAGCACATGCTATCTCTACCTTTTCACAGCTTCTTAACAACTGTTTTAATCTTATTTGGCCCTAGTTATTTTTGGTTTTAGTAATTATTTTTGCTACTTAATAGTTTCTTAAGTTTATTATATCTACATTTGTTTTGATTTTAACTGGCTGATTTTTAATGAATTGCTAGGAGCTCTGGAAACCCTTTGGGGTTAAATAAATGGTTTTGCTAAAAGAGGATATTGTTATGCACTCTCCAGCTTTACGTGTGATGAGATTTCAGGGATGCAGTATCTACTTAAGGCTATTTTCCTTTGAATGAGTTCACTGGAGACTTCTGGCAGTTTGTAGCATTTGCATTTATTTGCAAATATACAGGTTGAGCATAGGTGGAGGTTTCACAGTTTAAACCCACTCCAGCAGGCACTGTAGCATTACCCCAACATCATATTTCTAGAGTGGGGGCTTCCCAAAGGAACCCCCTAGTTGAGATCTTTTGTCAGACTAATTCAGGTACAACTCCAAGCTGTTTGCATTTTTTTAGACAGACACGTTCTTACATTGTTATAAGCCAGTTTTTGTGGGTTATCATGATGTATCAGGAATGAGCAGTGTGCTGGTGCACACTGCCAGATCACTCACACTTAGTTCCTTCCCTGGCATGAGTTGGATAGACAAACCACCACATGGCTTATCATGATTCATGCTCCCTAACAAGCCATGATCAGCAAGCCAACAGCAAATCATGGCTACAGGTTGGCTAGTGATTGTGGATTGTTAGGGAGCAACAAATCATAATCCCTACTTTGAATGTAACACAAGACACCAAGTCTTCCTAGTTTCTTGATCCCACTCACACTAGGGAACAAGTGATACACAAGTGATCTGGTAGCATGCACCAGCATGTTGGTTCAAGATAACCTAAGTGTGAATTTAACCTATTCATTTACCTACTAATTGATGGGCCTTGGCCAGAGGATGGGCCTTAGTGAAACCTTCCCACCAATTGTCACTTTTAGAACCAAGAAGTCCCTCCAGCTCACAAGAAGAGGTTGGCCATGGAATTATGGGAAAGGCCATAATGTTTGCAGTAGACATGGATGGAGACATTAGAGTATGAGATGGTGCCGTGTTCAGTGATTGCCCATCTTACTTGTGTCAATCTACCCAGCAAACCCCTAGCTGGAGAATTATGATCAAAGTGATAGTGAAAGGTAGTGTCACACAAGATAGTCTTTAAATGTTTTCCAAGCCACAGAAGCACATCACCTGTAATCATATCCTGCAGGACTGGAAGAATGTCTAACACTGCAATCTAATGCATGTCAACTCAGAAGTAAGCATTGCTAAGTTCAACAGGGCTTACTCCCATCAGGAAAGTATGGACAGAATTGCAACCTAAATGGCTCATCCCTGTGGATGAGGATGATTGCATGTGTTTCCCAGGTGCCCATTACATGGGAGGAGGGGAAGGTGGTCCATTAGGAAAAGTGGAGCATTGCCCCACCAAGCTCAGTCTGCCCTCACAGCCTCCACCTGCCTACCTCCTTACTTACAACCTGTCTACTGGGTGGCACTTGCTGTGAGCCTCCTCCTTAGTCTCAGTCTTGCCTCTGAAGAACTCAGAAGGGAGAACAGAGACAAAACCAGAATTAGTTGGCTCTGCCTGTCATTGGCTCTGGCTTGACCTTCTGTTGGCCTCCCTGCCCTCCATCCTACCAGTCCCAATGAGTACCAGTTCCACTGCATGGGAGATGCCATGTGATCAGCCCTGCCTAGGTGGCTGAGTCATTTAGATGCAGCCCCATACCATGTGGGGTTTGCTCATGTGCAAGTGGTTCCCATGTGGTCAGAAACATGTTTAAAGGTCACCAAAACCAGGACAGTAAAGGCCGGGAAAGAACAGCAGTTTCTGTGGGCTCCAGACATAGATTAAAACCTTTGTCTCTTCTGCTTGAACTCAGACAACTGGCAACCATATGTGTAAGCAAACAAAAGTTTTACTACTTTGCTCTTACTGAGATCTTTCTCAGATCTTTATTTCTTTGCCAGTTGGCTATGGAATGAGAAAGAACAATAGATTCGAGATAAAGCTATTTGCATTCGTGATGAGCACAAGGACTATCTACCTTGCATTATCCTAAAAAAAAGGAAAAATTAAACCACATTTTTAATTAACTGATAAACTATTAATCAAATTTTTGCAATGTTAGGTGACACATTATTCATTTAGATAGAATGACTGTGAACTTAACTAATCAAATCTGATTTGCTCACATATGCTTGATTGAAATACATTTTAACTAGCATATACAAAGAGAAAATCTTGGATTTCTTACCTAATCTTCAGAGTATACTGCTGAGTTAATAAGGGCAGTATTTTTTTTTTAGATGAGACCACCATTTCTTAATCTGCATATCAAAATCAAGAGCAACTTAATTGCAAAACACATATTCCTGAAATCTAATCATTATACTGCTTTAGGGTATTTTATTGAAGCATGTTAAATTATGGACAGAATATTAATGATGAAGCTAATCAAACCCAATTAGTCACTTCTAACAATAGTCACATAAATATACAAGTCAGGTACTAAAGTACCGTAGGTAAGGTTTTAATTTTTTTATATCAAATTCATGTGGTATTTATGAATTACATACTTGTTATTTTTAATCTAAAAATCTAGGATAGGTCATTTCAAAGAAAATAAGAGAAATGAATCTCTTTCATAATTTTTGTATTGGTACTATTGGTTTTTCAGTATATAAATACTAAGTTTGCTGTAATGTTACGCTTATGGGGAAATTCCTAATCTATTGGAGTAATAACATTTTGAAATATTGGCAAGCAAAAATGCATTTAAGATTTGCATTAAGAAAACATGTAAATGCAGATTCTGCATCAGAATATCAGTGTGGTCCATATATAGACATCTGTTTAGCTCTGAACATAAGAGCATAAGAAGAGTCCTGCTGGATCAGACCACTGGCTCATCAAGTCCAGCATATTGTTTTCATAGTGCCCCCCCCCCCGTCTCTGGGAAGCCCACAAGCAGAACCTGAGTGCAACAACACTCCCTGCACTTGCAAATCCTGGCAGCTGCAATTCAGGGCCATCATAACTTATTATTTATTTATTTATTTATTTTATTACATTTTTAGACCGCCCTATAGCAATAAGCTCCCAGGGCGGTGTACAGCATAATAAAACAGGTTAAAATACAAAAACACAATAAAACATAATTAAAAATTTTCAATTTTAAATTCAAATTTTAAAATTTTTAAAATTTTTAAAATGCCTGGGCGAAGAGGTAGGTCTTTACCTGGCGCCGAAAAGATAGCAAAGAAGGCGCCAGGCGTATCTCATCAGGGAGGGCGTTCCATAGTTCGGGGGCCACCACTGAGAAGGCCCTAGCTCTAGTTATCGTTCTCCGTGCCTCCCTATGCATTGGGACACGGAGAAGGGCCTTCGACGTCGAGCGCAGTGACCGGGTAGGTACATAGCGGGAGAGGCGTTCCGCCAGGTATTGCGGTCCGATGCCGTTAAGGGCTTTATAGGTAAGAACCAACACTTTGAATCTGGCCCGGAAACATATTGGTAGCCAGTGCAGCTGGGCCAGGACAGGTGTTATATGATCAATTTTTTTTGTCCCAGTAAGAACTCTGGCCGCAGCATTCTGCACCAGCTGAAGTTTCCGAACCGTCTTCAGAGGTAACCCTACGTAGACTGCATTACAGTAGTCCAATCTAGAGGTTACCAGAGCATGGATAACTGTGGCAAGGTTCTCCCTATCCAGATAGGGTCGTAGTTGGGCTACCAGCCGAAGCTGGTAGAACGCATTCCGTGCCACCGAGGCTACTTGAGCCTCCAGTGACAGGAGCGGATCTAATAAGACCCCCAAACTACGGACCTGCTCCTTTAGGGGGAGTGTAACCCCATCTAGGGCAGGTCGGACATCAACCATCTGGGCAGAGAGCCCCCCCACCAACAGCATCTCAGTCTTGTCAGGATTGAGTCTCAGTTTATTAGCTCTCATCCAGTCCATTATCGCGGCCAGGCAGTGGTTTAGTACATTAACAGCCTCACCTGAAGAAGATGAAAAGGAGAAGTAGAGCTGCGTATCATCAGCATATTGCTGGAAACGCACTCCAAATCTCCTAATGACCTCGCCCAGCGGCTTCATATAGATATTAAAGAGCATGGGGGACAGAACTGAACCCTGTGGGACCCCATATTGGAGTATCCAGGGACTCGAGTAATGCTCCCCAAGCACCAGCTTCTGGAGACGATTCTTGAGGTAGGAGCACAGCCACCGCCAAGCAGTGCCTCCAACTCCTAAGTCCGCAAGACGTCCCAGAAGGATACCATGGTCGATGGTATCAAAAGCCGCTGAGAGATCAAGGAGAACCAACAGAGTTACACTCCCTCTGTCTTTCTCCCGACAGAGGTCATCATACAGGGCGACCAAGGCTGTTTCTGTACCAAACCCTGGCCGAAAGCCCGATTGACATGGATCCAGATAATCAGTTTCATCCAAGAGAGCCTGGAGCTGGTGAGCGACCACACGCTCTAAAACCTTGCCCAGGAACGGAACATTTGCTACCGGTCTATAGTTGTCAAGATTTTCAGGGTCCAAGGAGGTTTTCTTTAGGAGCGGTCTCACCACCGCCTGTTTCAGGCAGGGTGGTACCACTCCCTCTCGTAAAGAGGCATTGATCACCTCCTTGGCCCATCCGGCTGTTCCGTTCCTGCTAGCTTTTATTAGCCATGAGGGGCAAGGATCCAGAGCAGAAGTGGTCGCCCGCACCTGTCCAAGCACCTTGTCCACGTCCTCGAGCTGAACCAACTGAAATTCATCCAATAAAACAGGACAGGACTGTGCTCCGGACACCTCATTAGGTTCAACTGCTACAATATTGGAGTCAAGGTCCCGGCGGATGTTTGCGATCTTATCTTGGAAGTGTCTCGCAAACTCATTACAGCGGGCTATTGATGGTATTATTGCGTTCTGAGGACCAGAGTGTAAAAGTCCCCGAACAACCTTATAAAGTTCCGCTGGGCGGTTAGAAGATGACTGAATGGAGGCAGCAAAGTACTGCTTCTTCGCTGCCCTCACCGCCTTCACATAGAGCTTGGTAGAGATCTTCACAAGTGCAAGACCACAGCCGTCGGGAGTTCGTCTCCATTTGCACTCAAGCCGTCTCCTTTCTTGCTTCATCACTCTTAGCTCCGGGGTAAACCACGGAGCCAATTGAGCTCTGCAGAGGAGAGGGCGCACCGGGGCGATCGTGTCAACTGCCCGGGTCATTTCCGTATTCCACAGATTGACCAGGGTTTCGACAGGAGCGTCAGTTTTATCAGCCGGAAAACTCCCCAGAGCCTTCTGAAAACCTTCAGGATTCATTAGTCTCCGGGGGCGGACCATCTTAATAGGTCCTCCACCCTTGCAGAGGGGAGAAAACATTGTGAGCCTACACCTCAATAGGCGATGATCTGTCCATGACAAAGGAATAGATGTAAAATCCCTCACTCCCAGATCACCATCCCCTGCTCCAGTAGCAAAAATTAAGTCTAGAGTGTGCCCCGAAATATGCGTAGGGCCAGTAACAAATTGAGACAGCCCCATGGCTGTCATGGAGGCCATGAAGTCCTGAGGCGCCCCAGACAAAGCGGTCTCGGCATTAATGTTGAGATCCCCCAATACCATAAATTTGGGGGATCGGAACACCAAACCCGAGACCACCTCCGTCAGCTCAGTTAGGGAGGCTGTTGGGCAGCAGGGTGGACAGTACACCAACAGTATTCCCAGTTTGTCTCGCTGGCCCAACGTAATATGGAGACACTCCAGACCATTAGCTACCTGGATAGGGTGCCTAATGAGAGGGATGGAACTTCTATAGACCACACCGATTCCCCCTCCCCGACCCTCGGATCTACCCAGATGCTGAACTGAGTACCCAGGTGGGCACAGCTGGGAGAGATTAATGCCTCCCAGATCGCTCACCCATGTCTCAGTAATAAACGCCAGATCGGCCGCCTCATCCACAATTAAATCATGGATGAGGGAAGCTTTATTATTTACCGATCTGGCATTAAGAAGCAGCAACTGGAGATCCGAGAGTTGGCTGATAGAACTACCAGCAATCCTGTGGATGTGGGGAGGACCGGAACACGGTACAGCCACCAATTGTCTGTGCCGAGTTCCCCTCAACCGGCATGTCCTCCTCACAACGCCATACCTCCCATTACCCATCACTACGCTAACAGGGGCCCCCTCTGGTCCCCCATCCCAATACCCTATCCTCCCACCCAGGCACATAATAAAATAAAATAAAAATAAAATAAAAATACACACACACTCACAACATACAGTCATACAAACATCCACTCATTCCATTCAGGTCTACACAACAACCACAGTCCCGTGCTCCATGCGCACCAACGCAGCTCTCAAACCGTTCTTCCCGGGAAAAGCGCCACCTGGAGCCTGGTCCTGCGAGGTGCCACGTGCAGAGCAGGAGCCCAAGAAGGAGAGAGCAGAGATGTTGACCAAGCAGCAGCAGCAAAGCAGACAGATGGCTCTCCCTCTTCCCTTGCAGGCACTGGATCTCCCAAGCCCCCTCAGCCAGCCGGCTTATATATCCCCTCCAGAGAAGGGACAGGTGGAACAGTATCAGGCACAGCTGGCTGAGTACCTGGAGCCTGGTCCTGCAAGGTGCCCACGTGCAGAGCAGGAGCCCAAGAAGGAGAGAGCAGAGATGTTGACCAAGCAGCAGCAGCAAAGCAGGCAGATGGCTCTCCCTCCCTGGGCGGTGATGGTCCTCTTCCCTTGCAGGCACTGGATCTCCATTGTAGCCATTGGTCACTGTATCCTCTGTAAATTTGTCTAATCTCCTTTTAAAGGATCCAGAATGCAGTAAACTATCTGCTAAACTTTATTAATGATGATGAATCAAGCCCATTATTGCTCAAGGCAAAGTCCCAACCTCGCAAGGAGAGCCAATGGCCAGTTTAGGTAAGCGGAGACTGTCCTGCACCTACGAAACCTTCACTGCCTGGGGTGATGCTCATACCTGGAGCCCTGATGGCTCACCATATGGGACCGAAAGCTGTGGGCTTCTCATTCTAGCCCAGAAGCCCCTAATTGTAGAGCACTGGCCTTTGACCCTGCTTGTAACATGCTTAGAATCCCCTTCAGATCTTTCTCCTCAACATGGGGTGAAGAAGACCCTCTCCATGAGCTGCAATACCATGTTCAGGAACAATGCCTTTTGCTGCTGGTTGAAAAGCAAGCAATGGTGAGGTCAGATAGCAACCCACAATTAAGGGAGGGTGGGCAATGATTTGGATGCCATGCACAACAAGGCCCTGTTTTTTATACTCACCTGTCACAGGGGAGCACAAATTAGGGATTTTGATGTCCACCTGAATGCATAGGCACACCCAGCTCATCTGCAGTTGAGGTTGGGGTGCGGTGAAAGCTTAATAATAATAGGGACAATCTCCTAGTTCAGAGGTGGGGAAGCTTTGGCCCTCCAAATGTTGCTGAACTACAACTCCCATCAGCCCCAGCAAGCATGGCCAATGGCCAGAGATGATGGTTGAATTTCAGTAACATCTGGATGGCCAAGATTCCCCACACCTGTCTTCATTGCTCATACCAGCAAGCAAACCTAACCTCACTTGGAAGCTTTTACTGGGACATTACTTGACCTGCTCTGGCCTGTTGGCACAAAAAGACCACTTTGCTTAGTTTCACAATAGTTCCTTCCTTTGGGCAGAGCAGGATGGTGGTATGTGCTGCAGGCCAACATCGTTCAGATGCCCAGTTTAACCTGATTTTGCAATCTTAATGCTCCACGTCTTTAAATGTGCTGTTTCAGTATCCTCTATCAAAGTCTATGACCTGTCTTAAAAAAGGTATTTTAATTTTTGCATGATTTTGCTATGTTGTGTAGTAATATTGTCAAGCCAACTTTGTGGGATCCCCCCCTTCCAAAGTTTTTAAAATGACTGAAAGGATTTGTGCTCTTAAACCAATTCTTAGGCTGTTTTTTTAAAAAAATACCACCCACTGGATTTGCTTCAGTATTGGCATAAAGAATAACAGGGTCTGTGGTTTCTCTCAATTTGTTTCACAGCCTCACTGCAGTTCCTGTTTTTAATAAAGATTAATGCAATGCTCAGTAGCATTTGGAAGTTGACTGGGAAGAATTAAACAAAACTGGTAGGGAGTCAGTAAATAGGAGATGCCTTGGGCAAGAGAATACGGTTTGTTAGAACAGAACAGATGGTAAGGAACAATACAAAAGGTGAAAGAAATAAAAGGAGTAGTGGGCACTAAGGGAAATAGATTGAATTTTAGCTGTTAAAAGCACTGAGTTTGTTAATGAATATATTATATCAAGTGAATAGGGAAAATATATACAAAGAGCTTGCGTCATTGTGAGAAGTGAAACAAAACGTGCCAATAAAAGGATAGGTAAGAGCTTTAAAAATAAACAGTGCAACAATGGAACATTAACAGTGAAGCTGCTTATTTTCATGCTTGCCTCAAGGCAAGAAAATTGGGAAACTTCCATTGTTCCCCTCTCATGGGCGAGGTACCAGTGTGAATTTGTGATGTCCCAGGAAAGCGGGTTGGTTTACCTTATTTACCGAGGACAACTTGTTCCAGCTTTTCTTTAAAGTGAAGTTTCAGCCTTCTGAATTTAGAACGGATTGCCCTATTTTGCAAATAGATTGCAACCAGATGCAATTAATTAGATCATAAAGTTCCTCCTTTTTTTCCCCTTGGAGCTGAGGAAGGAAAAGGAGACTGATGAAACATTTCTGAAGAGTTGGAATATGAGGATGTACAAGAAAGAAATTTGTAAGCCTTGATCACAAGGCTTGTGTTACCACACTGGATCAATCTAGCTCAGTCCTGGGTGCTCAGAACAGAACCTAAGGGTAAGATTTTGACTCTCCCTCTTAATGTTCCAGTGTAGCTACTAAACCTCTGGCCCTGAATTTTTAGTTATTTTATAATATAGCTTGGCTTTCATCCAGGGTTCTCGAGACAGCATATACTGTATTCTCTAGTAGTTTCCTGTCCAGGCACTGATAACCAGAACAGATTTGCTTAGCGTTATTAAGGTTGGTGCTTCATGTACCTTCATACCATGAGCAAAATGACAAATTTCTTAATATTTCATTTAGTAACCATAAGTTGACCTCTTCTCCAGAAACAGATCCAGTGTTTTGGAAAATCCAGTCTTCCATGTTCTTACTACCAGATTGGGAATCAGTCTGGGAAGAAGGGAATTGAATCATAGCATGGGAGGGCTTTATAGAAACTCCTTTGCTTGTTAGGAATCCAGAAAGGCTTCACACAACCATGTTTTTCTCATGACTTCAACTCTTCCCTGAGGTCTTTCAACAGGAAATGTGAAGCATGCAAGCCCCATTCTTTCCGTTTTCCTTTGTTCTGCTTTCCCCTGGGCTGAAGACAAAAGCAACGCACTAAAAGTCTTGCGTTTTGTCTCCGCTGCACCTGGTAAAGTTCAACCTGACCTAGATACATAACCACTTTTAACAAAGGTTTGAGATTCCCCTGCTCCTCTGTAAAGTAGCAAAGTCATCTCAAGACGCTGTACTGGTGCAGCTGCATGGGTTCAAAGCTAGTATCTCAGGCACATATTTCCTCACAAGAACCAACATGAAAAGCTTATTGCACTGGACATTTGTATGGGAATTGTAAAGTGTGTGTGTGTGTGCATGCTGAGCAAGCTACTTATTTATTAGATTTATATCTGCCCTTCCTCACAATAGGGAGGAGCTAAAAACCATTCAGCCAACTTAGAGACAATGGAAGCCCAGAACCTTGACCTACTATTATAATCTCTGCACTAGAATTCCAACAAACAGACAAGTGTAGCCGCTTGTAGGATGAAAATCTGATGCTTACCTTTAAAGCAGGTGGGGGGAATCTGCCATGCTGGCTGGAGCTGATTAGAGTTGCTATTGTTAGCCTATAACTAACTATTGTTAGTTATTAGTTGGTTATACATCCAAAGGGACCTGGATAGACTAGAAAATTGGGCTGAAATTAATAAAATGACATTCAATAAAGACAAATGCAAGATTCTGCATTTAGGCCACAAAAACAAAATGCATGGGTACAGGATGGGAAATACCCGGCTTAGCAGTAGTGCATGTGAGAAGGACCTTGGAATTGTAGTGGACCGCAAGTTAAACATGACCCAGCAGTGTGATGCTGCGGAAAAAAAGGCAAACGTGGTTTTGGGCTGCATAAACAGAGCTATAGTTTCCAGGTCGAGGGAAGTAATAGTCCCACTATATTCTGCATTAGTCAGGCCTCATCTGGAATACTGCATTCAGTTCTGGGCGCCTCATTTTAAGAAAGATATAGACAAGTTAGAGCGGGTTCAGAAGAGGGCGACGAGGATGATAGCCGGTATGGAGAACAAGTCTTATGAGGAAAGGTTGAAGGAACTTGGCACGTTCAGTCTGGTGAAGAGAAGGCTGAGGGGTGACATGATTGCACTCTTTAAGTACCTGAAGGGCTGTCACATAGAGGAGGGTACAGATTTGTTCTCTGCTGCCCCAGAGGGTAGGACTAGGTCTAATGGTTTTAAGTTGCAGGAGCATAGATTCAGATTGGACATTAGAAGGAACTTCTTGACTGTAAGGGCGGTTCGGCAATGGAACCGACTGCCTAGGAAGGTGGTGGATCCCCTTCGCTGGATGTCTTCAAGCAGAGGCTGGACAGCTATCTGTGGGAGATGCTCTAGCTGTGGATTCCCTGCTGTGAGCAGGGGGTTGGACTTGATGGCCTACAAGGCCCCTTCCAACTCTATGATTCTATAACAACTAACTATTGTTAGTTTTTTTAAAAAAAATAGAAAGATGGGATTCAAATGTGTGCAATAATATATATGTCCTTTAAATGTATTGTGTGGATGTAACCTATCTGCACCAGTGGAGAAACCCACATCTATAGATGTGGATATCAGTCTAATCGCATAGTTTGATTTTTCTGTAGATGTTATTTGGAGCCTTTCTGTTGTAACTATTCAGGTGACTCTTCCTGCCATATTTGTGTTAGATGGAGCTTAAGATCTTTTAACTGTTCCTCCCTTTAGATTCAAGAGTGTGCATCCATTTCCCTAATATACAAGTCACCCTGAAATGGTTCCATCCATAAATATGGTCAATCAGAAATTTCTAAGGCTTTGGATTTGCCTACTGCAGTTGAAACAAGGCGTGCCTATTGAAGTGGATCCTCAGTAAAATGACTAATCACAAATGAAGATTTAGAAGATAAAGAACTTTGCCAAAAACCTCAGATGCAAGAAAGAATGAGCTATTCTGATACTAAAACAAAACAAACTTATAAAAACAGGTTATTCTACCAGGGCTATGGCAACATCTCCTGCCTTCTGTACTAATACTGCTCTCTTAAACATTTGTAGGGCAGCTACCTGGTTGATGCCTAGCACCTTCACCAGGTATTACAAAAATAAATATGTACAGCTCAGCTGAAGCAGCTTTTGACCACAGAATGCTGCAGCAGTCTGGCTTAAATAATAAATTCTGTTCTAAAGTTCCTACAAGTATTGTTGGTAATTAATAACTAGCAATATTATTTATTTATTTTGACAGTTTGTATGCTGATTAATTACAATAATCCCTAAGCGCTGTACAATAAGCTTAACAAATACAATATCAGAAATGTCTTAAAATGCCTGCTGAAATAAAAAGGTATTAACTAGGTGCCGTTAAGTTCAACAGAGGAGCTTGTCTGATTTCAGCTGGGAGTTCCACAAAACTGGGCCCACAATACTGATTACAGCTCCTGCTGGATACAAGCCATGGGGAACCACTAACTGTGACTCTCCCGAACACCTCAATGATCTGGCAGGGATATAAGGATCCAGGTGGTCCTTGATATCCTATAACCTTGAAACTGCCCAGTAACATAAGGGCAGTCAGGGCAACTGTTTAAGCACTGGAGTTATGTGCTGGTGATTAGTCTGCCCCCATCAACAGTCTAGCTGCAGGATTTGGCACTAGATGGAGCCTCTGAACTAGGCCCAAGAGTAGCCCCCCATAGAGTGCATATGAGAAAGAACAGTAATAACAGCAAAGTTCCTCCTAATCGATTAACATGCTTTGTAGATGTACAAGTGTTTTGGTTTTACCCCAGTGGAATTGCTCTTGCTTAGGTTCAGTAGATAGATGGATAGATAGATGGATAGATAGATGGATAGATAGATGGATAGATAGATGGATAGATAGATGGATAGATAGATGGATAGATAGATGGATAGATAGATAGATTCTGCCTGGTGGAACGGCCTTGCAGCTGTTCCATCAACATTCTATACAAAAAAATAGAGATCTTGATATGAAATTGACAATGACCAGCTGTATCCTCAGACACCTACATCCTGGGCTTGATCCATCTCTTGGGCTTCCACCTGGCATTCCATAAGCATAGCACATAGAGTATCACTTTCAGCTCTAGTTCAAACACTGGTAGAAACAGCTGTGAAGTCTTAGATATGGTGACAGCTGGAATTGCATCTTCTTTGGGGTGGGAGCTGTTTCCATCTGAAAATGGACAAGTTATTTTCTTAGCAAACTTGCATGGCATCTCTCAACACACACCTGGCCTTCATCTTTGAATCCTAGCCTTCCCAATAGCAAAGTCACAATACACCTGCAAAATCAAGCACCTTAAAATGGCTAAAATATTTGTTCCAGGAAACATTTGTAAGATGCTAAAACCCAACAGAAATGTAAAATGGTTCTCTATGAGAGACTCCAGACCAGACTCTGGTTTTGCTTACATCTCAAAAGGTGATGTCATCCAATATCAACATTTTAAATATGGCGGATAGTAATCCGTGCTAGTTCTACTCAGAGTAGACCCATTAAGGCTAATGGACATGACAAACCTAGGTTAATTGATTCCAGTGGTCTATTTTGAATTGAAAACAACCCATTATATGGAAACAGATGCATGTAATTCCATGATTTTGTGTGTGGGTCCTGTCCCAAGCAACAATGAGCCTAGAGTGAAGTCTGGGGGAAGCAAATTATTTATTTTTATTACTATTACTATTGGGCTCCTTCTGGAAGGGTGGGATTTAAATTTAATACATAATATTAATTGAATTTATATCCTACCCTTCCTCCCAAAGGACCCAAAAAATGTCAGATCAAAGTTGATCAGTGAAGTGGAGAAGGTGACAAGAGCAAGGGATCAGCAGGCAGAGACTTAGCAGCAACTTAACAGATCAAGAACCTGGATCCAGTTCTTGGTTGACTCTGTTCCTGTGTCAACCATTGATGAGAGCATTTGTTCAGCCCAGATGCTAAAACTTACAACAATGGTAAGTAAGGTTCCATGGCAAGTGATCAGGGAACTGGGGCCAAAGCCCTATGAGAGGAGACTGAAAGAACTGGGCATGCTTAGCCTCGAGAAGAGAATACTGAGGGGAGACATGATAGCACTTTTCAAGTATTTGAAAGGTTGCCACACAGAGGAGGGCTGGGATCTCTTCTCAATCATCCCAGAGTGCAGGACATGGAATAATGGGCTCCAGTTACAAAAAGCCAGATTTCAGCTGAACATCAGGAAAAACATCCTAACTGTTAGAGCAGTACAACAATGGAACCAATGACCTAGGAAGGTGGTGGGCTCTCCAACAGTGGAGGCACTTAAGAGGCAGCTGGATAGGCACCTGTCGGGTATGCTTTAATTTGGATTCCTGAATTGAGCAGGAAGTTGGACTCGATGGCCTTATAGGCCCCTTCCAACTCTATGATTGTCTGAGTCTAAGCCATCATGGTTAAGTTTTACTTCCACTGTCAGAGGCAGTATGTCTCTGAATGCTGTTGCACTCGGGTTTTGCTTGCAGGCTTTCCATATGCATCTGGCTGGTCACTGTGAGAAGAGGATGTTGGACTAGATGGGACATTGTCTTGATCTAGCAAGTTCTTCTTATGTTCTTAACCTGCTCTTCACAGAATATTTTCAATCCCAGAGACAGAAACAGTAAAACAAAGTAAAAGATATATAGGGGAAAAATAACAATATACCAAAAATATAAAATCATAAAAAACAGCAACCCAGGTCCAATAAATAACAACAAAGTAACAGCTCCATCATAAGGCAAAGAAAGCCAAACTACAATGATGGCAAAAGTTAGAATATTCAGTTTAACCAAACACCTGGGTAAAAAAACAAACAGGACATTCAACAGACTGCACAACCCAGTGGTCAACAACTGTTCCCACTCCATCTCTCTCCTATGGCAGCACTGTCCCGCACAGAGAGGGCCCAACTCTGTGGAAATAGACTCTCACACTGTGCAGTGCTTTTGGGGGGAGGTTAAGAATGAGGTGCCAGTGCTCATATCTTGATAAAACTGCAGTGGGTGGCAGCACAAAATGGCTGCTACGGACATGGAATAAAAGAAGAGGCGATGGTACCCCGTACCGGTGAATATCATTGCAAAAAAAGCAACTTAACGTCTTTCACACACACACACCGCTTTCCAACCCATCCAGGCTCTCAGCCTAAGTAGTAAGACTAGTTGCCCACAAGTACCCTCACCAAGAATTTTCTACCCCTTTTTCACAGTAGCAATGGGGTGTGTGTGAAACACAGCAGAGAGAGACAGTGGCAATAAGCCTGCAATAAATTGCATGTTTGGTGACTGCACTGTATTTATAAACAAAAAAACGGTCTCCCTCCCTCAAAAGAAAAAAAGAATAATGGAACTGTACATGACATGTAGTTCTACACCAAAAGAACAAGAGATTCAGATCCCATTAGGCATGTATCTGGTTAGCTTTGAAAGTATAACATTGACAAGTTCAAAAGTTTACCTCCTTAACACAGAAAATATGGGCAAAGTCCACTAAAGTGACACTAATCTTATCTAAGCCAGTTTTTCCCCCACATGAAACTGAATGTAGAAAAGCAGGAATTTCCAGGTGATGCTAATCAAGACCCAGCAGAGAAGCAACTAGAAAGCATACAAATCAGCCCTCCAGTCTCCACAATGACAGTAAATCAGAACTGTATTTAGTTAGGCATCCTTTTGACACGGGAACCTGTTATATGTGCTACTGGTGTGATCTGTTGATTTTTGTTTTAGCCCAAAATTTGAATTCAAATGTGGATTTTAAACATTTCTTTCAGATTTTGAAATTTGATTTGCATTTCATCCTGTGAATATAATGATCAGTTGGTGACAACAAGCCAGTCTCCTGTTTTCTGTGCAGACTCACCACTAATTATGTTGTTGAGCTAGGAGAATGAAAATACTTTGGCATGTTCTGTGTTGCTTCTGAAGCCTCATTGTTTCCTCTTTGTGTGAGATTTTCTTAGCAAAGGAGGAATAAGAAGCTAAAATTAAGTCCCATCCTTAATCTTCTTTATTTTAGAGCAAGCTTATCCTGTCTCTACAAGCTTCCCATGGGTATGAATTTCATGGGTTAAACTAAGTGCATACTGAATTTTTGTCTAAAGATATCTCTCATATTCTTCTGCAGTAGAGTCTTCTTAACATGGTTAGAATATTTTTCCTGTGGCAGATTAAATATAGACAGTTCAGCAATCATCCCACCGTTTGGCTTGTATATTAATGGCAATATAGCAACTAGGCTGACAAATGACATACATAGTGAAATGTTGCCAATTGCCAGTGTTGAACTAGAGTGCAGATGCAATGTATTTGAGTCACTAAAACAAAGATTAGTGGCATACCCATTGGTGAAAAGTTGTATAAATTGACACAACTGGAGCCATTTGTGTGCTTCCTCACCAGATTTAACAGATGCAAAATGGTGCTTGTTGACATAAATTTACTGCACTGTGTCTTGTTTGTTTACTTCACGCTGCTTTGTGCTCTATCATGGCTGCAGAGTCAATTTTAGGGGGAAAACGCTTCAGTGTTTTGGCTTTTTCTAACAAAAAGGCATTTTGTAAATGTTCAGTATCCATAGCATCTCAATGCCACATATTAGTGAGTCCCTGATTATAAGGCTGATTACTTAATTAGGATGTTTCTAATGTTCAAGAACTGGAGCAAGAGCATCTAAAGGAAGTTACTTAGTAAGAAGAGCTTTAACAAATACAGATTTGCATAAAATATCAAGATCTAAAACTAGAAATTGGTGTTGGGTGTGTGTGTCCTTATGCAAGAATCGTATTTGATGCAGTTATTGGAATAATTCCATTCTGTAGAAGAGTTTGACTGCAAACATCTAAGGCCCACATTCCTAAATGTACTACTCATTAAAGGGATAAGTGAATCTTAACAAGGATGAGTTCATACTGGACTAAAACTTCCATTTTTGAAAGTTGTAACTGCTATGACAATTCTTTTTCATATGCTTTAGATCTTAGTGATGAGAGTGATGAAACCTCACATGCACATGCATGCTTGCTAATCCATTTAAATTCCAAACAGACAGATATGGGAAGTGACCCTGTGGGAACTAGGGAAGGCCTCTGTGGGCTCTGGCAACCCCTACAATATGGACTAAATGTATGTCATTTTCCATTGCTTGGTATCTGTAAGGCTTTCTTTTCCCAGTCCTTCTATGAAGATTTACAGGGGTAGCCTACCCTATTATGGAAATGATTTCTTACTCTCCAGGGAATGGATGAAAAGCAAAGAGCAAGCCTTGGGCCTTGCTCAGTTTGAATGATAACCAAGGCAGCAAAAATACAATAGTTCTGTGTTGTGCCAGCAGAGGAAATATCTTCTCCGTAATTGACTTGCAATGATTGTTCTCACAGTGCAACTGCACCAGTGCAGATTTCTATACATTTTGCCATGCTTTTAATATTTTGGTTCATATATCATGAAGAATTATTCAACGGGAAGTCCCAGATTTGGCAGCCACAACCTAATGCTCACTGTTTTAGAGCTTAATAGGAGACTTAGGCTGTAACCCCTAACCACACTTACTTGGGAGTAAGCTGCATTGAATTCAGTAGGATTCACTTAAATACACAGGGTTAGGATTGCGCTGTTAATATTTCAAAATAGCAACTGTAAAATGGTATGAGCAGAACCCTGAATCTCAGTGCCCCCAACCCAACGTCCTGACATGCTCCAAAAGGATACTGTGATCAGTATCAAAAGCTGCAGAGAGATCAAAGAGAAACAGCAGGGTTGCACTTCCCCATCTCTCTCTTCACAGATATCAGCCAGAGTGACCAAGGCAGTTTCAGTGCCATGGCCAGGCCTGAAGCAAGACTGGTACAAATCAAAGTAATCACTTTCCTCCAAGCATGCTTGAAGCTGCACCACAACCATCTTCTTGAGTACCTTGCCCCCAAAGGATATATTTGCCACTGGGCAATATTTAATATTTCTGGCTCCAGGGAAGTCCTCTTAAGGAGGAGATGCACCACTACCTTCTTCAAGGCAGGGATGGTTGGGGTTTTCCCCTTTCTAACCCTGGTGAAAAGAGGTAACGCGGACCATTAATTACATCAAACTGGTACCACTTGGTAGAGATCACCTATCTGCATCTTAAAATATTCAGTCTATACAGTATTTCCCAAAAGACATTCATTGTTTCATCAGTGTACCTTATGAAGAAATTATTGGCCCCGGAAAAGTTGCTCATAACTGTTCCACAGAGCAGTTGCTTCAACCAGAGCAAAACAGATAGGTGGAGAGTCTGTGAGTATGCCTTTCTCCCCCTTACATCCTTGCTATGGAGAAGGTGGTGGGTCAGTGAACCAGCACTTTAGCTTGTGAGGATTTATCAGCTAAGCAAAAAAAATGATCTTAACATCCTATTTTGGGTGAGCAAATCTGTCAATTCCAGTTTCTCTTAATTTCTCACATTTTCCATCTTAAATTTACATTTCCACATCCATGTGTGTTTTTAGAAGGTACCCATGAAAATTCATCAGCATGTTAGTGCACATTTTTCCTAATATACACATTTTTGTATGCAATATTGCCCAATATAGTTTCTCCCACATAGCAGATTTTTGTATGTTATTTTCACTGATATATGTATTTTCTTGCACACTTTAGTATATGTATTTTGTACACATTGCTTGGCTGGGGAACTGCATTGCAAAATTTGGAAAACTGTGAATTTCAAAGGATGGCTGTGTTCTGGTTCGCAGATGGTTTCAGAAAGCGTACATTAGGTAAAGTTGCTTTTAAATGTGAAATGAATCAAATTTCTCCCCCATGCCTAGTTAGCAGTGACAATTTGTGTTGGAAGAGATGACTGTGAGCTGACTGCAGTCACGTAGTGTGGACAAGCAACATGCTGTAGTCAACTGTGACAGCCTCTACTGATGAACACTCAGTGAAGGATTTAGGCAGCCTAAATGGGACATTTGTGAATAAAGTGTGAATTCCAGGACAGACAGACGTCACTCCAAACTTGATGATAAACAAGAGAATTGGATTGGAAATCCTTATTACAAAAATGTGTTAGTGTTATGTTTAGTTAAATAAACCCAAAATAGTTCTTGGTCATGTTCACAAATTTGCATATTAACTTATTTTTTTCTTTCTTGTAAGCTGCTCTAAATACTTACTGTAGAGCAGCAGGTTAAAAATACTAAATAACAAAGTGACAATAAGACTATTTTGGAAATGCTATACTTTTTGTAAGACATCCAGATAGCCAACCCTTTTCTAACTTATGACAAGTATTTTGACATAGGCTCCTGGATTATGGGCTTGCTTCTAAGCAATTAAAAATCACAGAATTCAATGGGACTCATTCCCAGAGTAAAGGGTGTATCCAACAAATCCAGCTAAGCTCTACTGAGAGTAGACCCAATGAAGTTAATGAACACAAGTTAGTCATCTCCATTAACATCAATGAATCTACTCTAGTATTGGATACAACTGTGTATATGCACATAGGCCTGAACAAGACTTTCTCAAGGGGTGGGGGCAAAATAAAACACTGGACGGTGGCAGCTGGGTGTGTGTGTGAAGTAAGCTACTTTTCCAGAAAAAAATGACAGGAATAGTGCCAGCACATTTTGTCTTATATCTCAGATTCTACAAATGCTAGAAACACTGGGTGGTATTCCAACTAAGAGCAGACCCATTGAAAAATGGATGAACCGAAGTTGTTGTTATTATTATTATTATTAATAATAATAATTTTCCAGAAAAGTGAACTCAAAGCCAGTTACATAACAAACATTAAAAGCAAGTGCAAAAGCAATCTAAAAGGCCAGGCAATTATATATTTGTTGTTATGTGCCTTCAAGTCGATTATGACTTATGGCGACCCTATGAATCAGTGACCTCCAAGAGCATCTATCATAAACCACCCTGTTCAGATCTTGTAAATTCAGTTCTGTGGCTTTCTTTATGGAATCAATCCATCTCTTGTTTGGCCTTTCTCTTTTTCTACTCCCTTCTGTTTTTCCCAGCATTATTGTCTTTTCTAGTGAATCATGTCTTCTCATGATGTGTCCAAAGTATAACCTCAGTTTCATCATTTTAGCTTCTAGTGATAGTTCTGGTTTAATTTGTTCTATGACACAATTATTTGTTTTTTTCGCAGTCCATGGTATGTGCAAAGCTCTCCTCCAACACCGCATTTCAAATGCGTTGATTTTTCTCTTATCTGTTTTTTTTACTGTCCAACTTTTGCATCCATACATAGAGATCGGGAATACCATGGTCTGAATGATCCTGACTTTGGTGTTCAATGATACATCTTTGCATTTGAGGGCCTTTTCTAGTTCTCTCATAGCTGCCCTCCCCAGTCCTAGCCTTCTTCTGATTTCTTGACTATTGTCTCCATTTTGGTTAATGACTGTGCCGAGGTATTGATAATCCTTGCAAGTTCAATGTCCCCATTGTCAACTTTAAAGTTACATATAAATAAAAGAGCAGGTCCAGCTGAACCCCATCCCACTAAAAGATAAGAAGAAAACTTAGGTCTAAAGGCCTGGGTCAATAAAAATGATTGTGCCTGGTACCCAAAAACTAATAGAGCCGATGTCATCAATTCCTCTTTCAACAAGCCTTTTAGGTTGAGACCTATCCCAGTCTGCGTCTGTGTTAGAATTGCTTAATAATGTTTTTAATAATGTTTTTAACCCTTTTAAAAAGTTTTTTTAAAATGTTTTTTAATGCTGTTTTGTTTTAATGTATTTTAAGATCTGTTTTTATGATGTTTTAAAGTGTTTTTAGCACTTTGCCGCCCTGGGCTCCTGCTGGGAGGAAGGGCGGGATACAAATTAAATAATAAATAAGAATAAATAAATAAAATACAGGATACAACCCTTGTTCTTTTTTTAAAATTAAAGATGGGAATTTTTAATTTAAAACTTCTCCCCCCCCATGGATGCTCATGTATATGCAGCTTCAGTAGTAGAAATTATTATGGCACAATCCTAATCAGGTCTCCACAGAATTAAGCACTATTGAATTCATTTGGGCTTACTCCCAGGTAAGTAGAGTTAGGACAACATCCTAAGAGCACCTGTACTATCCATGTCTACTCAGAAGCAAGCCCTATTTAGTCTATTGGGGCTTACTTCGAAGTATGAGGGATTAGGACTGGAGCCTAAGAGCACAATCCTAGCCATGTGCCCACTCAGAAGCAAGCCTTATTGTACGCCACTGTGGTGTAGTGGTAAGAGTGCCGGACTATGACCTGGGAGACCCAGGTTTGAATCCCCCACGCAGCCATAAAGCTCACTGGGTGACCATGGGCCAGTCACTGCCTCACCACCTAAGGTACCTCACTGAGTTGTTGTGAGGTTAAAAAGGGGGGGGGTACACCACCTTGAGCTCCTTGGAGGAAAGGTGGGATATAAATAAATAAATAAGGCTTACTCCCAGCTAAGTGGGTTCGAATCCACTCAGCCATGAAGCGCGCTGCCTGACCTTGGGCCAGTCATTGCCTCTCAACTCAACCAGCTTCACAAGGTTGTCGTGAGGATAAAATGGGGATGAGAAGACCCACATAAGCCACCACCTTAAGCTCCTTGGGAGGAAAGGTGGGATGCAAACGGAAGGGATACAAATAAATAAGTAAATGGCGCTTAGTCCCAGGTAAGTGGGGGGTACGTAGGCAGTCTAAGAGCACCATTTCTAACCGAGCCCTATTGAACCCAAAGGGCCTTACTCCTACCAGGTACGCGGGGTTAGGATCGCATTTGCAGCACCCTTTATGGATTTAATCCTGAGAGGGAAGAGCGGACCGACCGACCCCAGTATCTCTCTCCCGGGAGAAGGGTGTGAGCGAGGGAGGGAAACTGTGAGAGAAGCGGCGTGTTCTCCGCCTACCCCGCTGCCTCCTCCCCCTTCCTCGCCTCCTCCCGGCGGCTACCCAGAGTGCTTGTAGCCACGACCAGGCAGGCGCAGGGAAAAGGGCCTCGACCGGTATGACTGGCAACGACGTCGTCCTTCGGGTCTGACTGCGCCAGAGAAGGACGGCGGCGCGAAGCTTCGACTGGTGGTTGCGCAGCAGCGGCAGGAGCAGCAGCACCTACTCCAGGGGCCCGGCTGAGGAAGCGGCGGCAGCGGCGCGGCCCAGCATGCGAGTGTGAGATGCTTCCTCGGGCGGCAGCGGCGGCGGCGGCTCCCCATTGGCCCCAGGTGGCTTCGGCGGCCCCCGTGTCTTGGATGCGCCTCTGGAGCCGGCGCTTGGCCCTCCACAAACATTTCTATAGGACTCATTCGCCTTGCTGAGGAAGGAAAAACAAACATACATTTTTAAAACCTCTCTCAAACACACAGAAAGAGAAAGCAAGGCAGGCCGAGGCCTAGCTTTAAAAAAAAAAATCATCTCCCAAGCGACCGTTAGTTCCTGCAGCTTTTCCGCACTCGCCTTTTCCGTTCCCCACGCCCGGCCCCCCGTTAGGCCCATGGAGCCCGCCGGCCGAGCCCCGCCGCTCAGCGCCACCCAGTTGGGTCGCCTGCGGGATGAGCATGGAAAGGTAAACGGGGATGGGGCCGTGAGGAAACGGAGTTGCGTACGGGCAAATAAAAGCCGCCTTCTGTGGTGGTTTGAGGCCCGGCGGCGCCTAATACTTGGTCGCGAGAGAGCCTCGGAGGGGAAGGGGCGCCTGGTGAGGTAAAGGGGGTCTGGTCTTGTGGGAGAAGAAGGGGGCGATGGGTGGTCGTCGTCGACGTGGGTCGAAGGGTGGCTGGAAGGAACGGGGAGGGTGACCATGTCAGGGTGTGTGTTATGCCTGCTTGGTTTATGGTAGCGCAAGGGGCTGGCTTGTTTTTAAGGAGGCCTTTTCCCCATCTCCTGGGTGTGATAAAGCAGGGGGTTCCCAAACAGTGGCCCATTGACCAGCAGCGGCCCGTGAGCCTCCTTCAGTGTGTCTGGGGGACACACACACACACACACGTGCCATTTGAATTCTTGGGAAACTATGGAATTCAAATTGTAATACTGGTGAAATATGTAGAATTGAAAGGCATGCACCCTGATGAGGTGCACCTGGCGCCGACGCTACTATCTTTTCGGCGCCAGGTGAAAACCTTTTTATACTCCCAGGCATTTTAAAGTGTATTTTAAACAGCATTTCCGTATTTTGGATGTTGTTTGGTTCGTTATTTATTATTATTATTATTATTATTATTATTATTATTATTATTATTATTTATTGTATTTATATATTGTGCTTGTTTTTATCTTTTTGTACACCGCCCAGAGAGCCTTCGGGTTTAGGGCGGTATATAAATTAAACTAAATAAATAAACTAAATAAATGCATCCACTACAGCACCTTACAATTGTTACACCAAGCAGGAAAAAAAAAATAAGGCTGCAATCTGAAACGTCTACTCGGAAGTAAACCCCATTGGGTTCAATGGGACTTACTCCCAGGTAAGTGTGTACTGGGTTGCAGCCTAAGTGGTCCGCCAAGACCCTAAGCAATTTTCAAGTGGTCTATGGAGAGCAAAGTTTGGGACCCACCCTGTTTTCTGTTACGTTGTTTTTAACTTTTAATTATGTGTTTTAAAATTATTGTAACCTGCCCTGGGACTTCTGGGTGAAGGACGGGTAATAAATTCTAATAATAATAATAATAATAATCACTTTGGTAGAGATTTGATTGTTTTTTCTGTGTGTGAGAGACCCTTAACCTCACTGCATCTTTCTGCTAGGTATGGAAGAAGGGGGGGGGCTTCTGTTTTCTGGTAGCCTATTTGGTTTCTGCGCTTGGTGCAGTCACCTGCTCTCTGTGTGCATTCAGTTCCTTGTCTTCAGCTAGGGCTTAACTTTAAGTCTGGAATAGATGCGCTCAAATTGCGCTGTAAGTAAGGGTGCATACAAAAAAAATCTTCAAATCACTGTTATTTATTCTCCCCCCCAAAGTTTGGCATCATAGGCACACTTGTTTGCGTGTAAGCCCACAGAAATCAGTGGAACTTACTTCCAAGCACATGGTTTGTTTATTACAATGATATCACCATCTTTCCTCCAAAGCAGCATATATTCTACTCTTCTTCATCCATTTAATACTTGCAGCATCTCTGCGAGTTTGATGTCTGATTGGGTAGTTAAATCTGGGTATCCCCAGGCCTAGCCTGGCACTATAGCCACTATATCTCATTGCATAGGATCACACTGTAGAGTTTCAAGCTCTCCCCTGTCCTTGATCTCAGGATGATAAAAGGCACATCATGTTTTTAATGGAGTGCATTCTAATGTATTTTAACACAAGTTAGTTGCCCCTTATAATTCTCAGTGTCTGTTACATCTACAGCAGTGGTTCCCAGCCTTTATGAGCACAGGACCCCCTTTATAAGCTGAAAAAAAATTGTGACCCCCTCCCTCCAGGGAGGCAGGCTGGCTGCCAAGAAGGAAGGGGGAAAGCAGCCTTTCTTTGCAGGCTTGCTTCTTTTTGCTTCAGAAAAAGCCCTCTCCTCTCATTCTAAGTAAGGGCATTGCCAGTAGCGGCAGTGCAAGCAGACAGGAATCAGTGATAGTAATCCCCTCTTCTTCCTGGTAGCTCCACCCTCAGCCTCCTTTGGCATCTGCCATGTATTTTATAGGCAGATGTTTGCCCTTAGTGCGCCTGAAAGACGCTCTGGCGCTTCAGCAAAAGGCTTCCCCTCTTGTTTGGAGCAAGGGGAAGGTGTCATCTGCAGCGGCAGCGGAAAGCAGACAGTGTAGAAGGAGTGAAGACTTTTTTAAAAAAATTAATAAATTCATTTCTTTACTGTTCACGGCCCCCTCTGGATTACTTCATGGCCCCCCTGGGGGTCCCGGCCCCCAGGTTGGGAACCACTGATCTACAGTGTAATCCTGTGCATGTTGACACAGAACTAAGTTCTGCTAAGCTAGCTCCTAGTAAGTGCACATAGTATTGCAGCCTTACTTCAGAGCACTTAACTCAGATTAGTTATCTCTCAACTATCTCCAACTATCTTCCCTGCTACACATCTATTGTACTTAAAACCATCTGCAGGTGATACAGGTAAGTTATTCTTCAGCCTCCTTTATCCATAATGTGGTATTTGTAAACACCTTGATGTACACTTAATGCAAGTTGCCCCTTTACCTATACTGTTTTACTCACAATTATTGAAGGATGAATCCTCCACATCCCTTTTCATTGCCTGTTTGTTTGTAATTGTATGGAATGAGGAATGCTTGCACTAGTCTTTCCACATACTTTAACATGTTGTGTGAGAGTGTGATGTGTTACAGGGGACAGAATGTCTGCTTTTAGGGTTAGGGACAGAAAATGACCTTGAATAAGCTACAAGGACTTGATAGTTCCCTTTTCCAGAATAAATGTTTTGGCTAGAATAGTGAAAGAACAGTGTTGCCTGCGATGACTATTTCTCTGAGTGTATATGTGCATATATTGGAAGACAAGGATCCTTCACTTTCAGTTTTGAATGATCCAAGGTATAGAGCAAAGGTATATGGCTGTTGAGGATGACTGTTTTCTGGTATATTATAGGGTGGCGGCGGAGTTGGGCTGGTAAGCTAAACTCTGCATTACTACAGTAGGGCCCCACTCATATGGCGGGTTACATTCCGGACCCCTGCTGAAAAGCGGAACTCGTTGAAAAGAATAGTGCGCGATGCCCGAAAACCACCATAAAAGCGGAACAAGCGCTGTATGAGTGAGGCTTTAGTGTAATTGCATCTATTTGAGACCGCTGCATTAGCAAAATGCCGTAAAGTGGGGCCCTACTGTACTTCTAATATCAAACTCTGGTGGTGAGTGCTGATGTAAATGGAGTCAAAACAGACCCACTGAAATGAGGAGGTATTAGGCTTGGGAGAATCTCAGGTTTACAGAAACAGGATAACCAAACCACTAAAACAGCCCAATGAGGACTGAGCATGCCATGGAATGCTGCCATTTGGGAAAGAGAAACTAAAAAAAGGGGGGAGGTAAACTGTTGGATGGTTAATGTATTTTAGAGGAAGACATGGCTGTCCAGCTGGACCCCTGAATAGGAACACTCCTGTTCTAAAATGAAGGTACACAGCAGTATTTTGTTGCCAATCCCACATGTTAGTCTTAGGAGAAAAACAGAACTGGACCATGAAGGTAAACTGACCACAGTTGTCCTCAGGCAGGACAGAATGGAAGCCTTGTGCTTATTGTGGGCAACTACTCATGACATGCAACATGTGGTGAAGGTATGAATGGACCACCACATGTGGGAAAAGGCTGAAAAATCAGATCACATGTTACAAGTTACTTTGGTTCATACATTCAGTGGGAGGTTGGAAAAGTGGTGCAAGCCATTCCACACCATTGCACAACCTTGGCTGTACATTGAGCCATCCATGTGATCATCAGTCATTGTCCAGACCTGGTTCTTATGATCTTTCCCCTGCCTTTTTTGGATGGAATAAATATCGTTAATTGGGCCTCCGCGTGACTAGCCACTCATACAGAAAGTGTGACTAGAAGTTAATTGTGTGATGGAGGAAAAGGGTTCACCTCCACCAGGTGAACTGAAGCTTGTGGTTGTTTTTTTGTTTTGTCTGTATTGTCTGCATGTGTATGCACAAGCACTGAAAAGTAATAAGCAGGGCACAGTAGGTTTCTCTGTGTCAGAGATCTTTGAATCCTTTGCATGTTGGAATTTGAGGTTTTTGAACTTGCCATAACTTGCCAACAGGGCTATAGACACCAGGCCAGTGTGGAAGAATGCAGCAGAAATAATGGCAGCATTAGCAGATGACATACTGTAGTCTTGTTTCCTGCTATTGTGCCACTTTGTTTCATTCTCCGGAACACAAGCACTCATGGTATAGGAGGTGAACAGAACACAGTGCTTCGTTGTGCTTCGTGTCTATGAGCTGCTGTTCGGCTGGGATCAAAATGCTTGACTGATCTTTTTCTTTTTTGCATAGCACTGAGGATTGGAGGCCTAGTTTTCTCTGGGAAAGTTTAATTTGTCTTGCAGAGAGGGACTCTGCTTGTTCCCACACTTGCTGTCAGACATTCTTTGCTGATTCAGTTTGCACAAATAAGGGTGGAAGAAGCCCTTTCTGAAATGTGGTAGTTATCATATTTCAGATTAATCGTCAAGATCTGATTCTGACATAATTGGAGCTATTTTGTTCTGACCTAGTTTAAAATGTTAACAATATTAATATATAGTTATCAAAGTTGAAGTTGACATCACTTGGAAATTAGATTCGAAATGCATATATTTTCATGTAAATGTATTTTTTACATGACTGTGACAGTAGACTGACTTGTAGGCCACAATGCTAAAACATACGTGCACTTGTTGTAACCTAAATAAATGTTCAAGACAGTATGAAAATTATGGTGGAATTGCAGTACTGAAAATGGCTACAAATTGTTACTTGACATAAGCATTAATTAGACAAGAGCAACAAGAACCCCAGAGAGCTGAGAAGAGGGTTTAACATTGTGTCCACTCAGCACTCCCTTAGCTGACCCACCACCTAACTCTGGAAGTTGCTTTTCCATTTGGTCTCAGTAAAGCACATCCATCCCCTGAGTGATGGTTATACCTGCATTTGCCTTGGTCTTGCCACAGGCCCTGTAAATGCAGAAGCTGCGGCAGGGACCAGATAGCTGGAGAATGTCTTTAAACCTTGTGTTCCCTCTGTGTTACTCTTAACTCACCTTAGTGGTGGGATAGCTAATAGCTATCTATTGGTTCTATAATCTTTTTATAAACTGCTTTGGCGATTATTTAGATTGAAAGGCAAGGTATAAATCTCTTAAAATAGATAATGGGGAAAAACAAAAGGATTCAGCAACTTTTTCACCTCAATTATATAGATATATAATAAATAAATAAAGGAAACACAAACTATTACCTTAAGTTCTTGGGCCTACTGAAACATGAATGGTCTGACTTTTCACTCGAGTTCTATCCTAACTCAAAATCACTAATATGCTATTTTTGTGTTTTATTTCTTTTATATCAAATCACTTCAGAATCACTTAAGGAAAGGTTTCCCATATGTTTACTGCTGCACCATCTGGGCTGTTTTCAGGTCATTACAATCTGTTGTGTAAATAAGTGCCATAATATGTAGCAAATGTGCATCGTTTTCTCAAAAATGTTGGGACCGTTATATAGAGGAATGGAGTAAAATTAAACTTGATCCAAAACTTGGAGTGATTCTTACTCCTTCCTATCTTTCCTCTGGAAATGATGCCTGTAATTATTTGATGACTTGAAGGTAATGTATATGAATAGATTTCAGCGAAAAGTGTAGTGCTTGAGGTGCTGTCAGGTGCTGTAAGTTGAACTGGATTTCATATGGCTCTTATTCACACATGCAAGCTATTATCTTTGCTTGCAATAATAAAGTGGTTAACACAAGTGTGAAGCAGCTCTTGGAAAAGAAGCCAGAGTAGAGCATAAATAAAATTAGGTTATTGTTTCAAAAGAAGAATGTCACTAAAATTAATGGTTGTTGTGTTACTGTCACTAAAGTGAATTATGAGCACCTAAAATTAGTTGTGGGGGCACTTTTATACACTTTGAGCATGTCCTGTTTAAGGACAAGCATGCAGAAGGCATATCGGAGATTTGTTGCTTTCAGGCTTCTAAACATTCTAGCAGATTCTGGATTGGACAGCAGTTCTCTGTGTACCCCATGACAGCTTTCACCAACCTGCTGCCCTCCAGATGTTTTGAACTGCAGCTCCCACAGTTGCACAGCCATTGGGGGAGCATGGTATAGTATTTGCCTATTCTAATAGAATGGAACTGATACCAGTCTTAAAATGGGCTGCAACCTCTTACTGGAGAGTTTGTGGTGTTCAGCTTGAATTGTTTTTTTTTTAAGTATTGCTTGCCTACCCGAAAGACCAGGGGTTAATTTGTAGTGAGGATAGTTAGGCAAAGCTATTATATGTAATTTTCACTGTTGGGCTCAGAGATGGAAACACATTATTAGAGAACATCTAGTAATGACATCAACCTGAGAGTACCTGTCCTTCTAAAAGTTGCATGTTGCTGCAGAGACAAACTTGGGAGAGTTGCTTGAGTGCTTGGAACATCAAGTTCACTTGTTCGCACACAAATTGTAGGGCCCCTCTTACCGGCGCTTCGCATTCCGGCGTTCCGCTAATGCGGCGGCGGGAAATTCCCCTTTTAAAAGCCGATTTTCGTGACATTTTCGCGCGACGGCCCCATTATAGTCTATGGGTTCCACTTTACAGCGATTTCCGCTTTACAGCAGGGGCCTGGTCCCTAACCCGCCGTATAAGCAGGGCCTTACTGTACTTCTAAGATCAGAGGCCTGTCGATCCCCAGATTTGCTAAACTATTGATTTATACACACTGCATTTTTCAATGATGAACAGAGGAGCTAGATGAACAGTCAGTTTTATAGGGCTGTCATTGGTATGTGTAGCTATACATTTTTCCGTACTTAATTTTTCGCATTTAATTTTTTTTAAAGGATTTGACAAAATAGGACAACATTTATCAAGAATAATTTATCAAGAATAAAAATGATTAAGTATAAATTAGTTCTCTTTGGAATTTTTAATCATACACAATCCAGTACTATGTTTACTTAGCAAGAGCTGTTGGTCCAATTCAGATATAACATAAACCATGGGTTTATTCGTGCATTGGCTACTGATAGTATGTAGCACCTGTGTTAAGAGAGCGGCATTGCTGCCAGTATGCTACTGAGCTATCTTCTTCTCATTAGAATATAAATCTTTAAACAACCTGAAACTGGTGTACTTAAAAGGCTGCCTTATTCTCTATTTCCCTCCCTGATCTTTGTGATCTGCTACCAAGCCCCATCTGATAGTGCCTGGCAGTGTCAGTCCATAGTCAACAAGAAATGTGAATTTAGTGTGGTACCATTGAACTCTGTACCTAACAAAATAAAGGTGGCACTGTCTGTAAAGAATTTTAGGCACCAACTTGGTTATTTCAGCAAACCTTCTTATGAAAAATGACTTGCAGTTTTTATAACCTTCTTGTCAGATGATCCATTCTGTAGGTCTGTTTCTTTAATGTATTTTGTTTTGGTTTTATTTGTAATGTTGCTTTGGTTTTAATTGAGATCTTTGTACATCACATAGATCTATTTTATGAGTTTGTGGTAGAGAAATGAATAATAATAACAACAACACTTACAAAATAAGTTGTGGCAAGCCTTGGGCTCACACACTCAATCCCCCTCCTTTGTGTGTGAGGGTAATAGATTGAAAGCTTCCACTTTCCATTTTGAATAAATTGCAGTTTCTACTTGCATCCACATGAGAGAAACTGGTCTATTGTAATTGTGCTTGATTCACACAAATTGGGTCAAATAGTATGTTCTGATATTAGTTTGTTAGCTAACCATAGGGCCAGTTTAAAATTATGTCCAAATTGTAGTTCAGGGTTATGTGCATGAGCTGCCTTGAGCTCACATGCCCCTCTTCTCTGGCACGGCTTTCAGGAAAACAGTAGGATGTATCTGCTTTTAAACTAGCCAGAAGTTCCCTATTATGTCTGAATTTGGGGAACTTTGGTAAGTTTAAACTGATGTTCTTCAACCTTGGGTCCCCAGATGTTGTTGGACTAAAACGCCCACCATTTTCAGCCAACTTTGTGGTGTAGTGGTTAAGGTGTTGGACTACGACCTGGGAGACCAGGGTTCGAATCCCCACATAGCCATGAAGCTCACTGGGTGACCTTGGGCCAGTCACTGCCTCTCAGCCACATAAAAACCCTATTCATAGGGTTGCCATAAGTCAGAATTGACTTGAAGGCAGTACATTTACAACATATGGTTAGCAAACAAACCAGAATAATAAACCATTGTTTAATACCTGGTTCATGGCAACTAACCAGAATTCCCTAATTTCAGATGTAATTCAAAACTGATTAGTGTAAAAGCTGAAGTGAAAGCTTCTGATCTCTTCCCAGCTATGCTAGGAGGACAAAGTGCGTAAACTCGAGACTTGTGTTGGCTCAGATGCATAGTGCTGTAGATTAATGTTACATCAAAAACAACAACAAAACACACACAACCCCTCTTATCTTAACCCACAGTTTTCAGAATTTGGAAGCAGCAAAAAACTGTGATGTATTCAAAACTGAAAGTGGAAGTTCTTCTTCAGGACAATGTCAGAAGTAGCCAATGTGGTGCCAACTAGATGTTGTTAGATGATAAGTTCCATCGGCCCCAGCCAGCATTGCCACTGCTTGGGATTTATAAGAGTTGTAATCCAACAACAAATGCTTTCCATGCTTTCCATGGCAGTTGTATGCTGTGACATGCTATATGATTGCTATATAAAGTGTGAAGCGGCTCATGCACCCATATCTTATGAATGTATATGCAGAAGTAAATCCAGCTGGCTCTTATGTGCACTGCCAACCAAATGTACACAACATTGTAGCCTTATAGCCCAATCCAATGCAAACCTAGGCTTACAGGACCTCCAGGTACAATGTGCATGCATTTCTATTTGTAAATTAGCACAAGGTTATTCTAAACACATTTTCAATAAAACTTTTTAAATTTTTATTCTAATCTTTTAAATAAAATGTGTCTGAGATGTGAGGGAACACACACACCAGGTCTGGAAATATATAGATAAGCACCATTGTAAGTTAGTCAAAAGATTAGCATGGAGTTGAGCTGTATATCTCAGTTTATCACCAACTAAAAAAGAGGCATCCTGTTCAATACAAATGTGGTAGACTATATTTTTGTTATCTCAGTAGACAAGAGCTCTAATCATTTGAGTCCCATTGAAATATATACATACACCCGCACACCCCTATCCCCCCTCCAAATATTAAACAGCACTGAACTAGAACAACCATTCAAGTCAACAGCTCTAATGTGAACACGGGCATTTCCATACATATCGCTGACACAACACACATGGCTTGCTTTGGGACCTTCTACTACCCCAAGATAACATTGCCTTTGTCAGTTTCTGTGAAGGTTAATTATGACTTCTAACGAACAGCTTATTTTCATTCAAGAAAAGTCCAGCACAGGGAATAGAAAGTTCTTTTTTAAAACGTGACACCTGCTTTGAGTTCTCAGTTAAGTAGAAATTATAGTAAAAACAAAAATTTGATTAATTGTTGAGTTAGAAGTCTATAAGCTTCTCATTCTTGTCTTGGCCACATGGACGATAATTCTGTGCTCTCTTGAGTTAATTTCCCTTTTAAAGTTGAGAATCCTGTGTACATTTACTTGGGAGTTCAGTTCCACCTCCAACTTCTAAAGCTGGTGCAAGTATTAAAAAGCTGTACGTTGTTCATTTCTCCCTGAGAGTATAATTGGTTGGGTCTTGTCTTCCCCACCCACCTTTCTTTCATTAAGTGGAGAGTATGAATGTAAGGAACTGAAACTGCATTAAAGCATGGACAGTTTGCTCTCAAAATAGGTTTTTGTAAACTGTGGTTTACACACAGCTTGGGCAGTTGCTTGCATATATTGGGGATTCACAGGATGGTGCCCCCTTGTGGCTCCTAAGTAGCATTAACATAATTACAAAGAGAATGATCTGTTTAAAGCACTAATGCACTTGCTTTATTGTAAAAAACCTGTACTGAAATCAAAATCTGAAGGAATAATTATATTTCAATACATTGTGTGTTGGCCCAGAAAGGCAATGTTTGCTCGGCTTTATTTTATTTGCACATTCAAATGACTATCGGTGTGTGGACTCTGTTTTTAATAGCTTAGTAGAGGTGTAGCTGATTGGTGCTTTCCAGCATGGCCAATGATCAAGGATTATTAGGTAATGTTAAGTTTGCTGTGTGTAGTTTAGTAACTTTCTACACTTTTAAAATAATATTCAAATACAGCGCATGTGCTTATCCTGTGCATGCCTAGAGGAGACATACCAGGTTCTGTTGTGCTGCAGATACAATGCTTAAACATAGTTAAGTATGAATACCTAAGGATTGGCTTTGCACCATAAAACCATACTTTGCAGTGAGTTTGAGAACCATGGTTTGTATTAATTACAGTTTAGTATTACATCATTCTTAAGTGGTTTGTCTTGCAAGCAAAGGATTTGAAGTTGGGCAGTGAACTGAACTACTGTTTGCTCAGTTAGCTACAGAAAAAGCTGTTGAAAGTGGTTGAGCTTTTATTTAAGACTCATGCACAACTTTTATGTGGTGTTATGACTTCCTGTTTTATGTTCACACACACAAGCTGATAATTAGTGGTTGCTCATTGTCTCAGGAGTTTTTAATGTTTTTCTGTGTGCCCCCTGAAAAAATCAGCACTGAATATATGTATAGATGTACATTAAGGTTTTTTATATTTCAGTTTAAGTATGTTGCACATGAGGCTGGACTGCCAGGTACTGACTCTTGGATGCACCTTCCTCCTTCTAAGGCAATCTGTCCTTGAATCCTCAGGAAAAGGTAGAATTAAAAATCCAAATAAATACATCACTACATACATTTGAGCAGTTGTAGCTTCCTGAGACATTTCTGAGGGACAAGGAACCCTGGCAATCAGAATATAATTCATTATGTGTCCAGTGCTGCCATAATAGTTGATGGCTTGCGGGGCGGGTAGAAAAAGTGGCTAGTATTTTTCTGTTATGGTAACAGCTGCCCGCTTCTTACTACCTGCTTTACACCTTGCTGTTTGTTTTACTTCTTATGTACATGAGTGATAGTGGGAAAACACTGGGCATTAATATCTGCTCAGTACTGTGGCCTTCTTGACTTAGGTGGGAGTAGTTCCTGTTGAATTCAGTGGGATGTGTGTTACAGAAAATGTGTATTTAATTGGACTGTGCAGTTTATAGATGGATGAGCTCAAATGGTCAAATTAGTTTTTTATAATGGAAGGTATACACGCACACACATATACACACACAGTGGGACCTGCAGCAAAATGTTGCCATAAGAAGTGTTCCTATTCAGGATGCCAGCTAGCTAGGCATGCTCTTTTTCAAAATGTTCCACCTGCATAGTCCTCTTCCCCCAGCCAGTATCCCATTGCTCACTTCTTAGGGCAGGGATGGGAAACTGTTGGCCCTCCAGATGTTGTTTAGGGCTCCCATAACCCTAATCCATGATGGCCAGTGGTTAACAACATCTGGAGGGCCACAAGTTCTTCAACCTTGCCTCAGGTCCCCGCTCCCCCAAGATGGGTTTGTACTTTTGCAACCTTGTGGGTTCTCTCAGCCTTGCTGATAGTTCTCTCTTGTGGATGGTGCTGTTTCAGCTATATAAGCTATATATGAGCCCACTATTCTGTAAGCTTCACAATCCACCATTTGTGTCTATCACCCACCTACCCACCCCCGGATGTTGTATCTGCTTAGTTTCAACAAAGCTCCAGAATCATGTGCCTTCCTACCACTTTACCAGTAAATATTTTTGGAAATATGTTCAAGTGATGCCGAACTCTTTTGTTGAAGGTGGTCATTTGGGAAAGGCGATAGATCACATGTTCTGCATGCAAAGGTTCAGTCCCTGGTGCTTCCAGGCTGGAAATGTCTCCTGGCTGGGGTCCTGGAGAGCCACCACCAACCAGTGTAACCACTGGACTAGATGGCCCGTTGCTCTGCCTTGGTATAAAGACAGTTTCCTGTCATGGGGATGGGGCATATTTTTCTTTTGATTTCTCCTCCCTTCCATATTCCTTAATTCAACATATGAAATTTAAAATAGATTGCTGTTATTGATTTTTGTCTCAAGGGGCTAAGGGTTGATGAAAACAGCATATGCCCATGTGCTTTTCTATTGATGGCCCATTTTTTTCTCCAGGAAAAAAAATACTAAAAAAATGGGGGGAAAGCATATGCTCCCAATTTACATATTTACTAATTAAAAAAAGCTTCCTGGAAACATTAAGCAGAATATCTTGAGTAACCTTTAACATTGTAGCTAATGGATATCGCCTGGAAATTTTCATAGAAGGTCTTCTAAATAATGTAAATGATTATGAATATGTAACTAGTTAATATGCAGCTACGAAAGGATTATCATGTAGAGGTTAATGAACACGCTGCACTTACGGTTTGCAGGGCTTTTGCTTTTGTGCCTTTAGCTCACTTCATGCTTGGAAAGTCATGCATTGGGAAAGGAAAGCTTCCTGTTGAGTTCCTTTCCCCTATTTAGAAATGTGGCATTTGAACTGGAACTTTCTTTTCATAAACATTTTCAGTGTTCACTGCCCTCTCCCCACACTTTATCTTTATATAGTTATAATAATAGTAGCATGTTGTTGTATTCTACCCTGATGTTTGTGAGAGGGTGGAATATAAATACTTTTACAAATTTGTTATGTGCCTTTAAGTCGACTACGACTTATGGCGACCCTATGAATCAGCGACCTCCTAGAGCATCTGTTGTGAACCACCCTGTTCAGATCTTGTAAGTTCAGCTCTGTGGCTTCCTTTATGGAATCAATCCATCTCTTGTTTGGCCTTCCTCTTTTATACTCTGTGCATAGGGTTTTCGTGGTAAGAGATATTCAGAGGTGGTTTACCATTTCCTTCCTCTGAGTTTGGATGCATCTTAGTCTGGTGTCTCAGCTTTGACCATTCCGCCTTGGGTGACCCTGCTAGGAGTCTAAATACTAGCAATAGCAGCATTTATATGTAGCTCATTATTAAAGTATATTATTGGAGTGTTCCTTATTACAGTAAGGTAGGTAGGGCAGTGTTATCTTCATATTGCAGAATGGGTGACTAAGGCTGAGAAAGTGGCCAGTTTATTCATGTTGTGAATGGACTTTGGGTTTGTATGCTACTTATTCTTTGCTTTCTTAATGTATTCTGTTTCTGCTGCCACCACCACCCACTTGTTGGTTTATAATAACCATTGTTGATGGTGATGTCTGCATTTGTTTTGCAGTAATCATTGTTAGAATAGTAGAATTGGAAGGGGCCTATAAGGCCATCAAGTCCAACCTCCTGCTCAGTGCAGGAACCCAACTTAAAGCATCCCCGACAGGTGGCTGTTCAGCTACCTCTTGAATGCCTCCATCATTGAAGAGCCCACCACCTCCCTAGGCCATTGGTTCCACTGTTGTACTGCTCTAATAGTTAGGAGGTTTTCCCCGATGTTTAGCTGAAATCTGGCTTCCATTAATTTGAGCCCATTATTCTGTGTTCTGCATGACTTAGATGACTGAGAAGAGATCCTGCCTCCAAACAGAAGTCGGAACCCACATTTTGTATGAATTATGGCAAACTATGGTTTGTAGTAACTGTTTTTGCCTGCTTTGGATATTATAAAATGACTGTGAATCAGGAAATGAGGAAGGAAACTGATGTGAGGGAGAGGAGGAAATGCATGAGCCCAACATCCGTTTAGAAGATGTTTGAAATGGGGCCAGCGGCTTGCAAAGGCTACCTAGTGAGTTCACAACTGAGGCGAAATTTGAACTATTGGAGTTTATTGTTTTAGCAACAATGCTAGACCAGCCAGTGTGCTTCAAAAGCGCTTACCTGAGGACATTAAATTCTTTCCTTGATTTCTTTTGCTGGAAATAATGAACAGTTGCTTAATTCTTCTACTTTTCTATTGTCATTAACTTTGCTTTAACAAAGAAACCTACATCAGGGAACTCTGATTTTTGAAGGAAAAACTAAATATAAGCAGAGCACATCTCTGCTAGTCACGTTTATCTTCAGATATTTGTTTATAACAGATGCTCTTGGAGGTCGCTGATTCAGAGGGTTGCTATAAGTCGTAATCGACTTGAAGGCATATAACAACAAATGTGATTTTTATGTTGTGCAACTTAGGATAGGGTGATTCTTTCTATGTCTTCATGTACATAAATGATACTAAGTCTACAACTAATTGATGGAGTTTTGTGAAAGTCAGTAATATTGCTTTAGATGTTTAAGTAGATTGCTGCCTGAGTGAAGTCTGCAGATTCTTCCTCTGAATGACCGAATATAAGCTAAATCCCCTTAGTTTTTCAAAGACCTTCCCTCTCAATCCCTTTTTTAAACAATGAAATCCATCAGCACTTGTATCTTCAATTTTCAATGAAATCACAACAGTATTTTTTTTCTGGCAAGTGTTCCCATCAGTTGCTTTCACGTATTAGCTTGTTTGTGGGCACATGAGAAACAAATATTTGTAAAGATAATTTCTGAAAACCTACATTCAGATGGGAAATAAGTATAGTTCCTTAGACTACATGTGGGGCTTTCATGAGCCTCAGATTAAAATTTGTATATGTTTAATTCATTTTTATGTATGAACGTTCAATTTGTGATCGCAGAGCCATTTGCACATGCCCATATCTTCTTGCTGCCAAACCTGGGCACTCTATATATTTTTTTCTCCTGAGCGCACCTTCTTGTATAGCTTTGGACTCCACTCTGGAAGGTTTCCTGACCTTACAAAGAAGCATTTTGGGGGTAGAGACATGAGAACTGCAGTGGGAAAGAGAAGCATCAGAGAGTTGGATAGTCCCCATTCATGCTCAGAAGTTCCACCTATAGGATCCCATTTGGGGATAGTTATCAGGCAGCTACTCTGAGGTTCCAGACTAAACAATGGGTTAAACGTGTGAACCTGCAACTTCCACCTGGATAAGATTAGCAGGTTGTGGGGTGGGGGTGATTATATTTGTTGGGACTGCAGCCCTCTTAATTGCATGCTGTGCTTGCATTCCTGATTGTGCCCTAGCTGATGTTTTTAAAGGGGGGGGGAGGCATGTCAAATGCATTCACACATTTTAAAGTGTCATGTAGTGTGTGGTCCAAAGACCTCTCGGCACAGTTTATTGCACAACAAAAAACCCTTTGTTTCTCATATGTGGCACATATTCCTCAGAGTTGCATTTTTGTTGTGTAGATAGCTCATTTCCCAGATGCTTGCAGTATAATATTTTATATATGACATAATGCCGTTGTCACCATTATGTGAGACAGACACATTAGATCAGGGGTAGCCAATATGGTGCCCTCCTGATATTATGGACTGTAATTTCCATCACCACTAGCAGTTGGTGATGCTGGCTGGAGCTGATGGGAGTTGGAGGGTACCACCCTGGCATTAGATAATGACTGACAGACAAGCAGCATAGTTCTGTGCCTTATGTTCACATCATTTTGTGAGTTTGCTGTATTTTGTTGGAATTTGCTCTGTTCTTTGGAGACTGTGCAGTTGTCCACTGTTAACAACTTAAAGATGGACTTGCTCTTCTAGTGCACGCACGCACACACGCACACAACCTGATTAATACCAAAGCTGCTATATTGCCCCTCCACAACTGTGCCTCACCATCTTGAGAATAATCGGGGGCTCTGTATTCCTTCTCTGCTCTTCAGCATTTATCTAACATATTTTTAAAAAGAGGGGAACTCCCTCCCTCATACTGTAGCAACACCATATCCTCCCATACCTAGTATATGTGAATAGATTTGTTTGCCATTGTGAGATACTTTTAGGGCTTGGGTGTAGATTTTTTATTATTAACAGAGCAATTCAACTCATGGGAAGCTGGTGGAAGGAGTGCTGGAGGAACTGGCAGGAAGTTCTGCAGCATCCATTTGCCATTTGGGAGCCGGCAGGGTGGCTAAACATCAGCTTAGCTGGGAGCTGTGTACACAAACAGAAAAGAAAAAGCCAGCCCTCGCAAATACGCCTACCGGGGAGTAAGTGCTTCCCAGTGACTTCCATTATAATTATTTTCTTAGACTGACCTTTTTCTCAACATAACCTTGGCCCAGATCAGGACCTGCAGGAGGATGTTGCGCAAGCCCCCCCCCGGCTCCTCCACTGGCATGTCCCTGGAACTCCCCTTTTTTGTGCCTTCTGCTGGCTTCCACCGGGCTGGGCTTCCCTGGCAGACCCCCAGCTGAGCCAGCAGGGTCCTAGCTTTGTCCTGGCAGAGGGATTTCTGCCGGCAGAGCCAGGCCCCTGGTGGCTCAGCCATGGGTCCTCCATATCCACCTCCCCTCAGCCTGGCATAAATACGAGTTGGGTTGTGCTTTGAGTTTCCAAATCCTAGAATGTGCTTATCAGATTTGAACACTTTAAGTTTTGGTAGTGCAAATGGTGTGATATAAAACTTCCATGTGTTTTGTAATTATTGTTTAAATGGAAGGATGTAGTCTTCTAATGTGTTTTGGATTAAATAATATTCCTTTCCCCAGAAGTCGATAATTTGATGGATATTATAATATTCACTTGTGTATATGTGTATATCATGTTTTTGAAACTCTAATCAAAGTTCACATTGTCTTTGTATATGATTTCTCAGATTTTTACTGTACTAGAGTAAAACTGCAGGTCGGATTAAAATACAAAGTTGTATTAATGAAGAAAAATATTTTTAGGAGTGGTTCTTTTTTAAAACAAGCAGCAAATGTGCATTCCTCTTACAAATTATATTTGCTTTATTCTGCAAAGCATGTAACATTCAAAGATGTGTAGATTGTTGAAAATACTGGTTTTATCTGGTATCGTGTCGTTATGGAGCATGCATTGTATCAAAATATGAGATGGGGAAAGTGTAATTTATTCTTTGGTTATCAGTCTGGATTAGTGCATTGTGATAAAGTGGGCTGCTTAAGAATGAACATTCCTGCACCTTTGCACTGACAAATAAAAATGTATAGTGAGATGCTACCAGATCTGTAAAACGTCTGCTCTAGTTTCTGAAACATTGAATTTGCAGCTGTGTGCTTAGTCTTGTTTTTTCATGAACAGTTATCTGTTTTAATGACAGGTGGTCACTAGCTGCCAAGAAAAAATTCAGCATTGGTAAGTGAAAATCGTTTGCATGCCTAAAATATCAATAAAAATATCCTATGTGTGTCTTTAGAAAAGTGCAATGCATAATTCTTTAGGAATTAACCAAATTCAAATGTTTCATTTTGGTGCATCATTTTGACTTGGTCCTGGCTTATTAAAATGCATCCTCTGCATTTCTGTGCTACTCCTTTAATTCACCACTGTAGAATCATACTTTGAATCTGCATGTCTCCCCTTTTCCGACACAGAATGACCATATAGAAAGGTTTTAAAAAGTCTATAAACCCCCAAGCAAAACTATTTCTTTTTTGTTCCTGTTCCAAGAAAACTAAACTGTCAATAGAGTACAGTATGGTTGGGTACCTAAATGGCCTTGGGAGGCATCCAAAACATCTGTATAAGAAGTTTGGATACTCAGGTCTGCAATTTATAAAGGGTTTTGTTGACTTCAAGGTAGATAATGGCCTTTTCCATTTTATCCAATTGCAATGAAAATATATTAGTTTAAAGCCTTAGGTAAACCTGAGACTTTAGAGAGACTATTATCCCTTAAAATATTGTATCTGGCTTGTCTTTGTTGCTCATTTAATGTGATGCTTTTTAGTTAATAGGAACCATCTTGGGTAAATGAAAGTTTCATATGAATATGTGACAGGAAACGGTATATTTAATGGTGAATGATTTCTTATGAGTTATTGAGAGATAACACTTGATCTTGATACCAAATTATGCTACATCCATGCTGTGTTTACCAGGATTTTACAGAGAGAACAACGGGAGCCTTCTTGATTATTGTCTGCAGGGTTATTGCAAAATCACAGCAACTGTCCCCTTTAGTGGAGAGATTAGACTTTTGGTTATACACCATCAAGCATATAATATTTTAAATTTATTTTAAGAGGATTTTTCTTCATGCCCGAAAGACCTCTGAGCAAATAATTTATAGTTTGTGTGTATAAAATGTTTGATTTTTTTTTTTTTAGTTTAAACGCACATAAGCTGCAAGCAGTGGATAGGAATAGTGTGGAGGGGGGAATCAAGGCCATCTTTATGCCTCATCATAAGGAAGTGGACAAGGTACTTGGATTGGTGCGGGCGACCACGTCTGCTCTAGATCCTTGTCCATCTTGGCTAGTGAAGGCTAGCAGGACTACTACCACCGGCTGGGCCAAGGAAGTGATAAATGCCTCCTTGAGTGAGGGAGTAGTCCCTAGTAGCCTCAAGGAGGCAGTAGTAAGACCTCTCTTAAAGAAACCTTCCTTAGACCCAGATGACCTGAACAACTATAGACCGGTGGTGAATGTCCCCTTTTTGGTCAAGATTCTGGAGCGGGTGGTTGCCGGTCAGCTCCAGGTGCTCTTGGATGAGACCGATTATCTGGATCCGTTTCAATCCGGTTTTAGGCCTGGTTTTGGCACTGAAACAGCCTTGGTCGCCCTGTATGATGACCTTTGTCGGGAGAGGGACAGAGGGAGTGTGACTCTGTTGATTCTCCTTGATCTCTCAGCGGCGTTTGATACCATCGACCATGGTATCCTTCTGGGGAGACTCGCGGAGTTGGGAGTTGGAGGCACTGCTTGGCAGTGGTTCCGCGCCTACTTGGCGGATCGTCACCAGAAGGTAGTACTTGGGGAACATTGCTCAACTCCTTGGACTCTCCATTGTGGAGTCCCTCAGGGGTCGGTTTTGTCCCCCATGCTTTTTAACATCTACATGCAGCCTCTGGGTGCCGTCATCAGGAGTTTTGGAGTGCGTTGCCACCAGTACGCTGATGACACGCAGCTCTATTTCTCCTTTTCATCTTCTACAGATGAGTCTGTGGATGTGCTGAATCACTGCCTGACCGCGATAATGGAGTGGATGAGAGCTAATAAACTGAGACTCAATCCAGACAAGACTGAGACACTGTTGGTGAATGCCTTCCCTGCCCAGATGGTGGTTGCTTACCCTGTTCTAGATGGGGTTACACTCCCCTTGAAGGAACAGGTTCGTAGTCTTGGGGTTCTTTTCGATCCTTCCTTGTCTCTGGAGGCGCAAGTGGCCACGGTGGCAAGGAATGCATTCTACCACCTTCGGTTGGTAGCCCAGCTACGCCCCTATCTGGACAGGGATGACCTCGCCTCAGTTGTTCATGCTCTGGTAACTTGTAGGTTGGATTACTGTAATGCACTCTACGTAGGGCTGCCCTTGAAGACAGTTCGGAAGCTTTAGCTAGTGCAAAACGCAGCAGCCAGACTGCTGACGAGGACCAGCCGGTCAGCGCATATAACACCTGTTCTGGCCCGTTTGCACTGGCTACCTATTTGCTTCCGAGCCAGATTCAAGGTGCTGGTTTTGACCTATAAAGCCTTACATGGCGTGGGACCGCAGTATCTTGTGGAACGCCTCTCCCGCTATGAACCGACCCGGTCACTTCGCTCAGCGTCTAAGGCCCTCCTCCGGGTACCAACCCATCGGGAAGCCCGGAGGACAGTTACTCGATCTAGGGCCTTTTCTGTAGTGGCCCCCGAATTGTGGAATAGCCTCCCCGAAGAAATACGCCTGGCGCCGATGCTTCTATCTTGTCGGCGCCAGGTTAAGACCTGGCTATGCTCCCAGGCATTTTAAAGCGTTTAATGTTACAATTTTAAATCTCTTTGTTTCAGTTTATTTATTGTGATATTTTGTATTTCTGTACTTTTAATCTTTTGTACACCGCCCAGAGAGCTATTCGCTATGGGCGGTTTAAAAATGAAAATAAATAAATAAATAAATAAATTGTGACTATCAGTTTGGAGAAAATAATCTAAAACTAATATGTTTTGCTGATGTTTAAAATTCAGACGCCACATTAATTTCCAATAAGATGGATATTATAGTGGTGCCCACTGGTGCTCCTGGAGTCAAAATTTATCAGTATTTCCATAACAGGTACTGTGTACTTTGACTGTACACACAAATATAGGATCATGTCTGGCATAGAAAGCTGTCTACAGAGTGCAACTCAGCGTTGTTTCCTTTCAGGCTTATGGTTGTAACAACCGGGGTAGTGATGGAAGAATGGGGAGGGGGTGTTTTGGGACACTTCCCCCCCTTTTGTATCCCTTTGTCAAAAGGGTATGAAACTGTTTGTAAGGAGTCAGGTATCAAAGAGAAAGGAGGAACATGTCTCCATTGCTTGGGGCAAGTGGGCTAGTGATCCTTTGCCTCGGTCCAGTTGTGCTTAATTGGGAGGATGGAGATGGGGAAGTTCCTTCAGATGTATATCCTGTTGAAAGGAACACAGAGTAGATGGAAGACACCTGGATGCAAATGTTGTGCATCCACATTGCATTCATTTAAATGGGTTGTGGGACCATAGCTCAATAGAGTACATGTTTTGTGTATTGAAGGCTCTAGTTTCAGTCCCTGCCATCTCCACTTAAAGGGAAGAATCTTCCTCTGAGACTCTGAAAGAACCACTTCCAGTCATAATTGAGAATGCTGGGTTAAATGCACTTCCGGGAAGGGTGACTTTGCTTGTGCCTGTTTTTGAGACGGGCTCCCGCCTCAGAAGAAGCTTTTTCAGATATAAATCAGTCAGAACATTTTTTTTTTTGACTGATGAAATTTCTCCCGGGCAGGGAGAAACGTAGAGATCAACCTCAAAAGCCTGTTTTTGTTGGGAGGACTGGATTTCATTAATTTATGAGAAAAGGTCCAGCCAGCAATGCCGGATGGACTTCCGAACAAGCTCTATCTGATTAATGCGACACGTTTATCTTTTCTTCAAAGAGAAAACGGACTAACAGGCAAGCACCCTTCTTTCTATCTTTTTTTTTTACTTGGTTTAAATTGTTGCAGCAAAAAGAGATTTGTCAAATGAATCAGCTTTAAAGAACTTCTGGGTGAGCTATAACTCTTCTCTGTTATTCACGAAATTAACAGCTTATCTCTGTTTCTATTGCAAAAAGCTGTCCTGGAAGTGCATTCTAAAGATATAAACAGAAGAGGGATTTCTATTCCGGGGAACATTATATTGTCTGGGATTATTCTCTTTTTGGTCTATTTTATTTTGACGAATCTGCTTCTTCACGACGCCACTAACTGTTTTGATGCTGGGAACTAAATTTGTTTTGTATTCTTGAACATAGAGAGATAAGGCAGGCTGCTCTGTTTATACTGTGATGTCATCAAGCCTGGAATATTAACCCAATTGTTGCTGAAATAAGAAGTGGTTCTTCTTTATTTTTGTTTTGTTTTGTTTTGGTGGTTTTAAAAATGGCAATCAAGAAAGTGGCTGAGAATCTGGAAGTAATTATGTTTCAGAAAATAATGGATGAGATTGAGATAACGAAACAAACCCTGCGACAGGGCAGTAAGGAGCTGAAAATTGAACTGAGCAAAATGACGCAGGAGCTTAAAGAAATAGGGGATCCTGTGAGAGAGGAGAATGAGATCAGAGATGAGAAAAGAAAAAATAAAGGGAAGATACAAGCCCTGGAGATTGGAACAAATGTGGAATTGGAAAAAGATCTGGAGTTTATGGATATTAGAAATAAAATCTACTGTTTGGAATTTAACGTTATCTCTGAAGAAATTAATGAAGATATTAGAGATAAAGTTATCAATGGCTTGGATAATCTTCTGGACTGGAATGACGTGATGGAGCTTGATATAGAGAAAATCTATGGAATTAACTGCAGCCATGTAACAATGGAAAAACTCTCAAGAGATGAGCCAGTGCATTTTGTAAAAAAGAAGAACAGAGATATGACTTTACAACAATATTTCAGCAACTTATTCAGAATCGATGGCAAGAAAATATTTGGGATAGAGGAAATTCCCATCAGACTCTTATTATATGACTATGGTTACGACAGCAAGATTATTATGGAATACTGATAATGGAAGATTGGACACTGAAATTACTGGACTTAACAGGACTATTGAAGATGGAAGATGGAATTAATATGGATAATGGAATAATGGCTATTGAAATTATTGGACCTAACAGATTTTGATGAGATGGATTAATCGATATGTTTATTTGGACTATGGTTATGACAATAAGATTATTATTATTATTAACAAGATGGATTAATCGACATGTTTATTAGGAGAAAAATTGATATATTTCTTAAAGAATTGAAACCTCTCTTTGACTTTTTGTGGAAAGAATAAAGTAATGTTTATGAGATTTGATGATTAATTAAGATAACTACTGGAGGAAAGTGATTTTATAATATAATTTAAGAGACAGGATTGTTATATATTGTAGACCTATAACTGATTTGATCTGCGACAAATGGGAAGTCAACATTTTATTTTTTTGTTTAATCATTTTTGTTTTGTTTTGTTTTTTGTCTTTGAATGTTTTATGATTTTGTTTTGTTTGTTTTATGAAAATTTGAATAAAAATTATTGTAAAAAAAAAAAAGAGAATGCTGGGTTAAATGGATCAATGGTGTGACCTGAAAGGATTTGAAAGTAATCTGGTTTGAATTTATCAACAGGAAGAAGGTGGAGCGTGACTATGAAGCTCTTCAGGAACGACTTGGCACATTGCCTGACAAACTCTCTTATGATATCATGGTAGGTACTATTAAGTTCAATGGAAATATCAGGCAGCTCTTTCTACTATCGCCTACCGCAGATAACGCTGCTCAAACTGCTAACCATAGTTTGGAGTTGGGAAGTGTCTTGTGGGTTTGTGCATTGCTTTCTTCCTTTCCACAGGCAGCTCTGATGCAGTGCTACATTTGCACAGGTGTTGACATTAAGAGTTGTATCCAGTGGTGTTCCTACTCAGAGTGGACCCATTGAAATTAATGGATATTAACTCCAGTGAGTCTCCTATGAGTAAAACTAGCATTGGCTACAACTCTACAAATTTGTAACCATGGTCAGGCTTTGCAAAGACTGGTTTGAGCCATCCATAGTATTAACATTGGTGCAAACATAACATTGCACCACAGCTCCAAAAAGAGTTCAGTTAGCCCACAAGACTCTCCTGACCTTCTAACTATTGTTAGGTCTAGCAGATAGATGGTGTTTCAAATCTGTCTGTAGTTACTGTAGTGAAAGTATTATGGTTAGCAATGATTGATTATAGATGGTGTTAAATGTATGGTAAATGTATGCTTTCCTCTTCCTGTCTAGTTTCTTCAAATCTATAATAAATTATAAACTCCAAATTTTTGACAGACATACTAAGATAACTCTACGGTCACGTACAGGGCTGCCCTTTTTGCCCTAGCGGTGCAGAAGCTTCGGGCGAAGTTCTTAGTAGAGCAGGAGTCAAATCGTCCGGGGGTTACATAGGGGCAAAAGTTTGATATGCCAGCTTTGGTTAAGTTATCCAGATTCTGTCAGCACCGGTAATTTGGACCCATTTTAAATGTTTTATATTTTATCTGTTTTATTGTGTTCACAATTATGTAAGATGTCTGTATATGTTGTGTGACATGCGATGGCCTATGGCCAAGCAATAAAGTTAAAGTCAAGTCAAGTCAATATCAAACACATTTGATAAAGAATGTTTATTTTATAGAAGCCTATAATTAAATCTGCAATAAACAATGATTTCCTATGAGTTGGTGAAGAAGCAAACAATTGTATTTCCTGAAATTTAAGTCTTGGGTATTGATTGGTATAAAAAATTGGTTTTGGTTTTATGGAAAATAAAAGGGACATTTTCTTCCATTCCTAAGATATCTTTGTGATGCGTCCTTCCCTGGCTCTCCCTGTCAGGTTCCTACCTGCTCGTGGTTACTGCCTGTCTCTAGGCACCACCAGGGACTCCACCAGTCCAGACCGCTCTCTCTTATGGTTTCTGTCCCTGCTCTAGCACAGATCTCAACAGATCCCCCTGCTAGGCAACCACCAGTAACGTCCCAATACTAGTATTCCCAGAGACTCTGAATACTGGTATTGTTATTCTCTTCGCCGCTGCCACCATTTGTTACAGTTCCCTTCAGCCTTGGTCATTACCTTACCCTCCCTTCTGGTCTGTGAAACCCCAGCCAAGGATCAGGCCTTTGGTAAACCAAATTAAGTATTTATTACAGATAACAAAGCTAACAAGATTAACAAGATTTCTTCTTAAGGCACATAAGCATATGGTTTTACTCAATACTAATCCGAACTCCACCTCCCTTCTTCTTCACTCTCTCCTGGCAAACAACCAAGCAATCCACTCTTTCTCTTCTCCCCCCAGATTCCACAATTCACCACCTCACATTCCCCCAGATTTACCTGTCATCCTTTCATTTATACTGTCAGCCATTTTTAAACATTCAGCCAATCATCAAGCATTCTATTGCCCATTCACTCCCCCTCCTCTTTCACTACTTACCATGTATACTCTAAACAACCAGCACTTACCATATATACACTAATATATAGGAACATCACAATCTTCTTTGGACTTTTACTGTTGTTGGGATGTGTATGCTTTTGCAGTCTGTCATTTAATTTGGACTAATTGTTGCAGATTTTAAAATCTGTATTTCAGTGTAATCACAGTGCTCAAGGTGTGAGTAATAAAACATAAAACCCTGTATCTCTAGGACTCTAACAAAAATGCTAACAGGTGGAATGTTAGAAAATGAAATCAGTTTCACGACTAGCCACGCACACACATCACTTCTTACTCATTCACTTACTGGTTTAATAATGAAAGTCAGCTGGGAACAAGAAGCAAGCTATAGTGTTTAAAATAACAGCATGGAACTCTTGCACTTGTATTGCATTAAAGTCGCTTGTCACATGAAGTGGTTTTTGTTGTGGTTTGCTAAAGATTACCTGCCTCTGAATGCCAGCTGCTGGGAATTGCAAGTGGGGATAGTGCTGTTGCACTCAGGACCTACACAGGTATCTGGCTGGCTATTGTGAGATTAGAGTGCTGGACTAGATGGGCCATTGGCCTGATCCACAAGGCTATTCTTCTTACATCTGAACACGATTGATTCCCTAGGCTTGATTTTGTGAATTTTGAACAGACACTACATTTGGGGTGCAGTTGTTCTGTGGAACTTAACTGCTGAATTTTGTGGTGGCGGCTGATTGTACGCCATGGATTGAAAAAATAAGTAGACATTCATGAAAGCTAAGGATTAGTTCACTGTCATTAATTAATTAAAAATGTTAAAATAAACTGATACTACCCCTGGGTGTTCTGAAGTCTTAAGACTGTCAGCAAATACCAGTGCTAGCCACAAATGGGATACAGGGTTGGGTGGTTCTTAATATTGTGCTATAGGCTTGCCTTTATCTTCTTTATCATTGCTTTGTTGCTTTGACAGGTACCTTTTGGTCCCCTTGCTTTCATGCCAGGAAGACTGGTTCACACCAATGAGGTTACAGTTCTTCTTGGGGACAACTGGTTTGCAAAATGTTCAGCAAAGCAGGCCAGCAGTCTAGTGGAACACAGGAAAAAACGTAGGTATCTTACTAAGTTTCAGTGATAGTCAAAGCTCTATATCAGTTAAAGTAATATTTTGTGAACATAGTGCGTGGATTAAAATCTGATGTGCTGAGGTATGATTCAAAAAATGTCTACATGAAAACTAAAAATAAGGAGTGCTTTATTGTATTAGCACATAACAAATTAAAATAGGAAAGCTTCAACTTTGTAAATTACTGTGTAATCGAACTTTAGTGTGCGTGCATCAGGATGTACTTGTGATGCAGTGCTGCAAATGAAATCATGAAATGGCAATACTGATTGCATTAACATATGGTACTATAATACTTCTCAATTGTAAATTGCAATAGGCAGTCTTTAATACAAATATTGGCATAGTCAAAATTGACTGCTGGTGTAAAATGCATGATCATAGGATTTTTTATTATCTGTTTTTTATTTATGCTTTGTTTAATATACTGCGTCTGTATTTTATGTACGATTGGAGGCATTCATGTTTTTTTCTAGATTGCTTTAATTTTTTGTAAGCCGTCTTGGTTCTCCTTTAAAGAAAGGGTGCTTAGAAATGTAGTAAAGAAAACCTATGAATAAAATTACTCCAGGTAGATAAAAGTTTTATCTTTACATCCAGATTTGATCCTTGCCACACAGAATTGTTCAGTATTTATATCCTCTTCTCTTAAGAAGCCTTCTATATATGGCAAAGTTATAAGGCTGTGTAATGGTTTTGGAACATTATTAGACACATCCTATACTGAAGGCACACTGGCCGAGAAGAGTATAGGATATGTGGAAGCCCTGGTATGTCGACAGAACTTGAAATACGCTGCTGCCATGAATGATACATAGTCAGAACAGCTAAAATAGGATGGAGTGATAGATGGGACATGGGTGGCACAAGGAAGGAACGTACTACATTCTATACCTCTTCAATCTGTAGCCATACCTGCAGAATGTCATGGCCTAGGTGGTGAGTGGTGCCCCTTATCAGGCACATATCATGCCACCGCTAAGGGATCTGCATCAGCTGCATGTTAACTGCTGAACCAGCAAGTTTCTGCTATGTACATATAAAGCACAGCACAGCACATCACCGCCAGTATATAAACCCCACAGAGGTCACAACACAGACGATAGGGCATGCAGCATGGGGCTATGCTTCTCTGCCCCATGTCATATACACATAGAGCTTGCAAAGGGGTACCCCTGGTGATGGGAAACTATGGAGAAAGTACACTTGTGCACAGATAGCCTTGCCTCAGAATATACAGGGAAATGTGAGCACAGTGCTAACGCTTCTTTGCTTAGAACCTTAACAGGTACCTCGCCTTGGGAGTCCAAACACAAACTTGGCACCCAGTCTCACCGAAAAAAACCCTGTGGGGTGCCAGGATGAAGCATGCCACAAAGGTAAGGAAGGGATTGTGTCTCCGTCCCTTTGATGTATTTGAAAACTGTCTCTTCCGGACTTTTTCCTCTAACTTTCTCCCGACTCCCCAGTAGTGGACGGTAGTGTGTCCCACATACAGGAGAGTGACTTGCTATCACATGCAAATAAGCTGCCTGTGGCAAAGGTCTGGTGCTCCAGTCCAGCCATTGCCACTGTTGGTCAGACAGTCATGAGCACCTTTGCCTTGCAGGATCACAATCCTGGTACATGGAGCAGAACAGTGTTCAACTGCAACCTTTGGGGAGGAGGGAAACAGTTATGTACACTGGCAGAGCTCTCAGGTAGTCCCATTCACTATTCTCTCTGACTGTGTAGCAAAAACCTACCGTGCATCCAGGTTCAAGGTCACTGTGCTCCAGCTGCTATTTCTCATTGCTCTCTCTCTGTTTACTTTTGCAGACTGCTCTCCCACACCCCAATCCTTGCTGAACAGGAGAGAGGTCCACCCTGTGAACAGCTGCCATGACCAGAATGCTCCTAGCCGTTCCTACTATGGGATTATTTGCCTTTTTATGCACCTTTGCAAGCTCTGTGACAGACAGTTCTGCAACTGGTTAGAGTTCCCAACATGGGTCTGTTACCATCAGGAACACTTCCTATGTTGCTGTCTGTGGAGCCGTTATCCAGGGCACACATCTTGCTGGAGTCATTTTGACGTTGTCCAATAAAGGCTTTGACATTGCCATGTGTGGTGTTGCTTTGTTGCCAGGCAATGGTAGATAGACCCGAGTAGGATATGGTTTCTGCTGGCCTCAGGATGAGACTGGGGTGGGATAGACTGTTTTGTACTTCATGCCATTTACTGGTGCTCTTTACCTCCTGTTAAGCTGCATTTATCTCGTTTACACCTACTTCAGCATTATTTATTTATTTATTACATTTATACCTCACCTTTCTTTCCATGATAGAAACCCAAGGCGGCTTACATATAGTTCCCAAGCAGTCTCCCATCCAGGCACTGACCAGACCTGACCCTGCTTAGCTTCAGCAGGGAGCTGGCCGTATGTGCCTTCAGACCATAGCCTGGGATTAGCGCCTTGTGATTTGAACAGAGGCTGGATTTGGTTTGGAGCAGATTGGATATATGCCTGGGAGAGGGGGAGATTGAGGAGTTCAAACCAGTAGTGTCTATTTCTAGCTTCAAGTGGTCCTGGACTGAGATAACTTCGCCATAGTTTTGCATGATTTAGTAACCTCCTGTTTTCATTATTGGAATGTGTTCCATGTAGGGCTATCCTTGAAGACAGTCTGGAACCTGCAACTGGTGCAGAATGCTGCGGCTGGATTGTGGCTACCACTTCAGTGTGATGCCATATAATACCTAATCTGCAGGAACTGCACAGGCCTGATTTAAGGCATTAACTCTACTTCATAAAGCCCTGAACCTAGACACTTGATAGAGCACCTCTCCCTGTACAAATCAGACCAGGGTCTTAGATCAACTGAGGGGAGCCTTCTCACTTTCCCAGCAGTGTCAGTAACTGTGTGGAGAAACTGGATAGGGCTGTCTCATAATTTTGTCTTGACAGTGGAATTTCCTATCCTATAGAATTCCATAAAAGTATGGATGCCCACATTGCATATGGCGTTCTGTTGCTTAATAGAAATGCATATGAGCCGACCATGCAATGTGGCTGCAAAAAAAAAGAAGAAAGAAAAGTAAATGATGCATTAACAGAAGTATAGTTTCCAACTCACATGAAGTACTAGTTCCCCTCTATTTGGCACTGGTTAGGCCTCGTCTTGAGTACTGAATCCAGTTCTGGACATCGTACTTTAAGAAGGATACAGACAAACTGGAACAGGTTCAGAGGAGGGCAGCAAGGATGATCAAGGGACTGGAAACAAACCCTTACGAGGAGAGACTGAAAGAACTAGGCATGTTGAGAAGAGAAGACTGAGGGGAGATATGATAGCACTCAAGTACTTGAAAGGTTGTCATACAGAGGAGGGCCAGGATCTCTTCTTAATCATCCCAAAGTGCAGAACACAGAATAATGGGCTGCAGTTATAGGAAGCCAGATTTCAGCTGAATATCAGGAAAAACATCCTGACTGTCAAAGTGGCATGACAATGGAACTAATTACCTAGGGAGGTGGTGGACTCTCCAACCCAGGAGGCATTCAAAAGGCAGCTGGACAGCCATCTTTAGGGTATGCTTTAACTTGGATTCCTCCATTGAGCCAGGGGTTGGACTTGATGGCCTTATAGATCCCTTCCAGCTGTACTATTCTATGATTCTATGTACCTATTCTCACAGGCTTTTGGAGGGCTTGGTTGAGTGTGTTCTGAATTTTAGTTTTATTATAGTACATTATGTGTTATGGCTGGTTTAAAGTTTTATTTTTTAAATTGTTTTTTATTCCCATTGTTAAACCACTTTGGTGATGAAAAGCAGTATATAAATCATACAAATAAATAATACATCCTGAGGCTCCATACCAACTTAACTGCTGTGGTGGTGAGGAATGTTGTGGGGAAAGTGGATAGAGATTTCCCCCTTTGTCATGATACTAGAACTCTGTGTCACTTAATGAAACTGATTAGCAGTAGACTCAGAAAACCAAAAATACATCATGTTGCATTGCATAAATTAATTTATGGTATTGGTTGCCACAGATGTAGTGATGGTGACTGCCTTAGATGACCATTCGGATAAGCACATTCATGAAGGAAAAGTCTATCCATGGTTATTGACTATAATAGTTAAATGGAACCTCCATTTCCACAGGTAGTATACCCAAAAGTACCAGCTTTGCAGTTTAGGGGGCAGGAAATGCTTGCTTTATGACCTGCTAGTGAATGGGCTTCCTGGAAGCATCTGGTTGGACACTGTATGCATCAGTCTTCTAGACTAAGTGGACTTTTGGTCTGATCCAGCAGGGCTCTTTGTTTGACCATAGCTGCCCAGCCGCACTTGCCTGTTTCAGAGATCATGGAATTTTCCATTTATCATAATTTGTGAAAGACTGCTCACCTTTGGGTAAAAATTACTTAAATGTCAGCAAAAGAAAAACTTCAAATGCTATCTATCTATATGGTTCATTATTATAGGAATTAGATTTTTTCATTTACAGTGGACTATTAGGAAGTTTCTAAACATGGGAAGTGTGTGTGTGTATAGCTTATGGAGAGGTTAATAAAGAAGTCCTCTTCCTTAGTTTAAGCACGAACATATAAAAAAGGTCAATAATATGTGAAAAAGAATTTTTTTTTTATTTCTTGACACAGAGTGGAGGTCTGATATAATGCCTGATCAGAGCAGAAGGGTGCTGGGAAATATTTCAAAGCTACAAATCATACTTGCAAATCGTATTTGTTCTCAGTATCTTATTATAATCTATTAGGTAAATACTGCTTTTAATATTCCTCAAATGTATACTGAAGACTCCCAACAAAAACTTTGTTAAAACCCAGATATACTTACTTTGGTGCCAAATCCTCCTACACAATTGCTTAAAAGCAAGAAAATAACATGTTGCATTAAAGGAAACTTCTTTCCTGTGCCTTAACACCCACATGTCAAATTAACAGCTCTTGCTGATGACTTAGAACCTCCACAATGTGTTGCCCTCCACCTCCAACATATTAGGGTAAACAGTGTTCTCGTTACATTTTTTCCATATCTCACTGAAGACCACAATTGCATCTCTAGCTAAAAGCTGCATTAGCATGTTTTTATGCTATACGTCGTGTCTTGATTAAGTGTGTGGTGAGTTCTTTTTCGTACATTATAACGGTATGATTGAAGACTGTTTACTTTCCAAAATACCAGTTGCATAAGATAATTAATTATACAATATGGTGTTACTATAAGATATTCACACTAGATAGTTTAATTCAATTCGCAGATAGGTTTTCTATATTCAGAATGTAATAATTCATCAAGCAGAACCATCCAATGAAATGCAAGGATTCTTTTAAACAATTTCTGTATAGGACATGACTACAGTGTAGTCACTAACATGCATGATTTGATCATTTATTTATTTATTTATTTTATTAAGCTTATATACCGCCCAACTAGCAACAGCTCTCTGGGCGGTGAACATTAAAAATACAATAAAAATAACACAATACAGTATATCACAATACAAAACTGTACAAAAAACTGTACAGTCTAAAATCAAAATATAATAATATAGAATTAACAGGAATTAAAATGCCTCAGAGAAGAGAAAGGTTTTAACCTGGCGCCGAAAAGATGATAGTGTCGGCGCCAGGCGCACCTCCTCGAGGATACCATTCCATAGTTCGGGGGCCACCACTGAGAAGGCCCTAGATCTTGTCACCACTCTCCGGGCTTCCCTATGAGTTGGAACCCGGAGGAGGGCCTTCGTAGTAGACCGTAGTGTACGGGCCGGTTCATATCGGGAGAGGCGTTCCGACAGATATCGTGGTCCCGCGCCGTATAAGGCTTTATAGGTAAGTACCAACACTTTGAATCTGGCCCGGAAGCATATTGGAAGCCAGTGCAAATGGGCTAGCACAGGTGTTATATGCTCAGACCGCTTAGTTCTTGTTAGCAGTCTGGCCGCCGCATTTTGCACTAGCTGTAGCTTCCGAATCGTCTTCAAAGGTAGCCCTACGTAAAGCGCATTGCAGTAGTCCAGACGCGAGGTTACCATAGCATGTACCACTGATGTGAGGTCCTCCTTACTCAGATAGGGACGTAGCTGGGCTACCAACCGAAGTTGGTAGAACGCATTCCGGGCCACCGAGGCTACATGAGCCTCAAGTGTGAGGGAAGAGTCATGGATGAGGGTGCCAATTTGGTGTGTATTACCGAGACCTGGGTGGGTGAGCTGGGAGGAGTTGATCTGATCCAGCTTTGCCCAGCTGGATACTCGGTACAACACCAGCACAGGCTGCAGGAATGGGGAGGAAGGGGTTGCTGTGATGTACAGAACCTCCATCTGTCACCAGGAAACCACTGTCTTGAAGCTGGTTGTAAGAGCCTGTGCCTGGTGTTGGGTCAAGGAGATAGTAAAGTAGGGTTGCTGCTGATGTACTGCCTACCCTGCTGCCCAGCAGCTTCTCTCACTGAGCTGGCAGAGGCTGTCTGGGCTGTGGTATTGGAAGAGCCCAGAACAATAGTCCTGGGTGATTTCAATGTCCATGTTGAGTCTGCCTCTAGCGTTCTGGCTCGGGACTTCATGGCTTCCGTGACAACCATAGGGCTGTCTCAAGGTGTCACCGGACCAATACGTAGGCCAGGGCACACCCTCAACTTGGTTTTTGCTCCAAATGGAGGAGGGGATGTTCTGGAGATGGAGAAGGGTGGATATCACCCCATTGTCATAGCCAGACCACTTCTTGGTGAAGTTTAGACATGTGACTCTGATCCTCCTCTGAAGGGGTGGTGGACAGATTAAAATGATCTGCCCCTGAAGACTAATGGAATCTACAGGATTCCTGAATGCCCTCGGGGAGTTCTCAGTAGATAGAGCAGGTGGCCCTATTGAAGCCCTTGTCACACCGTGGAATAAGGAGGTGCATCGGGCGCTTAACACAGCTGCTCCTGTGCATTCTCTCATGCATTGTGGAGCTCTGTTTGCATCTTGGTATACCAGTGAACTAAGGACAACGAAACAGGCTGGACGGCAGCTAGAGTGTAAGTGGTGAAAAACATGCTGTGAGGTTGATTGGGCATGAGTGAAACATAACTGTGCTTATTGTGCAGTGGTGAGGGCTGCGAAGAAAGCCCACTTCTCTGCCACCATTGCATCCTCAAGTAGCCGTCCAGTGGAGCTTTTCTGTATTGTCAGGAGTTGTTGACATCATTTCCAGGAAATGGGAGTTTTAGACCTTTCGGACCCACTGAATTGTTTCCAAGGCACTTGAAGGGTAAAATTGCTCACCTCCATGGCAATCTGATGCCCCATCCACATCTACTGTAGTCCCCGGTGCGGTGTCCAGTGCAATATCTGCTGCAACCTCTTGGGATAGGTTTCAGTTGATGTGGCCTGATGGCATGGACAAGGTGCTTGCGATGATACGGCCAGCGAGATGTCCTCTCGACCCTTACCCTTCTTCGCTTATTAAAGTTTACTGAAGGGCCTTGACTGAGTAGATCCAGGGTGTGGTCAATGCTTCATTGCGGGAGGGAATAGTTCCAGATGCCCTGAAAGAGGTAGTGATCCAACTGCTCCTGAAAAAGCCCACCCTGGACCCATTGGTTTGTGAGAACTACTGGCTTATCGCAGACAAGCTTTTTAGGGAAGGTGATCGAGAGTGTTGTGGCACAGCAATTGCAAGTATTCTTGGATGAAACATTATTTTGACCCATTCCAATCTGGGTTCAGGCCTGGTTATAAGACTGAATCGGCCCTGGTCACCCTGATAGATGACCTTTATTGGGACAAGGACAGGGGGAGCGTGACCCTGTTATTCTTACTTGATTTTCACACCAGATGTTTGCCCAGTTTTCCATGCCCAAACTGACTGTAAGCAGCCCTCCTCCACCGGAGGGGGAAGTTGAGATCAAACCACCTTTGCCCAGTGCTTGAGGCGGGAAGTTAAACAGTTGGAGCTGAGGCAGAGTTTGCATGTGTGATCCAAACCTACTTAAGCTGACTCGGGGGAACTCGGTTGCTGAGTCAACATCTCAGAGTCACGAAGTCATGCCTAGTCAGAGTTAGAGCACTAAGTTCCTAGAAAGAGTAGTTACGTTAATGCTTTGGATGTATCTATTACTTTAATAAAAAGAGAAAAAGCCACAGCCGAGGCTGAGTCCGAATCCCTCGACTTCGGGCAGGACACCACCTCTGTTGATCTTAAAGCACAGGCATGTTGGCACAGAGAGAGGCACTTCTTCAGTTGTTATAGTCCCAAGCAAATAAGTAAAGGCAATTCTCAGCACCTTGAATTGAGGTTGGAAGCAAATGTGCATCCAATGCAGTTGCTTGAGAACTGATGTAATAGGATCCCTTCTGGCTTTATCAGACACTATTCTGGTAGCTGCATTCTGTACTAGTTGAAGCTTCCACGTTCTCTTTGAGGACAACCCTATTTGTTATACAAACAGAGGATTATCACAGTGTGGCCACAGTAGTCAGGCCATCCCTATCAAGGGATTGCTGGTGAAACAGCCGAAGCTGGGAAAAGGCAGTCCGCATTTCATGGCACGCTGGACATCAAGTGACAATGCTAGATCCAGGAGTACCACTAAGCTATGTACCTGTTCCTTAAAGGGAACAGGCTGCAACCTATTGGAGGGCACAGTTTTATCCCCGATAATATTTAAGATCTATACGAAGCTGTTGGGAGTTGTAATTAGGGGACTTCAAATATACTGATGACAATACAGTTTCTCCATAACACCTAATTCAGGTGTGACTATGTAGGAACTAAACCAATGCCTGCATGCAATGGTGGGTTTGATAAGATCCATTAAATCCTGGTAAAATGAAGGCACTGTGGGTGAGTGATTCTTTGGTCTGGAAAAATAGTTCTGGACGGGGTTGCATGCTTTCTGAAGGAACAGGTATGTAGCTTGGGTATGCTCCTGGATCCATCTTTGTCACTGCTGACCGAAGTCAGTGGCTAGGAAAGCATTTGGTCAACATCACAGCTGTTTCTGGATTAGGATAGAATAGTTATGTAGTCCAAGCTTTGATAGCCTCCATTACTGCAATGTGCTCCTATGTGGGGCTTTCCTTAAGGTTAGTCCGTGTTGAATCCCTGTACTGAAAGAGATGTGCTGTGCTGGCTGCTGATATGCTTCTAGGCCATGTTTAAGGTGTTGCTATTGGCATATAAAGCTATGAACAACTTGGAAGCAAGTTACCTCTGGGAATGCCTTACCTTGAATACCCTGACTAGTCACTTTGATGCTCGTGAGAGACATTCTTAGTAGTGCTGTATGCTACTGAAGTTTGTCTTGTATTTACTAAGGCCAGGGCCTTTAGTGTGGTGGTACCTGCCCTTTGAAATGCATTTCCAATGAACATCTGACAGGCACCTAGAGTATTGGTTTTTAGGCAGCTGCTTAAATTCATCTGTTCACTCCGCCTTTCTCTTAGAAGTGATCCATCTATGTTGATGTATTATTCTGATCTACTTGATATATGATGTATTTTATGAATGTAATTTTATGTTGGTTTTATGTTGGTTTTATGCTGTTTAGTGCCATTTTTCTTGTTCTTAAGCTAGTGGCGTAGAAATTTTTACAAATAAATAAAAG